>NW_028318689.1:0-1205252 GCF_062004578.1 Staurois parvus
ATCTATTATCTATCTATCTATTATCTATCTATTATCTATCTATCTATCATCTATCTATCTATCTATCTATCTATCTATCTATCTATCTATCTATCTATTATCTATCTATCTATTATCTATCTATCTATTAATTATCTATCTATCTATCTATCTATCTATCTATCTATCTATCTATCTATCTATCTATCTATCTATTATCTATTATCTATCTATTATCTATCTATTATCTATCTATCTATCTATCTATCTATCTATCTATCTATCTATTATCTATTATCTATCTATGGTTGAATTGGATGGACTTTTGTCTTTTTTCAGCCAAACTAACTATGTAACTATACGACTCCAATCACACATTTATCACTTCCATCATCTTTACCCCCACAGTTATAACCCTTTGTACCACTTGTCCCACCCTATTAGATTGTGAGCTCTTATGTGCCGGGCCCTCTTAATTATTTGCATTGTAACTGTATTGTCTCCCTTTATAATGTAAAGATCTGTGCAATCTGTTGGCGCTATAAATCCTGTATAATAATAACAGGACAACTCTGAATTTCTGACATAATCAACAGCTATTTTTTTTTTATTTGCCTTCATTTTTAAAACAAAATGTTTACAATGGTATATTTAAGAGGCCAAACGGTATGAAAAAAGAGATGTTAATTTTTAGGGTTTTCAGACAATTACATTGAAATTCTCCATTATCACTTTTTGTGAGTACTATAATGTACTGTAAATAGTATTTATGTGTTAATATCACTTGACCAGTAGATAGCACTGTACACTAAGGTCACTAGTTGTGCATATCTGTAAAACCTGTTGGTTCTCCCTCTTCCTCTCTTCTCTCTCATCTCTTCAGGAAGTAAGATGTCTGCTATTACAACCTGCTGAAATGTGCTCTATACGTTTGCAACTTAAGCCACACAAGTAAAGTCTGAATTCTGCCATCACTACCAGTGTCTTCTCTAACACATAACCAACACTTTTTGCCTATTTATTTTTCATGTCTTTTTTTTTCTTTTCGTGCTTTTTTTTAAGCACATGGTAATGTGCATAATGTGCAGCCTCTACACATAGGAGTTCAACTGTGTGATATCTATTATCTATCTATTATCTATCTATTATCTATCTATTATCTATTATCTATCTATCTATCTATCTATCTATCTATCTATCTATCTATTATCTATTATCTATCTATCTATTATCTATCATCTATCTATTATCTATCTATCTATCTATCTATCTATCTATCTATCTATTATCTATCTATCTATCTATCTATCTATTATCTATCTATCTATTATCTATCTATCTATCTATCTATCTATCTATCTATCTATTATCTATCTATCTATTATCTATCTATCTATCTATCTATTATCTATCTATCTATCTATCTATCTATCTATCTATCTATCTATTATCTATCTATCTATTATCTATCTATCTATCTATCTATTATCTATCTATCTATCTATCTATCTATCTATCTATCTATCTATTATCTATCTATCTATCTATCTATCTATTATCTATCTATCTATCTATCTATCTATCTATCTATCTATCTATCTATTATCTATCTATCTATCTATCTATCTATCTATCTATCTATTATCTATCTATCTATCTATCTATCTATTATCTATCTATTATCTATTATCTATCTATCTATCTATTATCTATCTATCTATTATCTATCTATCTATCTATCTATCTATCTATCTATCTATCTATTATCTATCTATCTATCCATCTATCTATCTATCTATCCATCTATCTATCTATCTATCTATCTATCTATCTATCTATCTATCTATTATCTATCTATCTATCTATCTATCTATCTATCTATCTATCTATTATCTATCTATTATCTATCTATCTATCTATCTATCTATTATCTATCTATTATCTATCTATCTATTATCTATCTATTATCTATCTATCTATCTATCTATCTATTATCTATCTATTATCTATCTATCTATTATCTATCTATTATCTATCTATCTATTATCTATCTATCTATTATCTATCTATTATCTATCTATCCATTATCTATCTATCTATCTATCTATCTATCTATCTATCCATCTATCTATCCATCTATCTATTACCTATCTATCTATCTATTATCTATCTATCTATCTATCTATCTATCTATCTATCTATCCATCTATCTATTATCTATCTATCTATCTATCTATCTATCTATCTATCTATCTATTATCTATCTATCTATCTATCTATCTATCTATCTATCTATCTATCTCCCACAATTCTCTGATGGAAATCCCATTGCTAGCTGTGAGACAACACAAGACAGTTCATTTCCTCAGAAGCTCTGACCCCGATGCTCATTGTGTTTGTATTGTTCTTCCTGCAGACAGTGAAAACTGCATGAAATGTCCTGACGATGAATGGCCAAATGAGAAGAAGGATCGCTGTGTTCCAAGAGTGGTGGAATTTCTCTCCTACACTGATGACACCATTGTTGCAGTATTTTCAGCCGTCTCCATCCTCTGTTGCCTTCTGACTGGTTTAATATTGGGGATATTTATATATTACCAGGACACCCCCATTGTTAAAGCCAATAACCGGAACCTGAGCTATCTTCTCCTGGTCTCCATCATGCTGAGCTTCCTCTGTGTCTTCTTGTTCCTCGGCCATCCAGTAGATGTGACCTGCATGCTGCGTGTCACCTCTTTTGGTGTCATCTTCTCAGTTGCCGTCTCTTCTTTACTTGCCAAAAGTATCATGGTGTGTATTGCCTTTAAGGCCACCAAACCTGGGAGTCCCTGGAGGAAATGGATGGGAACCAAACTGGCCAATTGTATCATTTGTGTCTTCTCACTGGTCCAAGTCATAATCTGTGTCACTTGGTTGTCTATTTCTCCCCCCTTCCAGGATCGAGACACTCACTCTTATCAGGGGAAGATCATCATTCTGTGTAATGAGGGTTCAGTTATCGGCTTCTACTCTGTCCTGGGATATATGGGGCTTCTGGCAGCTGTGAGCTTCATTATCGCTTTTATTGCCAGGACATTACCGGACAGTTTTAATGAGGCCAAGTACATCACCTTCAGCATGCTGGTGTTCTGCAGTGTCTGGATTGCCATGATCCCGGCCTATCTGAGCACCAGAGGGAAATACATGGTGGCTGTGGAGGTCTTTGCCATAATGGCATCAAGTTCTGGACTTCTTGGCTGTATATTCTTCCCAAAATGTTACATAATTCTGTTCAGACCTGACCTGAATACAAAGACAGTTATCCGCTGATATGTGAGGAGCAACACTGGGCTACCTGTAGTTACGGCATTATCTCTATTAGTGTTCATTGTAGTATTTTGCTAGTGTATTGAGAATGAACACTGTATAGAAAAACATTTCATACTTATTTTTCTGGTGGATGGTGCATTTAATTTTTGCTCTGGACACCGTTGGTATCAGACACTTTGGGTTTGTTGGAAACCTTGTCCCCTGCTGGGTGTAGTGGTTCCTCCCATCGAACATTACATCACTACAGAACAATGTAATCACTTAGTGAGGAGGAACCACAGAGACCAGAGGGGGGGAGAATCCAAAACTTCCTAAAGTGTCAGATACCAGAGCCAATCACTCTTCAAGAGAGGGAAGATTTCACTCACCACCTTCCAGGAAGATAGATATTAAACGTTCTTCTGTAAGCTGATTGTGATTTATATAGTGTCAGGGTCACTTTTAATTATATTGTATGTAAATGTATCCTGCTATATCAATAAATACAATTTGCTTTGGGCATTCTAAAATCATTTTTAATATTACATATTTCTCCATGTATACTTTTTTTTTTAACTGCTGCCACAAAGGAGTATTTGGCTGCCCCATACAATGCTGGAGGGACAACACTCCTACTCCAGACCTTGCTGAGAGGCTAAGCCAGTTGCTGGTCCAGGCTCCTAGGTGGATCCCGACCAAATGGACCAGCTGAGTGAAGGCAGCGGACTGTCAGCTGAAAATGGGTGTGGTCTACCTTCTTGAGGGTCTGTGGATATTTTGGATCCCCCTAAGCTCTGTACAGCCAGGCAGCACACATTTTCCACCCTTTCTTCTAAAGTCAGTACAACAGTCCTTGAGCTTGGTTTTGTTGTTTTTATTATGGGTTAACAACTTGGATAGGGTCTAGGCGTATATGGGACCCGTACAACTTCAGAGGATAACTTCTTAGCAAAAATGGACAAAAACAGCAACAGTCTTAGTAAGGAGCACTGGGTCCCCTTTGGTGAACCTCCTCAGACCCCAGATGAAAATCTCCTCATCCACCCGGCTGTCCTGAGAGTATCCCTGGAGAAGGGATTCCAAGATCCACAGTAAAGTAGCCCCAGTGAGAACTAGTTGGGTATTGCACCTGACTGCCCTCTCCCTTCTCTGGCACAAGGGGTGTAGAAGTACCTGCACCGTCCTTTCCTATATCTTATCTTAGTTGGTTGCAGCTGCTTTCAGGCCTTATGCTGGGCTGGCTTCTTCCATGCTAACAGGCTGTCTTTCCTAGCAGATGGTGGGACAGTGAAAGTGGAGCTTCTTCTGCCAAGCTTCAGCATGTAGGTAGGCCCCCACTGCTGAGCCCCCTTCTACGTTCTATACTCCAGCACCTTCCTTCACTCCATCTTCCAACCGACTCCCCTGTTGTTCTGGCTCTTTCACATTTAAGGGCTGTCCTAGTCGCCATGCCAGGTCTCCTGCCTAAGGATTTGCCAGGTTCTGTCTTCTAGAAACTTCCATCAGTTTCTAAAGGGTGGGAGGGCTTCAGAAGCCCTGACCAGTAGAGCCTTCCAGCCAGTAGAGCCTGCCAGCTTGACCTGAGGTAACCTCCCTGCCTTACTCCCAGGCTGACTCATCCTAGGCATCTAGCAAGCCTCTGACTAGCACACACAAAAAAATCCTATTTAACTAGAGGGAGCTACAAAAGTAACAGGAGTGCAGAACAAACCATAGGAAAGGACAAACTACCCTTGGCTGTACTTTTCTTTTAAATGAGGCCCTATCAACACAAAATAATAAACAAGATACCAGGAATGAAATGCAAACACACAAATACCCCCCTCCTGAATCAAAAGCCAGAAGAAAGGGACGCAATGCAATAAAAAAAATGGATCCTTGCCTAGCAGAAGTGATGGCTACAAGGAATGCCACCTAGGGGAGAGTAGAGAGAGGGGACTCTCTAATGGGTTACAAAAAAACATTTCTAAAGGCCAGAAAGAACCAGATTTTCATGGATGAAGTGAATAGTGGACCCTCTGTGCTGTCTGCACATTGGAGAGGGTGGGAGCCCTTAAAAGGACTGAGGAACAGAGTCTATAGTACAGAGACCAGATCTTCACCAGAGACCCCGCAAAAGGCAGAAACTTCACCTTCGATAGTAGTGAGAGCAAAACGCTGGTCCAGACCCAGTCATTTCACACCCGCCACCACCGTTTTATTTTTTAATTTTTTTTCATTTTCTAAAGTTTTTTTTTTTTTTTAATAACCTTTTCTTTTTTTTTACATTATCTTTATTTTTTCCTTGTACGGCTGTTCTTGCCCTGATCAAGCAAACCAAGGCAGGGAAGGCAAGGCTACAACGAAAGTGTCATCATATCATCACATCTTTGGATTAGCGGGTGTGAAGGATGTACCATTGGCTGGAGGTGGCCAGTATGCCCTTGAGGTAGTAGGCTGTCCTGCTGTACATGTCATAGAAGGGAAAAGACCTCAATTAATATAAAAACAAAAGATAAGGTGTTGGCCATTGAAGAGTTAGCTATCAGTCATTTGTTGCAGATAGATATTGGTCCATAAAATGATTTTTGGTTGTAAAAATCTGTGCACACGTAAAAATGTCCCCCAGCACTGCAGTTCAAAGAACTCAAACATATTGATGTAAACCCAACCACTTACATCACATAGAAGCTTTAACACCATAGCATTACTTGTAACGCCTATTCATATTTCAATTACTAGTTTTCAAGAGATGCCCTTAGCGAAAAGGAAGAAAAAGAAGAATGGTGCAGGGCAGATATGACTAGGGGGGGGGAGGAAAGAAAGGGAAAGGGTTAAAGAAAAAAGGCGGGAGTTAGAATATGGGCAAGTTACCGGATTGGTGACAGGTGTGCAGGGTGGGGCCTTCGACATCTTTGGGTGTGGATGGGAGGGTCGTCCAGTTCAGTGCAGGAGGAGACAGCGGTGAGCGAGCTTCCCTCCCACCCTCCCTTGGGGTTTGTTTGGGTGTTTTGTCGATTCCTGGTTTTTGTTCTGGTTTCGGGGGCGGTTGTTGGTCTTTGGAGGCGGCACAAACTGTTAAGCTAAAGCTAATGGTTGGGCCCCTGGGCCACAGTTATGAGACCACTGGTGTAGTGTTAACAGAACCCTGTACTACAAACACCTACACTAGATGATTTTGACGGCTGGCCACACAATTTGGACCTTTTCAAGAGTATGAAGAGCTTGAAAAGTTATTTTTTTCTTTATTAAGAAAACACAAGTCAAACAAAAAGTACAAAGAGATACAATGTGTCAATGAAAATCACAAAGTACAACAATTAGCAAATACCATGCAGTGAGAGATGCTAAGATAAGCAGACAGAGACAACGATCTCATTTCACACATATTATCAATGGCATTCGATTAGAGAAGACAACATAGGATGACGGCAAAAATAAAGCCCATAATAACCATAACCATAATAAGGCTTCAGAAATCCACAAGACAGGCGGGATAATTTGTTTGTTCCCCCACAGGCCTTTCGTCATATAAAAGCAGGGTAGAGGGGCAGAAGGTATGAGTAGAGGCTCTAGGCATCTTATAGTGGAAAGATGGCATAGAGAACTCCAAGCTGTCCATGAGGTAAAGCGGGGGCTACGATTGGTGGTTGCCAGTGTATGAGGAGATGTCTTCGTGAATCAAATGAAGCACTTTTGCAGGTTGTGTATGGGTATGGGAGCATGTCACCTATGGGCAGGGGAAAGAGTGACAAGGGCAGGAAGAGAAGAGGAAGGTAAGACATAGAAAGGAAGAAAAGGAAGGGAAAGGGGATGGTGAAGAAAGAGTCAGAGGGGGGTAAGGAAGGTAAAGGGAAGGGGGGCAAGGGAGGGGAAAGGAGGGAGAGAGAAGAAAAAAAAGGGGGGGGGAGGTAAAGGAGAGGGGGAGGATGGGGGGGGGGCAGTGGGGTAGAAAGGTTTTTAACAAGTTTGAAAAGATTGAAAATAATATTGAAGTCACACACAAGCTATAATTAAAATTAATTAATGAAAGAATGAAATTATTGTAATTATTTATTTTCGTTTCTCAATCTTAACAGGTTTTCTTCTTGAAAATGACTTAAATAAGGCAGCAATAAATATTTAACATCAAAATTCTTTAGCAATTGCATTTCATATCTGTCGTTGTCTTTTAGTCCTATTTATGCTTTAATTAATATCATAATGACGATGACTATCGCAGCTACATGACTGAATGTGTTCATTCTGGTCTACAACATTATACATGGCTCAGTGTGCGGTATATTTACAGCATTCTTTTACCCAACATTGCGCTCCTTGTGTTCAGTTCTGGTTTTAAAAGCAAAATGTACAGTTTTGGACCAAACATACACAATAATATTCCAGCACTGGAGGTCAGTATGGCGAATACCTCCACAGCCACCATGTATTTCCCTCTGGTGCTCAGATAGGCCGGGATCATGGCAATCCAGACACTGCAGAACACCAGCATGCTGAAGGTGATGTATTTGGCCTCATTAAAACTGTCCGGTAATGTCCTCACCATGAAAGCCAGAACAAAACTCACAGCTGCCAGAAACCCCATATAACCCAACATAGAGTAGAAGCCGATAACTGACCCCTCATTACACTGTATGACGATCTTCTCAGGATAGGAGTCCATGTCATACTCCTGAAATGGTGAGGAGATGGACAACCAAAAAATGCAATTTGTAACCTGAATGGATGAGCAGAATACCATGACTGTATTGGGAAGATTGACTCCCACCCATTTACTACAAGAGCTTCCTGGTCTGGAGGCTTTAAACGCAACGAAGACCATGATGGTTTTTGCTAGAATAGAAGATACTGAGATGGTGAAGGGGACTCCAAAGGAGACTTGTTGCAGCATACAAGTGATGTCCACAGGACGGCCAAGGAACAGGAACACAGAAAGGAAGCTCAGCATGAGGGAGAAGAGCAGAATGAAGCTGAGGTTCCGGTTATTGGCTCTGACAATGGGAGAGCTCCGAAACCATAAAAACAGTCCAAATGTAAAGAGAGATGTTGTAGCAAACAGGACTGAAGTTGTAGAAAACAATAAAACTAGAATATCCTCCTCGTATGATAAATACTCATTGAACTTGTCAATACAAACATTTTTAGCTTTGTTAGGCCATTGATATTCAGGACATTTCATGCAGTTTTCACTGTCTGTAGAGTAAGAGAGAAAATACCAGTAAATGTGATGTACCGAGAATGCAGCTACCTAACATGTTACCAGTTGTTGAAGTGTAACCAGGCAGCACAATGGCTAAATGGTTAGTACTTCCGCCTGGCAGTACTCGGGTCATTGGTTCAAATCCCAACCACGGCCCCCCTGCCTGGAGTTTGCATGTTCTCCCTATACCTGCGTGGGTTTCCTCCGGGTACTCTGGTTTCCTTCCACACCCCAAAGACATGCTGGTAGGTTAATTGTTTCCTGTCCAAATTGGCTGTAATATGTATGAATGTAAATTAGGGACCTTAGATTGTACACCCCTTGAGGGTTAGGGAGTGATGTGAATGTACAATATATATGTAAAAGTGCTGCGTAAATTGACAGCCCTATATACAGTAAGTACCTGAAATAAATAAATAAACTAAACCCCGGACCTGCATTCACTGTATCCACTCTCCCCGGACCCCACATTCACTATATCCGCTCTCCCCAAACCCCACATTCACTATATCTGCTCTCCCCAAACCCCACATTCACTATATCTGCTCTCCCCGGACCCCGCATTCACTGTATCTGCTCTCCCCAAACCCCACATTCACTATATCTGCTCTCCCTGGCCCCCACATTTACTATATCCGCTCTCCCCAGACCCCGTATTCACTATATCCGCTCTCCCCGGACCCCGCATTCACTATATCCGCTCTCCCCGGACCCCGCATTCACTGTATCTGCTCTCCCCAAACCCCACATTCACTATATCCGGTCTCCCCGGACCCCGCATTCACTATATCCGCTCTCCCCGGACCCCGCATTCACTATATCTGCTCTCCCCGGACCCCGCATTCACTATATCCGCTCTCCCCGGACCCCGCATTCAGTATATCCGCTCTCCCCGGACCCCGCATTCACTATATCCGCTCTCCCCGGACCCCGCATTCACTGTATCTGCTCTCCCCACATTCACTATATCCGCTCTCCCCGGACCCCGCATTCACTATATCTGATCTCCCCGGACCCCGCATTCACTATATCCGCTCTCCCCGGACCCCGCATTCACTATATCCGCTCTCCCCGGACCCCGCATTCACTATATAGTTTTCCTCGGACCCCGCATTCACTATATCCGCTCTCCCCGGACCCCGCATTCACTATATCCGCTCTCCCCGGACCCCGCATTCACTATATCTGATCTCCCCGGACCCCGCATTCACTATATAGTTTTCCTCGGACCCTGCATTCACTATATCCGCTCTCCCCGGACCCCGCATTCAGCTGTATCCTGAAGGTTTTTTGCCTTCATCCTTTAGAACTACATTAGCATTGTTATTGTAGTTCAGATGTAATACTGAACATGAATTAAAAGTCAAGAAAACTTACTGGGAGTTGATTTCCTAAAGGCAAATGGGCTGTTCACTTTGGGATGGAATTTTTCCTTAGCTTAGTGAATACGGTTAAAAAAAAACACTTATGAATATCCAATCACATGCAAAGTAAATATAAAAACATTTTTGTGTGTGCAGATGATTGGATGATGGAAGTCAGCAGAGCTTCACCTCGTTCATAAAGCTAAGGGAAAAGTAAAGTGAATATCCTGTGAATATCTCCAGAAAGCTTTAGTCATGAACAAAGCGTATGATGCCCTCAGGTAATGCCATGACCCCATCCTCTATCTGTAACTGCATGTACTGTACACTAGATTGCCAAAAGTATTGGGCCGCCGGCCTTTACACACACATGAACTTTAATGGCCTCCCAGTCTTAGTCCGTAGGGTTCAATATTGAGTTGGTCCCACCCTTTACACACACATGACCTTTAATGGCCCCCCAGTCTTAGTCCGTAGGGTTCAATATTGAGTTGGCCCCGCCCTTTGCACCTATAACAGCTTCAACTCTTCTGGGAAGGCCGTCCACAAGGTTTAGGAGGGTGTCTATGGGAAGGTTGGACCATTCTTCCAGAAGCACATTTGTCAGGTCAGGCACTGATGTCGGGGGAGGAGGCCTGGCTCGCAGTCTCCGCTCTAATTCATCCCAAAGGTGTTCTATGGGGTTGAGGTCAGGACTCTGTGCAGGCCAGTCAAGTTCCTCCACCCCAAACTGGCTCCTCCATGTCTTTATGGACCTTGCTTTGTGCACTGGTGCGCAGTCATATTGGAACAGGAGGGGCCATCCCCAAACTCTTCCCACAAAGTTGGAGCATGAACTTGTCCAAAATGTCTTAGTATACTGATGCCTAAAGATTTCCCTTCACTGGAACTAGGGGGCTAAGCCCAATCCCTGAAGAACAACCCCACATCATAATCCCCCCTCCACCAAACTTTACACTTGGCACAATGCAGTCAGGCAAGTACCGTTCTCCTGGCAACAGCCAAACCCAGACACAGCCATCGGATTGCCAGACAGAGAAGCATGATTGGTCACTCCAGAGAACACGTCTCCACTACTCTAGAGTCCAGTGGCGGCATGCTTTACACCACTACATCTGATGCTTTGCATTGCTCTTGGTGATGGAAGGCTTGGATGCAGCTGCTCGGCCATGGAAACCCATTCCATGAAGCTCTCTACGCACTGTTGTTGGGCTCATCTGAAGGCCACACCAAGTTTGGAGGTCTTTAGCTATTGACTCTGCAGACAGTTGGTGACTTCTGCGCACTGTGCGCTTCAGCATGCTCTGACCCCGCCCTGTCATGTGACGTGGCCTACCACTTGGTGGCTGAGTTGCTGTTGTTCCCAGTTGCTTCCACTTTGTTATAATCCCACTAACAGTTGAGCGTGGAATATTTAGTAGCCAGGAAATGTCACGGATGGACTTATTGCCCAGGTGGCCACCTATCACGGGACCACGCTTGGAGTCACTGAGCTCCTGAGAGCGACCCATTCTTTCACCAATGTTTGTAGAAGCCGTCTGCATGCCTAGGGGCATGATTGTATACACCTGTGTCCATGGAGGGGATTGGAACACCTGAATCACATGATATGGAGGGGATTGGAACACCTGAATCACATGATTGGAGGGGATTGGAACACCCGAATCACATGATATGGAGGGGATTGGAATACCTGAATCTCATGATATGGAGGGGATTGGAATACCTGAATCCAATGATTTGGAGGGGTGTCCCAATACTTTTGGCAATATATGGTATGTAACAATTAAATTCTCTTCAACAAAATGGTGGCCATCTGCACACAGACCCCAACTCCCTGTTGCATAAATGTAATGTTATAGGTAAAAGATGGCCTCAGCTCCTGTTCTCCACCTGTTGGGAACTCCTCAGACACGTTTTGCCCCTTTTGAGGTTTAATCCTAGAATGGCCACCATTTTGTTGAAGTCTACTGGATCCTGACAGCCTGTCTTGCACCAGAATTTCCACATGCTGATCCGACTGACACAGTTTAGAGGGACATTCGACCCATACTATTCTCTTTGTTTTGGGCTACAAATGAATTTCTCTTATTTGATTCCTTTTGGTCTGTTCAGTACACCATTGAAAGTGTTTTATAGACAGTATCTGTGTGAGAAGAACAAAAATGTTGCAGAAGATCTCAAGAAGAAAGTAGGAGGAATACGTCTCTTCCTGTCTGCTTGAGACAACCTCCAACACTCTGGGGGTGTGGATGGAAGAAGAAAAGTGCAGACACTTCCCTGACAAATGACTTCACAAGTTTTCATTTTCTACTTCAGTTTCAGACTTTTTATGTAAAGAAACATGAAGCTTACCAGACTGATTTGATATTTCTCCTTGTGGGCACGGAGCGCAATTATAACAACACGGGTGATATCCTTCTCTTACAGATCTCCTGAACCCCGGAAGACATTCCTCGCAGCACCGACCTTTCGGGACCTAAGATAATATAAGATGATATGAACTATTCAGGAGCAATCCTGCAGATATAATAGTCCGATCTTCTGGTGTCCGAAATGTTATGTTAAGCATTTGTTTTTAGAATTTATCATATTTTTCACTCCATAAGTCGCACCTAGATTATAGAGGAGGAACACAAGAAAAGAAATATTCTGAACCAATGGACTGCAGACACAGAACAGGGGATGACCAGAGACTGCGGACATAGCACAGGAGATGACCAGAGACTGCAGACATAGTACAAGAGATGACCAGAGACTGCGGACACAGTACAGGAGATGACCAGAGACTGTGGACACAGTACAGGAGATGACCAGAGACTGCAGACATAGTGCAGGGGATGACCAGAGACTGCAGAAACAGTACAGGGGATGACCAGAGACTGCGGACACAGTACAGGGGATGACCAGAGACTGCGGACATAGCACAGGAGATGACCAGAGACTGCGGACATAGTACAGGAGATGACCAGAGACTGCGGACACAGTACAGGAGATGACCAGAGACTGCGGACATAGTACAGGAGATGACCAGAGACTGCAGACACAGTACAGGAGATGACCAGAGACTGCGGACACAGTACAGGAGATGACCAGAGACTGCGGACACAGTACAGGAGATGACCAGAGACTGCGGACATAGTACATGAGATGACCAGAGACTTCGGACACAGTACAGGAGATGACCAGAGACTGCGGACACAGTACAGGGGACGACCAGAGACTGCGGACACAGTACAGGAGATGACCAGAGACTGTGGACATAGTACAGGAGATGACCAGAGACTGCTGACACAGTACAGGAGATGACCAGAGACTGCAGACAAAGTACAGGAGATGACCAGAGACTGCAGACAGTACAGGGGATGACCAGAGACTGCGGACACAGTACAGGAGATGACCAGAGACTGAGGACACAGTACAGGAGATGACCAGAGACTGCGGACATAGTACAGGAGATGACCAGAGACTGCAGACATAGTACAGGAGATGACCAGAGACTGCAGACATAGTGCAGGGGATGACCAGAGACTGCAGACAGTACAGGAGATGACCAGAGACTGCAGACAGTACAGGGGATGACCAGAGACTGCGGACACAGTACAGGAGATGACCAGAGACTGTGGACATAGTACAGGAGATGACCAGAGACTGCGGACATAGTACAGGAGATGACCAGAGACTGTGGACATAATACAGGAGATGACCAGAGACTGCAGACAGTACAGGGGATGACTAGAGACTGCGGACATAGTACAGGAGATGACCAGAGACTGCGGACACAGTACAGGAGATGACCAGAGACTGCGGACACAGTACAGGAGATGACCAGAGACTGCGGACACAGTACAGGAGATGACCAGAGACTGCGGACATAGTACAGGAGATGACCAGAGACAGCAGACATAGCACAGGAGATGACCAGAGACTGAGGACACAGTACAGGAGATGACCAGAGACTGCGGACATAGTACAGGAGATGACCAGAGACTGAGGACACAGTACAGGAGATGACCAGAGACTGCAGACAGTACAGGAGATGACCAGAGACTGCGGACATAGTACAGGGGATGACCAGAGACTGCGGACATAGTACAGGAGATGACCAGAGACTGCAGACAGTACAGGGGATGACCAGAGACTGCGGACAGTACAGGGGATGACCAGAGACTGCGGACCTTTGGGGAGCGAGGGGGTACCTGAATTTGACAGGTACCCGCTCCCACTTCCGTGGAGTTGTCCTCCTTTTAGTGTGAGCACCTGGCTGACAGCCGGGTGCCCAGTGTGCATGCGCGAGAAGCTCTTAGCTTTGCGATTGGTCCGGCATCTTCTGGGACGCCTGTCATGCGCACTGGGTACCCGGCTGTCACAGCCGAGAGCCCACACTAAAGATACCGACATGGAAAGACAGCGCAGTGCTGGACTGAGGAACAGGTCCCGCTGCAGAGAACAGCTGAGCAGCCGGCCACAGCGGTGGAAATACTGGACTGGCTGCTCCATATTCGCTCCATAAGACGCACTGACATTTTACTCCCTTTTTTTGGGGGAAAAAAGTGCGTCTTATGGAGCGTAAAACACGGTAATTAATAAATCTTTGCCATTCTATCATGTTATGTATTTGCAGAGGGGATGCCCCAAGAAATTCAAAAACGTTTGGCAATGTTGGACTCATCTCCTGCCGGATGAGACTTTCCCACTGACACATAAGTACTGATTTGGGTCTGGATGTTGCTGGATTGCTTGTTTGTCTGTATATGGAAGGATTATTTGGGGTTTTACTTCTGCAGTATAAGTTGCTGACGAAGGGTACCTGTCAGGGCTCCATCCTCTGCAGAGGTGTTAGGAGAACTTGCACCCCTACCAGTACCTTGCATGGCCGCAGAAGTTCACACCGGCTCAAATTTGGCACCAAACGGCATTTATAAGGAAACCCTTCCCTACTCTCAGGTGCTGGTTGATCTCTGACTCCCCAGTACCTGGTTCCTGTTCCTGTGCTATTGTGATCTGTCATTTCCTGTTACCGACTCGGCTTGCTCCTGGACCTGTCTACTCTACTTAAATCCTGACCTGACCTCGGCTTGGCTAATGGATATTCTCTCTCGCTCCTCTGTGTATGACCTCGGCTTGGCCAACGGATATTCTCTCTCGCTCCTCTGTGTATGACCTTGGCTTGGCCAATGGATATTCTCTCTCGCTCCTCTGTGTATGACCTCGGCTTGGCTAACGGATATTCTCTCTCGCTCCTCTGTGTATGACCTCGGCTTGGCTAACGGATATTCTCTCTCGCTCCTCTGTGTATGACCTCGGCTTGGCTAACGGATATTCTCTCTTGCTCCTCTGTGTATGACCTCGGCTTGGCTAACGGATATTCTCTCTCGCTCCTCTGTGTATGACCTCGGCTTGGCCAACGGATATTCTCTCTTGCTCCTCTGTGTATGACCTCAGCTTGGCTAACAGATCTTCTCTCTTGCTCCTCTGTGTATGACCTCGGCTTGGCCAACGGATCTTCTCTCTCGCTCCTCTGTGTATGACCTCGGCTTGGCCAACGGATCTTCTCTCTCGCTCCTCTGTGTATGACCTCGGCTTGGCTAATGGATATTCTCTCTCGCTCCTCTGTGTATGACCTCGGCTTGGCTAACGGATCTTCTCTCTTGCTCCTCTGTGTATGACCTCGGCTTGGCCAACGGATCTTCTCTCTTGCTCCTCTGTGTATGACCTCGGCTTGGCTAATGGATCTTCTCTCTCGCTCCTCTGTGTATGACCTCGGCTTAGCCAACGGATATTCTCTCTTGCTCCTCTGTGTATGACCTCGGCTTGGCTAACGGATCTTCTCTCTCGCTCCTCTGTGTATGACCTCGGCTTGGCTAATGGATCTTCTCTCTTGCTCCTCTGTGTATGACCTCGGCTTAGCCAACGGATATTCTCTCTTGCTCCTCTGTGTATGACCTCGGCTTGGCTAATGGATCTTCTCTTTCGCTTCTCTGTGTATGACCTCGGCTTGGCTAACAGATCTTCTCTCTCGCTCCTCTGTGTATGACCTCGGCTTGGCTAATGGATCTTCTCTCTCGCTCCTCTGTGTATGACCTCGGCTTGGCTAACGGATATGCTCTCTCGCTCCTCTGTGTATGACCTCGGCTTGGCCAACGGATATGCTCTCTCGCTTCTCTGTGTATGACCTCGGCTATCCCATCTCACTACTTCTGCTCTGCTCCCCACCTGGTACCTGACCTCGGCTTTTAACCATCTATCCAGTAATCCTCTGTTCCCCGGAAGGGCTTGCATACCTCACACAGGAGCCACCTGTCTGCAGACCTCATCTCAGTGCATCAGCTGTGCTCCTGGGTGGACCACCAACAAGCACCTCTACAGGTGACCTGTGCCATTTTGGGCCTGACTCCTGCTGTCCCACTCTCAGGGGAGTCTGGAACGTAGCCACAAGGGAAGCCCTCTCTCCATTGGCCTCTTATACCAGGCATGTGACAGTACCATGTGGCCTTTAAGGCCCTAGTCTTATGAGTATGTTTCTTTTTGCTCCACACTGGACTGACCATGTTCCTCTCTGATAATTGCAGATGGTTGTGCAGGGGGAGGGGGGAGGGAGGTTTGTAGGAATTATAGCTAGGATGTTTTCTGTATAGATAGGCTTGGTCCTTGGGCCAATGTATGTCTATGTATATGTTTTGTATTTTTCTTTTTTTACTGTAGAACAACAAACAGCATTTTCCCACCAAAAAAAGTTTGTTTTTGGAGCTAGATAACTGTGAACGGGGAGTTAGTACTCAAAACTCAGTTTCTTTTTGTTTTAAAAAGACAATTGATTTCAGTAAGCCTCAAAAGAATCTAGCCAAAGATTATATTAGCAGTCTTTTCTCTTCTTCTTCTTCTTCGTGGGGTCCTTCTTTGAATGTCCATGTCACTGCCTGTGTGGTAAGAAAGGGGTTAGGTTGTACCCCAAGATGGGCTTAAAGCTCAAAACTAGTCTTTTTATATCCTACAGTTCAAGTCTTCTGGTTAGAAATATTTGGAATCCTTTCACGGCTCTTCAATACCCCCAGAGCCCACCATGGCCATTCTGAATAACAAAGCTGTGACTATGACCCACCATCAATTCAAGCTTCTCCTCCAAATCACCGATCGTGAAAGCATGGAAATCTCCCACCCTCTGTGCCCATGCAGCTAAGCATAGAATAACGCCATCCATGATCCACGCTAAGACAGAGGTCTTGCTGCTGGACGGAATGGCCAAATATGAAAAATGTTGGCACCCCTGGGGTACATAAATATTTACCATCTGGCTTTGACCGTTCACTGCTACTCCCTTAATCAGAAATACGGGCACACAACTCACTCGCTTAGCTGAAGTTTACCGAAAACCTAGCTACCCCTGAGGAAATCCCTCTCTTCCCTCCCCAGCCCACCTAGGGGGATCCTCCTCTCCTTTCTCTCCCCCACCAGCTACGGATAATTCCTCTTTCCTTCTCTTCTCTTCCTCTCCCTTTTATACTCTCAAGATGTTTCTGGAGGCCTCCTCCCCAGGCCGAGTGGACTAGCGACCCTTTGAGCAGGTGCCTCTCCTCTCCCAGGACAATCTCCCTGGGTGCAACTGCTTAGCCACGCTTGGAGGGGATGCCTTCACCGCCGCCACCCTCCTCCACCTTCTATACTCCACAGCATCCTGGCATAGTATATATGAGACACCCTCCGGAAGGCCCGGGATCTCTTGAAACCTTTTCCTCCAGCTTTCCTTCTTATAGGGTTCTCTTGAGGGTTACTCCCATCATCCCCTAGAATGCCTTCAGATCCCACATGATTCTAGAAAGACCTTTCCACTTTCACCTGTTGGGTCATTATCACTTGGTTTATAACCTTGTCTTCTTGTTACTAAACCCCCAACAGTGCAATCAGTCTGTAGATGCAGGAAAGCACGCTTGTTATACTCACTGTGGGACCTAAGGGGTTAATCCTCTGCATTGTGTAAAAAGGCTGTTTGTTCTGTGTACTGTGGGAGATCAGATATAGTGAACAACAGGTCCGGGGAGAGCGGATATAGTGAATGCAGGGTCCGGGGAGACCAGATATAGTGAATGCAGGGTCCAGGGAAAGCGGATATAGTGAATGCGGGGTCCGGGGAGAGCGGATATTGTGAATGCGGGGTCCGGGGAGAGCGGATATAGTGAATGCGGGGTCCAGGGAAAGCGGATATAGTGAATGCGGGGTCCGGGGAGAGCGGATATAGTGAATGCGGGGTCCGGGGAGAGCGGATATAGTGAGTGCGGGGTCCGGGGAGAGCGGATATAGTGAGTGCGGGGTCCGGGGAGAGGGGATATAGTGAATGCGGGGTCCGGGGAGAGCGGATATAGTGAATGCGGGGTCCGGGGAGAGCGGATATAGTGAATGCGGTGTCCGGGGAGAGAGGATACAGTGAATGCGGGGTCCAGGGAGAGCGGATATAGTGAATGCGGGGTCCGGGGAGAGCGGATACAGTGAATGCGGGGTCCGGGGAGAGCGGATATAGTGAATGCGGGGTCCTAGGAGAGCGAATATAGTGAATGCGGGGTCCGGGGAGAGCGGATATAGTGAATGCGGGGTCCGGGGAGAGCGGATATAGTGAATGCGGGTTCCGGGGGGAGCGGATATAGTGAATGCGGGGTCCGGGGAGAGCGGATATAGTGAATGCGGGGTCCGGGGAGAGCGGATATAGTGAATGCGGGGTCCGGGGAGAGCGGATATAGTGAATGCAGGGTCCGGGGAGAGTGGATATAGTGAATGCGGGGTCCGGGGAGAGCGGATATAGTGAATGCGGGGTCCGGGGAGAGCGGATATAGTGAATGCGGGGTCCGGGGAGAGCGGATATAGTGAATGCGGGGTCCGGGGAGAGCGGATATAGTGAATGCGGGGTCCGGGGAGAGCGGATATAGTGAATGCGGGGTCCGGGGAGAGCGGATATAGTGAATGCGGGGTCCGGGGAGAGCGGATATAGTGAATGCTGGGTCCGGGGTTCAGTAACACTTTAATGAACAACCCGCCTGGCATGTTCTCTGACATTACTATAGATCCCGTGGTCGGTGGCTCTTTCCGTGTCAGACACAATATCTCACAATACGATCATTCCCTTTATTGTACGCAGTTCTCTTGCACCCATAACATCTTTAATAAAAATATATGAACAAAAAACATTTTTTAGACTTTTTTGTATACATTTTGAATCCGCTTCTCCGGTGTCACTCACCTTGTCACCTTTCCATGATATTCGCTCTGGTTCCAGTGTAAGTTTCTGATCCTCTGAAAGGGACTCATCAAAGTGGCCCACGGGCCTCCAATGGATGACATTGTTACCTCCTCCTTCTAGTATTACCAGACTGTTGATTTCCATTGGGCTGGGCAGTTCTCCTTTATCATTAAATCCCACGACGTTGTCACCCGGATCCCGGTACCGCACTTCCTTTATATACCGGGGCAGCTTAGAGATGACAGAAACGATTATAGGTGACATAGACTGTCAGTAGGACATTTCAGCGTTTTTGTTTGTTTCAGATTGATTGTCTAGTCGTACCTCATGTAGGGGATGCCATCGGTATGAGGTGACCTGTGTGCTGAGGGCAGGAGCAGGGCCGTGGATAAGGGGGTACAACCAGTCCTCCTGTATGGGGCCGGCCAGAAGGGGGCCCAGGCAGCTAGTTGAATCAGATGTGGGTTGGAGGGTGATTGGTGCAGTGGGGGAGGGGAATTACTGGAACCAATCCCCTATATGGCTCTCTCTGCAGCAGCTGAAGGTATAATTTATTTAGCTCCTCTACCTCCTACCGGCTTTCAGCTGCTGCAGAGAGAGCCATACAGGGGATCGGTTCCAGTAATCCCCCCCCCCCGCCGCACCCATCATCCAGCCTCCTCCCCTGCAGTGCTGCTATCTTCCCTCCTCTCCTTCCCACCAGCAACTGCAAGTACACATTAGGATCCTTCAGGGTGGAGAGTGGGGGAAGGGTCCAGTAAACATGTCACATTTACTAGCCCCTTCCTTCACTGAATGAACACAATGAGTGATTGGTATTGATTGCTCACTGTGTTCATTCTTACCTAATGCATAGTAACCCACATGGAAAAAAAATATATTTGAAGTATATTTTAAAAATATTCTTCCCAAATATATTGCCATATATGTGAAAGGCTACAATTTTGTCCGCATTCAATATATTTCAAAGCTCTGAAGAAGGGAGTACGTCTCCCGAACCGCGTTAGCACCCCCTGCTGTCAGAATTACCGTTTTCTCTGACCCTCACATTGGCTCTTAGCTTGTTTTATGAATCTGGGTTTGTGGGTATACATTTTTGTCATTTTTAAATAAATTCCTTTTAATCATGTAATGCACGAGGAGAGTGCGCCCCTTCTTCCTTTCTTCCAATATTTCAAAATATATTTCAATACATATATATATATACTGCATGTTGAAATGCGTTGTGTTATACAGTGGGGCAAAAAAGTATTTAGTCACCACCAATTGTACAAGTTCTCCCACTTACAAAGATGAGAGAGGCCTGTAATTGGCATCATAGGGAGACCTCAACTATGAGAGACAAAATGAGAAAACAAATCCAGACAATCACATTGGCTGATCTGGAAAGAATTGATTTGCAAATTATGGTGGAAAATAAGTATTTGGTGAATATGAAAAGTTCATGTCAATCCTTTGTTATATATCCTTTGTTGGCAATGACAGAGGTCAGACGTTTCCTGGAAGTCTTCACAAGGTTGGCACACACTGTTGCTGGTATGTTGGCCCATCCTCCATGCAGATCTCCTCTAGAGCAGTGATGTTTTGGGGCTATCGCTGGGCAACATGGACTTTCAACACCCTCCAAAGCTTTTCTATGGGGTTGAGATCTGGAGACTGGCTAGGCCACTCCAGGACCTTGAAATGCTTCTTACGAAGCCACTCCTTCATTGCCCGGGCGGTATGTTTGGGATCATTGTCATGTTGGAAGACCCAGCCACGTTTCATCTTCAATGCCCTTGCTGATGGAAGGAGGTTTGCACTCAAAATCTCACGATACATGGCCCCATTCATTCTGTCCTGTACATGGATCAGTCGACCTGGTCCCTTTGCGGAGAAACAGCCCCAAAGCATGATGTTGCCACCCCCATGCTTCACAGTAGGTATGGTGTTCTTTGGATGCAACTCAGCATTCTCTCTCCTCCAAACACAACGAGTTGTGTTTCTACCAAACAGTTCTATTTTGGTTTCATCTGACCATATGACATTCTCCCAATCCTCTTCTGGATCATCCAAACAATCTCTAGCAAACTTCAGACGGGCCCCGGACATGTACTGGCTTAAGCAGGGGGACACGTCTGGCACTGCAGGATCTGAGTCCCTGGCGGCGTAGTGTGTTACTGATGGTAGCCTTTGTTACGTTGGTCCCAGATCTCTGCAGGTCATTCACTAGGTCCCCCGTGTGGTCCTGGGATTTTTGCTCACCGTTCTTGTGATCATTTTGACCCCACGGGGTGAGATCTTGCGTGGAGCCCCAGATCGAGGGAGATTATCAGTGGTCTTGTATGTCTTCCATTCTCTAATTATTGCTCCCACAGTTGATTTGTTCACACCAAGCTGCTTGCCTATTGCAGATTCAGTCTTCCCAGCCTGGTGCAGGTCTACGATTTTGTTTCTGGTGTCCTTCGACAGCTCTTTGGTCTTCACCATAGTGGAGTTTGGAGTGTGACTGTTTGAGGTTGTGGACAGGTGTCTTTTATTCTGATAACAAGTTCAAACAGGTGCCACTGATACAGGTAATGAGTGCAGGACAGAGGAGCCTCTTAAAGAAGAAGGTACAGGTCTGTGAGAGCCAGAAATCTTGCTTGTTTGTAGGTGACCAAATACTTATTTTCCACCATAATTTGCAAATAAATTCTTTCCAGATCAGCCAATGTGATTGTCTGGATTTGTTTTCTCATTTTGTCTCTCATAGTTGAGGTCTCCCTATGATGCCAATTACAGGCCTCTCTCATCTCTGTAAGTGGGAGAACTTGTACAATTGGTGGCGGACTAAATACTTTTTTGCCCCACTGTATATTGCAAAACATATAAAAAATATTTTTAAAATGTATATTTTTTTAAAATATATTCTTCACATTTTTTTAACATATAAAAAAGTCATTTTATCATATATGTTTACACATATTTGTAAATGCATTCCAAAAATGTTGATTAAATATATTTTTAAAGACATACAGTATATTTGGGAATGTATGTTTCTAAAAATTGTTCATATATTTTGTAATAAAAACGCATTTCAACATACAGTGTATATATATATATATATATATATATTTTTTTTTTTTTATTTCTTGAAATATATTTTGAAATATATTGATTACAATCAACATATTTGTAGTATTTCAAATTTATGTCAAAATATTTGGGAAGAATATTTTAAAAATATATTTCAAATACATTTTTCTTCCATGTGGGTTTACATATATAAACCTCAGGCTGCAGTTAACGAAATAAAAAAATGGTGCGCTCAATGACCAAGAATCTGATACAATAAATGTTTTCACCGTGTAATAATTAAACATTCACATCAGTCCCTAACCCTCCAGCAGTGTACAATCTAAAGTCCCTAACTTTTATAGCTTGGCCTGAAGAATATCTAAGCCCTCGTTTGCACATAGTTCTTGTCTTTGGAGAATTCCACCTAATTCCCCTCAACCCTATCCAAGTTCTCCAAAAAAATAAAAAAACATAAAAACAACCTCCCTAGACTGGCCATTGAAGTGAATGTGCTGAGTGCCTGGCTGCAGGGAAAGGTTTGTGGAGGAACCTGGACAGTATTCCTACGGGTGTAGCGCTACCTTCTTTTTGTCATACTTCAGTTTTCTTATTACTAGTGGTCTTTGGACAATGGACAATGGTCTTCTATTCTTTTGGACAATGGACAAAGGTCTACTTTTTTTGGACAATGGTCTTCTACTTTTTTGGACAATGGTCTTTTACTTTTAATTGGACAATGGTCTTCTACTTTTTTGGACAATGGACTTCTACTTTTTTTGGACAATGGTCTTCTACTTTTTTGGACAATGGACAATGATCTTCTACTTTTTTGGACAATGGACAATGGTCATCTACTTTTATGGACAATGGTCTTCTACTTTTTTGGACAATGGACAATGGTCTTCTACTTTTTATGGACAGTGGACAATGGTCTTCTACTTTTTTTGGACAATGGTCTTCTACTTTTTATGGACAGTGGACAATGGTCTTCTACTTTTTTTGGACAATGGTCTTCTACTTTTTATGGACAGTGGACAATGGTCTTCTACTTTTTTTGGACAATGGTCTTCTACTTTTTTTGGACAATGGTCTTCTACTTTTAATTGGACAATGGTCTTCTACTTTTTATGGACAGTGGACAATGGTCTTCTACTTTTTTTGGACAATGGTCTTCTACTTTTTTTGGACAATGGTCTTCTACTTTTAATTGGACAATGGTCTTCTACTTTTAATTGGACAATAGTCTTCTATGTTTTTGGACTATTTTAGCTTTTTTGTTGTTTATTTTTAAAGAGGAATACATGTCATGCAAGGCTCGAGCCAAAATATAGACTGCAGAAAAAACTCTAAAATGTGTCTTATTTACAGAAAACTTTAAATTCAATGAAAGTCTCTCCAATGGTCTTCTACTTTTTTGGACAATGGACAATGGTCTTCTACTTTTTTGGACAATGGACAATGGTCTTCTACTTTTTTGGACAACAGTCTTCTACTTTTTTGGACAATGGACAATGGTCTTCTACGTTTTTGGACAATGGACAATAGTCTTCTACTTTTTTGGACTAGCTTTTTTGTTGTTTATTTTTAAAGAGGAATACATGTCATGCAAGGCTCGCGCCAAAATATAGACTGCAGAAAAAACTCTAAAATGTGTCTTATTATCTGAAAACTTTAAATTCAATGAAAGTCTCTCTAATGGTCTTCTACTTTTTTGGACAATGGTCTTCTACTTTTTTTGGACAATGGTCTTCTACTTTTTTTGGACAATGGTCTTCTAATTTTTTGGACAATGGACAATGGTCTTCTACTTTTTTGGACAATGGTCTTCTACTTTTTTGGACTGTGAACAATGGTCTTCTACTTTTTTTGGACAATGGTCTTCTACTTTTTTGGACAATGGTCTTCTACTTTTTTGGACAATAGTCTTCTACTTTTTTGGACTAGCTTTTTTGTTGTTTATTTTTAAAGAGGAATACATGTCATGCAAGGCTCAAGCCAAAATATAGACTGCAGAAAAAACTCTAAAAGGTGTCTTATTATCGGAAAACTTTAAATTCAATGAAAGTCTCTCTAATGGTCTTCTACTTTTTTGGACAATGGTCTTCTACTTTTTTGGACAATGGACAATGGTCTTCTACTTTTTTTGGACAATGGTCTTCTACTTCTTTGGACAATAGTCTTCTACTTTTTTGGACAATGGACAATGGTCTTCTACTTTTTTGGACAATGGACAATGGTCTTCTACTTTTTTGGACAATGGACAATGGTCTTCTACTTATTTTGGACAATGGTCTTCTACTTTTTATGGAAAATGGTCTTCTACTTTTTATGGAAAATGGTCTTCTACTTTTTTTGGACAATGGTCTTCTACTTTTTTGGACAATGGACAATGGTCTTCTACTTTTTTGTATTCTCTCGCACTCACCTTGTACTTTATTCTGTGTAAATCTATTTTAGCTTTTTTGTTGTTTATTTTTAAAGAGGAATACATGTCATGCAAGGCTCGAGCCAAAATATAGACTGCAGAAAAAACTCTAAAAGGTGTCTTATTATCGGAAAACTTTAAATTCAATGAAAGTCTCTCCAGATTGCATTTCTTAAGAGGCCTCCTAGTCGTGCGTGGAATCAGAGAATTTTTAATGCGGTTTTTTGAAAAGCATCCATATTCAGATATGAGAATATCTTCCATCAATGGGTCATCTGGGCGGCTGGATGGCTTACAACTATCAAAATATTTCTGCAATCCTTTGATGTTGAAATGGAAGTACGTAAACACCAAGCTGCAGTTAAAGAAATTAAAAAATGGTGCGCTCGTTGACCAAGAATCTGGTACAATGAATGTTTTCACCGTGTAATAATGGGCGTTCCTCAATAAAAACTTGTAATAAGGCATAGTGACTGAGCCACAAATAATAAGGACTTCTGTGGTTGAGGTCTGCAGCTCTAAAGGAATTTTAATACAATTCTCTTTAGTCATCAGAATCTTGAATTCGATACAAATTCCACGATTGGATAAATGTTTTCCGAGTTGTTGGATCTCCCTCTCTCCGTATTCATCATCAGATGTGAGGATCCCAACCCAGTTCCACCTCAACCTTTCCAGTAACTTCGCTATGGCCAAATATTTCAGCTCATCATCCGGAATTGTCCGGAAAAAGGTTGGATACGTTCTTCTATCACTCAGTAAAGTGTCTCTCGCTCCATAACTAATCTACAAAGAAAGAAAATTGTCTGTTTAGTAACGAGCAACCTCATCCTACAGACATTCTAAGCTTTCAAATGTTTTAGTTCTTTTAATTAGACGTAGCGCCCTCTAGTGCGCTAATAGGATAGTGCTACAGGCAAAATCATTGTGGATGACTCGTGTGTGAGTCTGTGATTAACGATGGCCATACATTATACAATTCTCGAGATTTTTGGTTTAGATTTACCAAAAACCATATAATGAGGTCAAACCTAAACAACACTTTCAATTGTAACCAATTAGGCCGGCTCTTGCACTACATAGTTGAAAGTAAATCTAAAGGAAATTGGACAGAAAATTGTATAGTGTATGGCCAGCCTAAGGTTGGGTTATTGAAGGTCAACAGGTTGTGGCTCTACTCACATTGAAGAAAAATATATTTTAAATACTTTTTAAAAACATTCTTCCCAAATATATTGACATACGTTTGAAATACTACAATTTCGTCCGTATTCTATATATTTAAAAAAAAAATATATATATATATATATATATATTATTTTTTTATATATTGAATATATATTTACTGTATGTTGAAATGCGCTTTTATATATTACAAAATATATGAAAAATATTGTTCAAAATATATATTTTTTTAAATATAGTCTTAACATTTTTATAAAAATATAAAAAAAAGTAATTTTAACATATATTTGTAAATGTGTCCCAAAGATGTAGATTAAATGTATTTTTAAAGACATACAGTATATTTGAAAATGTATTTCTAAAAATATTTTCATATATTTAGAAATATATAAAAAATGCATTTCAACATACAGTAAATATATATTTAAAAAAATAAATTTATATATATAGTGTGTGTGTGTGTGTGTATATATGTGTGTATATATGTGTGTATATATGTGTGTGTGTGTGTGTGTATGTGTATATGTATGTATGTATGTGTGTGTGTATATATATATATAATTAATTTTTTTTACTATATTACACATACACAATGATTTATGGCCGGGACCTGCTGATCAGCTTAACGAATGACAGTACAGAGCCCTGTGTCTCCCACATGGAAGAAAAATATAATTTAAAAATATTCTTCCCAAATATATTGACATATATTTGAAATACTACAATTTTGGCCGTATTCAATATATTTCTAAATATATTTTTTATATATACATATACTGTGTAAAGCGTGTGGTGGCAACCAGGGGAGGAGTACAAAGACAAGCGTGTCTTGCCTACAGTCAAGCATGGTGGTGGGAGTGTCATGGTCTGGGGCCCCATGGTGGTGGGAGTGTCATAGTCTGGGGCCCCATGGTGGTGGGAGTGTCATGGTCTAGGGCCCCATGGTGGTGGGAGTGTCATGGTCTGGGGTCCCATGGTGGTGGGAGTGTCATGGTCTGGGGCTGCATGGTGGTGGGAGTGTCATGGTCTGGGGCTGCATGGTGGTGGGAGTGTCATGGTCTGGGGTCCCATGGTGGTGGGAGTGTCATGGTCTGGGGCTGCATGGTGGTGGGAGTGTCATGGTCTGGGGCTGCATGGTGGTGGGGGTGTCATGGTCTGGGGCTGCATGGTGGTGGGAGTGTCATGGTCTGGGGCTGCATGGTGGTGGGAGTGTCATGGTCTGGGGCTGCATGGTGGTGGGAGTGTCATGGTCTGGGGCCGCATGGTGGTGGGGGTGTCATGGTCTGGGGCCGCATGGTGGTGGGAGTGTCATGGTCTGGGGCTGCATGGTGGTGGGAGTGTCATGGTCTGGGGCCGCATGGTGGTGGGGGTGTCATGGTCTGGGGCCGCATGGTGGTGGGGGTGTCATGGTCCGGGGCCGCATGGTGGTGGGGGTGTCATGGTCTGGGGCCGCATGGTGGTGGGAGTGTCATGGTCTGGGGCTGCATGGTGGTGGGAGTGTCATGGTCTGGGGCCGCATGGTGGTGGGGGTGTCATGGTCTGGGGCCGCATGGTGGTGGGGGTGTCATGGTCTGGGGCCGCATGGTGGTGGGAGTGTCATGGTCTGGGGCTGCATGAGTGCTTCCGGCACTGGGGGGCTACAGTTCATTGAGGGAACCATGAATGCCAACATGTACTGTGACATACTGAAGCAGAGCATGATCCCCTCCCCTCAGAGACTGGGCAGCAGGGCAGTATTCCAACATAACGACCCCAACACACCGCTAAGAACACCACCTCCTTGCTAATGAAGCTGAAGGTAAAGGTGATGGACTGGCCAAGCATGTCTCCAGACCTAAACCCTATTGAGCATCTGTGGGGCATCCTCAAATGGAAGGTGGAGGAGCACAAGGTCTCTAACATACACCAGCTGCGTGATGACGTCATGGAGGAGTGGAAGAGGACTCCAGTGGCAACCTGTGAAGCTCTGGTGATCTCCATGCCCAAGAGGGTGAAGGCAGTGCTGGAAAATAATGGCGGCCACACAAAATATTGACACTTTGGGCCCAATTTGGACCTTCTCACTTAGGGGTGGACTTACTTTTGTTGCCAGCGGTCTAGACATTAATGGCGGTGTGTTGAGTTATTTTGAGGGGACAGCAAATTTCCATGTTATACAAGCTGTACAAATGATTGCTTATAGCAAAGAATTACTTTGCTATAAGCAATCATTTACCTGAATGACATCGAATAATTCAGGTTTTTTTTTTGTTTTTTTTTGTGCTTAGCTGTGATTTGGCCACAGCTAATCACATGACATGTGCATGTGACCTGCTGTGACCATTCACAGATAGACACTAGTATACAATGGATGGCATAAATGAAGCCATCCATTGTATACAACTGTCATGTGACCTGCTGTGATTGGTCACAGCAGGTCACATGGTACCGGCAATGGGGGCCGGTACTAAGATCTGTCATTGTCCGTGTCCGAGGTACACGGCCAGTGACAGATCGTGCCGCTGCGCGGCTCTGCAAGCGCGAAGACTGCGCAAATGGCGTCCACCCCGGAAATCTAGAGCGTTTTCCCAGCCGCCATTCGGCTATTGGCCGGGAGGGAAGTGGTTAACAACAAAACAAACAGAAGAAACCCTTTGAAAATATTTTATTTAGCAAAAGGTTTGGTGAGCAACAAATAGAAATCCTTGTTCTCTGCGCTATCATCTACAACTAATCTATAAGCGGTAGGTTAAAATATTTTTTCTGGGGGTCAAAAATAGATTTTGTCATAAAATACCGTATTTTCCAGCGTATAAGACGACTTTTTAACCCATGAAAATCTTCTGAAAAGTCGGGAGTCGTCTTATACGCCGGTATACGGCGAGCCGGTGTCAGGGCGGCACTTTTTCGAGGGGCGGCGCGGTGCCGCCCCCCTCCTCCTCCAATGGAAGGGACACTAAGTACAGGGGCGGGCAGGGGGCTGCTGTACCTTACCTGGCTCCGGTCCCACGACGATCCGGTCCAGGAAGCGTGGCTGCTCCTTCATTCAGTTCAGCCGCTCGATGGTTGCGCGGCTGCTCGGCTCCGCCTCTTTACCAGTGATTGGGCGCCAGCACTGGAAAGGCACACAGGCGACCAATCACCGGCGAGGAGACGGAGCCGAGCGGCCCCGCGAAAATTGAGTGAGGGAGCGGCCAGTAAGTGTGCAGCAGCACCATGCTGTAACACTCTTGGCGCTATTCCTCCCCCACTGACACCATGGATGAGGCACTATTCCTCCCCCACTGACACCAACGATGGGGCACTATTCCTCCTCCACACTGACACCAACGATGGGGCACTATTCCTCCCACTGACACCAACGATGGGGCACTATTCCTCCCACTGACACCAACGATGGGGCACTATTCCTCCTCCCCACTGACACCAACAATGGGGCACTATTCCTCCTCCCCACTGACACCAACAATGGGACACTATTCCTCCTCCCCACTGACACCAACGATAGGGCACTATTCCTCCCCCACTGACACCAACGATGAGGCACTATTCCTCCCACTGACACCAACGATGAGGCACTATTCCTCCTCCACACTGACATCAATGATGAGGCACTGTTCCTCCCCTACTGACACCATGGATGAGGCACTGTTCCTCCCCTACTGACACCAGCGATGGGGCACTATTCCCCCCCCCCACTGACACCAATGATGGGACACTATTCTTCCCACTGACACCAACGATGGGGCACTTTTCCCGCCACTGATACCAATGATGGTGTGCAATTCCTGCCACTGATACCAATGATGGTGTGCAATTCCTGCCACTGACACCAATGATGGGGCGCTATTCCTCCCACTGACACCAATGATGGGGTGCTATTCCTCCCACTGACACCAATGATGGGACACTATTCTTCCCACTGACACCAATGATGAGGCGCTATTCCTCCCACTGACACCAATGATGGGGTGCTATTCCTCCCACTGACACCAATGATAGGGCACTATTCCTCCTCCCCCCACTGACACCAATGATGGGACACTATTCCTCCCACTGACACCAATGATGGGGCACTATTCCTCCCTCTGACACCAAAGATGAGGCACTATTCCCCCCCACCGATACCAATGATGGGGCGCTATTCCTCCCACTGACACCAATGATGGGGCGCTATTCCTCCCACTGACACCAATGATGGGGCGCTATTCCTCCCACTGACACCAATGATGAGGCGCTATTCCTCCCCCACTCACACTAACGATGAGGCACTATTCCTCCCCCACTGACACCAACGATGAGGCACTATTCCTCCTCCACACTGACATCAATGATGAGGCACTATTCCTCCTCCCCTACTGACACCAACGATGTGGCACTATCCCCCCCCCCCCACTGACACCAACGATGGGGCACTATTCCTCCCACTGACACCAATGATGGGGCGCTATTCCTCCCACTGACACCAATGAAGGGGCGCTATTCCTCCCACTGACACCAATGATGGGGTGCTATTCCTCCCACTGACACCAATGATGGGGTGCTATTCCTCCCACTGACACCAATGATGGGGCACTATTCCTCCCACTGACACCAATGACGAGGCACTATTCCTGCCACTGATACCAATGATGGGGCACTATTCCTCCCACTGACACCAATGATGGGGCACTATTCCTCCCACTGATACCAATGATGGGGCACTATTCCTCCCACTGACACCAATGATGGGGCACTATTCCTCCCACTGACACTAATGATGGGATACTATTCCTCCCACTGACACCAATGACGAGGCACTATTCCTGCCACTGATACCAATGATGGGGCACTATTCCTCCCACTGATACCAATGATGGGGCACTATTCCTCCCACTGACACTAATGATGGGATACTATTCCTGCCACTGATACCAATGATGGGACACTATTCCTCCACTGACACCAATGATGGGGCACTATTCCTCCCACTGACACCAATGATGGGGCACTATTCCTCCCACTGACACCAATGATGGGGCACTATTCCTCCCACTGACACCAATGATGGGGCACTATTCCTCCCACTGACACCAACGATGTGGCACTATCCCCCCCCCCCACTGACACCAACGATGGGGCACTATTCCTCCCACTGACACCAATGATGGGGCGCTATTCCTCCCACTGACACCAATGAAGGGGCGCTATTCCTCCCACTGACACCAATGATGGGGTGCTATTCCTCCCACTGACACCAATGATGGGGTGCTATTCCTCCCACTGACACCAATGATGGGGCACTATTCCTCCCACTGACACTAATGATGGGATACTATTCCTCCCACTGACACCAATGACGAGGCACTATTCCTGCCACTGATACCAATGATGGGGCACTATTCCTCCCACTGACACCAATGATGGGGCACTATTCCTCCCACTGATACCAATGATGGGGCACTATTCCTCCCACTGACACCAATGATGGGGCACTATTCCTCCCACTGATACCAATGATGGGGCACTATTCCTCCCACTGATACCAATGATGGAGCACTATTCCTCCCCCTGACACCAATGATGGGGCACTATTCCTCCCACTGATACCAATGATGAGGCACTATTCCTCCCACTGATACCAATGATGAGGCACTATTCCTTCCACTGACACCAATGATGGGGCACTATTCCTCCCACTGACACCAATGATGGGGCACTATTCCTCCCACTGACACCAATGATGGGGCACTTTTCCTCCTGCAGTTGAAACCAGGGACGGACTGACAACTCATGAGGCCCCTGAGCAATAGGGGATCATGGGGCCCCTGTGTCCTTGCCCAAATTCAAAAAAGCCTATGAAAAAGGTACCAGGGGCATCTCATGGAGCCTAAACAATATGGTAGTGTGACCAGAGCACCCCTACTCTAGTAAGACGCCTAGTGTTTTTTAACATGATTTTATTTGTTTGACATGTTCACCGTGCTCATGTTTAACCTCCTTATGATCTACGTGATCAAATAAAGTATTGTTTGAATTTCTTTGAATTCATATTACTCCGCGTGGATCATTTAGTAACCTTCTTTTTTCAGGTTGGGGTGCTCTTGTCACTCTACCATATTGTTTAGTATGCATTTTCTGGGTTTTTTGATCCACACTTATACAAGTGAGTCGGAGATATGACAATGACACCAGTTATTCGTGTCATTTTAGGTGGCCTGTTTTTGGTTCTATTTTTGTGACATCTCATGGAGCCCCCTACTGACCCCGGGCCCTCAGGCAGTCCCCGAGTTTCCGAGTGGTCAGTCCGCCCCTGGCTGAAACATTTCTTTGCACCGTACATAATGGCTGCCAGCCCAATATCCACTTTGTCCCCTCTTGAGCGAGCATGTTTCAGGGACCCCCATAGGCGGGGCCTCATATCTTATTTATATTCCCTCTTCACGACCTCAACAGCATCTTCGTTACCCTCACACACATATAAATGGGAAGCGGACCTGGGCCGGCGAATTGACTCTTCGGGTTGGGACCTCATTTGGTCCAATACCAAAGAGTTGTCGCAAAACATTGTGGCCCTGGAGAGCAATTACAAAGTTCTGACCCGCTGGTACCTAGTCCTGGCTAGAATTGCCAAATATACTCCTGACTACCCCTCAGCTTGCTTCAGAGGCTGCACAGACCTGGGCACATTTTTTCATACGTGGTGGGATTGCCCAACTGTCCGAGCTTTTTGGGTGGATGTTTTTAAAATAATTTCCACACTTAGAGCCATGGCCCTTCAGCCGAAACCATTGGTGGCGCTGCTCAACCTGCGACCACCGGACGTCACAAAAGCACATTTCAAATCATCCTTCAAGTCACTACTGCAGCCAAGCAGGTAATCGCTAAATCTTGGAAATCCCCCTCGCTGAGCACAACTGCAGTCATGAACGGGGTCACTCAGGAGATGATTCACACAAAAATAGAAGCCACTATCTCAGATTCCATCCCCAAATTTAAGAAGATTTGGAACCCCTGGGTAGAACATTTCCTCCCACCCAATTTTGACGATTCACTTCTCAACCCGTAACCCACGTCCCCAGCTATACCAGCTATGGCTGATAAGGGGCTAATTGATGGCAATAAAGGGTTCAATAGAAAAGAGCAGAAAAAACATCAATAAAGTTGTTGAAGTTGACATAAACGGCTGAATAAAGGTCTCCCTTTCATCTGCATATGAACAAAATACTAATCCCATGAGGTTCCATTGCGTTTCTCAGTGAAAGGGTCAGTTCACCTTTGGTAACATGGAACATTTGACACCCACATTCAGAGTGTGCCATGTGACTGTAGCACCGGCCCCTGTATACCCTCCCCCGCCCTCTCCCCCGGGTCCCCCTAAAGGGATTATTGTATGTTAGGTTTACTTCCTTGCTGGCCACGGTGTAATGCCAACGGATCCTTTATCTACAACACTCCAGCTATCTGAGTATTTGTAACAGCGTCAAAAATTGCACTTGTTTTATGTTGCCCTTTTTTATTTTTATAGTGATCTGCCCGACGTTTCCTGCCCGACTTTTCCTGCCCGACTTTTCCTGCCCGACTTTTCCTGCCCGACTTTTCCTGCCCGACGTTTCCTGCCCGACTTTTCCTGCCCGATGTTTCCTGCCCGACTTTTCCTGCCCGACGTTTCCTGCCCGACTTTTCCTGCCCGACTTTTCCTGCTCATCAGCTCTTCTTATTGTTAGTGGTTTTTATATGTGACCCAAGACAATTCCTTTTCTTCCAATGTGGCCCAAGAGAGTCAAAAGGTTGGACACCCATGCTGTATATTACCTAACTTGTGCTTCTGGGGTTTTCCTGACTTTTTTTTGTGAATTTAAGAAGATACATAGCTTGTTATAACATAAAGAAAAATGCTGCTGGAATGAGAATATAAATTCTTTGTATAGAAAAGATGCATGCCATGGTCCTAACATGAAGACATAAAATACATAAGCACAGGAAAATCATAGTATTATTATTATTAGTAGTAGTAGTAGAATTAGATAGTAGTAGTAGTAGTAGTAGTAGATATTAGTAGTAGTAGTAGTAGTAGTAGTAGTAGTAGATATTAGTAGTAGTAGTAGTAGTAGATATTAGTAGTAGTAGTAGAATTAGATAGTAGTAGTAGTAGTAGATATTAGTAGTAGTAGTAGTAGTAGTAGTAGTAGTAGTAGTAGTAGATGTTAGTAGTAGTAGTAGTATTATATTATTATATTAGTAGTAGTAGTAGTAGTAGTAGTATTATATTATTATATTAGTAGTAGTAGTAGTAGTAGTAGTAGTAGTAGATATTAGTAGTAGTAGTAGTAGTAGTAGTAGAATTAGATAGTAGTAGTAGTAGTAGATATTAGTAGTAGTAGTAGAATTAGATAGTAGTAGTAGTAGTAGTAGTAGATATTAGTAGTAGTAGTAGTAGTAGTAGTAGTAGAATTAGATAGTAGTAGTAGTAGTAGTAGTAGATATTAGTAGTAGTAGTAGTAGTAGTAGAATTAGATAGTAGTAGTAGTAGTAGATATTAGTAGTAGTAGTAGAATTAGATAGTAGTAGTAGTAGTAGTAGTAGTAGATATTAGTAGTAGTAGTAGTAGTAGAATTAGATAGTAGTAGTAGTAGTAGATATTAGTAGTAGTAGTAGAATTAGATAGTAGTAGTAGTAGTAGTAGTAGATATTAGTAGTAGTAGTAGTAGTAGAATTAGATAGTAGTAGTAGTAGTAGTAGTAGATATTAGTAGTAGTAGTAGAATTAGATAGTAGTAGTAGTAGTAGATATTAGTAGTAGTAGTAGTAGTAGTAGTAGTAGTAGTAGTAGTAGATGTTAGTAGTAGTAGTAGTATTATATTATTATATTAGTAGTAGTAGTAGTAGTAGTAGTATTATATTATTATATTAGTAGTAGTAGTAGTAGTAGTAGTAGTAGTATATTATTATATTATTATTATTAGTAGTAGTAGTAGTAGTAGTAGTAGTAGTAGTATTATATTATTATATTAGTAGTAGTAGTAGTAGTAGTAGTAGTAGTATATTATTATATTATTATTATTATTAGTAGTAGTAGTAGTAGTAGTAGTAGTATTATATTATTATATTAGTAGTAGTAGTAGTATTATATTATTATATTAGTAGTAGTAGTAGTAGTAGTAGTAGTATATTATTATATTATTATTATTATTAGTAGTAGTAGTAGTAGTAGTAGTAGTAGTAGTATTATATTATTATATTAGTAGTAGTAGTAGTATTATATTATTATATTAGTAGTAGTAGTAGTAGTAGTAGTAGTAGTAGATATTAGTAGTAGTAGTAGAATTAGATAGTAGTAGTAGTAGTAGTAGTAGATATTAGTAGTAGTAGTAGTAGTAGAATTAGATAGTAGTAGTAGTAGTAGATATTAGTAGTAGTAGTAGAATTAGATAGTAGTAGTAGTAGTAGTAGATATTAGTAGTAGTAGTAGTAGTAGTAGAATTAGATAGTAGTAGTAGTAGTAGTAGATATTAGTAGTAGTAGTAGAATTAGATAGTAGTAGTAGTAGTAGTAGTAGTAGATATTAGTAGTAGTAGTAGTAGTAGAATTAGATAGTAGTAGTAGTAGTAGTAGTAGTAGATATTAGTAGTAGTAGTAGAATTAGATAGTAGTAGTAGTAGTAGATATTAGTAGTAGTAGTAGTAGTAGTAGTAGTAGTAGTAGATGTTAGTAGTAGTAGTAGTATTATATTATTATATTAGTAGTAGTAGTAGTAGTAGTAGTATTAGTATTATATTATTATATTAGTAGTAGTAGTAGTAGTAGTAGTAGTATATTATTATATTATTATTATTATTATTATTATTATTAGTAGTAGTAGTAGTAGTAGTAGTAGTAGTAGTATTATATTAGTAGTAGTAGTAGTAGTAGTAGTATTATATTATTATATTAGTAGTAGTAGTAGTATTATATTATTATATTAGTAGTAGTAGTAGTAGTAGTATTATATTATTATATTAGTAGTAGTAGTAGCAGTAGTAGTAGTAGTAGTAGTATATTATTATATTATTATTATTAGTAGTAGTAGTAGTAGTAGTAGTAGTATTATATTATTATATTAGTAGTAGTAGTAGTAGTAGTAGTAGTAGTAGTAGTATTAGATATTAGTAGTAGTAGTAGTAGTAGTAGTAGTAGTAGTAGTAGATATTAGTAGTAGTAGTAGTAGATGTTAGTAGTAGTAGTATTATATTATTATAATATTATTAGTAGTAGTAGTATTAGATATTATTAGTAGTAGTAGTAGTAGTAGTAGTAGTAGTATTAGATAGTAGTAGTAGTAGTAGTATTAGATATTATTATTAGTAGTAGTAGTAGTATTGGATAGTAGTAGTAGTATTAGATATTATTATTATTATTAGTAGTAGTAGTAGTAGTAGTAGTAGTAGTAGTAGATATTATTATTATTAGTAGTAGTAGTATTGGATAGTAGTAGTAGTATTAGATATTATTATTATTATTAGTAGTAGTAGTAGTAGTAGTATTAGATATTATTATTAGTAGTAGTAGTAGTATTGGATAGTAGTAGTAGTATTAGATATTATTATTATTAGTAGTAGTAGTAGTATTGGATAGTAGTAGTAGTATTAGATATTATTATTATTAGTAGTAGTAGTAGTATTAGATATTATTATTATTAGTAGTAGTAGTAGTAGTAGTATTAGATATTATTATTATTAGTAGTAGTAGTATTGGATAGTAGTAGTATTAGATATTAGTAGTAGTAGTAGTAGTAGTAGTAGTAGTATATTATTATATTATTATTATTAGTAGTAGTAGTAGTAGTAGTAGTAGTAGTAGTAGTAGTATTATATTATTATATTAGTAGTAGTAGTAGTAGTAGTAGTAGTAGTAGTATATTATTATATTATTATTATTATTATTAGTAGTAGTAGTAGTAGTAGTAGTAGTAGTAGTATTATATTATTATATTAGTAGTAGTAGTAGTATTATATTATTATATTAGTAGTAGTAGTAGTAGTAGTAGTAGTAGTAGTAGATATTAGTAGTAGTAGTAGAATTAGATAGTAGTAGTAGTAGTAGTAGTAGATATTAGTAGTAGTAGTAGTAGTAGAATTAGATAGTAGTAGTAGTAGTAGATATTAGTAGTAGTAGTAGAATTAGATAGTAGTAGTAGTAGTAGTAGATATTAGTAGTAGTAGTAGTAGTAGAATTAGATAGTAGTAGTAGTAGTAGTAGTAGATATTAGTAGTAGTAGTAGAATTAGATAGTAGTAGTAGTAGTAGTAGTAGTAGATATTAGTAGTAGTAGTAGTAGTAGAATTAGATAGTAGTAGTAGTAGTAGTAGTAGTAGATATTAGTAGTAGTAGTAGAATTAGATAGTAGTAGTAGTAGTAGATATTAGTAGTAGTAGTAGTAGTAGTAGTAGTAGTAGTAGATGTTAGTAGTAGTAGTAGTATTATATTATTATATTAGTAGTAGTAGTATTAGTATTATATTATTATATTAGTAGTAGTAGTAGTAGTAGTATATTATTATATTATTATTATTATTATTAGTAGTAGTAGTAGTAGTAGTAGTAGTAGTAGTAGTAGTATTATATTAGTAGTAGTAGTAGTAGTAGTAGTAGTAGTATTATATTATTATATTAGTAGTAGTAGTAGTATTATATTATTATATTAGTAGTAGTAGTAGTAGTAGTATTATATTATTATATTAGTAGTAGTAGTAGCAGTAGTAGTAGTAGTAGTAGTATATTATTATATTATTATTAGTAGTAGTAGTAGTAGTAGTAGTAGTATTATATTATTATATTAGTAGTAGTAGTAGTAGTAGTAGTAGTAGTAGTAGTAGTATTAGATATTAGTAGTAGTAGTAGTAGTAGTAGTAGTAGTAGTAGTAGTAGTAGATATTAGTAGTAGTAGTAGTAGATGTTAGTAGTAGTAGTATTATATTATTATAATATTATTATTAGTAGTAGTATTAGATATTATTAGTAGTAGTAGTAGTAGTAGTAGTAGTAGTATTAGATAGTAGTAGTAGTAGTAGTATTAGATATTATTATTAGTAGTAGTAGTAGTATTGGATAGTAGTAGTAGTATTAGATATTATTATTATTATTATTAGTAGTAGTAGTAGTAGTAGTAGTAGTAGTAGTAGTAGATATTATTATTATTAGTAGTAGTAGTATTGGATAGTAGTAGTAGTATTAGATATTATTATTATTATTATTATTAGTAGTAGTAGTAGTAGTATTAGATATTATTATTAGTAGTAGTAGTAGTATTGGATAGTAGTAGTAGTATTAGATATTATTATTATTAGTAGTAGTAGTAGTATTGGATAGTAGTAGTAGTATTAGATATTATTATTATTAGTAGTAGTAGTAGTAGTAGTATTAGATATTATTATTAGTAGTAGTAGTAGTAGTAGTAGTATTAGATATTATTATTAGTAGTAGTAGTAGTATTGGATAGTAGTAGTATTAGATATTAGTAGTAGTAGTAGTAGTAGTAGTAGTAGATATTATAATTATTATTATTAGTAGTAGTAGTATTGGATAGTAGTAGTATTAGATATTAGTAGTAGTAGATATTATAATTATTATTATTAGTAGTAGTAGTATTGGATAGTAGTAGTAGTAGTAGATATTATTATTATTAGTAGTAGTAGTAGTAGTAGTATTAGATATTAGTAGTAGTAGTATTAGATATTATTATTAGTAGTAGTAGTAGCAGCACTGTAGTAGTAGTGTTAGTATTAGATATTAGTAGTAGTAGTATTAGTAGTATTAGTAGTAGTAGTAGTATATATTATTATTTTTATTATTATTATTAGTAGTAGCACCGTAGTATTAGTATTAGGTGGTAGTAGTATTATATTATTATTATAAGTAATAGTAGCACCGTGATATTGTTATTATCATTATTATTATTAGTAGTAGTAGTAGTAGCACCACCGTAGTAGTAGTGTTAGTATTAGTATTAGATAGTAGTAGTATTTTATTATTATTATTATTATTATTATTATTATTATTATGAGTAGCAGTAGTAGTAGTACTATTATATATTATTATTATTAGTAGTAGTATTATTTTATTATATTATTATTATTAGTAGTAGTATTATAATATTATATTAGTAGCAGTAGTTGTAGTAGTATTAGTAGTAGATAGTAGTAGTCTTATATATTATTATTATTATTATTATTATTATTTATATTTCAGGATTTATATGGCAACAACAGTTTGCGCAGCGCTTTACAATATAAGGGGGGCAGTACAATTACCATACAGTTCAATACAGAAGGAATAGGAGGGCCCGACTCATGGAGCTTACAATCTAAAGGTAGGGGAAGGTGGTACAAAAAGGTGATAGCTGCGGGGGATGAACTGATGGTGGTGACTCCTGTACAGTTTTTAGGTGGGGGTGGGGTAGGCTTCCCTTAATAAGTGAGTTTTCAAGGATCATCTAAAGGCAGACAGGGTAGGAGCTAACCAGATATACTAGGGCAGGGAGTTCCAGAGGACGGGAGAGGCTCTGGAGAAGTCCTGAAGGTGAGTGTGAGAGGAGGTAACTGAAGAGCAGGAGGTACTGGGAGGAGCAGAGAGGGTGGCTTGTGCAATATATGCAGATGAGGTTGGCGATGTAGCCGGGGCGATGTTGTGGATGGCCTTGTATGTTATGGTTAGTATTTTTATACGTTGGGTTAGTGGAGGCCAGTGAAGGGATTGGCAGAGAGGGGCAGCAGTCGCTGATTGGTTGGTAAGGTGTATAGGTCTAGCAGCATCATTCATAATAGACTGAAGGGGGGATAGCCTGTGTAGGGGTAGGCCAGTGAGGAGGGAGTTGCAGTAGTCAAGGCGGGATATAACCAGGGAGGGAATAAGCTGCTTTGTGGTGTCATTAGTCAGGAAGGGGCGAATTCTGGAAATGTTGCGGAGGTTAAGGTGGGAAGATTTAGTCAGTGATTGGACGCGGGGCTGAAGGAGAGGTCGTAGTCTAGGATTACACCAAGCACCCTGGCATGTGTGGAGGGACCAATGGTTGTGCCGTTGGTCTCAGTAGTAAAGTCATTGGGGGGTGATCGGGGGGGAGGAAATATTACAAGCTCAGTTTTAGAAAGACTGAGTTTGAGGAAGTGGTGTGACATCCATACTGATATGTCAGTCAGTACATTTGTGATGTGGGAGGAGATGGAGGTTGTGAGTTGATGAATAGAGAGATAGATCTGGGTGTCATCAGCATAGGGGTGCTATTGGAAGCCATGGGAGGCTATCAACTGGCCCAGGGAGGAGGTACAGAGAAAGAAGAGGAGGAGCCCAAATACAAAGACTTGGGGTACCCCAACAGAAAGAGGAAGAGGAGATGGTATCATTGGAATAATCGCTATGCTAACAATAACATTGATGTCTCAGAGAAAATGAAGTGTGAAGTTTGGTGAGCTGGATTCATCTAACTGTAGGATTTCAGTCACGTAGATATCACATGCCGGGTGCAAGGAGGATTGGTTGTGTACATTACAAGACAACACAGCATTTGTAGGACAATTTAGTACTTTACAAAGGTTTGGCTTTTCAATCCCTTTTGCTCCAGCACCCCATAAGATCAGTGGTGTATAGAGGTTTTGTGCTGCCCTAGACAACACAAACATCGGCTCCCCCCTCAGAGAGAGCCTTTGACCAACAACACCCCTGCCTGCCACCCAAGAGAGCCTTCCACTACCACTGCTCCCCATACACCAGCCACCATCCCCCATGGCGAGAGAGAGAAAGACACTCACCTTCACAGTCGGGCTGTGCATACACCGTCATGAAACCCTCAGCCTATCTCGGAACCCACCAGGTCCCCATGCCACGCGTGTCCCTTCTTCTAAGGGGCAGTGCTGCCCTCCTTGAGATATGCCGCCCTAGGCAAATGCCTTGTTTGCCTTGTGGTAATACCCCCCTGCATAAGATGGCTAGCTGTCCTGGCCTTGTATAAAATAGAAAATTCTGCTTTCCTTACCTGGGTGTGACCATACAGATTCAGCAGCTGTGCCATTTGGAGAGTGGTGTCAGAACCGAGATCTCCAACGAACCCAGCCAAGGTACCCTGCTCCATGCAGGAATAATTTGGAGCTTCCTTTGTATGTCCAGACAATATCTGTAGAACATCTTTTATAGTTTTAATCACACATCCACAAGAATCGTACACATGATATCCCAGAGTCACATTGGGCAGAATATTTGGAGTGCGGTTCATCTCATTGATAGCAAATATAAAAGTCAGCAGATGTCTGTATTCTCTGTGGTAAACCCTGCAGGAAACGGGTCCGCGTTAGTTCTGTGTGAGTCTACAGGGACTGAAGCAGAAAGTTTCTATAGCAAACTGTAGAACACGTTTTGACTGCATCAGGGTAGGCCTAGGTGAGATTGGTGGCCCTCTACGTGGCCCTCTACATTGCTATGTGAGTCACAAAGTAAAATTCAATCATTCCTACATTTCTTTGACATAGAAGAGGGCTTGTCGATACAAGATATCAGAAGACTCAATGCCAACCGTATCCCTTCTGGGGATATGATGCATGAGAATGCTAGAGATCACCGCCATTACAGGCCCATTACAAAATCAACACTCCCAATGCTCATTGTTGGGGTTGGTTGGGGTTGGCTGTTGGGGTTGGTTGAGAGACCACATGGCAAGCAGGCCTTGGGCTATATGTTGGGCACCAGGAAAGGATCTAGGGGGTGCTGGGGTGGCCTGTACCCCCCCAGTTTTCAATCATGCCCCCCCCTAGGCTGCTATTGATACTGTTCTCCATGCTCTGAGCTCTTCCTTTCTGCATTTCCACATAGGGCTCCCTAGGTCCTCCCAGATACAACCTGCTCTTGAGTGTCAGTGCAAACCTGGCTACAGCAGCTGCACTGCTCACAGGTTAGACTCCACTCTAAATGTGGGTTTTTGCCCCACTCATTAGCTATCTGCTGTGTGAGGAGGAGGAGCTCTGCTAACTGTGCTGGCAGCAGTGTCAGCGCCTATGAATGCCGAGGACTAGTGACATTTGTGACAGGTTATAGAGATATGCAAGAGGAAGACCCTGTCAGTGATTGCGCCATCAAATTAAATCGAAAAATGGTTCCCATATTCTGCTTCCAATCCTCCATAGTAGGAGGAGTTTCTGATTTCTTGGAGAGGGCTTCTAATATAAATGTATTTTGAGTAACAACATAAAAAACACCCAAGAGGCATTGCTTAGGGTCTAGAATTAAGTTACTTTGACACACTAAATTGACCACCTCCTCCCAATATCGATGATGTTTTGGGCACCGCCATAGCATGTGAATAAGATCCCCAAGGTCCCACTTACATCCACAAAGAGGGTCCCGGCGTAGCCCCAGGGTACACATGTTAGCTATAATGAGCCCTAAGTATTATATACAATTGGGGAAAATCATCTTATTGTCAAAGCTTAACTGAACAAGCTGAAGTTAGAAGCTGATTGGCTACAATGCACAGTTGCACCAGATTCTGACTGATCCAGCTTTAGTAACCCCCCCCAATGAGTCCTGCACATTATCACACATATCTCCTAAAGATACATCCCTGTAGATCATATTGAAAGCTTTGCACTTCATATTTCACTTACGCTGAACACATGTAATTGTTAATAAGACTTCTGTCCCGATTCAACTGAGACACTGCAGCATGAACAGCGAATATCCCTCCAATAATGATGTCTCCATCCTGAGAATACTTGTACTCAAATGTATAATTCCTCATAGTCATAGCACAGGGGTGAGCAGAGTTGTGGGTGTCAGATGTGCAGGGGGTCACACACAAAGCCAACAACCACAATTTTCTATACGGACATCTGAAAACAACTTGGCTAAGTCTCTCATAGACTCCATTGAATTCTTCCTCTTCTCCCACCTCATTATCACTGACAGCAGCACTGGATCCTGACACTGATATCATGGCTCCTCTGAAAGCAGAAGAAAAAAAACAACAAGAATGCAGAGTACTTGAGATCTGGGATATAGAATATGAATAGAATATGGCATTTCATAAAGCTCCTAAAGTCAAGCAATTGCACATACACCATATTGCCAGAAGTATTGGGGTGCCGGCCTTTCCACACACATGAACTTTAATGGCCCCCCAGTCTTAGTCCGTAGGGTTCAATAGTGAGTTGGCCCCGCCCTCTGCAGCTATAACAGCTTCAACTCTTCTGGGAAGGCCGTCCACAAGGTTTAGGAGGGTGTCTATGGGAAGGTTGGACCATTCTTCCAGAAGCACATTTGTCAGGTCAGGCACTGATGTCGGGGGAGGGGGCCTGGCTTGCAGTCTCTGCTCTAATTCATCCCAAAGGTGTTCTATGGGGTTGAGGTCAGGACTCTGTGCAGGACAGTCAAGTTCCTCGACCCCAGACTGGCTCCTCCATGCCTTTATGGACCTTGCTTTGCACAGTCATGTTGAAACAGGAAGGGGAAATCCCCAAACTCCTCCCACAAAGTTGGCAGCATGAAATTGTCCAAAATGTCTTGGTATGCTGATGCCTTAAGAGTTTCATTCACTGGAACTAGGAGGCCAAACCAAACCCTGAAAAACAATGCAGTCAGGCAAGTACCATTCTCCTGGCAACCACCAAACCCAGCCACGTCCATTGGATTGCTAGACAGAGAAGCATGCTTCTTTGCTCCAGGGAAAACGTCTCCACTGCTCTAGAGTCCAGTGGCGGCGTGCTTTACACCACGGCATCCGACGCTTTGCATTGCACTTGGTGATGTAAGGCTTGGATGCAGCTGCTCGGCCATGGAAACCCATTCCATGAAGCTCTCTACGCACTGTTGTTGTGCTCATCTGAAGACCACACCAAGTTTGGAGGTCTTTAGCTATTGACTCTGTAGACAGTTGGCGACTTCTGCGCCCCCTTCCTCAATGCTATCATTGCAATGGACAGGGACTGACAAAGCACCCAACCAGCCTATGGGATTAAATAGCCAAAAAAATGTAAATAAAAAATATTATAAAAGTCTTCAATGAGTCTTCAATTTCCATCTAAGGCTTAACATTTGCATTTCCATGCTTTTCTTTCCCATCAGAGAGTACCCGGATAATCTTCGACCCAAAGACCCAGTAGGCATAAACATTATTTGGTTTCTCACAGTGGAAATATTGTCTCTCGGACTACACTACCCAGGTACACTCCTTTATACCACTTCCTCCACTGACCCGTCTAGCCACCCTGAGAATATCAGCTGCCCTTCATTGGTCCAAGATACCCCCACTGATGAGGGAGTGGCCATCACTCCTCACCATGCTGAGTCCCTCAATAATCACATGAAAGATTCTACCCCTCCTGTTCCCCGTGCAGTATGAATGAGGAACAAGCTTCCATCTTTTCTGCTTTCCCTTACCCCTCCTTTTTAGTACAGACCCCACCTTGTTGCCCCATAAGAAACTCCAAAGGAAAAGACAGGGGAGAGGGAGACAAGGTGGGAAGATTAAAAAGATTAAAACAGGTGACTCCTCCACTTCTGGCACAGTAAATTTTAATCTTTCCTCCCATATTTTACTCCCCATGAAACATCACTGTTAAAAGAAGGCTTCAGTTTTGCCCCCACCTGTCTACCCAATTTATTTACACTGTTTTGTGATCTTTAAATGTTTGTATGCAAGCTAACTTTAAAAAAGGTATTATTTTATCAAAGAATAATCAATCCTTAAGGCCCCATGTACACGGGACACTTCTGAACGATGGAAACTGACTGCTGGAAAACGTAAGTTAAAAACCATCTGTTTAGCCGCGTTTGCATAATGTGTTTATGTGTGTTTATGCGTGTTTGCGTTTAGAAGCGTTTTTTAAATATAAGCACAGGAGAACCTCCCAAATGCCCAGAATGCACTGAAAAGTGGTAAATTAGTAACCATTTCAGACTGTTTCAGGGAAATACAGAGAGTAGAAGCAGAGACAGCAGTATGTGCTAAGATTAGCTGAGGTGTGAGTTGCTCATTAACATTTCTTTTGTTTCCAAGGGTGGGACAGGTGCCTCCTGGAGGGAGTCATTAAGGTCACCTGGCAGGGGGTCTTCATGAGGAATTTGAGGTGTGAATGGTCATTAACATATCTTTTGTTTCCAAGGGTGGGAGAGGTCTGAGGTGTGAATGGTCATTAACATATCTTTTGTTTCCAAGGGTGGGAGAGATCTGACGTGTGAATGGTCAATAACATATCTTTTGTTTCCAAGGGTGGGAGAGGTCTGAGGTGTGAATAGGTCATTAACATATCTTTTGTTTCCAAGGGTGGGAGAGGTCTGAGGTGTGAATAGGTCATTAACATATCTTTTGTTTCCAAGGGTGGGAGAGGTCTGAGGTGTGAATGGTCATTAACATATCTTTTGTTTCCAAGGGTGGGAGAGGTCTGAGGTGTGAATGGTCATTACAATGTGTGACAAGCTTGGTAGGAACATCCTGTGTTCAGTGTTTTGTCTATCTGAGTACCTTGAAAATGCTTTGAATGCATTTTTCATGATGAAAAAAGGCTCTGGACAGCATCAGGAACTGGAAGAGTTTAAAAAAATTTGCAAATGCTTATAAACGCGATTTCTCACGTTTACAAGCATTTTGCGTTTGAAACGCTGATAAAATCGACTGTTGAACGCAAGTTTTCTGCGTTCAAAAAAGCGACTTTAAACTCAAATGCCTGTAAATGACTGTAAATGAAGATGTGTACACAGACACATAGGAGAACATTAGGGAGAGTTCAGGGGCTGCTGAAAAAAACGCAGAACAGCCCCTAAACGTGAGTTTATCAGCTGCAGTGTACATGAGCCCAAAAACTTGTGCTTCCAGGGCTGAACCTTCTCCTGGATGAGTCTATTTTACATATACTGTACTAGAGAGTTTGTGCTCTGATTCACCTTTTTTGAGTCAAGCTGATTACCCCACTTCCTTAGATTTTTTGGAGACTCCCCATAGTACATAATGACCTCCATTCTCTGTCTACCTTCAATCCTGTTCATGTTAAAGGGTCATTCATCGACACATTTTATCATGTCACCTTCTCGGATATTTTGCAATTATGGTCTGCTGTACATTCTTATAGTTCCAACATCCACAATCTCACTGGGCTCCAAAAAAAAGCCCTTGGATCCCTTACTGATAATCATGATGTTATCATAGGACAAAGAAGGCCGTAAAGTCCTTCAAGACCAATTGGATTATCTTGCCAAAGCTACTTGGTTACTTTCAGATGACTCCACCTACCTTAGGCTTCCCCGTGAACCCCTACCTGGTTACCAGATGGAGCTAAAATCCCTCTTAGATTCAACTCTGTCTGATAAAGTCATAAACAAAGGTGAATAGATGTTTATGTATAGGGAATTTTTTAAGCCCCCCCATTTATATCACCTACTGAAGGTGCATAAGAATCCCCTATGCCCACCAGGCTGACCCATTGTAACTTGCATGAAGAGCATTACCAGCAAGCTCTTTCAATACATCAATTGTTTCCTTCAGCCTGTTGCAAAATCATTGCCTTCATATGTTAAAGATTTGTAGCAAATCGTAGACATTTTGAGGAACTACTATTCCACCTACCTCTGATTATCCCTTTATGTCCAATCATTGTACACTTCCATTCCTTATAGAGTTGGCCTTATAGTCCTTAGTTTTTTCTCCCCAAGGAGTCCAATTTGCATCCTGCGCAGGCTTGGGTCATCATGGAGGGTACTTGTTTTTGTTTGGAGCACAATTATTTCTTTTTCCAAGGTGACTTCTTCCTCCAAATATGGGGCATGGCACTGGGCACATCCTTTTCACCCTGCTACACCAATCTTACCCTTGGTTGCTGGGAAGAGTCCCGAATCTGGAGGAACAATCCCTTTGCCACCCATATTGTCCTTTACGGATGGTATATTGATGACATTATCATCATATGGGACAGCCTACCCTCCACAATTGAACCCTTTGTGCAGTATTGCAATAATAAGACTCACTGCAATCCCACCTCAGGTAACTCTTACCTGTATTACCAGAGCTGCCACCACCCGAGGTTGGCATACAATAATCCCAGGGGATAGTTCAGCTGATTTCAGAGGAACTGTACATGGGACCGAGATTAATTTTCCCAGGGTCAGGTTCTAAAAGAGAGATTTCTTGACAAGGGTTTTGATCCTGCTCTTCAGTAAAAATCTTTCAAGGCATGTTCTACTTCTTACGCCAGTGTTGTAAAAAAAAGAGATCACCTCTGGGTCCGACATTAAATTTATAACTCAATTCCATTCTTGGTTTAGACAGATGGAGAAGATCATTGCCTGACATTGGGAGATCCTGTTGGAGCACCCTAAGCTTCCCAGCAGACCCAAATCTGTCTACAGAAAAGCCCCCAAAGTGAAAAGCAGGATTGCTCCGAGCGAATTACCATCTACCTAGAAGCCCATATCCCATCTTCTCACAATTCTTGACAATATTGTGGGGGAGGCTTGGGTGTAAGAAACTAAAATGCAAAATGTGTAAATTTGTCAATCATCACAAAAAAAAAGTTTCATTGACGTTAAGGGCAAAACGTATCCAATCGGTTGCTTTTTCTCCTGTTCCACAGATTTTGTCATCTACTGTCTCTCTTGTGTCTGCAGTCTCCTTTACATGGGCTGGGAATGTTTTGGTGAACACTGGAGATTGAAGTGGACAGTACCCCCTGTTACTCTGCGGCAGAGGTTTCATACCCTTTGCTGCAGAGAAAACTTCAGAATTTACTATCTCAACACTTTATCACCAGAGGGTCTGCATGAGGAGCATGAGTGTAGACTATTTTGTAGTATGCCTGTTTCCCTCACCCGGTTACCCTCATTAATATTTCTGGTTTACCTAGTTTTTTACCATTATGCCTGTCGGCTTTCTGTTTTGTTTTATTATTGTTGGATTTTCTAGTCTTTTTCTATGACATGTTATTGTGAGTTGGGTTTCATTTATAGGTTCATTATAGTCATGGTTCTCCCCACAATTTACATATATGATTCTGTGTGTAGCTGCCCGCATGCATCTATTCACACACATTTTTGTTTAATTATTTATCTTGTCCTGTTACATTTTTCTTCTTATATCCTTTGTTAATCATTTTTATCTTCAATTTTTGTTTTCATATATCTTTGCAATATTCTCTCTTTGATTGCCACTTTTCATCTATTCTAATAAAAGCCTTTTTTTTAAAAAATGTTACTATCAATCCTTTTTTAGTTCTTGGTGGTTTTATATTTATAATTATTTTTGTAATATTTTTTAGTTAAATTTTTTTGGTTTATAATTTGTGTATTATCTGATCCATAGTTGTTTCAAATGATCTGGACAGATTTCACCTTTCAATATTTTTTCTTTGCATCATCCATTATTTTTTACTGAATTTTTCTTGTTTTTATTGTTTGCAGTTGTACATGCACCTGTCAGACGGCGAGAAGAGCAAGCAGTGGCTTGGTCTTATTCCTCCCCTCCCCTCTGATTCTCCTCCACCTTCCCACCTTGTTGGCTATTTAAAGCTCACATTTTCACCAATTCAATTGAAAAAGAGGGTGTAGTCCCTTGAAATGCGTCATGTCCACCCGCTTTCCCAACATCATCCAGGCAATCAGACAGCTGTCACCCCTCGATTGCAGCTGGGAATGCCACCATTACATCTCATACCCCAGGCTGGTTTGGCACCTTTCATTCCCTACCCTCATTATAGCCTCATTATGCCATCCAGGGACCACAGCTCATAGTGTGGGCAGTTTAGGTGACAATGTGTTCACTAGAACTCCAAATGATGAAAGACCTGCTATGTCCATTGAAGAGCATATGTTCCTTGATGTAGTTGAAACCGAGATGTTTGTGGATGTCACAATCCACTGGGTAGCACCCCAACACTTTTGCTCACCATGCCCTAGACTACCAAACAACAGGGAGCAAGAACAGAAGAGATACTTCGTTCTACAGTGCTCCTTTGCAAGAAAACCTGAAATGAAAGAACATTTTGCTAACTTTATGCAAAAGATCTTTGACCATGACCAAGCAGAACCTACTCCACCACTTAAACCTGGTGAAGAGATTTGGTACCCACCAATCTATCACCTTCAAAAACCAAGGCAGAGTAGTTGTTGATTCTAGTGCTCAGTATGACGGTATCTCATTGAATGACGTGCTCTGATTTGAATAATACACTGCTTGGTGTCCTCATACGTTTCCGCAAAGAGCAGGTTGCAGTTGCTACCGGTGTGCAGCAGATGTTTTACTGTTTCAGGGTTAGAGAAGATCACCGCAACTACTTGATGCTCCTTTGGTTTCAGGATAATGACTTCAACATAGAAATTATAGAGTTCAGGATGAAAGTGCATGTCTTCAGAAATAGTCCTTCTCCTTCCATTGCCATTTATATTCTAAGACAAATAGCTAGGCAAGGAGTGAGTATGGAGACGATCTACAGTTCATCTTAAGAAATTTCTATGCATAAGATGGACTTATATCTGTGCCTACTGAAGCCGAAGCATTCAGTCTCCTGCAGAAAGCTAGGGAGATGCTTGCAGAATCTAATCTTAAAGCAGAGTTCCACCTGAAAAAAAAATTAAAATCAGCAGCTACAAAAACTGTAGCTGCTAATTTTTAAAATACAGTCACTTACCTGTCCCTCGATCCAGCGGTGTCCTCACCAGCCGTCTTCTCTCCCTGGTGCCGGCATCTTCAGTGTGGGCACCCAGTGACAGCTTGTGGCTTCAGAGCCGGGTACCTACTGCGCATGCGCAAAAAGTGCTGCACTTTGTGAATGGCCCCGTAGTCTTCTGGGACCTGTCATGTGTCCCAGAAGACTATGGGGAGGGAGGGGGGTGGACAACTTCTGCTTCCGATCGCCTAGGCGATTTGGGTACCCGATCCCCCCCCACTCCCCAAAGGTGCCAAACCTTAATGGGGAGTGGGGGACAAAGGATTAAAGAGGAACTTCCCTTTTGGGTGGAGCTCTACTTTAAGTTACACAAGGTGGCATCCAATAGAAGCTCAGTAGTAGAAGCATTTCCTGCAGATAACAGAGCTAAAGAGTTAAAATATTTTGTTCTAGGTGACGATCCTTTGCCCCTTCAAGGAGGAGGAGTAAGTTGGAATATCCAGACCGACAGTTTTACCTTTCAAGTGTCCAGAGAGGTGAAGCCATACACACAGAGAAGTGTCCTAGCCACAGTAAATGGTCTTTTTGGGTGTGCAGCCCTGAACACTATGCAAGGCAATGCCTTAGTTAAAGAGCTCTCAATAGATCATTGTAATTGGGACTTCTCACACTCACCAGAAAGGGAAACTCAGTGGAGAACATGGGCAGAGGACTTCATTCATCTTGAAGATTTCAGTATTCCCGGACCTTATGTGCCAGTGTTGGTAACATCTACAGTGCGAAGAGAAGTATGTGTCTTTTCTGATGCTTCTACTGTGGCGATAGCAGCTGTAGTATATCTCAAGGTCATAGACAGCGACTTCTGTTCCTCACTGTATTTAGCTATGCCAATCATTTTCACCCACACTCCTCCCATATGTGATGAGTGGAGAGCATTGAAGGTCCAAGTGCATCTCTGACCTAGAAGGTAATTCTGGATCTCAGGATCTTCTGAGTGTATTTGGAATCCTTTGCAGGCTCCTATGAAGTTTGTTCCTTTGTCGGATCAGAATTGCTTGGCTGGTCCATGGAGAGACAGGAATCTTCTAAAGGATTTAATACAGTTTGAAGATTACATTGATTCAATCACTTCCAAATGAAGCACTCTAGTATTTAAAAGAGTGAAAATCACAGCCCATCTGTTACTGTCTGTAGAGTGTGCCCTAGTATGATGAGATGTTATGTTCCAAGGCCCAAATACATCAAGTCCTACATCTGAGAATGGAGGAGCTACGGCAAGTCTGTCTGGTGGGAGATCTGACATTTTCTGTTCCTGCACGTTTCCTCTCAACTCCCTGCAGATGATACACTTATGGACAACACTAGAAATGATTTTTTTAGCTCCATTGATCCATAAGCCTGACGAGCGTAGTGCACCTTCGGTAAAATGACAGCCGTGATGTGCTACCCCCTCATAGTAGCATTTGACTAACAGAGTGTCTATGTGATGGTTGGCTGGAATTACAAGAAGTACAAGATGGTGTTTCTCATTCTCGGTCATGTTTGTAATATGCATACGCCCTTCTACTCTGATTAGTCAACCCTCCAAACAAGAAAACAAGTGGAAAGAGGAGAAATAAAATGTTCAAGTAGGAGATCCTATTTTGTTGAAAGACCCTCAAGCCAAGCACAATGTATGGCCAATGGGTCTTATTATGAAAGCCATTCCAGTAAGACATAAGCATTGGAGCTCCCTTGATTTAGTATCAAATCCAGAACACACACCTTCTGATCATCAAAGCAATGCCTTCACAGCTTGGCAGACCTGCTTTTCAGGTCAGGCTTTCATGGGGATGTCGATCACCACACTTGCTGGTAGCCATTTTCCACTTTACATCACTGGGGTGCAGCAGTGAGGTCCATCTTGCTGGTCTTTGGCGTGTTGTCTTGGTGATTTGCTTGTAGAAGGGAGGAATCCTGGACAAGCCCCCACGTGTAGCACTACCCCCGAAGGAGTTATAATGGACTGCTGGACTCGACCTTCCCAAAGACTTCAGATCCTCTGACACCCCAGACTGAGTATACAAGTTTCACAAATAAATCACTGAGTGACACTAGTACCCAGCTATAATGCTTTTTTTCAAAAAATGCAAACACCATACCAATTAGTAAAGCAACCAAATATATTGTCATAAAATAAAACGTGTTAAGGCAGGAAAGAATTAAAGATGAAATGAATATTAGTGGTAGCAATACACTTAATTACATGAAAATTGTGAGTAACTTGGCCCAGGCTTTACCAATCAGCTTACACTCTAATACAGGCACCTATAGTATCATAAGGGCAGCCCGGAATGGATATTATGAACTTCCAGAGGCTAGGCTGCCTTAGGCCCTGGAGTGGCTGATAGGTTCACGTTTACCTGAAGGACTTCAGTGTTCAGAGAGGTGAAGAACTGCTAAAGTCTATAAAAATACTATAAAACAGGGAGAAAAAAAACTAGAACAATGAAAAAAAAGTTATTTCTGCTAGCATGGTTGGGGCCCTTTTGGTAGTGCACTAATGGCGACGCTGAGTGACTGCCAGGTGCTCCCAGTTCAAGAAGGTGAGAATTTGAGGAACAGATCTGGCAAGAATAACTTGAATGAGACTTAACAGCAATAAAAAAGACAAGCAACTAATGCAGGGAAGGGTTAGATGAGTCTGAGCTACTAGGGTAATCCAGAACAGGTGACGTGGCACTGTTCAGTGATATGCTGCGTAAGTATGGTAATGTCTCAGGAGCCTGACAGTAAACTGTGTAACTGAGGTTTGGCTGGGTTTTGTAGTGCAGTGTGTTTGGTGGGTTGGTGACCCTCTCACCAACCCTGTGCTCCAGAAGTGGGTTCCAACAGCAGTGGGGCTCTTCATGGATCAATGGCTTGAGCTCTGGTGAACCCGCTCTGTACTGCTGCAGATGATGATCGGCAAACCCACTCTGGCTGTGGATGCAGATGATGACTGTTTGGCCTGCTTTGTAAGCCTGTGGATGCAGATGATGACTGGTTGGCCTGATTTGTAAGCCTGTGGATGCAGATGATGACTGGGTGGCCTGATTTGTAAGCCTGTGGATGCAGATGATGACTGGTTGGCCTGCTTTGTAAGCCTGTGGATGCAGATGACGACTGGTTGGCCTGCTTTGTAAGCCTGTGGATGCAGATGACGACTGGTTGGCCTGCTTTGTAAGCCTGTGGATGCAGATGACGACTGGTTGGCCTGCTTTGTAAGCCTGTGGATGCAGATGACGACTGGTTGGCCTGCTTTGTAAGCCTGTGGATGCAGATGACGACTGGTTGGCCTGCTTTGTAAGCCTGTGGATGCAGATGATGACTGGGTGGCCTGCTTTGTAAGCCTGTGGATGCAGATGATGACTGGTTGGCCTGCATTGTAAGCCTGTGGATGCAGATGATGACTGGGTGGCCTGCTTTGTAAGCCTGTGTGTGCAGGTGAGTAGGTCGCTCGGGCAGTTGAGTGCCCTGGGGCTTAGCACTCTCCCTGGACATTCGTTCCTTTCTCAAGTGCCTGACTTTTCCCAGGCAGACAGTAAAGACAATCCCCTCATTTCCCCCTTGAGTCCTCCAGCCTCCTAGGATTTGTAGTTTCTGTAACCATCCAGCAGCATAACAGTCTCTCCCCGTGTGACTACCTGTCTCAAATTGCTTTGCAACATCGCTGTATTCTTCTTTCAGCTGCTGATTTGCTGAGCACCGGCTTCTGATGGAAAGGTGGAAGAGCGGGAGTGGGAGGAAGATGGCGGCAGCCACACACAAGCCCACCGCTGTAGAGCAGAGCGGCTCTAGTCCTTGTGCAGGGACTTTTGCGGGGGAGGAAAGCAGAGCGCTCTTGTGTCTCTCTGATGCAGGCAGTTGGGGAAAGAGTTGGTTTGCACCAAATAGAGGCACCTGGCTATACTATGAATATTAGCAATGATTAGCAACTATGATCTGTGTTGTTTAACCCTTTGCCTACCGGGCACTTCTACCCCCTTCCTGCCCAGGCCAATTTTTAGCTTTCAGCACTGTCGCAATTTGAATGACACTTGCACGGTCATGTAACACTGCACCCATATGACATTTTGATCATTTTTTTCACACAAATAGAGCTTTATTTTGGTGGTATGTACTCCCTGCTGGGTGTTTTATTTTTTGCGCTGTAAACAAAAAATAGAGCAAAACAATTGAAAAAAAAAGTTTTTCTTTGTCTCTATTATAAAATTTTGCAAACAGGTAATTTTTTTCCTTCACTGATGTGCGTTGATGAGACTGCACTGATAGGCAGCGCTGATGGGCACTGATAGGCAGCACTGATGGGCACTGATAGGCAGCGCTGATGGGCACTGATAGGCAGCACTGATGGGCACTGATAGGCAGCACTGATGGGCACTGATAGGCAGCATTGATAAGAGGCACAGATAGGAGGCACTGATAGGCGACATTGATAGGCGGCACTGATGATGCTGAACTGATGGGCAGCACTGATGGGCAGCACTGCTGGGCACTGATGGGTGGCACTGCTGGGCAGCACTAATTGGTGGCACTGCTGGGTGGCACTGCTGAGCACAGCTGAGTGGCACTGCTAGGCACTGCTGGGCACAGGTGCGTGGTACTGCTGGGCACAGGTAGGGGGCACTGCAGGGCATAGGTGGTTGGCACTGATGGGCACAGGTGGTTAGCAATGATGGGCACATGTGGTTAGCAATGATGGGCACAGGTGGGTGGCACAGGAGGGAAGCACTGCTGGGCACTGATCATCAGGGAACTGATGATCAGTGCTGATCACTTCTCTGACAATTGCCGGTTATCAGCAATACTTTCCGTATGCTGTGACAGTGTGGGGGAAGTGCAGCCGATAACCAGCAATTGTATTTACTCCATGATTCGCTGTGTCATTGGACACAGCTGATCAAGTGGTAAAAGGCCGCTGTGATTGGCCATTAACCATATCATGTGATTAGCTGGGTGCCTGCCGCTGGGGGTGTGTTCTTAAATGACGTCCACGTCATCCCAGAACTAGACAACTGCGCTGTAGCCATATTTCAGCTATACCGTGGTAGGGAAGAGGTTAAAGAGAGTTTGTAATCTTGTACTATGCACAATTTTAAAAAAAGTGATTTTTCTGTTGTAAAAACTCTCCTGCTAATTCTGACCCCCTAATGGAGTAATACTTTTCTGCAAACACATGTCAATATATAACATTTAGTGAAAAATATACATCCTCATATTCCAGCACTGGATACCAATATGGCAAATACCTCCACAGCCACCATGTATTTCCTTCTGGTGCTCAGATATGTCGGGATCATGGCAATCCAGATGCTGGAAATGATGTAATTGGCTTCATTAAAACTGTCCAGTAATGTCCTCACTATGAACAAAGCTCACAGCTGCCAGAAACCCCATATAACCCAACACAGAGTAGAACCCGATAACTGACCCCTCATTACACCGGATGATGATCTTCCCAGGATAGGAGTCCATGTCATACTCTTGGTAGGGATCAGAAACCGACAACCAAATATCACAGATCAGAACTTGGACAGATGAACAGGTCAGGACAAAATAATTAGACATTTTGACTTTGACCCATTTTTTCCAGTAGCTGCCAGGTTTGGTGATATAGCAGAAGATGCCACGCAAAGTCTGTCTCAGCATGCAGGTGATATCCACAGGATGTCCGAGGAACAAGAAGACACAGAAGAATCTCAGCAAGATGGAGGCCAGGAGGACGGAGCTCACAATTCTGATGTTGGCTTTCACAACAGCGGTGCCCCAATGATAAAGAAAGGTTTTAAAAATAAATAATGCAGTAATTGAAAATAATGAAGGCTCCAATGAACAGATTACAACCATCACATTATTTTCATAGAACAAAAATTCATATATTCTAGAAACACGTATCTCTTTCTTCTCATCAAGCCACTCTTCATCATATTTCAAACAGTTTTTGTCATCTGCAAAGAAAAACAATAAAGTCACCATTTTTCTCTAAAATGAGAAGGATAGAACATTTTGAATTCAAAAGAAAAATCTCTCACGTTAGACTTTTTTTTTTGGGGGGGGAGGGTCATTGGAAGTCCTATTGCCTGTAGAGATTTTCCTAAATTTTGGTAATTTTTTTAATTCATAGAAGATTTACACAATTTGCAGTCACTATTCTCATGTGTAGTGCACACTACCCTTCTGTCAGTTTGAAGGTATGTCATGGTATTCTTGGACACTTAGCTGTCATTTCTCAACTGTCTTACAATGCTTCAGTGCTAGCTTACTCTGCTGATGGCCAGTCCTGTTTATTTCTCCTACACTACTTCCCCGTCCCCTACACTCCACCGAAACTGCCTTACTCAAACTCTCCAAAGACATTCTAACCGCCAAAGCTAATGGCCACTATTCAGTGCTCCTACTCCTTGACCTCTCTGTGGCCTTCGACACAGTCCACCACCCCCTCCTCCTCAAAAAATTACACTCCCTCGGCCTCAGAGATTCTGCTCTCTCCTGGCTCTCATCCTACCTGTCACAACGCTCTTTCAGCGTTACCTATAACGCTACCACCTCCCCCTCACTCCCCCTCTCTGTTGGGGTCCCTCAAGGCTCTGTCCTCGGGCCCCTTCTCTTCTCCATCTACACCTCCTCCCTTGGCCAACTTATACACTCTCACGGCTTCAACTACCACCTCTATGCTGACGACACACAAATCTATCTCTCAACCCCCCACCTCACCCCCTCGGTCTCAGCCCGAATCACACACCTACTGAGCGACATATCAGACTGGATGTCGCTCCACTTCCTTAAACTGAACCTCTCCAAAACCGAGTTTCTTGTCTTCCCCCCAGCCCGGACCCCACCCCCCATTGACTTCTCCATCACATCCAACAACGCCAATATCAAACCCGCCCCGCAGGCCAGAGTACTTGGTGTCATTCTGGACTCCAACCTATCCTTCCAGCCCCAAGTCCAATCTTTAACAAACTCATGCAGACTCCACCTCCGCAACATGCAGACTCCACCTCCGCAACATCGCCAAAATCCGCACGTTCCTAACCCCAGAAACCACTAAACAGCTCATCCACTCCCTCATCATATCACGACTCGACTACTGCAACTCCCTCCTCACTGGCCTGCCTCGCCGCTGGCTATCCCCGCTTCAGTCCATCCTGAATACGGCTGCCAGACTCATTCACCTTTCCAACCGCTCCGTTTCCGCCACCCCCCTCTGCCAATCCCTCCATTGGCTTCCGATTGCGCAACGGATCAAATTCAAAATCCTAACACTGACGTACAAAGCCGTCCACCATACTGCCCCGAACTACATCACCGACCTAATATCCAAGTACCGCCCAGCACGCACACTCCGCTCCTCACAAGACCTCCTTCTCTCTAGTTCCCTGGTCTCCTCCTCCCATGCCTGCCTCCAGGACTTCTCCAGGGTGTCACCCATCCTCTGGAACTCCCTGCCCCAACCCATCAGATTATCACCTACTCTCCTCTCCTTTAGGCGCACCCTGAAAACCCATCTCTTCAGGGAAGCCTACCCCACCCCCTGCTAACTTGCCGACCTCCTCCACTCTTCCTACCACTCCATCCCCCACAGCTATCTCCTCCTGTGCCACCATCTCCTCCCTCCTAGATTGTCAGCTTGAAAGAGCAGGGCCTTCGATCCCCTCATGTTTTGCATTGTATTGGTATTGTTCTGTCACATGTTCTGTCCCCCTTTGTAATGTACAGCGCTGAGCGAACTATCGGCGCTTTATAAATACTGTATAATAATAATAATAATAATTTCTCAAGTCATCAGAGACTCTGTCCTTCTTCTTGACTGCATGTCTCAGCTAGGGCTCTTCCCACTGTACTGCCTTATGTGGTTGAGTGTACAGAATGCATTAAGGTAAAAAAACCGTCTGTCTTTTGAAGCACTTTAATCCCCTCCTGGTGTACTGAGCATGTGCAACAAAGAGAGGAAAAAGGAGGCGCAAAAAAAAGAACAATGATAAAATAAATCTCATCTGTATAAGACCGCTCTCCTCCATCCTGTAGGGTACCGCCGGGCAAGGAGCTAGAGGATCCGAGCGTGTAGCCTGTTCTGTGTTCCCGAGATCTTCCTATCGACCCTCCTCACTCCTAGTGATGTCACTTCTGTTGGTGCGTTCCACGCTGGTCATGTGGCCATTTCCTGGATACAGACGCCGTTGTTGGGCTCCAGCTCAGCCACATACCCAGGGGAGATTCCCTCAACTACACCCACGGCTTCAGCTGTCACTTTGGCTTGCCCGGCGGTACTCTACAGGATGGAGGAGAGCGGTCTTATACAGATGAGATTTATTTTATCATTGTTCTTTTTTTGGTGCCTCCTTTTTACTCTCTTTATTTCTGCATACAGAGTTGGCCTTGCTCTATAGGACGGCAGCCATTAACCACCAATCATGCCATTATACAGAGACTCTTTATGGACTTTTTTACCATTTGTGTGTCTATACCACTTATCATGGTTTTCTGCTAGTTCATGTTGAACTATACCACCTACCTTATCCTTATTCCCCTAATTCCCCCCCCCCCTATTCCTTCAACTGTATGGGGGAGCGCCAGATCTTTTTCTGCTTTAAGCATGTGTAACACCCTGCTATAATGCAAGTTGCAGGATGTTAAGAGAAACACTAGATGGCGATGTCCTGCAATTCATTGGCACTCACACTCTGGAGAACAGCCCCATGGACCTTGTATGCTGAACCACAGGACTTTGCTGGGGAGAAATGTGTCAGATGACTACATTTTCCAGAGGATCTGGCGTGTGGGCGGGGGTATTTATATACAGAAGCCCAGGAGACTGGACAGGATGTGAGAGGGGAGAGAGCTGGAGAGCAGAAGTAGAGAGAGAGTTGTGCTGACTGCCAGAGGACCGGACCAGGCCTGCAGAGCTAGAGAGGAGAGAGGCAAGGAGGGGTCACTGACTGTCAGCCTTTCCACCCTGTTCAGTGAGACAGTCTGGCAGAAGGTGACCCGGAGCACGGTGACCGGAAGGAATGCTGCAAGTGAGACTGGAGAACCTGTGGGGGGCCCCATCTGCTGAGAGAGAGGCACAGCCAGGACCTGCTGTAAGCCACCAATCGAGTGAGACATTCTTCTCATATCTGCCACTTTCCTGCACACAGATGTGGACATTGCATATAGCTACCACGTGTTGTGGCCTAGCTCCCCCGGCCACTACTAGTGAACACATTTGTAGCAGAGTTCAATCATCAGAGCTGACCGCAGTGCATGCCTTCTGCAGGCCAATCCACATCAGCGTTCCCTTAACCAATGGCCTACCTTCTGAACTACTTGGTAACCGTATAGCTGAATGACGGCTACAGTGCGGTTACCCAGTTCTGGAAGGGAGTCATATGACGTCCTCCCAGAATGCGCTCTCCTGCGCGCCCCCCAGGCGATCTCACAGCTCATTCCACAACACCGCAGATCACGGAGTAAATACAGTTGCTGGTTATCGGCTGCACTTTCCTAACACTGTCACAGCATGAGGAAAGTACTGCCAATAACTGGCAGCTGTCACAGAGAAGATTGGCACTGATCATCAAGGCACTAGTGCCCTGCAGTGCCACCCACCAGTGCCACCCATCAGTGATCATCAGTGCCCTGCAGTGCCACCCACCAGTGCCACCCATCAGTGATCATCAGTGCCCTGCAGTGCCACTCAGCAGTGCCACCCATCAGTGCCCCACCAGCAGTACAGCCAGTCAGTGCCATCAGTCAGTGCTGCCAGTCAGTGCTGCCAGTCAGTGCCATCAGTCAATGCCACCCGTCAGTGTCGCCCATCAGTACCCCCTATCAGTGGCCATCATTGCTGCTTAGCAGTGCCACCTCTTCAGTGCAGCTTTTTTTTAATCTCATATTTAAACCTTGCCATCAGATTCTGGGGGCCCAAAGTGAGTTAGTTCAGTCTTTGATAATTCCCCTTGTTACATAGTTAGTCTGGCTGAAAAAAGACAAAAGTCCATCCAGTTCAACCATTAAAAAAATAAGTTATAATCCTCCACCCACAGTTGATCCAGAGGAAGAAAAACAACACGAAGGAAAAATTCCTCTGCTGTGTGACCGAGCTTACATGGAGGTTTAATAGGAACGTCATATCAGGTGACTGCGATCCGTGTGAGTCTACTTTCTGCTGATAACTTACTCCGGTCAGAAGAGTACGGTGGTGTCAGCTGGGGTGTATTTTGGTTTTCTGCTAACCTAGGCAAGACTAAAATCGGGCACCCCCCCAGATCTAAATTTGCCCCACCCCTTCCTGTTTAAGATCCACCCCTTCATCTGTAAACCCCACCCATTCTGCTTTAGACTCCACCTCTTTCTGTTAGAGCTCTGACCACTGACAACACTAGGGCACTATTGGGCACTATTCCTCCCACTGACACTAATGATGGGGCACTATTCCTCCCACTGACACCAATGATGGGGCACTATTCCTCCCACTGACACCAATGATGGGGCACTATTCCCCCCACTGACATCAATGATGGGTCACTATTCCTCCCACTGACACCAATGATGGGGCACTATTCCTCCCACTGATATCAATGATGGGGCACTATTCCTCCCACTGACACCAATGATGGGGCACTATTCCTCCCACTGACACCAATGATGGGGCACTATTCCTCCCACTGATATCAATGATGGGGCACTATTCCTCCCACTTACACTAATAATGGGGCACTATTCCTCCCACTGACACCAATGATGGGGCACTATTCCTCCCACTGATATCAATGATGGGGCACTATTGCTCCCACACTTACACCAATGATGGGGCACTATTCCTCCCACTGACACCAATGATGGGGCACTATTCCTCCCACTGACACCAATGATGGGACACTATTCCTCCCACTGACACCAATGATGGGGCACTATTCCTCCCACTGACACTAATGATGGGGCACTATTCCTCCCACTGACACCAATGATGGGACACTATTCCTCCCACTGACACCAATGATGGGGCACTATTCCTCCCACTGACACTAATGATGGGGCACTATTCCTCCCACTGACACCAATGATGGGGCACTATTCCTCCCACTGACACCAATGATGGGGCACTATTCCCCCCACTGACATCAATGATGGGGCACTATTCCTCCCACTGATATCAATGATGGAGCACTATTCCTCCCACACTTACACCAATGATGGGGCACTATTCCTCCCACTGACACCAATGATGGGGCACTATTCCTCCCACTGACACCAATGATGAGACACTATTCCCCCCACTGACACCAATGATGAGACAATATTCCTCCCACTGATACCAATTATGGGGCACTATTCCTCCCACACTGACACCAATGATGGAGTACTATGGTTCCCACTGACACCAATGATGGGGCACTATTCATCCCACTGACACCAATGATGGGGCACTATTCCTCCCACTGACACCAATGATGGGGCACTATTCCTCCCACTGACACCAATGAGGGGGCACTATTCCTCCCACTGATATCAATGATGGGGCACTATTCCTCCCACTGACACTAATGATGGGGCACTATTCCTCCCACTGACACCAATGATGGGGTACTATTCCTCCCACTGACACCAATGATGGGGCACTATTCCTCCCACTGACACCAATGATGAGGCACTATTCCCCCCACTGACACCAATGATGGGGCACTATTCCTCCCACTGATACCAATGATGGGGCACTATTCCTCCCACTGACACCAATGATGAGGCACTATTCCCCCCACTGACACCAATGATGGGGCACTATTCCTCCCACTGACACCAATGATGAGGCACTATTCCCCCCACTGACACCAATGATGGGGCACTATTCCTCCCACTGATACCAATGATGGGGCACTATTCCCCCCACTGACACCAATGATGGAGCACTATTCCTCCCACTGACACTAATGATGGGGCACTATTCCTCCCACTGACACCAATGATGGGGCACTATTCCTCCCACTGACACCAATGATGGGGCACTATTCCTCCCACTGATACCAATGATGGGACACTATTCCTCCCACTGACACCAATGATGGGGCACTATTCCTCCCACACTGACACCAATGATGGGGCTCTATTCCTCCCACTTACACCAATGATGGGGCACTATTCCTCCCACTGACACCAATGATGGGGCACTATTCCTCCCACTGACACCAATGATGGGGCACTATTCCTCCCACTGACACCAACGATGATTCCCCATGGCAAAGAATCTCACTGTATGTCCATGCATTGCTGTCTACAAACATGCAACAATAGAAGTCAGTATGATGTCATGTTCTACCCAATCACTGCTCTGCCCTCACTCAATATGGCTCCTGCACACTTGTGTTCCTGGTTAGGAGAAGTAAAGATGGCGGCCCAGAATTTAGGTAGGAGCTGGAGGGCCCATGTGTGTATCTGGTTCTGCTGATGGACAGAGCAGGGAGGAAGATGGCGTCTGCCGGTGGGGAGCCCTGAGTATCCTGAAGTACTTTGGAGGAGAGGAAGGGAACCCGTGTAGGTTTTGTGAAAGTGAAGCTGGGAATGTCTCCCACGGTGAGGAGCCTATGATGTCACTCTGCTTCCAGCATGCCTTGCCAGCCCTGGACCTAGAGGGCATGCTGGGACTTGTAGTTCATCAGTGGTTGCAGCCAATGGCTTATCTGCCTGTGTTTTCTTCCTGACTGGTGGTATGATGGGTGTGACACCTTACAATACCTCCATTATAATGCAAGTCAATGTGAGGACAGATCGGTCCATTCACATACTTGTTATAGTCTATCCCTTCATTATATCAAAGTAGAACTACAGGTGAAGGTTTTTTTTTTTGGGGGGGTTCAAGCAGTTGGTCTTGCCTAGGGCACAAAACAGTCTTGCACCGTCCCTGGCTATACCTCCTGGGATATGTGACATGCATACCTCAGGAGGCACATTCGCCTAGGTGAGTGATGTACATGGCGGAGGGGGGGGGGGACACTTTTTAAAAAAAAAGTAAGCAAAAAAAATAGTGCTACCCACATACAGGATGGGGAGAGGGTTGGGGCGGAGGGGCCTTCATTAGGAGGGTAAAGATCAGCTTTAAGGATTAGGATTAAGGAACATTTTTTAGCAGACATTCTTATTCCAGGCCAGTGACTGAGCAGAGGCTGGGAAAGACATCCCAGGAACCTCACATCAGTCAGTGGCAGTTCACAAATGTCAGTTATCACAGATTTCCTTTACAAAAAACAGTTAATGTTCAACAAGTATCACACTTCAATGTTTATAACACCCCCTTGCTTTTTCCTACCTGTCACATTGGAGACTTCCCCCTCAGAGCATGGAACGCAGTTATAGTAGCACAGATGGGTCCTCTCAGCTTTCCTGGATTCGGGAGGACTTCTGTCATTGCACAGGGATCCTGGCTTCTTGAACATACAATGAAAGATAAATGAAAGGTCACACTGATATCTATCACACATTGAATGAGGACACCAATTCACGATGTCTGCCTAAGAGAAACGAATAATGTGGTGTTCACATGGGGGCTTCATTCTGTTACTACATCTGTATTATTTTTTACAGTTTTACAAAAATTCACTTTAGTATTTCTCTGAGGCAAAGAGATAGTCAGTATCCTTGTTTAAATACACAATCAGTGTCCCGGATGGACTGTATCCATGGCTGGCAGTGGCCTGGTAACAGTAGCAGTGAGTGGAGGATGATGGATCCACTCTCTGATAGATCCCAGGCTGGAATTCCCCAGGCAATGGGAGGGGGGGGGTAAAACGCTGCTGAACTGAGCGATCCCACACAGTGACAGATCCGACACAACACACCATCACCAACAATGACACCGATCAGTGGGCCGAGCAGGCTGTGGGACCGTGATGAGGTCAGCACTCACTGGCACATTGTACATGGGATGGATGGCCGGCCTGCCGGGTCACTCACAGACAGGAGACATCCTCCGCAGGTGCTGCGCTAACACACAAGATAATAATATGTAATAAATAAATGATATGACACACAGTATATCCCCTTGTGGAAGATATATACATATAAGAAGTACGTATATACAGTGGGGATTGAAAGTTTGGGCACCCCAGCTAAAAATTTGTATTAATGTGCATAAAGAAGCCAAGGAAAGATGGAAAAATCTCCAAAAGGCATCAAATTACAGATTAGACATTCTTATAATATGTCAACAAAAGTTAGATTTTATTTCCATCATTTACACTTTCAAAATAACAGAAAACAAAAAAATGGCATCTGCAAAAGTTTGGGCACCCTGCAGAATTTATAGCATGCACTGCCCCCTTTGCCAAGCTGAGACCTGCCGGTGTCATGGATTGTTCTCAATCATCGTCTGGGAAGACCAGGTGATGTCAATCTCAAAGGTTTTAAATGCCCAGACTCCTCTGACCTTGCCCCAACAATCAGCACCATGGGTTCTTCTAAGCAGTTGTCTGGAAAACAGAAACTGAAAATAGTTGACGCTCACAAAACTGGAGAAGGCTATAAGATAGCAAAGCGTTTTCAGATGTCAATATCCTCTGTTCGGAATGTAATTAAGAAATGGCAGTCATCAGGAACATTGGAAGTTAAAGCAAGATCTGGAAGACCAAGAAAAATATCAGACAGAACAGCTCGCAGGATTGTGAGAAAAACAATTCAAAAACCACGTTTGACTGCACGATCCCTCCAGAAAGATCTGGCAGACACTGGAGTTGTGGTCACTATTCCACTATAAAGAGATACTTGTACAAATATGGTCTTCATGGAAGAGTCATCAGAAGAAAACCTCTTCTACGTCCTCACCACAAAAATCATCGTTTGAACTTTGCAAATGAACATATAGACAAGCCTGATGCATTTTGGAAACAAGTTCTGTGGACCGATGAGGTTAAAATTGAACTTTTTGGCCGGAATGAGCAAAGGTACGTTTGGAGAAGAAGGGGCACAGAATTTAATGAAAAGAACCTCTGTCCAACTGTGAAGCATGGGGTTGGATCAATCATGCTTTGGGGTTGTGTTGCAGCCAGTGGCACAGGGAACATCTCACGAGTAGAAGGAAAAATGGATTCAATAAAATTTCAGCAAATTTTGGATGGTAACGTGATGCCATCTGTGAAAAAGCTGAAGTTAAAGAGAGGATGGCTTCTACAAATGGATAATGATCCTAAACACACCTCGAAATCCACGGGGGATTACATCAAAAGGCGTAAACTGAAGGTTTTGCCATGGCCTTCACAATCTCCTGACCTCAACATAATTGAAAATCTATGGATAGACCTTAAAAGAGCCGTGCGCGACAGACAGCCCAGAAATCTCAAAGAACTGGAAGACTTTTGTAAGGAAGAATGGGCAAAGATACCTCAAACAAGAATTGAAAGACTCTTGGCTGGCTACAAAAAGCGTTTACAAGCTGTGATACTTGCCAAAGGGGGCAGTACAAGATATTAACTCTGCAGGGGGCCCAAACTTTTTTAGACGCCATTTTTTTGTTTTCTGTTGAAAGTGTAAATGATGGAAATAAAATCTAACTTTTGTTGACATATTATAAGAATGTCTAATCTGTAATTTGATGCCTTTTGGAGATTTTTCCATCTTTCCTTGGCTTCTTTATGCACATTAATATGCACATTAATACAAATTTTTAGCTGGGGTGCCCAAACTTTCCATCCCCACTGTATAATCCACTTCACTGAATATAAACCGCACTGAAAATGGTAAATTAATAAGTGAATAAATAAAACCTTATCAAACCAAATCAAAGAAACTCACAAGAACAAAATTCAAGACAAGCCCAAAGATATATCTTTCTAGTTAGTGAAGGTAATGTCAGAGAGGGAAGACCGCACAACGCTCTCACCGCTGCTGGTTCTTCGCTCTCAGACAACTTGCGTCACTTCCGGTTCCAAAGATCGTCACTTCCGGTTCCAAAGATCGTCACTTCTGGTTCCAAAGATCGTCACTTAACAATCTTGGCTGAGTGAAAACCGGAAGTGATGATCTTTGGAACCGGAAGTGACGATCTTTGGAACTGGAAGTGACGATCTTTGGAACTGGAAGTGACGATCTTTGGAACCGGAAGTGCTGATCTTTGGAACCGGAAGTGACAATCTTTGGAACCGGAAGTGACGTGAGTTGTCTGAGAGCGAGGACCGGCAGCGGTGGGATCGTTGTGCGGTCGTCCCTCTCTGACATTACCATCACTAAGTAGAAAGATACTGTATATCTTTGGGCTTGTCTTGAATTTTGTTCTTGTGAGTTTCTTTGAGCAGAGATGAAAAGGTAACCTGGAGGGAGGAGATATGGCAAGCACAGGATAACCTGGGGGGTGGAATTATAGAGGGCACTGAGTTTCCTGGGGGGGGGGGGATTTTAGTGGGCACAAAGTGTACACAAAATCATATCACCCTTTGGTCATCATCTTTACATCTGGAGAAAAAGAAATGTAATCTCCAAACATGGAAAGGTTTCTTCACAGTGAGAGCTGTGAAAATGTAGAATAGACTCCCTCAAGAGTTGGTTGTGGCCAGGTCAGTGGATTGCTGTAGGAAAGTCCTGGATTCTTTCTTGGATTCTTGGATTTTTTTTTTGCTTTGCCTTTTTTTTTTCAAGCAATGGGGCCCCACTTATGATCTTGCACAGGGGCCCACTGATTAAAAATAAAAACCCTGGGGCAGCACAGTGGCTAAATGGTTACCACTTCCACCTGGCAGTACTCGGGTCGTTGGTTCGAATCCCAACCATGGCACAACCATGGAGTTTGCATGTTCTCCCTGTGCCTGTGTGGGTTTTGTGCGGTACTCCGGTTTCCTCCCACACTCCAAACACATGCTGGTAGCTGAATTGGCTGTATGAATGTGAGTTAGGGACCTTAGATTGTACGCCCCTTGAGACTTAGGGACTGATGTGAATGTACAATATATATGTAAAGAGCTGCGTAAATTGAAGGTGCACTATAAGTACCTGAAATAATAATAACATCAGTATTCACCCCAACTTCCCCTCCCCCCATGTATAGATATTAATCCCTTTCTGCCCCCGACATTGACCCCTTTCTAATTGGCCTCATCATTAACCCTTTACTGCCCAGATATTATCATGTGAAAAATGGTCTGCTCAGTCTAAAATGCCCAGGCCTGCTTTTCATCCCAGTCTGGGCCAGGGATGGAGGATCTCCCCATCACCGCTGACCTTGTCTTCAGATCTCTGACAAAGATGGGTTCCACATCATCCTCATGGGCCCCTGCAACTGGACTTTGCTGTAACATTCATCCGGAGGTCATTTTACTAATAACTATACATATGTGGGTTAAAGTCTTGATGAGACCTTTGCTGATAATACCTTCCTGTATATTGGAGGTATCTACTATTAACCTATTCCTGTATAAAGCTTGTATTATGTCCATGCTGGTATGTATATATACTTACGGTGTATTCTTATGAGTGATGTTGTATGCTGGTTGCAGTAGTTCCTCTGCCCCGATGACTTTGATTCGTTTACTGGTTAATTTCCCAGGAAGGGAATCCCGTCTGTCCACAGAAGCCCTGTCCTGGGTGGAGGCACTGCCAACCTTTATTATAAAATCTACTCTTCTTCCTAACGAAGATTCTGGTTCTCTCTTTGGGTCCTCCAAAAGAAGGCTAAGATCCATTAGGGCAATATCCAAAAATAATACATCAGTGGTTCATATAGTGAACTCGGTGTAGTTATTCCCCCTGAGGTCATCACAGAGGACAAGGGGGCGCTCTTTATGTCTTCAGGGAAAGAAATGTCATCTCCAAACATGGAAAGGGTTCTTCACACTCTACTGAGAGATGAGGCAAAGTGCGGCTACTGCTGCTCTCTCCATGGCAAAGAATCTCACTGTATGTCTATGCATTGCTGTGTACAAACATGCAACAATAGAAGTCAGTATGATGTCATGTTCTACCCAACCACTGCTCTGCCCTCACTCAATATGGCTCCTGCACACTTGTGTTCCTGGTTAGGAGAAGTAAAGATGGCGGCCCAGAATTCAGGTAGGAGCTGGAGGACCCATGTGTGTAGCTGGTTCTGCTGATGGACAGGGCAGGGAGGAAGATGGTGTCTGCCGGTGGGGAGCCCTGAGTATTCTGAAGTGCTTTGGAGGAGAGGAAGGGAACCCGTGTAGGTATTATATGAATGAGGCTGTGAGAATGTGGAATAGACTCCCTCCAGAGTTGGTTGTGGCCAGCTCACTGGATTGCTGTAGGAAAGTCCTGGATTCTTTCTTGGATACACAGAATATAACTGGATATAACATTTATAGGGAAAGTTGATCCAGGGAATATCCGATTGCCTCTCGGGGGATCAGGAAGGAACTTTTTTTCCTGCAGGAGCAAATTGGATCGTGCTTTGCTGGCTTTTTTTTTGCCTTCCTGTGGATCACCTGTGGGTATTGGATTATAATTTTTTTTTTTTCATGGTTGAACTGGATGGACTTTTGTCTTTTTTCAGCCAGACTAACTATGTAACTATGAAGTATTTAGCTTTACACGCACTTCATTTTTATCCTTAAGTTGCTGGGTGGGTGTACCCCTGAGGACGCGTTATTACACGAAACGCGGTGGGTGGAGCAATATTGCTGACCTCTAGCCGCCGCTACTGATGAGTGGTGGACATTTTGGTACTTTATTAATTAATTTATTTATTTTATTACTCCACGTGGATACGATTTTATGTTACTTGCTATTATTACCATAAATAAAATACTACACTATAAGCACCTTTGCGGCTCCTGTGGCTGAGCTAATTCCCCCCCAGGACCACCAGGCACCCACCCTGACGGATGGACGGATGACCCCGTAGCTGTCAGCATACCGCTGCCCCCCCAGATGTGCGATGTCTTATAATCAATGCGCATTATAATTGATGGTCTGGTGAGTGTACGTCCGTCCCGAGGGGGGATTTCCTTTTACAAGCCTTTGCACGGTTACTCTTCACGGATAACTTCACGTGCCAATCACAGGCATTTCCTCAGCTGATATCTTTGCACAAGAGACGTTTTAAATTCACAAATGCTCTGATGGACTTATTTTTATTACATTTTATGTCATCTTGAACTAGTTGTATTAATATTGCACTTTCAGCCCTTTACTCAATATGCGTTTAAGTCCCATGCGTTTATGGAATGTATGACCTGCATTTTTTAGCGCTGCACTAATATTTTAGAAATTGTGAAAACGTCCCGTGTGTATGAGGGCTTCTCTTTGATTTTTTAGAGTTTGTATCATCACTCTTTGTCCTGGCTGCTATTATTTATTTTTTGCACCTGAGCGCAGAATTTTTATATATAATATATTTAAAATATGCAATGTAGTGCAGTGATCACTTACCTGTGTGTACTGATAAACAGTAAGTACCTGGGCCAATGCTTGACTTGTAAGGAACCTGGAGTCACCAATAAAAGCAGCCACTTCCCCATATCTCCAGGAATAATTAGGAGCCTCCATGTGTTCTCCAGGCAGGGCATATCCCAAGGACCTCTTTGGATGTCCACAACCAATCAATATATGAGAACCCAAAATAATATTTACCAGAAGATCAGGGTCCTTATTAATTTCACTGAGAGCACAGATCAGCGCCAAGATACTTCTATATTCATCAATAATAATACTGCAAATATATATAAAAATAATGACTTCATTACTAAAACTGCATCGTAGATATAACCCGCAGCTTACCCACCACTAATTCGGGTTTTTTTCACAGACCTTTTGTTTTAGTACTGACTTGCCATGAGATTGGAATGTCAGCTCTCTTGAAAGCCCCCCCAACCCCCCCCCCCCACAAAGTCAGTTCACATACTATTAAAAATAAAAAACTGTTGCTTAAAAAAAAAAAAAAAAAAAAAAAACATTTTTTCTCTTAGCAATATAAATCAACTATTGAACTAAGAACTAAATGTAAATCATCATCTATGGCGCATACCAAATCTATGCCGGACGAGGTGCGTGTCCCTACGCACCATCTGGCCAATCGATGAATCTAAATCGCACCATCTGGCCAATCGATGAATCTAAATCGCACCATCTGGCCAATCGATGAATCTAAATCGCACCATCTGGCCAATCGATGAATCTAAATCGCACCATCTGGCCAATCGATGAATCTAAATCGCACCATCTGGCCAATCGATGAATCTAAATATCACCTTTACTCGGATAGATATGTAGGATATAGTAATTGTATTGTAATATATATATAAATATAGATCGATATATATTGTGACAGTGTGGCGACCTGTCACAGTGTAGAAAGGATATTTCCCCCGGGATTCTCAACAAGGCAGGTTGAGGGCCTCCAGGGTACGTGTTTAATACAGAGGAAACTGGCTTTTCACTTTCCTCATTTGTTTGTAAAGTCCATTTTGGGACCCGGAGCCGGGAGATTTCAAAGTGATTTGTGAAGGATGAAATCTCCAATCCTCAGACCAGGTTTTGGGAATGGCCAGGAGACTGATTAGTCAGGTGTGTGTGGGCTTCTTCTGGAGTCAGGACCGGGGTTCTGGGCTCCATCCTCCCGAGGAGTCCATGTGGGTGCAAGAGAGCAGCCACAAGTGTGCATGGTGGCCCAGAGAAGTCTGACAGAGCAGACCGAGGGCCCAAGCCTGTGGGCTGGAGAAGCAGGAGTGCTGGGAAAGGGCGCTAAACCAAGTGCAGTGTGTTGCATGTAAATGGTCAAGAGGACTGAGGCATGAAGCCTGAGCAGCGGTGCTGCTAAAGAGAGCCAGGAGGCTGAATCTTTGTTTTCAGTTGCATTGATGGTGGATACCCTTCTGTGGGAAACCAATGTTGTATGGAACTTTCTTTTAAATAAAATTGGGCGAAAACGGCCTTTAAAAAGAAGGAAGTGAGTGACTGTGTGCTGCAAAGGCTCTACCCTTCTCTCACAAAAATAATAATAATATATATATATATATAGGATAAATTCACCTTTGGGAATATGTTCCATGTTCCACTTGTTATTTAGGGTGGAACATGTAAAAAAATTCCCGATCCCGCAGCCGCCGCCCGATCCCCCCTCCCAGTGACAGCAGTATGGGGAGAAGTTCTCCATACTAGCTTTCAATTTTTAAAAACAGCACGGCTGTGCGCAGCTCTGCTCACATGGCCGCATCATTTGTTCACAGAGAATTCTGTGAACGAATGGACTACAAGTGCCTACAGCCTTAGCGGCTGTAAGCTTGTAGTTCTCAATGAACTAGCACAGCACTGCAAGCACCGTGGTAGCTCATTGAGTCTTCCTGTCAGAAGTATTGGCTTGCCTGAACGGGATGTATGAGGAAGTAGTCTGACAGTCTGCAGGAGACCTACATGGCATCAGTGATCTGCTGATTGCTGATGCAATGCTTTACAGGCTCCTACTGCAAAAAATAATAAATGCACATTTTTTTACCTGCGAAAAATGTGCATTTAATAATTTTGGTAGAAAGGCGAACGTATCCTTTAAACCAAACTAAATATGGAAGTTAACCTCCCTGGCGGTATGATTATTTCAGATTTTTGGTGCTGAAAGCGGTACCATTTTTTTTCATGGAAATATGTAGTTTTTTTATTGTAGGCTGTAATTTTTAGGAATAACTCACTGAAATCTGTCCAAACAAGAGTCTAGTAAACATCCCAAGGAGGATAAAACTTGAAACACAAAATCATGAATTATAATTTAATAAATAATCATAAAAAATAATAATATAATAATAATAAATGTAATTCAATAATATAATCAAACCAAAAACACTGAAATGTGAAATAGAGCGCCAAGTTCGCACATCGCTGAGCTCAGTCGCAGAATCGTTTTCAGTGTCTGATGAGGAATTTCCCCCACCAATCATTATCACTCAATTCTGCAAGTGGTTCTGATTTACTATCGCTGTTCTCTAGCCGGTCTAATACCGCGTCTGACCTAAAGGGACGCTTTTTGGACGCCATGGACGTTTCTCAGTTTCCAGGCAGAAAGAACAGTAAAAATGCAGGCAGGGCGCCGGACAAAGCACTCGGGACACAATGTATGTGAAATGGTTTGATACAGGAATGTTATACTATGTAATAATCATTTAAAAAAAAAAAAAAAAATTTAAAAATTTCAAATTTGCCACTGTTCTGGCGCCCGTACGTCCCGACGTCACAGGGACCGGAACACGGAAGCCGGATGCCGGCATCGGCCGGAGGAGATGGCCCGGGACGCTGCAGGGGACACATCGCGGGAGCGAAGGACAAGGTAAGCGCTGCGGTGGATCCCTGAGCAACGCCTCATGGTAAGCCCGAGTGTAGCTTGGGGTTAGCGCTTTTGGTACTGAAACTTTACCCCGAGCTACACTCGGGAATACCACCAGGGGGTTTAAAGAAAACAATTGCACATAAATCGTAAGTGTTGGCAAGATACGGGCTGGCGGATGCTGTCTGTGAAAATTGTACTGTTCTGTAACACCACATACAGACTAAAGGCTTCTTCCAAGCATGTGGGGTTTTTTCCTATGTTGCCCTCAAAGTTGCAATAATTTCCTTTTTTTTTAACCTTGGTATATAATTCCCCTTTATATGACAATATTTTGACTATTAGCCCTGTAAATGGCCATGACCAAATGAAAGTCCATGAATAGAACTTGGGCACATTCATTCATCCCTAGTCATGAAAGGGTCAGCATTTATTGTAAAAATAATAATAAATATTGTCAGAATTGCAAATTATTTCAGATAAAACCTTCATAAGGTCAAACAAATCTTGCCCGTAAGTGAAAGTGAAGGTAGATGGGTCCCAGCCAGGGGTGTCAAACTGGCGGCCCTCCAGCTGTTGCGAAACTACAAGTCCCATCATGCCTCTGTCTTTCGGAGTCACACTTGTAACTGTTAATATTGCAATGACTCATGGGACTTGTAGTTTGGCAACAGCTGAAGGGCCGCCGGTTTGACACCCGTGGTCTAAACAATAAAATACCAAAAACACAGAAAACTGATTTAATGGATATCTAAAAAAACATTGTTCGATGCTTTATATGGTGTAGGGAAGGCTTAAAACACCGCCAGTTTTATGGCTGTTTGCGCCATCATATGGAACATTTCCCTTCACTTCATCTCAGAGACACAACAGGAAGAGAGAGGAAATCCCTCCAAAGTGGGGCAAAATACCATCTTAGGCAGTACCCAACAGGTGCCCCCATTGCTAGATGTCCTCTTTGTACTTGATCTGCTGTAATGTGTTCCACCTCTCTGACACCCGAAAGGCAGGACAGCACCAAGCTCCAAAGGCGGGGGTGGGGTAACATTTCACCCCAGGGCTGAGTCCATAGCTAAAATAGGGGGGTGGAGAAAGGATATTGAGCGATAGTCACTTTTGTCTTTTTAAAGTTTTATCAAGCAGAATGGTTAAGAAGGTGAGGGTTAATGTTTAGGAGTCCCAGCCACCATAGCAGATCACTTACAGACTCTAGGTCCAGACCAATGTCCAGCTTCACAGTGACAGAACCTTTAAGACGACCTGGTGACACTGAAAGCTCAGATTTCATTGCGTCCTCCAAGTGAGTCACCAGGCCAGGCAAGAGACCTCCCCCGGGCCTCCTCCCTGGCCAAGTAGGACAGCTTCAGAACCACTTCAGCACACGTTAGGTCCCAAAACAGGCTATTGGGCCTACCATCCAGTAGCCCTCCCTAGGCCTTAGCACAGAGAAAGGGAGTAAGCACACAAAGTGGGCAAGATGTTTATATCCACCCCCAGCATGCACCAGTGACATAAACCCCTTACTGGATTGGCTGAAGAACATATAAGTATTCATAACTTAGTCTTGTGAAATCTCATACTGTGACTAGTGATACCAGTAACATCTGCTGGCCACAATGGGGAATCACAAGCCAATTTAGGCTTAGGGGAAAAAAACTGGTGAAAAACTATACATTTAGAGCTAATTACAGCCCAGCCAAAAACTAAACTGACATAGTAGCCCCTGCTTAGGACAAATGGTTCGGATTGACCATCACTTTCTACTCCAATGACAAAACATAGTCTCCACAGGGTGAAGGGTTAATCTCTAGCAGAGTCACAGACAGCAAAACAAAATCCTTACAGGGGTTCTGATCCTTCCATACTTTATATAAAAATACAAGTTGTTGGCTGTAGATACACTTTTTAGGTGGATTCCAGGTAAGAAGTGAAATACTAGATACAATCAAAAGGCATTTTGAATGTCAAAATATTTGAACAGTTGCTATTCTATTCAAGGCACCAGGGATGACTAAATGCTTGCAAACTGCTATGTGAATTTTGCTCGGAGTCCATGAACCGTGTGGCCCATTGAAATCTGTAGAGGGCACATCTTAATATTGAATCCTGGTCATTGATAAGGATGGAAAAGCAAGTCATCTCCAAACAAAAGGCATGGGAAGCTGGGAACTGCCGTGAGGAACATACACACCATGGGAAAAACACCAACCCTCTAAATGACATGGCTTGGATATGCCTTTGAAGTGGTTGTAAAGATTGCATTCTAAGCATGGAGGTAAAAAACCCTCTGTGTGCAGCGGCCCCCTCTGCCCCTCCACCACCACCACCACCAATACACACCTGAGTCCCCCCTCGATCCAGCGATGTGCATGAGAACACTCAATCACAGCCAGTGAGCCAATGAGAAGAGAGAAGGGGGTGGATGTGAGCCATGCTCTGTGTGTGAATGGCCACACAGAGCAGCGGCTCAGGAGCAAGCCTGCTCAGGTGCCCCCCATAGCAAGCTGCTTGCTCTGGGGGTAGGAGGGAGGAGCCAGGAGTGCCCGTGGGGGACCCGAGAAGAGGAGGATTGGGGCAGCTCTGTTCAATACCATTGCACAGAGCAGGTAAGAATACCAAGTTTGTTCTTTTAAAGAAAAAAAATAACTGCCTTTCATATCACTTAAAGCTCAACATGGTGTTATGGGACAGTTTGGTTTTGAAGTGACTATATATTCCGGTAGTGCATTTGGCTGTGTATTTTGGCGGGGCATTTTTACAATTAGGAGTCGCTGAGTTTTGGGCCCCCCTAAAGCTCTGCACAGCCAGCCAACACGCAATTTGTTCCACACTTTGCTTTCAGAGTCAGTAAACAGTCCTTGAGCTTGGTTTTGTGATTTTATTAAGGAATTAATAACCTGGATGGGGTCTAGGGGTATACAGCATGCCCAAAGGAACTTTAAACTTGAGGACAATGTTTCTGCCAACCATGTACAAAATGTGGATGGAAGCTCTTTAGTGTACCTTCTCAGACCACATATGAATCCTCCTCTTCAACAAGCTGAGGGCAAGGGGGGCCAGAAGTGGACAATTTAGAACAAGCAGTCCCTGATGATAAGCTAGTTGGGTTTTCCACCCGACCGCCCTCTCCCCTTATCCATCCCAGGTGGTGTAAGAGTACTCACACTGTCCTTCCTGTCAGCTTGGTGGGTTGGTGGCTGCCTTCAGGCCTTCCTTGCTCTTCTCCTCCCTAGTACACGGTGACACAGTGGAGGTTCTCTTTTCCAACAACATGCCTGTAGGTAGTCCCCCTCCCTGGGGCCTCTTCCCAGACTCCAAACGCCAAACTCCTTACTCCAAACTCCTTACACCACCTGACGCTCACTGACTCTGTTCCCAGTCTCTGTAATACTTAAGGGTTGCCTTGATCACCATGCCCAGCCTCCTGCCAGGGTATTGGCCAAGGTCTCTCAAGCACATCTGAGCCTCCTCCTCTCCTCTGCCCCTCTTCTAAATAGTTCCTCAAGTTTTTGGAAGTGTGGAAGGGCTTCAGAAGTTCTGACCTATAGAGCCTCCCTAGCCTGCCTTGAGGTGAACTCCTGCCTCACTTACAGGCTGACCCATCCCAGGCTCTTACCCAGCCTCTGTCTAAAAAAAAAAAAAAATCAACAAACATCCTAACTAAATCTAGAGGGTGTTACACAATTATCTTGGCTTATATAGCACTATCCCTGCAAGAGCCGCTTATATGTGTCCCAGGGTCTTCACCCACTGTGCAGCAGCAGCCAGGCAAACAGCAACTTTCACTCATCTGGCTCACAAACTAGGGGTTGCCCTTTTGAACATTTTATTTGAAGATCAACTTGATAGGGTTAAGGAACTGTGGGATTCTCCAAAGCTATAACTGGAAAAAATGAGGACACTCTCCCCCTTTGCAAAAGCTTCTCAGCGCAGTCCCTTGAGTGGTCACAGGACATAAAGTGAACAACACTGGAGCTCTTTCAACAATGTCCTAGGCCAGGCAAGCCTTAGGCTGGCCATACATTATACAATTTTCTTGTACAACTTTCCTTTAGATTGACCAAAAACCATATAATATGAGGTCAAACCTAAACATTTTAATTTTGTATGCAACAAGGCAGGCCCTTGCAGTACATTGTTGGAGGTAAATCTAAAGGAAATTGAATAGGAAAATTGTATAATGTATGGTCAGATTTAGTTTTGGTGCAGCAGGGGTTAACTACAGCAATAATGACTGAGATCCTTCAATTGTGAGTCCACAAGGCTTGGATGCCTCCCTCAGACTTCCTCAGAGTGAGGACCACAGTATACAGAGGAGCCATGACGTTGGCACTGCGGCCTACTCATATAATGTGTGCAAATAAAACCCTTTGTTGTTACAGTGTGTTGTTAGCCAGGGTCACTTTGGTTGTTTTGCAGACTGGATGGTAAGTTTTCAGGGAAATCTTTTGTTTGTAATATTGGCCTATCCCTTCTTTTTTTGAGGGCTACTTTGCAGGAAGTTACAGGAAGCTAAACTCAAGACCACTTCAAATACATTCCAATTTTTATTTAATAAATCCATAACAATATTCATTTTGAATCTGCCTGGAGTGCAGCCAGTGTTGCCAACTGTCAATATTTTTTCCAGTGACAGGAAAAGGTTGCCAGTTACAAATATGGCTGTGATGCTCGGCTCAGAACTGCGCAAGTGCAGTCCTTGGTCCAGAGCCAGCCAAACCATCCAAGACCTTCCAAATCCACACAAAATGAAAAAAGTATGAAAGACGCTCCAACAATCCACCACAGTGCATGCAGATTCCCCCTTACCAAATAGTATGACCACCGGTTAAGGAATGGTCATAAAAGCTTCCAAAGTATCCATGCTGGGATATGTCTGTCTTGAACGGCAGAGCTCCCCTGTACATTACATCTCAGGGACATCCACAAAAATAGATAAAAGGATAAATTGTGTAGATTGGCCAGGAGAGTGCGGGGAGAGACTGAAAAGGAAGGTGTTGTGGTGTCAGCTGAAGTGCTGGACCCAACTAGGCCACGGAGCCAAGGTTGGAGAGAGAGGAAGAGCGGAAAGAGCCTACTGACCACCCGGTCTGCGTAGCTGCCCAGCAGGCCAATATGACAGCAGGAGACCAGACAGGATGCCCGAGAGTCCGTGGACTGACCACGTTTGCAGAGAAAGACAGACAGCGACAATATGCTGGTCTACTTAATGGAGTGAGAGAGACCCATGCACCCATATTAACCAAGTGAATACTGACAATTTGACACCTCAGCTATCTACCTACACATAGTTGTGAACATTACATACTGCATAGTTGCCTCAGCGTGCAGCCTAGTTCTTGCAGCTGTCATCATTGAGATACATCTACATTGCAGTTTCTTGTACAAGCTGACCACAGGACATACAGTCAGGGCTGCTGTTAGAAACCATGGGGCCCCATACAGCCAAACTGACAGGCCCCCTCCCTGCCAACAAAAAAAAAACAGTTATGAATGAACACGGGGGAGATTCTGCTCATTTACTAAGCTCTGGAGCAACTGCACTTTGCAAAGTGCTCGGTCTAGTTGCTTTTAGTAAATCAACCCCAGTGAGTGTTCGGTACCGATCCCTTATTGTGTTCATTCAAGAAAGGAATGGGCTGATAAATGTGACATATTCACCAGACCCTTCCCCCACTCTCCATCCTGAAGGATCCTATTGTGTACTGGCAGTTACCGGTGGAAAGGAGAGGAGGGAAGCCAGCAGCACTGTGGGGGTGGAGGGCACACAGGGGGCCTGGGCAGCAGGGGGAAATGTATGGTGCACAGGGAGGGTGATGGGTGTGGCAGGGGGGCAATTACTGGAACCGATCCCCTGTATGGCTCTCTGCAACAGCTGAAAGCCAGTGAGAAGGAGAGAAGAAGTCAGCTGCCAGCCGCTGCAGAGAGAGCCACAGAGGGGATCAGTTCCAGTAATTGCCCCCCCCACCATGCCGATCACCCTCCCTGCCCACATCAGATTCACCCAACTCCCTGGGCCCCCTACGGGAGGACTGATGGTACCCCCTTATCCACGGCCCTGCATACAGTTGCCGTCCAGCATACGGCAGTGCCAGCTGAAACAACAAGTTTCCCTCCCTCAACAAAGCAGGATTACTGTTAACTTTTGCCTTTGATGTACAAAGAGAGCCGTCTTTGTCTATAGACATGTATGCCAATTGCTGCTATTCATTACTTCAAGCCTGCCCTATGTTTAGTGCTTTAAATGAGACCCTGCCTTAATCCACTGCCATCAAAGGAAAAGTGTTAATTCTCCCTTTGCTCCTTCACTATCTCTGTGTCACCATCGCAAAGAACTATATTCCCCACCTCAACTCAACTTCATACCAATTGGGCCACAACAAGTGCGCAGAAGACATAGTAGTGTTCTTAAAGGTACAGCGTTCCATTTCATATGCAAATTCTCTCTCCTTCACATCTAATCCTTGTCATCTAGTTCTGAAGACCCACAGTGACCTTACTTGTTTCTTGATAGCTGTTTTCTACTCACTGGGGATTCAGCAGTCCTCTCAGATTGGAGGCAGTGGATTAATTATGAAAGCAGGCTTGCTAACGGTTATTGTTGCTTTATGGTGAATGTTGTTACTTTTGCTCACAATTACCCAGAGTGGTTATATTTGCGGCATGTATCAATATCATTTTGTTCTTTTTGACCAAGTTACCTTTGATTCCAATATAAACTTCATATTGGTCTATACTATCTTGTGTGTGAGTCCATTTTACAGTTGTGATCAGGGGCGGACTGACAACTCATGGGGCCCCCGGGCAATAGGGGATCATGGGGCCCCTGTGTCCTTGCCCAAACTCAAAAAAGCCTATGAAAAAGGTACCAGGGGCATCTCATGGGGCCCCCTACTGACCCCGGGCCCTCGGGCAGTGCCAGAGTTTCCAAATGGTCAGTCCGCCCCTGGTTGTGATCTACTTTGGTCATGAGAGCACAGTGGTGTCAGCAGAGGTTGGGTTTGCCACAAGAGGTTCAGATTGACAGGAAGCCCAAAACAAATTACTGAGCAACCGTTAAGGGGGTAGTGCTTCATTAGTCTTTTTTTTTATCGAAACAAATAACCCGATTCCCCAATCTACAGACTCAATAGTTGATTTGGAAATCCTGAGATATTGTATTCTGACAATGGGTAGACTTCCCCGCTGTCAGAATACATCTAATGGTGCTGCCAGCTATAGCTGGAGGCAATGATTGATTGAGAAAAACCTGGTGGTTGTACAGAAGTCCATCTGAATTTGGACTTCTGTACAACCAACCTGCCCATACATGGACCAAAATTTGTCCGGTCCCTGCTGAACCAGCTGAATATCAATCCATGTATGGCCAGCTTAAATCTAAATGAGATCATAAAATCAGATTAAAAAGTGCTGTCAGCATTACCCAGACAAATGATGAAGACTTACTAGGCACATAAATTAGGTAACAAGTCATCCTCGTTGGCCGATACGATGACATTATGAGCTGAGATGAATCCTCCAATAGTAATATCCCCTTTTTGGTAATATTCATACTCGGACATAAGCTTTAGAGTCTCAAGGCTGCAATGAGAATCTGAGATCCGGCTTACTAGCGTTCCATAAAGAATTATAAGAAGGATTGTCAGCAGGTATAAGGCAGAGTGCAGAGGAGACCAAATCATGTCATACAGCAGATCTTCTCCCACGGTGAGGGCAGCTCCGCTCATCACCAGCTCTTTATATACATGATCTGAGACTGATCTACATCTACAGACTCAGCTACAGAACAAAGGAATGATGAAATCATTGTAACATCAATCGAAAAATAAAAATCTATATTGGACAACAGGAATAATCTCATCCAGTCAGTTTATTCTTGAATTTTAAAGCACTTCAACTTTAGTTGTCCTTTAGGGGCCTCCTGACTTCTAATAATGAGACCCTTTCCTGCAGCCCTACTCTTCAATGTGTGGCCTTGAGTGGCCCCAAATAGACTTTTTTTTTCAGCTACTTCAGTATCAGACACTTTCCTACGCAGGCCAATTTGCAGCTCTCAACACTCTCACACTTATAAAGGGGATAATATAAAGGACCATATCAAGGGGAGCCACAAGTGTGCACCCTCATCTGCCTGAACCTTACCAGCCCACAAGCCCTCAACATGGGGAGGGTACCTTGCCAAGCGCCTTGTTGATGAGGACAAAGGCCTCTTCCTCACAATCATGACTTGGTGGTTGCGGGGTCAGTAGAATGGGAATTACCAGAATCTGGAAGCATTCTCTAAAATAAGAGGGCCCCCAAATATTGCCCCTATGTGTATGAGTAAGTTTACATAGTACCTCTGGTTACTCATTCACAAAAAAAAGTGTAAATCGAGGTGTAGCACTACCCCCTCAGGGGCCACTGAATGTGAATTGGGTCCCTCTTACCTACAGCAAGCACAGCCAAGCAACACACATTTTTCCACATTTGCACTCTTAAGCAGCAAACAGTCCTTGAGTTTGGTTTTATGGTTTTTATTAGGGGTCAAGAACTTGGATGGGGTCGAGAGGGTATATGGGATGCCAAAGGAACTGTAGAACTTAAGGGCAACTTCAAAATGTGAATCAGCAACAGTCTCTACTAGGGATCACTAATGCCCCTTCGGTGTACCTTCTCATACCCTGGATGATTCCTCCTCTTCACCCAACTGCACTGATGATATCCTTGGGCAAGGGGGCCCAAGTGCTGTCAATTTGGAACAGTCCTGAATCAAAAGCTAGTTGGGTCTTGCACCTGGACACCCTCTCCTCTTATCTTGCCCATGGGGTGTAGAAGTACTCACACTGTCTTCTCCTGTTAGCTTAGTGCAGGCGTCTCCAAACTTTCTAAGCAAAGGGTCAGTGTACTGTCCTTCAGAGTTTAGGGTGGCCGGAATGTGGCCAGTGGGAGTAGAATATTTCCTTGCATCAATGGGGAGTAAACAATCCCACCTTTGGAATTAGGGGGAGGAATAGTGCCCCATCGTTGGTGTCTGTGAAGTGAATAGTGCCATATCGTTGGTGTCAGTGGCAGAAATAGTGTTCCAAGGGCCAGATAAAGGCAAACAAAGGGCCACATCCAGCCGCCGAGCTGCAGTTTGGAGACCACTGGCCTAATGGGTTGGCGGTTGCCTTCAGGCCTTAAGCTGGGCTGGCTCCTTCCCTGCTGTACAAGCTGTCCTTTCCAGGAGATGGGCAGTGGAGATCCTCTTCTCCAGCATCCTGGCTGTCACTAGGCTCCCCTCCCTGGGGCCCCCGCCCAGGTTCCACACTCCAGTCTTCCTCTGTCCATCTTCCACCTGACACTACACTCTGCTCCCCAGACTCTGTACTATTTGTGGGTTGCCTTGATCACCATACCCGGCCTCCTGCCAGTGGATTGGCCATAGTACCTGAAATATGCAGATCTGGCCCTCCTCCCCTCCTCCTCCCCTGTTGCAGAAAGTTCTCAAGTTTCTGGAAAGGTGGGAGGGCTCCAGAAACCCTGACCTGTAGAACCTCCCAAGCCTGTCCTGAGGTGAACTCCTGCTTCACTCTCAGGCTGACTCAACCCCATCTAACATTTATCTAACTTAAACTCATATCTAACTAACCTGGAGGGCATTACAGAGGCATGGTTTGGCCTCACAGAGAAATGCCTGCTTAGCCTGCTTGCTCTGCTCCTCTATGGGACACAGAAGCAACTCCCAGCACTGATCCCCGCTGCTCACCCCTCTGACTCTAGTTACTGCCCCGCTATGTCCCTTAAGAGATCTAAGCTACAGGGACCATGCCGGCTCACAGATTTGTACATGAGACCAGCACATCACGGCACTGAAGATGGCGCTGATCAGGAGAGACACTCACAGACCCTGCCAGCTGCACAGCCTGATCCTGAACCAGACTGCTCTTCTGACATGGAGGATACTTCCTCACAAGATATAGGAACCGTGTCTCCACAAGGGGATAGAGGTAAGAGGGCAGCAATGTCCTCAGACTACTCTACAAAGCTGCCTTTCACTAAAAAAAACAGCATGGGGTTGAATTATGTAGTCCCCCATCTGATGCTATGTTCACTCTGTGGCAGCATTTCTAGCTTTAGATCGCCCAGCATCTGAAACTCTCTAAAATCAATGCTGCTCTCACTGTAGCTGAATTTCAATGAGAACACTTGGAGGAATGCGCTGACCATATTAGACAATTGAGTGAGGTAGCTAAGGCACACAATGCAGTTGCAGATACACAAGGTGAGCATGCGGAAGCACTCTATCAGATACTCCTTAAAATTTCTGACCTGGAGAATCGCTCCAGATGGAAATTCTGGGGCATCCCTGAATCAGTTACACCCACTGAATTGGTGCCATATCTCCAAAAATTGTTCCATAAATTACTCCCTACTCTATCTACACAAGACGTGATCATTGATCGAGCTCACAGGTTACAAAAACGTAAACACCTACCAACATCTGTCCCTAGAGACAAACTCGCTCAGATAAATGTTTTCATGTCACAGAACAATTAATGAGTGCAACGAGATCTATGTGGACACTGCCGGATCCCTATGCTCACATCTCCCTCTATATTGACCTCTTGGTGGCTACCACACAGGCCCGCAAGCAATTTGCACCAGTAACCTCAGTACTCAGGAAATGCAATATACCTTTTAAATGGTTCCCAATGAAACTTCTAATCACTCACCAGAACCAACTGATTCCGGTCTTGTCCCCCAAATACAGATTTAGGCAGCTCCACAACTGGGGTCTCAATCACTTTACAAGTACTCCAAGACCTAAACCTCCAGCAAAGATCTCTGATTCCTGGTGTAGTGCCCACTAGGTGAGGCTAGTGTAAGGTAAATTTATTTTTTACTCATGGTAGTGAGTGAGCCTGAATTTCTGTGGGTTCAATGTGAGGTCAGGCTGGGTGACTCAGCAGGTTGGGACTCTGTAATGGGAGTGACTTTGGGTGGGGGGGCCCATGGAACACAACTCACTTTGAAGGGGTGGGGAGACCCCTGTCTCAGCTCCCCATATCCCTCTTATGTGTAAGTCACCCTGTGCCTGTTAGGGGTGCAGGGTGAAATGTCCTGATATTTTGTAGACATGTATAGGTGGGGGTTGTTCATTGTTTAATGCCATGTGGTTGTATCCCATTGTTCTATTCTGTGTCTTGATTGGGAGCAAACTATTATGGGATGTATGTGTTTGTGTATTGGCTTGGTGGTGGGTGTTTCCGGCAGCCCTTCCCCCTGATGGGACTGCCTGCTGATGTGTTTCTTGTTACTGGGTGTGTATTACCCCGCCCTGTGTATATATCTTGTCTTTGTGTTAAAATAAAGGAGTCTATTTCCTGATTTATTTCAAGACTGGTCTCGTCTAGTCTTGTATGGTCAGCGGTGGGGTCCATGGACGGTGTTCGGACAGGGAAGCGGGAGTCTAACGTAAATACCCTAGTGCATTCGGGGTCCGGTTCCATTACAGACTCTATCACCTCCACCTGGTTCTGAAGGTCTATGGAAGCCTCCAGAAGCCAGTGGGTGGAAGGGCGGAGACCTCAGTCTGCATATTATTTGGAGTCTGACCAATCCCAGACTAAAAGGCCCTGGTATTGTGGTAGATTATCCCATACATATCAGACAGTCATGCTAGCAGGGGAGTTGGGTGGAAGATGGATTGCTGAGAGAAGTTGCAGTATAGCACCAGAGGAGGGGGCTCTGCTTCCAGGGTGGAAGCTGAAGAGAAGTTGAAGCAGGGAGCTTCACTGCCCTACAGTCCATTGGGGAGGGAAGAAGAGAGCTTTGAGAGGAACCATTCCAGCTAGAAGGCCTGAAGGGACAAGGACAGTACCTCTACACCCCCAGGGCCTAGAAGGGAGAAGTCTGCTGGATGCAACTTCTGGCAAGTCTTCAGGGGACAATTCATAGCTTGTGCAATCCCTTGTCCTGGGATCAGATACTGTAGCCAGGTGGGCTGGTATTCTGTGCAATAAGGGGACCAAAAGCTCCTACACATTGTCACATTGCTAAAAAAAATCCACTCAGGGTACACCAAGCTTCTAGATGGGGATTTTTCTACTAAGGACTGTGATGGTTCCGGATGGAACACAGTCAAGTAATTGTCCTTTTTTTCCCTCTAAGTGAGCTAGTGCAGGAAAAGTCCTCATTCTGTTGTTTCTTGAATCAAATTGGGCATCCCCTAACCCCTTAGCCCTATACAAGTTGTTAACTCCTAATAAAACAACAAAAACCAAGTTCACGGACTGTTTACTGATTGTGACTGTGGATAAAGGTGTGGAAACTGTGTTGCTTGGCTGTGAAGAGCTTAGGGGCTGGGATGTGTCGCTCATGCATCCGTATGTTTCTTTTTCTTGCTTTTATGTCCATTCCTGTCTCTTGCATTGTTTCCTCCCCTTCAATTTCACATAGTAATTATACTACTTTATTATGAAGATTGTGAATTTCTTTTATGTGCCTCTTGTCCATTCCGCACATGGTACCATGCATGAGTACGCATAGATGTCTGCATAAAAGGAGGACTCTACAGCATGGCATGGATCCCAAATGTAGTGGATGCAATCCATTGTATGCATGTCCCCCTATGCATTTCTTAAATGTGCCTCTTGTCCATTACACACATGGTACCATGCATGAGTACGCATAGATGTCTGCATAAAAGGAGGACTCTACAGCATGGCATCAATCCCAAATGTAGTGGGTGCAATCCATTGTATGCATGTCCCCCTATGCATTTCTTAAGGCACACCCCTTTTGATAACGTGCCATTGCACGAAACGCGTTAAGGAGGAGCCCATAACGTCGTGAGGTCACGCCGCAGGAGCAGTACAGAGGGCCGACGGCCATCTTGGATATTGGCTGATACAGCCACATTGATTTTATACTGTTGCACGTGCTTTTATATAATAATTTATTGCTTATACTTCCATGTTTTTGGAGGTACTGTTTTTTTGAACTCCTTATATTAATAAATTCAACTTTTTGAAAAGTACTACACTATAAAAAATTTTTATATATGACCTGGCTTTGAGCCAATTACTCTTGGAGACCCCCAGAGGAGGGAGAGCTGCATGGGAGATTGGTGTCCGTACCTGGGACCCGTGCTCCTGGTTAGCTGTCTGTATCCATTTAAAGGGGACCTGACGGAGATGTGATGGTGTAATGCACATATTCAGTGTGCTTCTGGTGAGTGCGTATTTCATAACTAGATGCACAGAGTCACATCACAAGGATCATTTATATCCACGCTATTGAAAGTCACCTTTTGAGATTGCTGACCTTCCTGAGTCAAGCCTACACGTTCACGAATATTTAGACTGTTCTATTTGGTGCAATACATTAGCACCGTGTACATTTTACTGTTTTACGCATTTATAGATTTATGGATGTCATTTTTTTAGCATTGCACTTTTTATATTTATTTTATTCTGACTGGGTCTTAGGATATCCTATGTTGGTGAATTGCTGCTATATTTATAGTTTATTTTTAGTCGGATTGATTTATTCCTGAACATTCGCTTTATGCTCTTTTATTACCATTTCTTAAATGTGCCTCTTGTCCATTACGCACATGGTACGGAAGCATTCATACAGTATTTGTTATAACTGCCCGCCGCATTCTTGACTATGCCATGACATGTCCTTTTTTAAACAATCACAACGGTCCATGATGTAAATCCTTTGTCAATTATGCCATCCAGCAATGTACTGTAGATCCACTTTATTCATGATAAACAACCCGCTGAAAATTAACCACGTTGATGTGTTTGTTTCCATAGTCAGAGAATAAGAAAAACAAGGCAGACTTTTGAGGTGCCAATTGCCTGTGGAGTGATGGGTGGCACTATACATACATGGTGGTTTAGGCGGAGTGGCATATGTAACTCCATTGGTTAGTGTGGGTCATCTTCAATCACAATGGCCTTAGCTCAGCTCAGCCTTATTTACATCATTTGCTGCTAAGAAATTCTTGGCTATTGAGAGAGCTTTTAGCTTTTCTACATTGGAACTTGTGGCCATACAAAATACTATGAAGATTGTCAGGTAGCAGCATTGCTAACTATCACCCATGAATGGGAATGTTTTGTCCACCAGCAATATAATTGCTGACCACCCTATACAGTTCTGACTGCCACACCTGCCCCAGGGACAGATAGCAAACACTTTTGACCATACAATTGTGCCCTCCCTTGTTTGGTGCCAGACTTTCCTGCCTTGCTCCCCTAACCCCCTGAAGAAGTGTGGTGCTCCTGTAAAACACGTGAGATAGAGAGAGATTGCCTGTCCATGGAAGACACCTTATTTACTCCATTAATCTAAGACAGCCTTTTTCAACCACGGTGCCTTGAAATTTCTTCAGGGGTGCCTTGGCCCAAAATTGCTTAAAAATTGTATACAAGCCAGCAGGTGGATCGAGCTTGCCTTTTAGTTACACAAAGCCATAGGTTTTCATTGCGACTCCCACACCTGCCCCAGGGACAGATAGCAAACACTTTTGACCATACAATTGTGCTCTCCCTTGTTTGGTACCAGACTTTCCTGCCTTGCTCCCCTCACCCCCTGAAGAAGTTGGGTGCACCTGTGAAACACGCGAGATAGAGAGAGATTGCCTATCTATGGAAGACACCTTATTTATTCCATTAATCTAAGACAGCCTTTTTCAACCACGGTGCCCAGGCACCTTGGAGTGCCTTGAAGTTTCTTTAGGGGTGCCTTGGCCCAAAATTTCCCAAAATTGTATAGAAGCCAGGAGGTGGATCGAACCTGCCTTTTAGCTACACAAAGCCATAGATTTTCATTGTGCACCATTACAACCTTCTAGCCTCCAGCGTCCTAACAACCAATGACGACATCAGTTGATATGGAGGATGTCGGTCACCTACACGGCATCCTTGTTTGACCCTCCTCTGCCACTCTTTGTCAGTATTAGGGTCGAATTAGCTGAGTGATAGAGAAAAACTGAGAGGAAAGAGAAGCATTGGAAGACTATTCAGTATGTTTGCTATGGAAGAATAAATCCCTTGTAACATTGGGTGCCCTACATGTGTGGATGTTGCTGCAGGTAAAACTATTAGAATAGCTATTTATATTTTAGAATGGGGTGCCTTGAGACTGTCCATAATTGTAAAGGGTGCCTCAAGATTGTTCATTACTTTAAAGGGTGTCTTGACTGTAAAAAGGTTGAGAAACATTGGTCCAAGAGTTGAACCCATCATTGCAATGTCGCTTTAAGAGTTGAATGTATCATTCTTGTGACATGTTTGGTGTCTATAACTCTATGGGGAGTATCTGAGGGAGACCTTCTATATATTTGCTTTTGTCTTTTATCCATGTGATCTTGTGCATGTTGAAATAAAACAAATTTAATGATTTTATATTGATTGTGTTTTGTTGACACCTCAAAAGTCCGCCTTGTTTTTCTTATTCTTTGACCATGTGAACAGGATGTTGGTGCCCTTGGCAAATCTTTGCCTCTGTTAATCCCATGAAGTGTTTGTTCCTAACAATTGCTCATTGAGAATGAAAGTTTCCAGGCCCACAGTTGGATGTAAACAAAGAAGTGCATATCCTGGGTGACGTCACTGACTAAATATGGAAATTACCATATTTGGTCAGTGACATCATAGTGTGTTCTGGGTGACATCATTGACCAATTACATTCAGCTAAGGGGCTGTGAGCTTTCATTTGTAACGAGCAGTAATTTGGAATGGACTTGTTGAGCTTGTTTCTTTTTTTCCAGCAGGTTGGTGGCCATCGTTCACCATGACTGACATGGCTCTACATCACTGGACAACATTTTTTGGAAAACAATGAATTTATAATTTGCTTTTTATTGCTTTTTTGCCGCTATGCCTTTTGTTACAACACTGCTACAGGTCCTCTACATTCAGAAACTATATAATGTACAGGGGTTAAAAGTATTCTTCAGGCCAAAATTTCTAGTTTTATCAAGTGTGTAGAGCTACCCTCATGAGGACCGCTGAGTAGTAGTAGTAGGTATCCCTAAGCCTCTCTCCACACAGCCAGGCAACAGGTATTTCGCACACAGACTTGCATCCAAAGACAATGACCAGTCCATCGGTTTGCTTTTATTGTTTTATTAGGGGAAATCAACTTGGATAGGGAAATAGGGATTATGGGATGCCCAATTTGGCTTGAATCAATGGAACTTCCTTCCTATGTACAAAGGCAAATCCTGGAGTATTCTTTTGCTGAAAGCCATCAGTCGTTGCAGATCAGTAGTAGCTGTCCTTTATGGGCGAGGCACAGCTGCTCAAAATCAGCTTTACGTCTTGGAGCTACATGCAATGATGTCTCCTCTCCCCTTGTAGAACTGCTCCCAGCTCCACAGCCTGCTGACACTACCAGCCCTCCTGTCTTCTTGAAAGATCTCCTAGGACAAGGATAAAGGATTGAGCGCTGTCCTTGAAAAGCTCACTACGTATGGCAGTCTTCCCCTTGTCGATCCCAAAGTATGCAGCTGTACTTATACTGTCCTCCTTGCTACCTGCTGCTCCAGGCCTTGATCCCATTCACACCTCATTGCTGAATGTATCCTCCTGAGCCAGCCCGAGTCCAGCCTGGAGGCCACCCCCTCTAGACATAGGGGACCCCTCCCAGGCACTGAGAGTCTCCTCAGCGCTCCATCTTCCACCCGACTCCCATATTTATAGGCCAGTCCACCATTCTACCAGGGCCTCCAAACCTGGGATTGGACGGACTCCCATGAACATGCAGATCAGGTCTCCACCCCTTCCTGCTTACTGACTTCTGGAAGCTTCTATGGTCCTTTAGAGTCAGGAGGAGGTGATAGAGCCACAACCTGTTGAGTCATCCATCTGACCTGCAATAACCCAACCTCAATCACAGACTCACACAGCTAACAGGAGTCATACACAATGATTTTACCTGCGATACACTACACTGTTCTAGTAGCACACTAGAGGGTGCTACATGTGTATGGTTTAAACAAAAACAGGGTTAAAATGCAGCAGAGAATTGTGAATGTGTCCCCTCCATGTTCCTTATGACATCACTGCTAAAATTGGTTCAGAGCTCCCCTTTTAGTAAAAGAAATGCAAAGATTTAACAACTCAACCTGACCATTTTTATTTTCAGACTGGCTGGTGAAATGGCAGGTGAAAGTGAAGGGAAGTTAACATTCATCCTTTGGGGTGAATGTTACCACCATAAGGATCTTCTACTAAAGACGAGATGTTACCATGATCATGTACCACCATTACTACCATGTCGGGGAGTGCAAGTCTCACTAGGCCAGGGGTAGGCAACCTGTGGCTCTCCAGCTGTTGCAGGACTACAAGTTCCATCAGGCCTATGCAAGTCAATTTTGCTGTCTGTAACTGTCAATTTTGCAATGTCTCATGGGAAATGTAGTTCCACAAAAGCCAGAGAGCCACTGGTTGCCTACCCCTGCACTAAGCGAATGTTGGTTGGATGTTCATGACTTCTGATTAAAAGGATGGAAGTTATTCAAAAGTATTGGACAAATGTTGGGCTAATGTCAAATCCAATGGCTATCAGATTGCTTGAGGACTCAATATTGTAATTGTAATTGTTTCATTCTAACTGGTCAAACTAGAGAAAAAAACATATATACGGTACACATTGTTTGCTTCTTTTGAATTTTAAATATACAGAATTAGATCACTCTTGCAAGACAATATCACCAAGCTAAAGCATTGCCCCCCCCCCCCCCATAACTAAATGTCTCACTTCTCTATCATAACCAATCAATTTTTTTGTTGGACTGATGGACCCAAAGCTGAAATGTGAAATGGATCTGGAGCATAACTGGTTAATAGTATCAGATTGATCAGAAATGTCATTTTCTGTAGACTTTTTTTATACTCTCATAGGGATGTCAATGGTGTGCCATCTGTATAATCAGATCAGAGACAAGAATTGTATGAGCAGCTGCCAGACTGCGCTCCCCCTCCCGTCATCCTCCCCCTCCCTCCATCCTCACCTGGCTCTATCAGTATACAGTAGTTGTATCCATACACAGAGGATGTTGTCACCTGGAGACATAATTACAGAGGGGGACACATTCATAGAAAGACAGATCACAGCTGCTGAACCTCCTCACACCCCTCCCTGCCGAGACGCCCCTACCAGCTAAGTGATGATTATTGATTACAGTGATGGCGATGTGATGGTTTTCATAGCTATACTGAGCTGCAGAAGATTTTATTATAACTTTATCTGTACCTTCCTGGGGGACACCGACACCGAACAGACTCACAACACATGAGAGACACAAGAAAAGTATCTGAAACAAGGGAAAAGTTTTACACAAGTTATGTCTGATCAAATCATTCACTAAAATACCGTATTTGGCGGCGTATAAGACGACCCCCTACTTTTCCTGTTAAAATATAGGGTTTGAGCTGTACTCGCCGTATAAGACTACCCCTCTTCCAACGCACACCAAATAAAAATGAAAAAACATCAGATTTGATTTCAATATGGTATGGTATTTCAGTATGGTATTCCAATGATGGGGTGCTATTCCTCCCACTGACACCAATGATGGGGCACTATTCCTCCCACTGATACCAATGATGGGGCACTATTCCTCCCACTGACACCAATGATGGGGCACTATTCCTCCCACTGACACCAATGATGGGGCACTATTCCTCCCACTGATACCAATGATGGGGCGCTATTCCTCCCACTGACACCAATGATGGGGCACTATTCCTCCCACTGATACCAATGATGGGGCACTATTCCTCCCACTGACACCAATGAGGGGGCACTATTCCTCCCACTGACACCAATGATGGGACACTATTCCCCCCACTGATACCAATGATGAGGCACTATTCCTCCCACTGATACCAATGATGGGGCACTATTCCTCCCACTGACACCAATGATGGGGCACTATTCCTCCCACTGACACCAATGATGGGGCACTATTCCTCCCACTGATACCAATGATGGGGCACTATTCCTCCCACTGATACCAATGATGAGGCACTACTCCTCAACTGACACCAATGATGGGGCACTATTCCTCCCACTGACACCAATGATGGGGCACTACTCCTCCCACTGACACCAATGATGGGGCACTATTCCTCCCACTGACACCAATGATGGGGCACTACTCCTCCCACCTACACCGATGATGGGGCACTATTCCTCCCACTGATACCAATGATGGGGCACTACTCCTCCCACTGACACCGATGATGGGGCACTATTCCTCCCACTGACACCAATGATGGGGCACTATTCCTCCCACTGACACCAATGATGGGGCACTATTCCTCCCACTGATACCAATGATGGGGCACTATTCCTCCCACTGACACCAATGATGGGGCACTATTCCTCCCACTGATACCAATGATGGGGCACTATTCCTCCCACTGACACCAATGATGGGACACTATTCCTCCCACTGACACCAATGATGGGGCACTATTCCTCCCACTGATACCAATGATGGGGCACTATTCCTCCCACTGACACCAATGATGGGGCGCTATTCCTCCCACTGATACCAATGATGGGACACTATTCCTCCCACTGATACCAATGATGGGGCGCTATTCCTCCCACTGATACCAATGATGGGGCACTATTCCTCCCACTGATACCAATGATGAGGCACTACTCCTCAACTGACACCAATGATGGGGCACTATTCCTCCCACTGACACCAATGATGGGGCACTACTCCTCCCACTGACACCAATGATGGGGCACTATTCCTCCCACTGACACCAATGATGGGGCACTACTCCTCCCACTGACACCGATGATGGGGCACTATTCCTCCCACTGACACCAATGATGGGGCACTACTCCTCCCACTGACACCAATGATGGGGCACTACTCCTCCCACCTACACCGATGATGGGGCACTATTCCTCCCACTGATACCAATGATGGGGCACTACTCCTCCCACTGACACCGATGATGGGGCACTATTCCTCCCACTGACACCAATGATGGGGCACTATTCCTCCCACTGACACCAATGATGGGGCACTATTCCTCCCACTGATACCAATGATGGGGCACTATTCCTCCCACTGACACCAATGATGGGGCACTATTCCTCCCACTGATACCAATGATGGGGCACTATTCCTCCCACTGACACCAATGATGGGACACTATTCCTCCCACTGACACCAATGATGGGGCACTATTCCTCCCACTGATACCAATGATGGGGCACTATTCCTCCCACTGACACCAATGATGGGGCGCTATTCCTCCCACTGATACCAATGATGGGACACTATTCCTCCCACTGATACCAATGATGGGGCGCTATTCCTCCCACTGATACCAATGATGGGGCACTATTCCTCCCACTGACACCAATGATGGGGCACTATTCCTCCCACTGATACCAATGATGGGGCACTATTCCTCCCACTGATACCAATGATGAGGCACTACTCCTCAACTGACACCAATGATGGGGCACTATTCCTCCCACTGACACCAATGATGGGGCACTACTCCTCCCACTGACACCAATGATGGGGCACTATTCCTCCCACTGACACCAATGATGGGGCACTACTCCTCCCACTGACACCGATGATGGGGCACTATTCCTCCCACTGACACCAATGATGGGGCACTACTCCTCCCACTGACACCGATGATGGGGCACTATTCCTCCCACTGACACCAATGATGGGGCACTATTCCTCCCACTGACACCAATGATGGGGCACTATTCCTCCCACTGATACCAATGATGGGGCACTATTCCTCCCACTGACACCAATGATGGGGCACTATTCCTCCCACTGATACCAATGATGGGGCACTATTCCTCCCACTGACACCAATGATGGGACACTATTCCTCCCACTGACACCAATGATGGGGCACTATTCCTCCCACTGATACCAATGATGGGGCACTATTCCTCCCACTGACACCAATGATGGGGCACTATTCCTCCCACTGATACCAATGATGGGGCACTATTCCTCCCACTGATACCAATGATGGGGCACTATTCCTCCCACTGATACCAATGATGGGGCACTATTCCTCCCACTGATACCAATGATGGGGCACTATTCCTCCCACTGACACCAATGATGGGGCACTATTCCTCCCACTGATACCAATGATGGGGCACTATTCCTCCCACTGATACCAATGATGGGGCACTATTCCTCCCACTGACACCAATGATGGGGCACTATTCCTCCCACTGACACCAATGATGGGGCACTATTCCTCCCACTGATACCAATGATGGGGCACTATTCCTCCCACTGATACCAATGATGGGGCACTATTCCTCCCACTGACACCAATGATGGTGCCCCATCTTAACTTCCTTCTGCCTTTCCAGACTTTTCATTTCGGCTTCCATTTTATGACGCTGAGCATCCATTTTATGACGCTGAGCTTCCATTTCCTGGCGCTGAGCCTCTATTTCGGCTATCTGTAGACGCTGAGCCTCAATGGCAGATTCCATCTCTACTTCTGCTCTTTTGGCAGCGAGTTGTTCAGCTAATTCCTTTCTTTTGGCTGACGTACTTGAGAAAGTCTGTTATGTGGCTGGCACTTCTGCTAGTGATGGAAGTCACACTTGAGATTGTGGTTCCTCCTAAGGACCTAGCATAGTCTTTCATGAAGAGCTCATTCATTCCCTTTACTTGACTTCATCATACTTTGCTGCAGATGATAGTTCTCTCATAAGCTTCACTAAATCCCTAGTGACTGCTGTACATGTATCCATGTTCCTTACAATATCCTGGGAGGGTGTCAAGGACGACCGCAAGTTGACATATGCTGTCATAAGCTCTGACTCAGAATCTTCTACTGTCTCTATCATTTCACTCAAATTCTCCTTTATGCTTTCTTGTTTTAGCTTTCTGCGAATGTCTATGGTGTATACTTTCCATCTCTCATACATTCGGGCAAACATTTTTCCTTTTAGTGCTGCCTCTTGCTCCAAATTTTCTAGCACCTTTTGGGTCGGTTTTCTGTCCCGTGATGAACGTCTTAGTTCACCTGTTTCAGCTATATTTGTTTGGGGCGAGACTACCGTTACATTGCACCTTTCAGATTCAGACAGGTTCTCTTGCTCTTCACCTTCTACCATATCTATCATTGCATCCGCTAACAGTGGGGTGGCAATGCTAGGCTCAGCCATTTCTGAATGCTATAACAATTAATATGAATAATAAGGACCTGTCACTTTAAATGCAATACTACCAAATGCAAGAATAAATGACTTTCACTTTACATGTAATAGCACCAAAACACAGGCAATAAATGACTTTCACTTTACATGTAATAGCACCAAAACGCAGGCAATAAATGACTTTCACTTTACATGTAATAGCACCAAAATGCAGGCAATAAATGACTTTCACTTTACATGTAATAGCACCAAAACGCAGGCATTAAATGACTTTCACTTTAAATACATCAGAGTCATATACTATAACTATCTCTCTTTTATTAAAAGTCTGTATTCTCTTGAGCACAAAAATGTCTCTTGCAGAAACCTATGTGCATAAGTGAGTAATAAAGGAAAGCTCTGACATTAATTGGAAAGCAGGATACCGTGATCTGAGGGTTGCAGAAACAAACGTCAGTCTTAAAGGAGACTTTTCTTGATGCGATGACTTGCGATGCTCTGCGGTGACTTGTGATGCTCTGCGGTGACTTTGCGATGCTCTGCGGTGACTTGCGATGCTCTGTGGTGACCTTGCGATACTCTGTGGTGACCTTGCGATGCTCTGCGGTGAGGCAAGTTGAGGAGCGCTGTTGCTTGACCTCTGAGGGTAATAGTTCCACTGTGGCAGGCGCAGCACCCTTTGGTGCCTAGTGCGCTGTGGCATTAGAAAAATGATGCAATTGTTGTTTCTTTGTTTGATTAGACTGACTTTACTCTGTAATTCCTCCAATGCCGCTCTATGGATGCAGTAGGTTTATAGAGCACACCGAATACTTTAGTTAACTTCTTTAATAACTTCAATCTTCTTCATATAACAGCTTACAATGGATTGTTTCATTTATCATACAGTAGCTTATTTCTTTCATATTACAGTGGTTTGATTTGATAGCTTATCTCGATAGATTCAATAGATTCAATAAATTTGTTCTGTATATTTCGATAGATTGATAAATTCGTTTGGATTCATAAGTTTGTTAATTACTCTACAGTGACTTGATTCGTAAGTTCGGTGGAACTACAAGTAAACACATACAACAGTTTTACATACAGATCTACCTGCCTTACTAAACAACAGAGGAACACACATGTGCATTAAATACCTATTTGGCCTTCTCTGCTTCCATAAAGCTTTTCTGATTGGAACTGTCTGTTTCCTCCTCTGTCTGGTGAGCATGTGTCTCTAGAAAATCCTAGCAGGGAGTATTACACAGGCACAAATGTGAAACTGGCTGGGATTGGTTAAGGCCCTGTACAGTGTGAGGCTGTCTGTGATTGGCTCACCTTTAACTAACTCTTAAAGGCATATTTTCCTTTTCTGCTTCTGCTAACACAATGAATATATAAATGTCATATAACAATCAAAGACATAAATCACAGCAATGATTCTGCTTTTGGCTTTAACATATACCCATATATACTGTACTGAGGTTATTGGCAGGTTTGGTATACACATATATGTGACCATATTAACAACCGAGGACTGGTCTTAGCTGGCCAGCTACAATTAGAGCCCCCCCTCTACTCTCCCCTAGATGACGTTCCTTGTAGCCATCACCTCTGCCAGGCAAGGATCAGTATTTTTTTGCTGCAGTGATTCCTTTTTCTGGCTCTTGTTTCAGGATGGGGGGGGGGGGATTTTGGTGTTTGCTTTTCTTTTTGGGTACATTGATTATTATTTTGTGCTGATAGGACATCTCTTTTATGCTGGACTGATGTTTTTGCAGCGGGGCTTCTCTATAGAAAAGTGTTTCCTGTGTGGCTGATTTCATTTGTCTCTGTGGATCCGAGTTACCCGGCTGATGTTTTATGTACAACAAGCGCTCTATGACCGACTTATTCATTGAAGAGGTCAGACTTATAAGGTGAGTGGATGATGGATTGGGGGGGGGGTTTGTGGAGAGATTGTTTGAAGAACTCAAAGTAGGGAGCTTCTTCCATGTCACTGAGGAGGGGGATTTATTGCACTTGGCATTGTGGGGGACTTTCATCATTTTGCACATTCTTTATTCATACATTTTTATTGTGGGATGAGTTTTTGTATGTTAAATCCTTGGAGATCTACGTATTCATCATACATTGTTTGGCACTTTTTTTTTTGCACATTTATTATGTTTTGTTTAAGAGTGATTATATTTATTTGAGGGATATTACTGAATAATAGCTAATATCTGGGGGGGTTATTTATTTTTTTTAATTATTTTTATGCAGCATTGTTCTTAGTGCGTATGATTTGAATACTTATAGGAAGGGACCGGGGGGAGGGGTGGGGGGGGGGTCTACTTCTTAATCTTTTTAAGTTTTTCTTTGACATGTCTGAATAGAAGATCTTGGAGATGCAGACATCCCTCTTATGGGGTCTTTATGAATGAGAAAAGCTGATGCAAAATACATGAAGCTCCTTGGTTGTTGTAATTCTGATGTTTGATGTCTTCTTCAGAATCAAACCTCTGATTGATCGATGAGCTCCTGGAATAAGTTTTTAGCTTTAGAAGTTTTCCTATCAGGATCTGGGGAGGTCTGGGGTAGGAGTGTTGTCTCTGCAGCATTGTATGGGGAAGCCCAATCCTCCCTTGTGGCCGAAGTTTTCAGAGACATTTATACAAAGAGAAGGATTTTGTATTAGACCCGATAAAAGAAAACATCCTGAAATTATTATCAGCTTATAACTTAAAGTCTGAACTGGGAACGGGATCTCATCAACTTTATCTAACATTAAAAATGATTTTTGAAAATGCCAACAAAATGTATTTATTAATATAGCCGGATACATCTACATACAATATAATTAATGTGATTGTGACGCTAAAACAATGACATCACAGTCAGCATATAAAAGAACATGTTTAATATTCTTTTCACCGGCCTACCCCAGTGCAGGGTCTCCCCACTTCAGACCATCCTGAACTAAGCGGCTAGACTCATCCACCTCACCAACCGCTCCACCTCTGCCACCCCCCTCTGCCTCTCCCTCCACTGGCTCCCGGTTACCCAACGCATCAAATTTAAACTTCTAACCCTGACCTACAAAGCCGTTCACAACACTGCCCCTAACTACCTCTCCAACCTGATTCCCAAATACCACCCTACCCGTACCTTTCGCTCCTCACAGGACCTCCTTCTATCCTGCTCCCTGGTCTCCTCCTCCCACGCACGACTGCAAGACTTCTCCAGGTCCTCCCCCATCCTCTGGAACTCACTGCCCCAATCCATCAGACTGTCGCCTTCCCTCCTCACATTCAGGCGCTCATTCAAAACCCATCTCTTCAGGGAAGCCTACCCCACCCTCACCTAACGGCCATTCTCCCTCACTCCTCCTACCACTTCATTCCCCACAGCCACTTCCTGCTGTACCCCACCCCGGCTGCTGTGATTTCTCTAAATGTAAGATTTTATATCTAACAGTGTTCATTCTCAATTCACTACTAAAATACTAAAATCACCAATAATAGAGATAATTATATAACTACAGGTAGCCCAGTGTTGTTCCATACATATCAGCGGATAACTGTCTTTGTATTCAGGTCAGGTCTGAACAGAATTATGTAACATTTTGGGAAGAATATACAGCCAAGAAGTCCAGAACTTGATGCTATTATAGCAAAGACCTCCACAGCCACCATGTATTTCCCTCTGGTGCTCAGATAGGCCGGGATCATGGCAATCCAGACACTGCAGAACACCAGCATGCTGAAGGTGATGTACTTGGCCTCATTAAAACTGTCCGGTAATGTCCTGGCCATAAAAGCGATAATGAAGCTCACAGCTACCAGAAGCCCCATATATCCCAGGACAGAGTAGAAGCCGATAACTGAACCCTCATTACACTGAATGATGATCTTCCCCTGATAAGAGTGAGTGTCTCGATCCTGGAAGGGGGGAGAAATAGACAACCAAGTGACACAGATTATGACTTGGACCAGTGAGAAGACACAAATGATACAATTGGGCAGTTTGGTTCCCATCCATTTCCTCCAGGAGCTCCCAGGTTTGGTGGCCTTAAAGGCAATACACACCATGATACTTTTGGCAAGTAGAGAAGAGACGGCAACTGAGAAGATGACACCAAAAGAGGTGACACGCAGCATGCAGGTCACATCTACTGGATGGCCAAGGAACAAGAAGACACAGAGGAAGCTCAGCATGATGGAGACCAGGAGAAGGTAGCTCAGGTTCCGGTTATTGGCTTTAACAATGGGGGTGTCCCGGTAATGTATAAATATCCCCAATATTAAACCAGTCAGAAGACAACAGAGGATGGAGATGGATGAAAATACGGCAACAATGGTGTCATCAGTGTAGGAGAGAAATTCCACCACTCTTGGAACACACCGATCCTTCTTCTTATTTGGCCATTCTTCATCAGCACATTTTATGCAGTTTTCACTGTCTGCAGGAAGAACAATTCAAACACAATGAGCATCGGGGTCAGGGCATTATTATTGGTTTTATAAAAAGCTAAAAGCATACTGACAAACATAGTAGTATATGGCGCGTGAAATCAACACTTGTGGCACTGAGGATGTGAAGACCCAAGTGGACCCAACGCCAGAAGATGCGCTGTCCAGGATCCACAACATCTTACGCATTTCGAGAGTACCCCTCTTCATCAGAGATCTTTATACAACCAATAAACCCACAGGAATAATGCACTCGGCTGAGGCGCACTTTCTCTTATATTTGGTTTAGATACTTATTAAGATCAAGCATGTGATCAGTAATGGGCCAGTATAACATTTTCAGGTACTGATTCCATTTCAGTCTTTGCAGATGACACCAAGCTGTGCCGGGGAATAACGTCCTTACAGGATGTCTCCAACTTACAAGCCGACCTCAATGCTCTGTGTAATTGGGGGACTATGGGGCCAATGAGGTTTAATGTTGATAAATGTAAAGATTTCCACTTGGGGGCTAAGAATATGCATCATACTGGGGGGGTACAACTAGGGGGGGGGGGGTCAATGGTGGAGAAGAATCTGGGGGGGGGTCAATGTTGGAGAAGGATCTGGGGGGGGTCAATGTTGGAGAAGGATCTGGGGGTTCTCGTAGATCACAAGTTTAATAATGTCATGCAATGCCAACCTGCGTTTTCTAAAATGAGCAAAATCCTCTCTTGTATTAGGAGAGGTATAGACTCCAGAGAGAGATATCACCCCCCCCCCCCCTCCAGGTACAAATCATTAGTAAGACCTCATCGGGAATATGCAATTCAGTTTTGGGCTCCAATTCACAAAAAGAACATTGGGGAACTGGAGAAAATACAGAGAAGGGCAACTAAACTGATACGAGGCATGGAGGAGCTCAGCTATGAGGAGAGATTAGAGGAACTGAATGTATTCTCTACTGAGAAGAGGAGATTAAGGGGGGATATGATCTCCATGTATAATACATAAGGGGGGATATGATCTCCATGTATAATACATAAGGGGGGATATGATCTCCATGTATAATACATAAGAGGGATATGATCTCCATGTATAATACATAAGGGGGGATATGATCTCCATGTATAATACATAAGGGGGATATGATCTCCATGTATAATACATAAGGGGGGGATATGATCTCCATGTATAATACATAAGGGGGATATGATCTCCATGTATAATACATAAGGGGGGATATGATCTCCATGTATAATACATAAGGGGGGATATGATCTCCATGTATAATACATGAGGGGGGATATGATCTCCATGTATAATACATAAGGGGGATATGATCTCCATGTATAATACATAAGGGGAGATATGATCTCCATGTATAATACATAATGGGGGGGATATGATCTCCATGTATAATACATAAGGGGGGATATGATCTCCATGTATAATACATGAGGGGGGATATGATCTCCATGTATAATACATAAGGGGGATATGATCTCCATGTATAATACATAAGGGGGGATATGATCTACATGTATAATACATAAGGGAGGATATGATCTCCATGTATAATACATAAGGGGAGATATGATCTCCATGTATAATACATAAGGGGGGATATGATCTCCATGTATAATACATAAGGGGGATATGATCTCCATGTATAATACATAAGGGGGGGATATGATCTCCATGTATAATACATAAGGGGGGATATGATCTCCATGTATAATACATAAGGGGGGGATATGATCTCCATGTATAATACATAAGGGGGGATATGATCTCCATGTATAATACATAAGGGGGGATATGATCTCCATGTATAATACATAAGGGGGATATGATCTCCATGTATAATACATAAGGGGGGATATGATGTCCATGTATAATACATAAGGGGGGATATGATCTTCATGTATAATACATAAGGGGGATATGATCTCCATGTATAATACATAAGGGGGGATATGATCTCCATGTATAATACATAAGGGGGATATGATCTCCATGTATAATACATAAGGGGGGATATGATGTCCATGTATAATACATAAGGGGGGATATGATCTTCATGTATAATACATAAGGGGGATATGATCTCCATGTATAATACATAAGGGGGATATGATCACCATGTATAATACATAAGGGGGGATATGATCTCCATGTATAATACATAAGGGGGATATGATCTCCATGTATAATACATAAGGGGGGATATGATGTCCATGTATAATACATAAGGGGGGATATGATCTTCATGTATAATACATAAGGGGGATATGATCTCCATGTATAATACATAAGGGGGATATGATCTCCATGTATAATACATAAGGGGGGATATGATCTCCATGTATAATACATAAGGGGGGATATGATCTCCATGTATAATACATAAGGGGGGGATATGATCTCCATGTATAATACATAAGGGGGGATATGATCTCCATGTATAATACATAAGGGGGGATATGATCTCCATGTATAATACATAAGGGGGTATGATCTCCATGTATAATACATAAGGGGGGATATGATCTCCATGTATAATACATAAGGGGGGATATGATCTCCATGTATAATACATAAGGGGGGGGAAATGATCTCCATGTATAATACATAAGGAGGGATATGATCTCCATGTATAATACATAAGGGGGGTATGATCTCCATGTATAATACATAAGGGGGGATATGATCTCCATGTATAATACATAAGGGGGGATATGATCTCCATGTATAATACATAAGGGGGTATGATCTCCATGTATAATACATAAGGGGGGATATGATCTCCATGTATAATACATAAGGGGGGATATGATCTCCATGTATAATACATAAGGGGGGGATATGATCTCCATGTATAATACATAAGAGGGGATATGATCTCCATGTATAATACATAAGGGGGGATATGATCTCCATGTATAATACATAAGAGGGGATATGATCTCCATGTATAATACATAAGGGGGGGATATGATCTCCATGTATAATACATAAGGGGGGATATGATCTCCATGTATAATACATAAGTGGGGATATGATCTCCAGAATTGATTCTTGCAGACTTGTGGGAATTTGACAGATTCACTTTACATATACCATGCAAACAAATACTTTTTGATTCTCTCAGAAAAAATGAGAGGGGAGCGATTCAGTAGTTTGGTAGTAGCGGTAGTAGTAGTAGCAAAACACAGTTGGGCAGGGCTGACACCATTTCTTTTGATTTCAGTCAACAAACTCCTGAGTGTTGTCAGCCCACAGCAGGACTTAGACGCTGGCTCCATTTCTGGCAGGATCAACAGGTATCATTCTGTACTGTCAGGGTCTTTAAAGGGATAAAACACGAGGAAACTTGCACACGTTGCAGAGATGGACTTCATGCGTTTTTTTTCCCTGACATACACTTTAATTACAGCGGTAACTTCTGCCGAGTCCAACAATCCCTTACTAACAAAAACAAACTGTACCGGAAATGTTGGATATCTCTCCTTCTGGACACGGGACGCACTCATAGCAGCATTTATGTATGGAAGATCCAATTTTTTTTCTGCTGCCGGGCAAACAGGGATCTGAGCATCGAGATACCGGAACCTGAAATCAGACATTATTATTATTATTATAATTTTGTAAAAGTCCATCTTATCTCATGAGGCGATACAAACTAAATGTTACAAATAGGACTGAGGTTGGGGTTTGTCTCTACCATGGGTTCAAGGTGAATTCTGCAGGTTTGGGCTCCATTCTTTGAAGCCTCTACCTATGCTCTTTGTCTCTAGTAAATTTGCTCCCAGCCTTACAATTGAAAAAGATCCTTTTTATGAAAAAGCGTTGCCCCTCCTCTATTCTATTCTATTTGCTATGGTAACGGAACAATTAGCGTAAGCAATCACAGCTCTATTGATTCTATTGGACATAGAAATAGGGAACATAAAGTACGCTTGTTGGCTGAGGATGTGACCTTCATGCCATCTAAGCAGCTTGGCACCAGAGCAGGAGATGGTAGCAGAGCCAGTATGCAGGCAATGACCAGCGGCAGCCAGGGAACAAGGAACCGAGTCAGCAGGCAGAGCGAGTCCAGGAGGCAGGCCAAGGTCGGTATCAGCTGAGCAGCGCAGCACACAATCAGCGGGCAAAGACAAGTCCAGTAAACAGGCCGAGGTCAGAAGGAGGAGAGGAACAAAGTTAATACAGGAGCAACAGCAAAGTCTAGGAGATAGCCGGGCCATACACAGGTAAGCAGGATCAATGGATCAAGTCTCAGGAATACAGGCACAAGCTGAAGACCATTCAGCAACTGCTGACCACAATGAACTGGAATAGTACATCTAGGATTTAGTGATTGTCTGCTTGGTTGCAGTTGTGACCTGCAGGAGAAGCTTGAATTGTTGGAAGGTGAGGTCAGGGTTTTTTATATTGAGTAGAGTTATTGCTGGATTGACTATTGAGTATCAAAAAGCATGGATAGTGTATGAAAAATTTCAGTACAGAAAGAATGGACTATCGGGCATTATCACCAGATATGATGGTGGCTACCTGGTATGGTGTGGCCATTGAAAAAAGAACTGGCAGGCACTAGGTACCATCTAAAGCGGACTTTACAGTTGATTTCCATGGCGATCTTGATTTGAGATGAGGATTTAGTGGCAGACCAAATTGTGGGCAGGTCTTCTGGCTCCAACTGAAGTCCAAAATCTCTCTTCCATTTGGTGATATATAAAAGGTGTTGGACAAACAACACAGTAGTCAGGCATAAAGGGCAGAGATGAGGCCTCGGGCATGGGGGTCTCGCCTACAGGTATGTTCAAAGCTGGTTAAGTGGGGGGAAGGATGGGTCAGATTGTTAAGAGGGATGAAAAAGTATTAAATCTGGAGGTATCTAAAGATGTCAGTAGTGGGAAGATCAGAAGTTTCGCACAAGGCAGGAAAGGATTTAAAGGAAGTAGGGGTCATGAGGTTGTGGGCATGAATGAAAACAGGCCTCAAAAGAGGTCACGGACCAGGAAGAGGCAGGCAGAGGAACAGACCTGAAAAGAGGTGGGTGAGGTCCAGGCTGGCTAGATGGCAGCGTTGCATAGAAAGGATAGCAATGAATTGTGAGGTGATTGGAGGTTATATTTGAACTTCAATCTATCCCAGAGGGTCATAAAGTGCCGCATAACTTGGTTAGAGAGGTTTCTGTGATCAGAATGGTGGAGCCAGTGTAGGTTGGCAACCGAGAGTGGGTCCCAACCTACAGATTGCCAAACTACCCAGAGTAGAGTTTCAACAGTGGTAGGCATTTGGGCAGTAGGACTAGATGTGCTGCCTGATAGTACTTAGTGAAATAAAAAAGGCCAAGGCCATCCTTAAGTTTAGGAGTGAAAATAATAGTTTTAGGTACATGGGGTCTAGTCTTATTCCACACAAAGATCAGGATTCAACATTGCAGGATCCTGAGGAAATGTGTTGGAACGGGAATAGGAAGAACTTGAAAGAGGTATAAAATCTTTGGAAGAATGGTCATTTTGACAATGATAATACAATCTAGCCATGCTAGAGGAACCGTAGACCAGGAGTTCATGAGGGTTGTGAGGTGAGATAACATAGGAGGATAGTTCAAGGAGTACAGGTCATCTGAGTTAGCAGGAAGCTGTATGCCAAGATAAGGGATAGATTTTGTCAACCAAGTAAATGGCAAGACTTCCTGCATTTGTTGTAAGAGAGAAGGCGGTAGGGTTAGGTTAAGAGCATGAGGATTACGTTTCAGGCCAGAGATTGCTGCAAAATGGTCCAAGAGTTTAAGAAGGTTGGAAGTGGAGATTAAGGGTGAGGTCATAAAGAGAAGGACATCATTAGCAAATAAACACAGTTTGTGATGATGGCCTCCCAATTCCAGACCCTTGATATTAGGATTTTTCGTGAATTAGCTGAGTCAAGGCTCAACAGCCAAAGTGAAATAAGGAGAGGAGATAGTGGACAGCCCTGTCTGGTTCCTCTACAGATATTAAAGATGTCTGACTTACAACCTTCAAATTTTATTAATTATTTAGGGTGCATGTAGAGAGAAAAGGTCCAATTAAGGAAATGGGGACCAAAACACCAATGTTTAAGGACATAGGGCATGGAGGTAAGGCCATGAGACAATATCAAAAGTTTTTTTTTTTACGAAAGTTGTCTCCAGCTTAATGGAGTGGTATAAAATCCATCTGGTCTTTATGGACTATGTGGCTAGCATCTTAGCTAGGAGCTTAACATCAAGATTGAGGAGAGAGAGAGGTCTGAAACTGGCACATGAGGTATCATCAGAATGTGGTTTAGGGATCATGGAAATTAGTGCAGTAAGCGTTTCTGGGCGGAAGGAGTGAGCATCTAAAGGGAAATTAAAAGCCTTCATCAGTAGAGAGCTAATAAGTCAGACATTTTTTATAATGGGTAACTGAGAAGCCATCTGGCCCAGGCATTTGTTAGATTTACAAATTTTAATGGCCTCTAGGAACCTTTAAATCTGTGATTGGTTTCTCCAGTTTCTCACGTTGGGAGAGAAAGAGGGTCGGAAGAGTAATCAAAGGTACCGTTGGAGGCATAGAGAGTGGCTAGTTGGCTATGAAATTCATGCAGAACCTTTGAGGGGTTGCTAGAATAGGAATTTTTAGAGATTTTCTGTATAATAGGTTTAGGCGGGCAGTTAGATTTAAGGAGGGTCAGTGCTAGGAAAGTATCTGGCTTGTTGGCTTGTGGCAAGATCTGTGTAGTGCCTTCTCTGCGGACTCAGTCAAGAAAATATCTAGTTCAAGTCTGGTTTTGTCTAAGGTCTGCCAGTTGAAAGAAGTGTGGTTAAAATGAAAAGCTTCATGGGATTGGGTTGTCAATGTGTAAGGGAGGATCACGGAGGAAAGTGTGATGGGTAGGTTCTGACAGATAATAAGATGTGGTCAATTCAGGAGAATGTTTCGTGTGAGTGAGAGTAATACTGTAGATATATTGGTATCTGGAAGGATTAAACTCATGCCAGGAATCTAGAAGTGAGTGCTGGTTGAGAAGTTGTCAGAATGACAATCTGTTGGAACTATCTGAGACAGGAACCGGGATTTTTTCCAGGAAAGGATAAGGGACCAGATTGGAATCTCAGCATACTAATAGGGTATCTTTCTCATGTGGTTCCACTAGTTGCAGGAGGTGGGAGAGGAAAGAGATCAGACTTTTATTTGGAGCATATTATGAGATTCACAGTAATTTTAGTGTCAAAGAGATGTCCTGGTGAAATAATAAATGATCCTTCAGGGTCTGCAATCTCTGTCGAGGGGGTAAGAGGGGTAATACAATGAAATGCTATTAGGACACCTCTACGCTTGGAGTCAGCAGAGGCAGTAAAAATGTAAGTAGGTAGGAGCTCCTGTAGAGTTTTGAGGTGTGACGTTTTGTGAAACGCATCTCCTGTACGCAGACAACGTAAGGTTTAGATGAAAGATTTGAAGGCCTTTACACATTTACTGGGAGAGTTTAGTCTCTGTGCATTGAGAGTAATCACATTTAATGTGGCCATGGAAAATAGTGAACAGTATGCTCAACTGGGATGGTGCATGGAACCATCGACCTCTCCCCGGGAGGAAAAAAGTGAGAAAAAAGGAGAAAGAGGAAGTGTCATGGGTCCCCCACACGCCACGCCCACAGCGACTAGCTAACCGAGGTGCGCACGTGCGTCCGTGACTTGCGGTAAGAGGGAATAAAGTGGACTTAACTTTGAATATATAAAACCTTTCATAAGATCAGCTGTGATATACTTACACAGCCCGCTCTACCATTTGGCCACCACCAGAGGGAGACTCCACTCCAATCCAGCTGGTCAACCACACACTGGCAGATACAAATCTTACATACAATCTGGTGCACTGATTAGAGTTGAGGACCAGTTTAGCAATTACACACCCTTCTAGAGTCCCTCCAGCTATCCTACAGCTGGGCCTCGTTAGGAGGAAGTAGGTGTGGCTGCTGCACAGACTGCTGGAGGTGCAGAGTTTGTGTCTCTGCAGGCAATTTAGGCCAAACTTGAAGCCTGGGCTTTTATTTTACTGTAAGGCCCAAGGCTGGATGGCCGAGCCCGGCCATGATCTGGGCGGGGGACCTCCCTCAGGGTGAGCCTAGTACCGGTCCCATGGAAGTGGAGGACCTGGGAAGTGCCCCTAAAGAGGGGGAAAGCTACGCTACATATCGTGGGCGAGTGACGGCTCATGTGGCCAGAATCAAGAAGGAAGAGGAGAGGCTGAATAAGATGCGGCTGGATCTGAAAAAGAAAAGATCCGAGTATGAGCGGGTGTGGAGCACCAAGAGGCAGCTGATGAGGCCCAAGATGGACGCCATGGAGCAGGCTGTCCGTCGGCAGGCCAACCTCGTGTCATCCCTGAAGCAAGCCAGCGGGATCCTGATGGAGAAATTCTCCAATGAGGAGCACTTCAGACAAGCCAGGAAACGATCGATGGCAGAGGTGAGACCTATGGAGGAAGTCTCGTCTGCGGACCTATCAGAGCCGGCCAGAGCACCAGTGACGTCGGATGGGCTTTCCCCAGCCAATGGTGGTGGAGGTGGTTCTGGAGGCCGGAGTGGAGCAGATGCCAGGAACTAACCCTGCCCATCAGCAGGCGCAACTGGAGTGGAGGTCACAGGAGACTCCCGGTGATGGTGCGGCGGGGCTACGCTTCATAACGGAGTTGGAGTCTCCGCTACATGGCCGGCAATTTGCCTTCACATCCGAGGAGTCAGGTGATGAGGGGTGTAGTCAGCAGAAGCCGGTGAAGCAGCGGGGGAGGGAGAAGGCTGTGTATGTGCGGCTGGAACGAATCTCCAGTGAGCTGCTGCCAAAGAGGCGGGGGGATGAAGTGGCAGGGAAGACAGCAGGAAACCTGCAGAGTGGGAGGGTGAGTAATTTTGCAGGGGAGCAGGTTGCTGTGCAGAGTATTGCTTCTGAGGGGGAGGTGTCAGCTGCTGACCAGAGTATTGCTCCAGTGGGGGAGGTGTCAGCTGCTGTGCAGAGTATTGCTCCAGTGGGGGAGGTGTCAGCTGCTGTGCAGAGTATTGCTCCAGTGGGGGAGGTGTCAGCTGCTGTGCAGAGTATTGCTCCCACAGGTAATGTGTCAGCTGCTGTGCAGAGTATTGCTCCCACGGGTAATGTATCAGCTGCTGTGCAGAGTATTGCTCCCACGGGTAATGTGTTATCTTATGTGCAGAGTATTGCTCCAGTGGGGGAGGTGTCAGTTGCTGTGCAGAACATTGCTCCAGTGACGGAGGTGTCAGCTGTTGTGCAGAGTATTGCTCCCATGGGTAATGTATCAGCTGCTGTGCAGAGTATTGCTCCAGTGGGGGAGGTATCTGCTGCTGTGCAGAGTATTGCTCCAGTGGGGGAGGTATCTGCTGCTGTGCAGAGTATTGCTCCCACGGGTAATGTGTCAAGTGCTGTGCAGAGTATTGCTCCCATGGGTAATGCTCCTTCTATGTCAAGTGTTGTGAAGGGGGTGTCTGCCTCCTCTCCCCCCCCTGTACTGGATTATTCTGCTGCCCTAAGAAGGGGGCAGGCTGCGGTGTATCCGCCTGTAGTAAGCATGGGGGGGCCTGCGGCACAAAGAAGGAACGTTGTGCAGATAAGATGGGAAGGGAAAGCCCCGCCCCCAATCAGAAGGGAAGTGGTGGATCGCATCATTGAGATGGGCTTTAGGGCTCATGACATATTTGCCTTCATAGCCCCATTGGGGTCCGGCGAATATGACATTTCTTTTCAGAGGCCGGAAGGTCTAGAAACATTCTGGATAAAGTTTGAGAACCAGTGTAAAGGGACCCCAAGGTGGGAGGGGCTAGTACCTAAAGTGGTGTCGCGTCAGTCGTTAACCAAGAATATAACCATCTTGGTGAGGAATGAAACCATCCCGGCAGCTGACATTACTATCTGGTTGGGGAAATATGGGGATGTTTTGTCCCCCATAAGGAAGATTACAGATGATGGGGGGATATGGACAGGTGGGGGGATATGGACAGGTGGGGGGACATGGACAGGTGGGTGGGCAGCAACAGTTAGACTACATACGGAGGATAATAAGATCAAGCATGTGCCCACTTCAGCATTCCTGGGAAGACAGGCTGACCATTTTTTACGCCGGCCAGCCTAAAGTCTGCCACCGGTGTGGAAACAAGGGGCATTTTGCAGCGACATGTGAAATCCTGAAATGTTCTCTGTGTCAGGGGGTGGGGCATACAGCCAGAGAGTGTCATTTAATAAGGTGTAATCTTTGCCAACAGCTGGGGCACTCATACAGTAAGTGCCCAGAGGCACTCCACAATTTGTCCGGGCTCATGGGGGAGCTGGACCGGATGGATGCTGAGGAGAGGGGTGAGGAGCCACCCCCCCTCCCCCCTTCCTCAGACAAATCTGACACCGAGGGTTCTTTGGTGCTGTCGATGCCTGTTGTGGCCCCTAATGTGTCTGTACTCTCTCCCTCTGGAGAGTCTCCCACTGTCTCTGTGTCCCCCCAAATATCTTTCCCAGTGTTGTCTACCCCTGCCCCCAGTGTTCCTATCCCCCCTGTTAGGAAAAACCGAGGCGTTGGAGCCAAGAAGGCATCTGGAGCGCCTTCGGTGATGCTTCCCCCCGTACTTCTCCCACGGCGCCGCCGAAAATCTGGTGGGGATGTGGTGGCATCTGAGGTGGTTGGCAAGGAGGCAGGATTGGTATCTGTCCCTAAGGAAGGTGGGTTAAGTAAAGTGACCAAGGGAGAGGGGTGGTCTGTGGTTGGGAAGGGATGGAGCAGGGTAGGGTTGTCCCCTGCATCGTCTGTTTCCTCTTTGGAAGTAGAGATTGTATCTGGCAACAAGTTTGAGGTCCTCTCCGGGGAGGAAGGGGATTCTGGAGGTACCCTCTCCCCTATGGATGATGGGGTTGGAAAGGGAACCCAAAAGAAAGTCAGGTCCTCTGCAAAGCAGAGGAAGACAAAGGCTAAGAAACGACCATCTCAATTACCTTGATGGCAGTTCCCGCTCCGATAAATGTGGCAACCATTAATGTTGCCAGCATAAAGTCTGTAGGTGCTAGAAGTGCGGCCTTATTTTTGCTCAGCAGTATTTGTGCTGATGTTTTGTTTTTGCAAGAGACCAGGCTCAGCAGTCTGGCTGATGTCCATCTGGCGAAGAGGGAGTGGAGGTGTGGTCCTTCCTTCTGGTCTCTTGCGGCCGAACCTTACAGCGGAGTTGCAGTACTTTTTTCCGGCATGGTAATGTGTCGGCGGGTCATTGAGGTGGAGATTGGAAGATGTATGGTCTTGGACATCCTTGTGAAGGGGCAAGAGCTAAGGCTCATTAACATCTACGGTCCCCAGTCTACGTGGGGTAGGAAATGCCTCTTTACAAGGCTTAAGCCTTTCCTTTTTACATCCCGGCAAGTTGTCTTTGGAGGAGACTTTAATACTGTCACTAGGCTTAAGGACAGGAAGGGCTCCAATGACAGGCTGGAGTATGACAGCGTTTTTTTAAATGCAATAGTTAGGGAAGCAGGTCTGGAGGATGCCTTAATTAAGCGCAGCCCGGAAAGCACGGGATTCACTTTTAGGCGAGGTAGAAGTGAGAGTAGAATAGATAGTTTTTTTTTAAAGGGGGACTCCGCCTTCTCGGCACCTGTGTGTCAGGTGGTGGAGTTTTCCGACCACCTTTTGCTGACTGTGTCTTTGAATGTTTCAGATACGCCACCAAAGGGGAGGAATTTCTGGAGATTGAATTCAACTCTGCTGGACGATGAGGAGGTGAGACAATCCTTTGAGGATTTTTTTCAAGCTCAGGAGACCATCCTGGATTTCTGCAGCAGTAAGTCGGAGTGGTGGGAGCTTACCAAAGTGTGGATTGGCAGGTTTTTCAAGGCCCTAGGTAAAAAAAAACAATTTGATAAGTATGTTGCCTACCAACAGCTGCGGAGGAGGCTTGATCGCCTTGTCTCTGAGGGTGGAGATTCGGGGGCAATCTCAGAGATTAAGCTTCTCCTGAAGAAGTATCTGTATGACCGGCATGCCTCTTTGGTTCTGGAGAGGGATTATGGGAAATACCATTCGCCTGACCCTTACCAGAACTGCAAGCAAGGTATAGCGATTAAAACGGTCACCGGTCTGAGAGATAGTATGGGATCTCTAACAAAATCCAGGGCAGGGATCTTGGAGGTCTCAAGGGCATTCTTTGAAGATCTCTTGGGGGAGAAGCACCTCAACCAGGCAAGGATGTCAAGCTTTTTGGAGTCTACGCCAGGTCTGGAAAACAACATTCCGCCCACAAGTTTGACAGGTGAGATCACAGTTGAAGAGGTAGTCAAAGCCATAGATAGTCTGGCCATCAAGAAGACGCCTGGGCCAGACGGCTTGACAGCAGAATTCTTTCAGATTTTTAAGTCCAGATTGGCACCTCGCCTTGCGGAGGTCTTTAATAGCTGTCTGGATGAGGGTTCACTCCCTCCCTCCATGAGGAAATCGGCTGTGATATTGCTGTCAAAGGGTAAGGACCCCTCGATAATTGAGAATTGGCGCCCCATCATCCTTCTCAATGTCGATAGGAAGATTCTGGCCAAGATCCTTTTCTGGCACTTGTCGTCAGTGGCAGACGGGTTACTTTTGCAGCGTCAGCACTGCTCGGTTCAGGGCAGAAGTACGTTCACAGCGGTGTTACCTGTCCGGGAGGTTCTGGAGCGATGCAGGGCTGATGGCAGTGGGAAGTATTTGCTGGCACTGGATCAGGCCAAGGCCTTTGATCGAGTAGATCATAAGTACCTCTGGCATCTCCTTGACCGGTATGGCCTGGAAGGGAGGTTTATTGGCTGGTTGAAAACATTGTACAGAGGGGCGGAGAGCTTCAATGCTTGGGCGACCCTTGGAGGTTGGCTCTAGGGTGCGCCAGGGGTGTCCGCTGAGTCCCTTGCTCTATGACTTTGCCATTGACCCCTTCATCAGGAGGCTAGATGGTGGGGCTTTGGGTGGGGTGCCAGTGGGTGCTACTGGTGAGCCGCCTTTGAGAGTCGTGGCCTATGCCGATGATGTGTCTGTTTTCATCTCTGGGACTGAAGAGGCGCAGGAGGTGGTCTCAGAGATGGAAAAGTATGCGGAGGCATCAGGCTTCAAGATCAATCATGAGAAAAGTTTTCTGGATGGGTAGGGAAGGTGAGAACTTCTCGCTTCCGGATACCTTCCCGGAGCCCCAGCGAAAGATCAAAGTGTTAGGCATCACATTTGGCCCTGATGATTATGGTAAATCGAATTGGGAATCCAGGTTGTCTGATGCTGAGGTTAAAGTGAGATGCTGGAAGGGGTGGCGACTCTCCTTAAGGGAAAGGGTCGATCTGATCAGGACTTACCTGATTCCAGTCTTTTTGTACGTCAGTTACGTTTGTCTCTTGTCAGAGTCTCTCTATACTAGGGTCTACAGCTGTTTCTTCCAGCTATTATGGGGAAGCAGACTGAACCTAGTGAAGCGGAATGTGACCTACCGGTTCAGGAGGGAGGGTGGCCTAGGGATGGTAAACCCGATCGTTTTCTTCTCTGTTATGTTTGTAAAACATAATTTTGGTAATATGCTGAAAGAGAAGCCGCCTGCATGGGTAGGTTTGTTTTGGGCTTGGTTTAAACCCTTTCTGAGCTGTTGGGAGAGTGGCGGGCCAGTGAGAAGCCTGAGAGTCAAGCACGGTAAGCTCCCGGCTTATGTTGCCCTGAGCTTGAAAATACTTAGGCGGTGGTGAGTGATGGCGGAGAAGGTCAGATCTGGTCGTGGCCACTGCTTTTCATGCACCGCTGGCCTTGAAGGATTGCCCAGGCCATAGTCTGTGGGAGGGCTTAAGATTGATAAATACGGAAAGGATTCCCTTACAATTTAGGGACCAGGCCTGGCTCGCGTTCCATGGCAGGCTATATGTGAGGGGAAATTGAAGTGCCGTTCTCTGGACAACCGTGGTTGTCCGAGGACGGAGTGTGGGGGTGAAGTGGAGACTATGGACCACTTCTTGCTTCAGTGCCCTTTCAATATAGAGGTGTACAAAGAGGTGGGGAGGGCTCTAGACATCCCCTTCCTGCACTGCATGTCTTATGCAGAGTGGGTATATGGGACATTTGAAAGACACGTGGATTTTAATTTTGACACTCTTTTTCTAGTTTGTCTAGTGGTTCGATATTTCACTTGGAATGCACGGTGTCAGGTTTCCATTCGGCAGAAAATCCTTCCTGTCTCGGTGGTTGTATATGACATTCTTGGTGAGGTTGGGAAAATTCGGGGTCTTGAGAAAGATAGACTGTGGCGAAGGGCCTGGATAGAGTCGTGGAGGAATATCAGGTCTGTAGCCGTGGTCTGTTGATCTCTGGGTGAGGATGCTGTTCTTTTTTTTTTCTCTGAGTGTTCCACTCCCTTAGATTTTGGATGAAGAATTTTTGAAGAGAGGCTACGTACATTTGAAGACCTGCGTTTCTCAGCCTTTGTTCTGCATTTTTTGTTTTGTGTGTTAAATACATTTATGATATTTCCAAAAGGGCCTAAGTATGTGTATAGGTGGATGAGGCATAAAGGCCTCTTTTTTGTCTGACAGGCCGAAAGGCCCTTTGTCAAAGCCTGATAGACTGAATAAGCTGCTGTTAAGATTTTTCCTCCCCGAATCTCAGACAGGCCAAATACCTCGTCATGAGTAATATGGGCCATAATGGCACCGCCCCTACCTTATGGGCCAAAAGGACCTTTGGGATTTTTTTTTTTTCTTGTGAAAACTTATCCACATAGCGGAAGACTCCCATACAGGCCAGTGCTGTGATATAGTCCATAAAGGCCCTGACATTTTTATATTATGCTTTCCTATTTTTTGCCATAAAGGCGTATATCGATTTATGTTATATTTTTTGATTATGCTTTGTGAATTATTACTGTATTTAGTTGATCTTTGTTTAGACCATTCGTATGGTATTTTGTATTTATTTATTTGTATATATCAACTTTATATTTTTGTAAGAAAATGTTTTTTTGTTGCTGGTGGCAAGACCTTTTAATAAAAAAATTTCCAGCTATCCTACAGCTTTAACCCCGGTGTTAATCACTCTTCCACTTTCCACACCCCCCCACACCAGACACACCACAAAAGGAAGCCTGCCACCACCCAACAGTTTATCCGCAGAACGGTCTGCTGGGACACCCCACACACACAGATCTCCGTCTGGCCGATCTGTTACCTTTTACAATCTGCATGCAATCTGCCCACACACAGTGCAATTGCATACAGATTGGCAATGAGCTTGACCGAGCATTTAAAGGCACTAAAATACGATACAATCTAATCCAATCTAATCTCTCCAATCTAATCTCTCCGGAGATACGAGCATGTGCTTAAATACCCAGAAGTCAAAAATTAATTTTAAGATTTAATTTCCCGAAGTGGGCAGTGCATAAAATATGTACAAAATATAAAAAGTTACAGAAATACAAGAAGACACACAAATGACTATTCACTATAAAATAAAAAGGGAATAAAAGACAGAATAAAACTTTACCAGGATTTACCCTGCGACTGGAGCAAGTCAGAAAAGACAGCAATCGATCAACCAGCTCCATACGAATCGCCATGTTCCAATGTCCGGGTACTCCATTTATGGGGATATAGACGTAGGAGGGACATTAGTCTTCGGCCAGTGGACCCTGGGGGTGTTCCTGCACCCACCCACAGGATGTTCTGGGTACTGACTTGCCCAAGTTCAATTGGGCCAAGACTGGCTTGAAACACCAAGTTGGGGATTGGATTTCCGACACCAGCGCATCAGTCTGATCGCGAAAGTACCAAATACTGTTCAACTGTCGCACTCCAGCGCCATCTAACCATTTCCTGCATTTTCCTGACCTTCTACGTAATCCACAAATATGGTTTTCATACATCGGTGTGGCGCACAGCATGCACTAGTGGAAGGAAGCATGCTCTCTGCCTGCTTCACTTGAACTCTTCTTGTGCTGACCTCACACCAAACCCCCTGTTGGATTACTTGCTACATAGACTCTCCCTTGGCTCTCGGTGTTGGACTTTAAGTGTGTTGGTCCTTCCATCTCGCCCTGGACTGGCGTATTCACCCTCCCTGTGAACTTCCCTATTCGGTGACTGTCATCTGTTTGCCTCAATAAAGCTTTGTGCATTTGCCATCTACTCTGTGTGTTCGGTCCTGCCTACGCTCCGTCACAGGGGATATGATCTCCATGTATAATACATAAGGGGGGATATGATCTCCATGTATAATACATAAGGGGGGATATGATCTCCATGTATAATACATAAGGGGGATATGATCTCCATGTATAATACATAAGGGGGATATGATCTCCATGTATAAATACATAAGGGGGGATATGATCACCATGTATAATACATAAGGGGGATATGATTTCCATGTATAATACATAAGGGGGGATATGATCACCATGTATAATACATAAGGGGGGATATGATCTTCATGTATAATACATAAGGGGGATATGATCTCCATGTATAATACATAAGGGGGATATGATCTCCATGTATAATACATAAGGGGGGATATGATCTCCATGTATAATACATAAGGGGGGATATGATCTCCATGTATAATACATAAGGGGGATATGATCTCCATGTATAATACATAAGGGGGATATGATCTCCATGTATAATACATAAGGGGGGATATGATCTCCATGTATAATACATAAGGGGGGATATGATCTCCATGTATAATACATAAGGGGGGATATGATCTCCATGTATAATACATAAGGGGGGATATGATCTCCATGTATAATACATAAGGGGGGATATGATCTCCATGTATAATACATAAGGGGGGGATATGATCTCCATGTATAATACATAAGGGGGATATGATCTCCATGTATTATACATAAGGGGGATATGATCTCCATGTATAATACATAAGGGGGGATATGATCTCCATGTATAATACATAAGGGGGGATATGATCTCCATGTATAATACATAAGGGGGGGGGATATGATCTCCATGTATAATACATAAGGGGGGATATGATCTCCATGTATAATACATAAGGGGGGATATGATTTCCATGTATAATACATAAGGAGGATATGATCTCCATGTATAATACATAATGGGGGATATGATCTCCATGTATAATACATAAGGGGGGGATATGATCACCATGTATAATACATAAGGGGGGGATATGATCTCCATGTATAATACATAAGGGGGGATATGATCTCCATGTATAATACATAAGGGGGATATGATCTCCATGTATAATACATAAGGGGGGATATGATCTCCATGTATAATACATAAGGGGGGGTATGATCTCCATATATAATACATAAGGGGGGTATGATCTCCATGTATAATACATAAGGGGGATATGATCTCCATGTATAATACATAAGGGGGGATATGATCACCATGTATAATACATAAGGGGGATATGATCTCCATGTATAATGCATAAGGGGGATATGATCCCCATGTATAATACATAAGGGGGGATATGATCTCCATGTATAATACATAAGGGGGGATATGATCTCCATGTATAATACATAAGGGGGGGATATGATCTCCATGTATAATACATAAGGGGGATATGATCTCCATGTATTATACATAAGGGGGGATATGATCTCCATGTATAATACATAAGGGGGGATATGATCTCCATGTATAATACATAAGGGGGGATATGATCTCCATGTATAATACATAAGGGGGGGATATGATCTCCATGTATAATACATAAGGGGGGATATGATCTCCATGTATAATACATAAGGGGGGATATGATTTCCATGTATAATACATAAGGAGGATATGATCTCCATGTATAATACATAATGGGGGATATGATCTCCATGTATAATACATAAGGGGGGGGGATATGATCACCATGTATAATACATAAGGGGGGGATATGATCTCCATGTATAATACATAAGGGGGGATATGATCTCCATGTATAATACATAAGGGGGATATGATCTCCATGTATAATACATAAGGGGGGATATGATCTCCATGTATAATACATAAGGGGGATATGATCTCCATGTATAATACATAAGGAGGGATATGATCACCATGTATAATACATAAGGGGGGGATATGATCTCCATGTATAATACATAAAGGGGATATGATCTCCATGTATAATACATAAGGGGGTTATGATCTCCATTAGAGATGAGCGAATCGAACCAGGCGAACCGGAATTCGAGTCGAATTTCAGGAAATATTCGATTCGCGGCGAAACCGAAATTTTGCCTACTTCGGGTGCGCGAATCGAACATTTCCCGATCAGCCGGCAAAAGTGTCCCTGCAGTGAGCTCCGCTATTTCTGACAGTTCTCTGACAGAAGGAACACATGTTTAGCGGTTGAAACATTGTATCTATTAGTTTCCATTTAGGATACAGATGTTTCAACCGCTGTACATGTGAAGAAGCTGTGAGAGAACTGTCAGAAATAGAGGAACTCTGCACATACACTTTTTGCCGGCTTGGAATTATTCTTCTTTTCATCCTAATTCTTCTTCTTCTTCTTCTTCATCCTCATCCTCTTCTTCTGAGGATGAGGATGAGGATGAAGAAGAAGAAGAAGAAGAAGTAGGATGAAAATAAGAATAATTCCAAGCCGGCAAAAAGTGTATGTGCAGAGTTCCTCTATTCTGCAGATACACTTAGAGGAGCTCTGCAGATACACTTAGAGGAGCTCTGCACATACACTTTTTGCCGGCTTGGAATTAATCTTATTTTCATCCTACTTCTTCTTCTTCTTCTTCATCCTCATCCTCAGAAGAAGAAGAAGAGGATGAGGATGAGGATGAAGAAGAAGAAGAAGAAGAAGAAGTAGGATGAAAATAGGAATAAATCCAAGCCGGCAAAAGGTGTATGTGCAGAGCTCCTCTAAGTGTATCTGCAGAGCTCCTCTAAGTGTATCTGCAGAATAGAGGAACTCTGCACATACACTTTTTGCCGGAAATCGCTGTATGGAGTGAATGTCCCAGAACTGTCAGAAATAGACTATTTATGACAGTTCTGGGACAATCACTCCATACAGCTGTTTCAACCGCTGTATGGAGGGAATGTCATGGAACTGTCAGAAATAGACTATTAATAACAGTTCTGGGACTGTCCTTCCATACAGCGGTTGAAACATTGTATGTATTTGTTTCCATAAATTTCTGACAGTTCCATGACATTCCCTCCATACAGCAGTTGAAACAGCTGTATGGAGTGAATGTCCCAGAACTGTCAGAAATAGACTATTTATGACAGTTCTGGGACATTCACTCCATACAGCGGTTGAAACATTGTATCTATTTTTTTCCATAAATGACATTCTGCAGATACACTTAGAGGAGCGCTGCAGATACACTTTTTGCCGGCTTGGAATTATTCTTATTTTCATCCTACTTCTTCTTTTTCTTCTTATGAGGATGAGGATGAAGAAGAAGAAGTAGGATGAAAATAAGATTAATTCCAAGCCGGCAAAAAGTGTATCTGCAGCGCTCCTCTAAGTGTATTTGCAGAATGTCATTTATGGAAAAAAAATAGATACAATGTTTCAACCGCTGTATGGAGTGAATGTCCCAGAACTGTCAGAAATAGACAGAAACTGTCACAGAACTGTTCTTCTTCTCATCCTTCTCCTTCTTCTCATCCTTCTTCTCATCCTTCTTCTCATCCTTCTCCTTCTTCTCATCCTTCTCCTTCTTCTCATCCTTCTCCTTCTTCTCATCCTTCTTCTCATCCTTCTCCTTCTTCTCATCCTTTTCCTTCTTCTCATCCTTCTCCTTCTCCTTCTTCTCATCCTTCTCCTTCTCCTTCTTCTCATCCTTCTCCTTCTCCATCTTCTCATCCTTCTCCTTTTCCTTCTTCTCATCCTTCTCCTTCTTCTCATCCTTCTCCTTCTTCTCATCCTTATCCTTCTCCTTCTTCTCATCCTTCTCCTTCTTCTCATCCTTCTCCTTCTTCTCATCCTTCTCCTTCTTCTCATCCTTCTCCTTCTCCTCATCCTTCTCCTTCTACTCATCCTTCTCCTTCACCTTCTTCTCATCCTTCTCCTTCTCCTTCTTCTCATCCTTCTCCTTTTCCATCTCCATCTTCTCATCCTTCTCCTTCTTCTCATCCTTCTCCTTCTTCTCATCCTTCTCCTTCTCCTTCTTCTCATCCTTCTCCTTCTTCTCATCCTTCTCCTTCTCCTCATCCTTCTCCTTCTCCTTCTTCTCATCCTTCTCCTTCTCCTTCTTCTCATCCTTCTCCTTCTTCTCATCCTTCTCCTTCTCCTTCTTCTCATCCTTCTCCTTCTTCTCATCCTTCTCCTTCTCCTTCTTCTCATCCTTCTCCTTCTTCTCATCCTTCTCCTTCTTCTCATCCTTCTCCTTCTTCTCATCCTTCTCCTTCTCCTTCTTCTCATCCTTCTCCTTCTCCTTCTTCTCATCCTTCTCCTTCTTCTCATCCTTCTCCTTCTCCATCTTCTCATCCTTCTCTTTCTTCTCATCCTTCTCCTTCTTCTCATCCTTCTCCTTCTCCTTCTTCTCATCCTTCTTCTCCTCATCCTTCTCCTTCTTCTTCTTCTCATCCTTCTCCTTCTCCTTCTTCTCATCCTTCTCCTTCTTCTCATCCTTCTCCTTCTCCTTCTTCTCATCCTTCTCCTTCTTCTCATCCTTCTCCTTCTTCTCATCCTTCTCCTTCTCCTTCTCTTTCCTCATCTCCAAGGGCATTTAAATTAAAGGTACAGTGTTCTGCACTAATTTAAAGGCTCTCTGAAGCCTAGAAACCCTATTTATAAGTCATCTTCGTAGCGAAGAAATTCACATCGAATCGAATTTCACACTGGAATTCGCCGAATCAGCCGAATCGAATTTTTGAGAAATTCGCTCATCTCTAATCTCCATGTATAATACATAAGGGGGGATATGATCACCATGTATAATACATAAGGGGGGATATGATCTCCATGTATAATACATAAGGGGGATATGATCTCCATGTATAATACATAAGGGGGGATATGATCTCCATGTATAATACATAAGGGGGGGATATGATCTCCATGTATAATACATAAGGGGGGGATATGATCTCCATGTATAATACATAAGGGGGTATATGATCTCCATGTATAATACATAAGGGGGGATATGATCTCCATGTATAATACATAAGGGGGGATATGATCTCCATATATAATACATAAGGGGGTATGATCTCCATGTATAATACATAAGGGGGATATGATCTCCATGTATAATACATAAGGGGGGATATGATCTCCATGTATAATACATAAGGGGGATATGATCACCATGTATAATACATAAGGGGGGATATGATCTCCATGTATAATACATAAGGGGGGATATGATCTCCATGTATAATACATAAGGGGGATATGATCTCCATGTATAATACATCAGTGGGGATATGATCACCATGTATAATACATAAGGGGGGATATGATCTCCATGTATAATACATAAGGGGGGATATGATCTCCATGTATAATACATAAGGGGGGATATGATCTCCATATATAATACATAAGGGGGGTATGATCTCCATGTATAATACATAAAGGGGATATGATCCCCATGTATAATACATAAGGGGGGATATGATCTCCATGTATAATACAGAAGGGGGGATATGATCTCCATGTATAATACATAAGGGGGGGATATGATCTCCATGTATAATACATAAGGGGGATATGATCACCATGTATAATACATAAGGGGGGGATGTGATCTCCATGTATAATACATAAGGGGGATATGATCTCCATGTATAATACATAAGGGGGGATATGATCTCCATGTATAATACATAAGGGGGGGATATGATCACCATATATAATACATAAGGGGGGATATGATCACCATGTACAATACATAAAGGGGGATATGATCTCCATGTATAATACATAAGGGGGGATATGAGCTCCATGTATAATACATAAGGGGGGATATGATCTCCATGTATAATACATAAGGGGGGATATGATCTCCATGCATAATACATAAGGGGGATATGATCTCCATGTATAATACATTAGGGGGATATGATCTCCATGTATAATACATAAGGGGGATATAATCTCCATGTTTAATACATAAGGCGGGATATGATCACCATGTACAATACATAAAGGGGGTATGATCTCCATGTATAATACATAAGGGGAGATATAATCTCCATGTATAACACATAAGGGGGGGATATGATCTCCATGTATAATACATAAGAGGGATATGATCTCCATGTATAATACATAAGGGGGATATGATCTCCATGTATAATACATAAGGGGGGATATGATCTCCATGTATAATACATAAGGGGAGATATAATCTCCATGTATAACACATAAGGGGGGGATATGATCTCCATGTATAATACATAAGAGGGATATGATCATCATGTATAATACATAAGGGGATATGATCTCCATGTATAATACATAAGGGGGGTATGATCTCCATGTATAATACATAAGGGGAGATATAATCTCCATGTATAACACATAAGGGGGGATATGATCTCCATGTATAATACATAAGGGGATATGATCATCCGGCAGAGACCGAAGGCTGCCTAGGACATCCCTTCTCCCAGAGCTGGGGAAGACTGCCTGCTAGCCACCAGAGATCTGTGAGTACATGCTCACTCCCTGCTTCACTTGAACTGTTCCTGTGCTGAACCCATACCACCCCCCTGTTGGATTACAATTGCTACAGAGACTCACACCACCCCCCTGTTGGATTACTTGCTACAGAGACTCTCCCTTGGCTCTCGGTGTTGGACTTTAAGTGTGTTGGTCCTTCTGTGTCGCCCTGTACTGGCGTATTCACCCTCCCTGCGAACTCCCCCTATTCAGTGACTGTCATCTGTTTGCCTCAATAAAGCTTTGTGCGTTTGCCATCTACTCTGTGTGTTCTGTCCTGCCTACGCTTCCGTCACAGTTACGATTACATATTGCTACTGATCACATCTTATCTACTCAAATCTGTATATTTATGTCACATGCACGTTACATCATGTCACAGGCAGGGGCGGACTGACAACTCATGGGGCCCCTAGGCAATAGGGGATCATGGGGCCCCTGTGTCCTTGCCCAAACTCAAAAAAGCCTATGAAAAAGGTACCAGGGGCATCTCATGCGGCCCCCTACTGACCCTGGGCCCTCGGGCAGTGCCCGAGTTTCTAAATGGTCAGCCTGCCCCTGGTCACAGGTACGTTACAGGGAGAAAGAGTAGCTGCCCAAAAAGAGGGAAAGAAGTGACAGTGTCACATTGTAGGAAGATAAGAACGGAGGAGAAGGGTAGTGCAAAAGAGACAAAAATAAAAATGAGAATATTAGTCTTCATAGGTCAACCAATGAGGAGAATACAAAGATTCACCTGGTGGTCAATTCTGGGCCTGGGAATAACCCACACAGGTATTTGAGAGACTAGAGTAAGGGAACAATGAAGGGGGTCTGCTGTGCTGGTGGAGAGGTTTATGGGAAGGCTGGGGGAGTATTTAAACTAGGATTGAGGGGGAGGGAGAATTAGATTATAATGGGGTAGAAAGATAAGACAGGGGTCAGACCCTATTGGTGGGAGGAATGGGGAAAGATGGGGGGAAGGCTTTGGCAAGTGATAAGAAGGTTCTTATGTTACAAACAACCAGTGGAATTGGTAGCATTTATATGAAAAAAAAATGCAAAATACGTGTACGCAAGGTGTCATTGCATTAAAGTGTTTGTTCCCCAATGCCAGAAGTCTGTCAAGCAAAATAGGTGAGTTGGAAGGTTTGGTGCATGAAGAGAACTATGATTGAATTGGTATTGCTGAATCTTGGCTTCATTCTTCACATGACTGGGCCATTCATATTCCTGGTTATGTTCTCTTTTGGAGAGTGACGAAGTAAATAGGAAAGGTAGTGGTGTCTGTCTCTATGTGAGAAGTGATCTCAGAGTGAGTGTGAAAGAGGACCTAGTTGATGGAGAGTGTGATGAGGCTGAAGTATTATGGGTGTTACTGCACATGGGGGTGCGTACTACAAAGATAACCATTGGAGTTTGTTATAGGCCTCCCAGTGTTAATAAGGAGGTGGAGACTCAGTTCCACCCTCAGATGGAAAGGGCTGCAAGGGCTGAGACAGTGATACTAATGGGAGATTTTAACTACCTGGAAATTGACTGGAGTAATGGTACTGCAGGAACAGTTAAAGGGCAAAAATTTATAAACCTTCTACAGGAGAATTTTATGTTACAGTTCATAAAGGCCCCAACTAGGAATGATGCAGACCTTATTACTAATGTTCATTTTAAAGAGCATCTGGGTAGCAGTGACCATAACATGATTTCATTTATTGTTAGCTGTAAACAACAAGCACATACGGGAAAAATAAAAACATTCAACTTTAAGAGAGCACATTTTCCAAGGCCGAGAGCTGCTCTTCTAACTTAGACTGGGGGAGGGGGGAGAATTGGCATTGATAAACACAGCACAGAAATGGGAGTTCTTCAAAGAGACTGTATATGACCACACTGCAAAATATATTCCCATGGGCAAGAAGTATAAAAATCAAACCTATGTGGCTTACGACCAAAGTTACAAAAGCTATAGATAATAAGAAAAGAGCTTTTATTAAATATAAAAATGAAGGAACGTGATCATCGTTTACACATTGCAAAGAATATAAAAGAATATGCAAAAAGGAAATTAAAGCCACAAAAATTGAAAACGAACAATAGATTGCAAAAATCTTCCCCCAAAAATTCTCTAATATATGAATAGTAGAAAGGTCTGGTCCGAGCATGTAGGCCCTTTACAGAACCATCTAGAGGGGGTGACTGGGGACAAAGAGAAGGCCAATATATGAAATCCCTTCTTCAGCTCTGTGTATACAAAGGGGCATGGGGGGCTCCTGTCCATAATGGGTGTGGTACTGACACAGCTCCAGATGATCCACATTGGCTCACAAGTGATATGATCCAGAAATATTTAGACAGAATAAAGGTGAATAAAGCCCCTGGACCGGATGGCATACACCCACGGGGACTTAAGGAATTCAGCTCTGTCATCTCACAGCCATTGTTTCTCATTTTTAGGGACTCTTTAATGACTGGCATAGTACCGCTGGATTGGCGTAAGGCCAATGTGGGGCCAATATTTAAAAAGGGGTCAAAATCTTTTTCCAAGTAATTATAGACCTGTTAGTGTAACGTCTATAGTTGGGAAGATACTGGAGAGTTTAATAAAAGACCACATAGATTAGTTCTTGCTGGAAAAAAATATTTTAAGCAACAGACAGCATGGATTCATGAAAGACAGAAGTTGTTCAACAAATCTGATTGCTTTTTATGAGGGGGTGAGCAAAACCTTGGACAGAGGGGTGGCTGTGGACATGGTATACTTGGACAGAGGGGTGGCTGTGGACATGGTATACTTGGACAGAGGGGAGGCGGTGGACATGGTATACTTGGACAGAGTGGGGCTGTGGATGTGGCATACTTGGAGAGAGGGGTGGCTGTGGATGTGGTATACTTGGACAGAGGAGTGGCTGTGGACGTGGTATACTTGGACAGAAGGGTGGCGGTGGACTTGGTATACTTAGACAGAGAAGTGGCTGTGGATGTGGTAAACTTGGACAGAGGGGTGGCGGTGGATCTCGTATACTTGGACAGAGGGGTGGCAGTGGACGTGGTAAACTTGGACAGAGGGGTGGCGGTGGATCTCGTATACTTGGACAGAGGGGTGGCGGTGGATGTGGTATACTTGGACAGAGGGGTGGCAGTGGATGTGGTATACTTGGACAGAGGGTGGCGGTGGACGTGGTATACTTTGACAGAGGGTGGGCGGTGGACGTGGTATACTTGGATTTTGCAAAAGCATTTCTCACAGTTCCCCACACACAGCTAATGTGTAAGGCAAAGTCTACAGGCTGGAAAAATCCATATGTAAATGGATAGAAAACTGGCTAAAAGATCGTATTCAGATATGGTTCAGTGTTATTAGTGGAGTACTCCAAGGTTCAGTGTTGAGACCCTTACTTTGTAATCTATATAATCTATATATCGGGGATTTCAGTCTTTGAAGATGACACCAAGCTGTGCCGGGGAATAACGTCCTTACAGGGTGTCTCCAACTTACAAGCCGACCTCAATGCTCTGTGTAATTGGGGGACTATGGGGCCAATGAGGGTTAATGTTGATAAATGTAATGTTCTGCACTTGGGAGCTAAGAATATGGATCACGGGACACTGGGGCCACACTCACCCTAGTCCAACCCCAACTGGTACCAGACTGGTCCAAGACTGGGCGGTCTGTGGCTGCACGGGTAGCGGGAGGCCATGTCTACCGGATTCCTACTACAAGGCTTCATCTGGATTGAGGGGCCAGGGCCAGGGACGTTGAAATTGGAGTAATGCAGAACTTGCCAGCTAAGGTTCTCCTTGGAAATGATCTGGGAGTCCTGGTCTCCACTTTTGGCACCGAGACCCCTGCTGAAGCTCATCCAGTCACCACTCGCCACCAAGCTAGAGCGCATGCTGCCGCTCCACCTGCCGAGGTTCCGGTAAGAGTCGAGTACCCACCCCCTGCTGAACTTGTCCCTGCCCTGACCTGGGATTCCACCGCTGATTTCGCTAAAGAAACAGCCAGGGACCGGACCTTAAACCCCTATAGACAGAGGGCTGGAAGTGATCCTGGGGGATTTGGAGATGTGAGGTATGAGTGGGACCAGGGCAAGTTGTACAGGGTCCACGGGGGAGCAGAGGTGGGAGCTGCCCAAATAACTCACCAGCAGATGGTAGTACCGAGGAAGTATTGGCGTGACCTCCTCCAGATTGTGCATGATATTCCCCTTGCTGGGCATTTGGGCAAGCGACAAACCCTGCATCGCTTAACCCAGAGTTTCTTATGGCCAGGAGTATCGGGGGATGTGTGGGACTACTGTAGGTCTTGTGAGGTCTGCCAGAAGGTAGGGAAGCAGGGAGACAGGCCCAGGGCCACTCTGAGGCCCCTACCCATAGTCAGGGAACCTTTCAGTTGTATCGCCGTGGACCTAGTGGGGCCCCTGAAATGGCCTAGTCCCACAGGCAAGAAGAATATCTTGACTAATGTCGACTACGCCACCCGGTACCCGGAGGCCGTAGCGCTGAGAGATGTGCAGGCAGAAACAGTTGCTCAAGCCCTGCTGCAGATCTTTACTCGGGTAGGATTTTCTTGGGGGATCCTGACCGACCAAGGCACGTAGTTCACGGCCGAGCTTACCCGACAACTTTGGAAGTTGTGTGAGATCAGACCGCTGTACAGCTCTCCCTACCACCCCCACACCAATGGGCTCTGTGAACGGTTTAACGGTACACTGAAACAGCTCCTCCGAATGTTCACCATGTCCCATAAGGGCTGGGAGCGGCATGTTCCCCACCTCCTGTTCGCTTACCAAGAGGTAACGCAGGAGTCCACAGGGTTCTCTCCCTTTGAGCTGCTGTACGGCTTGAGGGTTCAGGGACCCCTGGATCTCCTACGCAAACACTGGGAGGGAGCAGTGGCTGAGGAGGGGACCTCAGTGGTGGCCTATGTGCTGGAGCTCAGGGAGAGTCTACAACGGTTGATGACCTTAGTACGAGACAACCTTGAGGCCGCATAGAGCAGACAGAAACGGTGGTACAACCGGTCTGCCCGAGACCGAACGTTTCACTTAGGACAGAAAGTGTTGGCCTTGAAACCAGTCAGGCATGACAAATTACAGGCTACCTGGCAGGGCCCATACCAAGCAACTCTGTGATACCACGTACATTGTAGCTCGCTGATCGGATGGAAGGATCCAGTGAACCTTCCATGTGAATATGCTGAAACCGTTTATCGAGGAGGAGAGTGTAGCTGCTATATGCGCTCCGGCTACAGATGACTCAGAAACACTTCTTCTGCCAGGGCTCCCGGGGGATGGACAGTCCCAGCTGAGTGTAGCGGATGTAGATATTAGCACACGGCTGCCTCCCAAGGCCCAAGAACAGGTCCGTCAACTGCTCCAAGAGCACCAAGGGCTGTTCTCGTCTCTGCCCGGTTACACCACTACAACTGCCCACCGGGTAGACACGCAGGGTCAGGCCCCCCTGAAGCAGGCAGCCTACCGGGTGCCCGAGTCCATCAGAGAAGGGATGAGAAGAGAGATTAAGGAAATGTTAGATTTAGGTGTGATAGTACCCTCTGACAATCCCTGGGCCTCCCCAGTAGTTCTGGAACCCAAGAAGGACGGAACATCCTGTTCTGTGTGGATTACCGCAGGCTCAATGACCGGACTGTGACCGATGCATACCCCATGCCCCGGATAGATGAGCTGCTGGACTGGATGGCCAGAGGTAATTTTCTTACCACTATCAATCTCTGCAAGGGGTACTGGCAGATTCTGCTGGATGCGGACGTGGTACCAGAGTCGGCATTCATCACTCCTTTCAGCTTGTACCAGTCCAGGGTCATGCCGTTTGGGATGAAGAATGTCCCAGCTACCTTTCAGAGAATGGTAGATAAGCTGCTGGATGGACTGCTGGACTTCTCCTGCGCCTATCTAGACGATATAGCTATCTACAGTGATAGTTGGGAGGATCACCTCCGACACCTCAGGGAAGTGCTTGATCGCATTGGGCAAGCAGGGCTGACCATCCGACCTGACAAATGCCGTGTTGGGGTGTCTGAGGTCAAATATCTAGGACATCGGGTAGGATGTGGGAAGCAACGACCGGCACCGGCAAAGGTAGAAGTGGTAGCAAATTGGCCCACTCCCCAAACTAAGACCAAGTCCTTCCTAGGCACTGCAGGGTACTATCGTAAATTTATCCCCAACTACAGCGCCATTGCTAAACCCCTAACGGATCTGACCCGGAATAATCTGCCCCGACAAGTTGTGTGGTCCCCAGAGTGTGAAATGGCTTTCTAAAAGCTCAAACATGATCTGATCCATGCTCCCATTTTGGCTGCTCCAGACCCTTCCAAACGGTTTTGTGTTCACACAGATGCCTCCACCTTTGGATTGGGCGCTGTTCTGAGCAAATCGGGGATGATGGGAACGACCATCCAGTGGCCTACCTAAGTAGAAAGTTGTTACCCCGGGAGGTGGCCTACGCTGCTGTGGAGAAAGAGTGCCCTGCCTTGGTATGGGCCCTCAAGAAATTGCAGCCCTACCTGTACCGTACTCACTGATCACAACCCCCTGGTATGGCTAAATCGGGTCTCTGGGGATAATGGTCGTCTGCTGTGGTGGAGCTTGGCACTCCAACCCTATAACTTTACAATCCAGCACCGACCGGGGAAGCAAAATGCCAACGCGGATGGGATTTCTCGGCAAGCCGAGTTGGAGAAGTGACCCTCTGAATCGACCAGCCCCAAGCGGACCCGTTTGAAGGTCTCACCGGGTCTGACGGGTGTTACACAACAGGGGAGCCTTGTAACGAACTGTCCCTGTGTGATAACATTTTGCCCTTTTTGTTCTGGTTTTCTCCCCTTTGTAAAGCTGGACATGTTTCACAGACATTCTACACTGTTTGATTAGGGAAATGTGGCCTTGTAGTCTTTCGCTTCTATAGAGTTCACACTGTATTGCTTGGTTGTAGGGTTTGTTGTGGGTGGGAAAAACCCGGTGCCAGGCTGTCTGGTGGGGGTGGGGGTGAAGCTGTATATACTGAGCTGTGTTTAATAAACAGTCATTCATTTTCACCCTACACAAAGTTCCGACTCGTGGTTTGGGAGGGCAGGGAAGGGAGTGTTTTTAGCTCTAATACCTGCCTTGGGAGAGTGCTGGAAGACTTGCCAAAAAAGGGGACCATTGGGTGAGACGCACTGCTCTGCACGAGGAAGCCCAGTCGTAATGGTGATCTCCATGTAAAATATTTAAGGGGGATATGATCTCCATGTATAATACATAAGGGGGGATATGATCTCCATGTATAATACATAAGGGGGATATGATCTCCATGTATAATACATAAGGGGGGATATGATCTCCATGTATAATACATAAGGGGGATATGATCTCCATATATAATACATAAGGGGAGATATGATCTCCATGTATAATACATAAGGGGGATATGATCTCCATGTATAATACATAAGGGGGGATATGATCACCATGTATAAAACATAAGGGGGGGATATGATCTCCATGTATAATACATAAGGGGAGATATGATCACCATGTATAATACATAAGGGGGATATGATCTCCATGTATAATACATAAGGGGGGATATGATCTCCATGTATAATACATAAAGGGGGGATATGATCACCATGTATAATACATAAGGGGGGGATATGATCACCATGTATAATACATAAGGGGGGATATGATCACCATGTATAATACATAAGGGGGGATATGATATCCATGTATAATACATAAGGGGGATATGATCTCCATGTAAAATACATAAGGGGGGATATGATCTCCATGTATAATACATAAGGGGGATATGATCTCCATGTATAATACATAAGGGGGGATATGATCTCCATGTATAATACATAAGGGGGGATATGATCTCCATGTATAATATATAAGGGAGGATATGATCTCCATGTATAATACATAAGGGGGATATGATCTCCATGTATAATACATAAGGGGGGATATGATCTCCATGTATAATACATAAGGGGGATATGATCTCCATGTATAATACATAAGGGGGGATATGATCTCCATGTATAATATATAAGGGGGGATATGATCACCATGTATAATACATAAGGGGGGGATATTATCTCCATGTATAATACATAAGGGGGATATGATCTCCATGTATAATACATAAGGGGGGATATGATCTCCATGTATAATACATAAGGGGGGGGGATATGATCTCCATGTATAATACATAAGGGGGGATATGATCTCCATGTATAATACATAAGGGTGATATGATCTCCATGTATAATACATAAGGGGGGGTATGATCTCCATGTATAATACATAAGGGGGATATGATCTCCATGTATAATACATAAGGGGGATATGATCTCCATGTATAATACATAAGGGGGGATATGATCTCCATGTATAATACATAAGGGGGGATATGATCTCCATGTATAATACATAAGGGAGGATATGATCTCCATGCATAATACATAAGGGGGGATATGATCTCCATGTATAATACATAAGGGGGGATATGATCTCCATGTATAATACATAAGGGGGGATATGATCTCCATGTATAATACATAAGGGGGATATGATCACCATGTATAATACATAAGGGGGATATGATCACCATGTATAATACATAAGGGGGATATGATCTCCATGAGTAATACATAAGGGGGATATGATGAACATGTATAATACATAAAGGGGATATGATCACCATGTATAATACATAAGGGGGGATATGATCTCCATGTATAATACATAAGGGGGATATGATGAACATGTATAATACATAAAGGGGATATGATCACCATGTATAATACATAAGGGGGGATATGATGAACATGTATAATACATAAGGGGGGATATGATGAACATGTATAATACATAAAGGGGATATGATCTCCATGTATAATACATAAGGGGGGATATGATGAACATGTATAATACATAAGGGGGGATATGATGAACATGTATAATACATAAGGGGGGATATGATCTCCATGTATAATACATAAGGGGGGATATGATCTCCATGTATAATACATACGGGGGGATATGATCTCCATGTATAATACATAAGGGGGGGATATGATCTCCATGTATAATACATAAGGGGGGATATAATCTCCATGTATAATACATAAGGGGGATATGATCACCATGTATAATACATAAGGGGGGATATGATCTCCATGTATAATACATAAGGGGGGATATGATCTCCATGTATAATACATAAGGGGGGATATGATCTCCATGTATAATACATAAGGGGGATATGATCACCATGTATAATACATAAGGGGGGATATGATCTCCATGTATAATACATAAGGGGGGATATGATCTCCATGTATAATACATAAGGGGGGATATGATCTCCATGTATAATACATAAGGGGGGATATGATCTCCATGTGTAATACATAAGGGGGGGTATGATCACCATGTATAATACATAAGGGGTGATATGATCTCCATATATAATACATAAGGGGGGATATGATCTCCATGTATAATACATAAGGGGGATATGATCTCCATGTATAATACATAAGGGGGGATATGATCTCCATGTATAATATATAAGAGGGATATGATCTCCATGTATAATACATAAGGGGGGATATGATCTCCATGTATAATACATAAGGGGTGATATGATCTCCATATATAATACATAAGGGGGGATATGATCTCCATGTATAATACATAAGGGAGGATATGATCTCCATGTATAATACATAAGGGGGATATGATCTCCATGTATAATACATAAGGGGGGATATGATCTCCATGTATAATACATAAGGGGGATATGATCTCCATGTATAATACATAAGGGGGGATATGATCTCCATGTATAATACATAAGGGGGATATGATCTCCATGTATAATACATAAGGGGGGGATATGATCGCCATATATAATACATAAGGGGGGATATGATCTCCATGTATAATACATAAGGGGGGATATGATCTCCATGTATAATACATAAGGGGGGATATGATCTCCATGTATAATACATAAGGGAGATATGATCTCCATGTATAATACATAAGGGGGGATATGATCTCCATGTATAATACATAAGGGGGGATATGATCTCCATGTATAATACATAAGGGGGATATGATCTCCATGTATAATACATAAGGGGGGATATGATCTCCATGTATAATACATAAGGGGGGATATGATCTCCATGTATAATACATAATGCGGGATATGATCTCCATGTATAATACATAAGGGGAGGTATGATCTCCATGTATAATACATAAGGGGGGGATATGATCTCCATATATAATACATAAGGGGGGGATATGATCTCCATGTATAATACATAAGGGGGGATATGATCTCCATGTATAATACATAAAGGAGGGATATGATCTCCATGTATAATACATAAGGGGGGGATATGATCTCCATGTATAATACATAAGGGGGGATATGATCTCCATGTATAATACATAAGGGGGGATATGATCTCCATGTATAATACATAAGGGGATATGATCTCCATGTATAATATATAAGGGGGGCAAATGATCTCCATGTATAATAAATAGGGGGGGGGGGGGTTGGATGTGTTCTCCATGTATAATACATAAGGGGGATATGATCACCATTCCTACCCAGTGCCATTAGTACAGTGTCATGCCTTTTTCTTTAGTACTGATCACTGTATTGATGTCACTGGAGGTGTCAGTGTCACCATTTCAGTTCAGCTAAGTTTCAGAATGCCTGTCGAAGTCCCGCTATAAGTCGCTGATCGCCATCATTACTAGTAAAAAAAAACCCCAGTATCTAGACCACCATTTGTAGTCAATATAACTTTCACGTAAATCAATTAATTTACACGTATTGGAATTTTGTTTAGCAAACACCCGGAGCAGATTACATTTTAAGATATTTTTACATATATTTGTAAATGCATTCCAAAAATGTAGATTTGTATTTTTAAAGACATACAGTATAATTGAAATTTATTTTTACATTTTTTTTTCATATCTTTTGTAATAAAAAAATTTCATCATGCAGTATATATATATATTTATTGAAATATATTGCATACGGCCAAAATTGTAGCATTTCAAATATATGTCTATATATTTGGGAAGAATATTTTTCCAATATATATCCAATATTTTTCTTCCATATGGGTGGAATTGGTAGCGGGAAGCCCAAGTAAGCCCCTGAGCCTACTGAATTGGGGTCTGAATTGGCTCCTGCTAAGGAAGCAAAGTGGAGATCCACCACTCAGCGCACTGCAAGGGATTTGGTGATCGATGTATTTTATTGGTGGATTGTTCGTTATTCATAGATATCAAGCTGTGGCCGACACAAATAATAAAGTATCATCGCAGTTAGAAGTCTCTCTGTGGTCAGTGTGGTTATTGGAGTCAATCTCAGGGTGAAGTGAACGATGTGCCAGTCATGACGGATGTCTCTGAATACAATGTGTTACCAACTGCCAACCTTGTCATAGATTTTACAACGTCAGGCGCCATTCATCCAGGAGACGCCTCTAGGAGCTCGGAAGGTTCTTATGGGATTTATTTCCATCAAAACATGGAGAACACAAAGAGGCTCCCAGTTATATTTCTTTTCTTTCTATTTCTTTCATACTTTTTATGGAATGCTAAGGACATGTTATAAAGACATCCTGAACTACTTAACCACTTCCAGTCCGGACACTTTCACCCCCCTTCCAGTCCGGACACTTTCCCCCCCTTCCAGTCCAGACACTTTCCCCCCCCTTCCAGTCCGGACACTTTCCCCCCCTTCCAGTCCGGACACTTTCACCCCCCTTCCAGTCCGGACACTTTTACCCCCTTCCTGACCAGGGCAATTTTCAGCTTTCAGCGCTATCACACTTTGAATGACAATTGCGCGGTCATGCAACACTGTACCCAAATGAATTTTTTAGCATTTTTTTGAGACAGATAAAGCTTTATTTTGGTGGTATTTATTCACCGCTGGGATTTTTATTTTTTTTGCTATGTAAATGAAAAAGTCCAAACATTTTGAAAAAAGTGCTTTTTTTATAAAATTTTGCAAATAAATAATATTTCATCATAAATCTTTGCCAATAATTATTTCGTTATCTTTTTAGTAAAAAAAAAAAATCCAAATTAGTTTATAACCAAAAATTATAATTTTTAAACATTTTTTTTTACATTTTTATTTTATTTTTTTATATTATTATTTTTTATTATTTTTTTTTTTTTTTACATACTGTCACTCTAGCAGTACAGTGTCACCATGGTGACACTGTACTACTTGTGGGGGGTGATGAAGATTTTTTTTTTTTTTTACACATTGCTTTTACACCCATATAGGATGTAAAAGCAATCATTTTTCTTTCTGTCTGTCTGCATTCCTGCACTCATTGAGAAGTACTGAGTGAGCTGTGATTGGTCACAGGTTGTCACATGGTACAAGGCTGTTGTGAATAGGCTTGTACCATGTGACCTCTGTGATCATTCACAGATTTCACACGTAGTAAGCAATGCTGTCACAAGTGACATCTTGCTTACTACTTTGTATGTGATCACTGATTGGCCAATCAGTGATCACATGATCGGGACCTCGTACAGAGGTCCCGTCCGACGATCGGTGTTTCACTGTGTCCGGAGGACACAGCGGGCACCGGATTGCGGTGCTGCGCGCTCCCAGGGAGCGTGCACAAGCAGGGTGCGGGAAGGCCGTTTATAAACGGCCATCTGACCCTGCACTGCCACCATCTGGCCGTTTATATGCAACGGCCGGTCGGGAAGTGGTTAAGGTCTTTGTTGGATATATTATTGATTCTCTCCTGATTTCAGTATTGCTGTTTCCTTTAATAGGTAAATCCCACGTCATATATGTCCAGAGTTTTACACACACCCCCTCCCCCCCGATATGTTCAATGCCAACTTTACTCATAACACATACATACATACAATAGAAGGTTATCTTATAGGAAACTTTCCACATGCACAACATTCTCACAATCGACAACCTTCATGGACTCCAGGAATTCAATCCTTTTCATGAACTGTATATCTTAAAGATGTCCCTATAAATCCTAATCATGAACCTTCTCAGCAAATGATAGAAATGAAAAACTATTAAAAAACGACTTGCTTTGCCTCTTTTCCAGAAGTTGGGATCACTCATATCAGCAAATCTTCCCGGCTCGTAGTTTGGGGCTCGTGAAATGCTAATTAATTCATAAGAATACGAAGAATTGTGATCCTTAGCCGAGCTCCATAAAATGAGTTTGGTTGGAACTTCTCTTCTCTCATTGAAGTAGATCTCGCCTTCGTCTGGGTCGGTGTAATGAACATTTCTCACATATTTGTGCAGCTTTCATGGAAGACAGAAATACTCACATTACTATATACAGGTAGAGGAGTTCCGGAATTATATTCTGCTTAACCAGTTGCCGACCGTAGATAGCCAAATGACGGCTACACTGCAGCCGGCCAGTTCTGGGAGGGCACCCAGCGATCTCTATGATTGCTGTGTCCTACGGACACAGCTGATCACGTGATGTGTTAAAAGGCCAATCACAGCGGCTTTTTACCACGTGATCAGCCGTGTCCAATGACACGCTGATCACAGGGAAATGCAATTGCCGGTTCTCGGCTGCACTTTCTTCATGCTGTCAGAACGTGGGGAAAGTACTGCCGAGAACCAGCAGTTGTCAGAGCGGGGATCGGCACCGATTATCAGGGCACTGATGATCAGTACCCTGATGATCGGTGCCCACAAGTGCCACCCACCAGTTCCACCCACCTGTGCCCAGCAGTGCCGCCCACCAGTGCCCAGCGGTACCACCCACCAGTGCTCAGCAGTGCCACCCACCTGTGTCACCCACCTGTGCCCATCAGTGCCATCCACCTGTGTCACTCAACTCTGCCCATCAGCGCCACCCACCTGTGCCCATCAGTGCCACCCACCTCTGCCCATCAGTGCCACCCACCTGTGCCCATCAGTGCCACCCACCAGTGCCTTTCAGTGCAGCCCAGCAGTGTTGACTGTCAGTGCCCAGCAGTTGCGCCAGTCAGTGCTCAGCAGTGCCGTCAGTCAGTGCCCAGAAGTGGCGCCAGTCAGTGCCGCCTATCAGTGCTGACTATCAGTGCCCATCATCAGTGCCGCCTATCAGTTCCACCTATCAGTGCCGCCTATCCGTGCCACCTCATTAGTGCTGCCTATCAGTGCCTATCAGTGCTGCCTATAAGTGTCCATCAGTGCTGCCTATCAGTGCCCATCAGTGCTGCCTATCAGTGCCCATCAATGCTGCCTATCAGTGCTGCCTATAAGTGCCCATCAGTGCTGCCTATCATTGACCATCATTGCTGCCTATAAGTGCCCATCATGCTGCCTATCAGTGCAGCCTCATCAACACACATCAGTAAAGGAGAAAAATTACCTGTTTGCAAAATTTTATAATAGAAACAAAGAAACCTTTTTTTCAATTTTTTTGCTCTTTTTTTGTTTATAGTGCAAAAAATAAAAACCCCCAGCGGCAAGTAAATACCACCAAAAGAAAGCTCTATTTGTGAGAAAAAAATGATAAAAATGTCATATGGGTACAGTGTTGCATGACCGCGCAATCGTCATTCAAAGTGCAACAGCGCTGAAAGCTGAAAGTTGGCCTGGTGAGGAAGGGGGTATAAGTGACCGGTAGGCAAGGGGTTAAAGAAAGACAAAAAGTGACAGTTAGATCCAAGTTACTAGGCGGTCTCTCTATAAAAGCCAGGTCTGGAGTGAAGGAAGGAGAAGCCTAGATGCAGGGCCGACATGACTGTGGTGAAAGTTTCATGAGGCTGAAGTATGATGGGTGGAACTGCACATGGGGGGGCGTACTACAAAGGTAATCATTGGAGTTTGTTATAGGCCTCCCAGTGTTAATGAGGAGGTGGAGACTCAGCTCCTTGCACAAATCGCAAGGGCTGCAAGGGCTGGGACAGTGAAAATAATGGGGGATGGTAACTACCCAGAAATTGACTGGAGTAATGGTACTGCAGGAACAGTTAAAGGGCAAAAATCTATAAACCTACTACAGGAGAATTTTATGGTACAGTTCATAGAAGCCCCAACTAGGAATGATGCTCTGCTGGACCTGGTCATCTCCAACCATACAGAGCTTATTACGAATGTCCATATAAAAGAACATCTGGGTAGCAGTGACCATAACATGATTTCATTTATTGTTAGTTGTAAACAGTGAGCACATACAGGAAAAATAAAAATGCTCAATTTCAAGAGAGCTAATCTTCCAAGGCTGACAGCTGCTCTCCAAGACTTAGACTGGGAGAGAATATTGGCATCGATGAACACTACACAGAAATGGGAGTTATTCAAAAAGCCTTTATGTGACCACACTGCAAAATATATTCCCATGGGCAACAAGTATAAAAGGCTAAAAATCAAACCTATGTGGCTTACGGACAAAGTTAAAAAGGCTATAGATAATAAGAAAAGAGCTTTTATTAAATATGAAAATGAAGGAACGCGATCATCGTTTACACATTACAAAGAATAGAACAGAATGTGCAAAAAGGAAATAAAGGGACAAAAATTGAAAAAGAACAACAGATTGCAAAAGATATCAGGAGCGACCCCAAAACATTCCTCCAATCTATGAATAGTAGAAAGGTCCGGTCCGGGCATGTAGGCCCTTTACAGAACCATCTAGAGGGGGTGACTGGGGACAAAGAGAAGGACAATGTATGAAATCCCTTCTTCAGCTCTGTGTATACAAAGGAGCATGGGGGGGCTCTTGTCCATAATGGGTGTGGTACTGACACCCCCCAGATGATTCACATTGGCTCACAACTGATATGATCCAGAAATATTTAGACAGAATAAAGGTGAATAAAGCCCCTGGACCGGATGGCAGACACCCACGGGGCCTTACAGAATTGAGCTCTGTCATTTCACAGCCATTGCTTCTCATTTTTGGGGACTCCTTAATGACTGGCATAGTACCACTGGATTGGTGTAAGGCCAATGTGGGGCCAATATTTAAAAAGGGGTCAAAATCTTTCCCAAGTAATTACAGACCTGTTAGTGTAACTTCTATAGTTGGGAAGATACTGGAGATTTTAATGGAGTTTAATAAAAGACCACAGGGGTGGTGGTGGACATGGTATACTTGGACAGAGGGGTGGCTGTTGATGTGGTATACTTGGACAGAGGGGTGGCTGTTGACGTGGTATACTTGGACAGAGGGGTGGCAGTGGATGTGGTATTCTTGGACAGAGGGGTGGCGATGGACGTGGTATACTTGGACAGAGGGGTGGTGGTGGACGTGGCATACTTGGACAGAGGGGAGGCTGTGCACGTGGTATACTTGGACAGAGGGGTGGCAGTGGACGTGGCATACTTGGACAGAGGGGAGGTTGTGCACGTGGTATACTTGGACAGAGGGGTGGTGTTGGACGTGGTATACTTGGACAGAGGGGTGGTGGTGGATATGGTATACTTGGACAGAAGGGTGGCTGAGGACGTGGTATACATGGACAGAGGGGTGGCTGTGGACGTGGTATACATGGACAGAGCGGTGGCAGTGGACATGGTATACTTGGACAGAGGGGTGGCAGTGGACGTGCTATACTTGGACAGAGCGGTGGCGGTGGATGTGGTATACTTGGACAGAGGGGTGGCGGTAGACTTGGTATACTTGGACAGAAGGTTGGCGGTGGATGTGGTATACTTGGACAGAGGGGTGGCTGTGGACGTGGTATACATGGACAGAGCGGTGACAGTGGACATGGTATACTTGGACAGGGGGGTGGCAGTGGACGTGGTATACTTGGACAGAGCGGTGGCGGTGGATGTGGTATACTTGGACAGAGGGGTGGCGGTAGACTTGGTATACTTGGACAGAGGGGTGGCGGTGGACGTGGTATACTTGGATTTTGCAAAAGCGATGACACAGTTCCCCACACACGGCTAATGTGTAAGGTAAAGTCTACGGGCTGGAGAAAATCTGAATGTAAATGGATAGAAAACTGGCTAAAAGATCGTATTCAGAGAGTAGTGGGTAATGATTCATACTCTGAATGGTCTAGAGGTGTCAGTGGTGTACCCCAAGGTTCAGTGTGATTAGTGGTGTACCCCAAGGTTCAGTGTTATTAGTGGTGTACCCCAAGGTTCAGTGTGATTAGTGGTGTACCCCAAGGTTCAGTGTAATTAGTGGTGTACCCCAAGGTTCAGTGTGATTAGTGGTGTACTCCAAGGTTCAGTGTGATTAGTGGTGTACCCCAAGGTTCAGTGTGATTAGTGGTGTACCCCAAGGTTCAGTGTGATTAGTGGTGTACCCCAAGGTTCAGTGTTATTTGTGGGGTACCCCAAGGTTCAGTGTGATTAGTGGGGTACCCCAAGGTTCAGTGTTATTTGTGGTGTACCCCAAGGTTCAGTGTGATTAGTGGTGTACCCCAAGGTTCAGTGTTGGGACCATTTTTTAATATATTTATAAACAATATAGGGTCTGAGAATAAAAATCCCATTTCAGTCTATGATGGGAGTCCCTTTGAGTGGGGGGCCCATGGAACACAGCTCATTTTGGATAGGTCGGGGGACCCCTGTCTCAGCTCCCCATATCCCTCTTATGTGTAAGGCACCCTGTGCCTGTTAGGGGTACAGGGTGATCTGTCCTAATATTGGGGTGGGGGTTGTTGATTGTTTAATGCCATGTGGTTGCATCCCAATGTTCTATATTGTGTCATGCTTGGGAGCAAACTATTATGAGATGTATGTGTTTATGGGTATTGGCTTGGTGGGGGGTGTCTCCAGCAGACCTCCCTCCTGATGGGACTGTCTGCTGGTGTGTCTCTTGTTACTAAATGTAGATAGCCCCGCCCTGTGTCATTATGCAGGGAGGGGGATTGCCCCGCCCTGTGACATTATGCAGGGAGGAGGGGTTGTCCGGCCCTGTGTCATTATGCAGGGAGGGGGGATTGTTCCCTGAGTGTATATATCTTGTATCTGTGTTAAAATAAACTAGTCTCCTTCCTGGTTTATTTCAAGACTGGTGTCGTCTAGTCTTGTATGGTCAGTGGTGGTGTCTGTTGTCGGTGTTCGGTCGGGGAAGCGGGAGTACCCAAGCGCAGACTGGGTCGGTTCCGGTACAGTGCTGCATAGTACTAAGTCCATTGTTGGATCACATCAGCTGACATGTCTCAGGTGAAGGTTTCCCTGGCAGAAGCCCCCTATCCATGTCACTTTTATAAAGGGAAGTGTAACTGTTAAGGCGAAGCTTCTTTCATTGATGAATATGGACGCACAGGTACAGATCAGGACACACATGACTGCATGCATGGAAGCTACCAAGGTGCGTATTATAGATCGGACGTATGCTGGACGGTGTAGGGTCTCTATCATTGATAATGACGTATCTTAAATGGGACTCTGAGGGCTGTTTGTTGTAATATTTTCACATATTCGGCTGGATCTTGTCATCTGTTGCGAGTGTCTTTATCCGAATACATTCATCTCTCTCTGGGAAAGAACCGTTGAACTGGCTGCTTCAGGAACAATAATTATAATGATCCTCATCCTCCACAATATGAGATATGACAACATTACTGAGAGCCCAAAGTGAGGAAGCCGCTCTACTTGTTAGTATTTGGGGAAGAAACGTCTCTGGACTGGGCCATCGTTCTGAATCTCCGGACATCTAGAACTGACTGAGATTGCGCTGTGTTGTGATCTAGGAGTGGAAGCTGGTATTTCATGTACATACTGTTCTGTTGTGGTACTGAGCTGACATTGGACCTCAGTACATCCAAGGTATCAGTTCACTCTAAGCACGGAGGCTAAAGGGTTAGCTCGTTCACCTGGCAGTACTCAGGTCGCTGGTTTGAATCCCAACCACGGCACCTGGAGTTTTCATGTTCTCCCTGTGCCTGTGTGGGTTTCCTCCGGGTACTCCGGTTTCCTCCCACACTCCAAAGACATGCTGATCAGTTAATTGGATCCTATCTAAATTGGTCCTAGTATGTGTACCTTTGAATGTAGGTTAGGGACTTTAGATTGTATGCCCCTTGAGGGTTAGGAACTGATGTGAATGTACAATATTTATTTATTTTTTTCCAAAAAAGTTTTATTGAAGTATGAAAGGCAAAACAAGTCATAGACAGATATGGATCGCAGTCCGTGCACCTCCTCTTACATGTTCTCCCGTAACGCAGACGGGATCAGGACATTAGATTAGATTGTAGATCATCATGAAACGAGGTCCCACAGTAATGCAGGCCATAGATGGGTCGAAAATCGGCCGATTTTTCGGCCGAAAATAAAATCGGCCGATTTTCGGATTGTTAGTGGGCTATTTGGTCGGCCGTTTTTCGGGATTTTGTCCGTTTTTTGTTTTCGGTAAAGTTGGAAAAAAATCGGCCGATTTTGCCGATCGGCCGATTTTCGCAGCAATTAGTGGGCAAATCGGTCGATTTTGTACCGATAAAAAATCTGCGCATGAGCAGTGACCTGCAAGAGGAAGACAAAAAGAAGAAAAAGAAGAAGAGGAAGAGGATGAAGATGAAGAAGAAGAAGAGGATGAAGAAGAAGAAGAAGAAGAAGAGGATGAGGATGAAGAAGAAGAAGAAGATGAGGATGAGGAAGAAGAAGAAGAAGAGGATGAGGAAGAAGAAGAAGAAGAGGATGAGGATGAAGAAGAGGATGAGGAAGAAGAAGAAGAGGATGAGGATGAAGAAGAAGAAGAAGAGGATGAGGATGATGAAGAAGAAGAGGATGAAGAAGAAGAAGAAGAGGATGAGGATGAAGAAGAAGAGGATGCGGATGAAGAAGAAGAAGAAGAGGATGAGGATGAAGATGATGAAGAAGAAGAAGAAGAGGATGAGGATGAAAAAGAAGAGGATGAGGATGATGAAGAAGAAGAGGATGCGGATGAAGAAGAAGAGGATGAGGATGAAGAAGAAGAAGAAGAAGAAGAAGAAGAAGAAGAGGATGAGGATGAGGAAGAAAAGAAGAAGAAGAAGAAGAGGATGAGGAAGAAGAAGAAGAAGAAGATGAGGATGAGGATGATGAAGAAGAAGAGGATGAGGATGAAGAAGAAGAAGAAGAGGGTGAGGATGATGAAGAAGAAGAGGATGCGGATGAAGAAGAAGAGGATGAGGATGAAGAAGAAGAAGAAGAAGAGGATGAGGATGAAGATGAAAAAGAGGATGAGGATGATGAAGAAGAAGAGGATGAGGATGAAGATGAGGATGAAGAAGAAGAAGAGGATGAAGAAGAAGAAGAGGATGAGGATGAGGATGAAGAAGAAGAAGAAGAAGCAGAAGAAGTAGGATGAAAATAAGAGGAATTCCAGTCCAGCAAAAAGTGTATCTGCAGAGAGCTCCGCTATTTCTGACAGTTCTCTGACAGTTCCTTCACATTTACAGCGGTTGAAACATTGTATCTATTTATTTCTGTATAAAAACATCTGTATCCTAAATGGAAACAAATAGATACAATGTTTCAACCGCTGTACATGTGAAGGAACTGTCAGAGAACTGTCAGAAATAGCGGAGCTCTCTGCAGGGACACTTTTTGCCGGCTGTAGAAGGGATGAAAATCGGCCGATTTTTTTTTACCATTGATGGTAACGTCGGCCGCTTGAACAACTGAATTTTCGTTTTTTAAAAGAAAAATCTGCCGTTTTTCTCCCCGTCTATGGCCTGCATAAGGCAGATGCAAAAGATATAACCATAGCAGTACTGAAAACGATATGTCATTTAGATAAATACGGTATACACAAGTCTCTATGTAGGGAGAGCTCAAATAACAGGACTATGAAGTGCAAGACAAAAGTATCATCTCAAGGCATATATGTCCTATGTTTCCATATCCGAAAAGTGTGGGTTAGTTTTGTGGATTATTGTTACACCTGTACATCTGTGAGTGTTCCGTACCGTATGAAAAATATAGCTAGTTAGAGTATGAGAAAAGGGGGTGCAAAAGAGAGAAATAAAAGAAAAGAAAGAGATGAGCGTGGGAATGGAGGAAGAATATGAAAGGTAATATCATAATGAGGTGGGCGGAACATAGAGGACAAATAGATAGGGAATATGGGGGAAAAAAAAAAAAGAAAAAGAAAGAAAAGAAAAAAAAAAGGGGGGGGGGGGAGGGGGAGGATGAGGTTTAGAATTAAATAGGCATAACCAAACCAATCACATCAATTGGCATTGGCCTGGCTGTAACAGATCCTATCTTTAATTAGGGATACAATTCAGTTAAAGTCCATTAATAGAGTCAATCCTGAGGTGAGAGTTCTAGAGGCTTTCCGTGTCTCCAGATCTTTCTCGCTCATTCCTTCATTAAGTATCAGTAGATTGGAAATGAGTCCAACAAGCCCAAGTCTTCCTGAATCGCTCGGGGTGTTCTTTTGCCACTGAGATCAACTCCTCCATTTCCGCGATCCTATTGATCCTAAGAATCCACTCTCGCACGGTGGGAGTATAGTCTGATCGCCAATGAACAGGAATACACTGCCTTGCCGCATTTATCACGTGTAATGCAAGCGACTTACGATAAGTCCTCACAGGAAGTGAGGAGTGATGGAGTAGACATTGTGCTGGGGTAAAGTCTAGGGTGTATGTAGTTACTTGTGTGATTATTAGAGATGAGCGAAGTATTCAAAAATTCGATTTGGCAGATTCGGCGAATTTCAGGAAGAAATTCGATTCGATGCAAATTTTTTTCGCTACGAAGATGACTTATAAAAAGGGTGTTTCTAGGCTTCAGAGAGCCTTTAAATTAGTGCAGAACACTGTACCTTTAATTTAAATGCCCTTGGAGATGAGGAAGGAGAAGGAGAAGGAGAAGGATGAGAAGAAGGAGAAGGAGAAGGATGAGAAGAAGGAGAAGGATGAGAAGAAGGAGAAGGAGAAGGATGAGAAGAAGGAGAAGGATGAGAAGAAGGAGAAGGATGAGAAGAAGGAGAAGGAGAAGGATGAGAAGAAGGAGAAGGATGAGAAGAAGGAGAAGGAGAAGGATGAGAAGGAGAAGGAGAAGGATGAGAATAAGGAGAAGGATGAGAAGAAGGAGAAGGAGAAGGATGAGAAGAAGGAGAAGGATGAGAAGAAGGATGAGAAGAAGGATGAGAAGAAGGAGAAGGATGAGAAGAAGGATGAGAAGAAGGAGAAGGATGAGAAGAAGAAGGATGAGAAGAAGGAGAAGGATAAGAAGAAGGAGAAGGAGAAGGATGAGAAGAAGGAGAAGGATGAGAAGAAGGAGAAGGATGAGAAGAAGGAGAAGGATGAGAAGAAGGAGAAGGAGAAGGATGAGAAGAAGGAGAAGGAGAAGGATGAGAAGAAGGAGAAGGATGAGAAGAAGGAGAAGGATGAGAAGAAGGATGAGAAGAAGGATGAGAAGAAGGAGAAGGATGAGAAGAAGGATGAGAAGAAGGAGAAGGATGAGAAGAAGAAGGATGAGAAGAAGGAGAAGGATGAGAAGAAGGAGAAGGATGAGAAGAAGGAGAAGGATGAGAAGAAGGAGAAGGATGAGAAGAAGGATGAGAAGAAGGAGAAGGATGAGAAGAAGGATGAGAAGAAGGAGAAGGATGAGAAGAAGAAGGATGAGAAGAAGGAGAAGGATGAGAAGAAGGAGAAGGAGAAGGATGAGAAGAAGGAGAAGGATGAGAAGAAGGAGAAGGATGAGAAGAAGGAGAAGGATGAGAAGAAGGAGAAGGAGAAGGATGAGAAGAAGGAGAAGGATGAGAAGAAGGAGAAGGAGAAGGATGAGAAGAAGGAGAAGGATGAGAAGAAGGAGAAGGATGAGAAGAAGGATGAGAAGAAGGAGAAGGATGAGAAGAAGGATGAGTAGAAGGAGAAGGATGAGAAGAAGGATGAGAAGAAGGAGAAGGATGAGAAGAAGAAGGATGAGAAGAAGGAGAAGGATGAGAAGAAGAAGAAGGATGAGAAGAAGGATGAGAAAAAGGAGAAGGATGAGAAGAAGAAGGATGAGAAGAAGGAGAAGGATGAGAAGAAGGAGAAGGATGAGAAGAAGAAGAAGGATGAGAAGAAGTAGAAGGATGAGAAGAAGGAGAATTCCAAGCCGGCAAAAAGTGTATCTGCAGAGCTCCGCTATTTCTTAGCGGAGCTCTGCAGATACACTTAGCGGAGCTCTGCAGATACACTTTTTGCCGGCTTGGAATTCTTCTTATTTTCATCCTACTTCTTCTTCTTCTTCATCCTCATCCTCTTCTTCTTCTTCTGAGGATGAGGATGAGGATGAAGAAGAAGAAGAAGAAGTAGGATGAAAATAAGAAGAATTCCAAGCCGGCAAAAATTGTATCTGCAGAGCTCCGCTACGTGTATCTGCAGAACTCCGCTATTTCTGACAGTTCTGTGACATTCCCTCCATACAGCGGTTGAAACCGCTGTATGGAGGGAATGTTACAGAACTGTCAGAAATAGCCTATTTCTGACAGTTCTGGGACATTCCTTCAATACAGCGGTTGAAACATTGTATCTATTTGTTTCCATAAATGAATCCATTTATGGAAACAAATAGATACAATGTTTCAACCGCTGTATTGAAGGAATGTCCCAGAACTGTCAGAAATAGGCTATTTCTGACAGTTCTGGGACATTCCCTCCATACAGCGGTTTCTGTCACAGAACTGTCAGAAATAGGCTATTTCTGACAGTTCTGGGACATTCCTTCAATACAGCGGTTGAAACATTGTATCTATTTGTTTCCATAAATGGATCCATTTATGGAAACAAATAGATACAATGTTTCAACCGCTGTATGGAAGGACAGTCCCAGAACTGTCATTAATAGTCTATTTCTGACAGTTCTATGACATTCCCTCCATACAGCGGTTGAAACAGCTGTATGGAGTGAATGTCCCAGAACTGTCAGAAATAGACTATTTATGACAGTTCTGGGACATTCACTCCATACAGCGGTTGAAACATTGTATCTATTTATTTCCATAAATGACATTCTGCAGATACACTTAGAGGAGCGCTGCAGATACACTTTTTGCCGGCTTGGAATTATTCTTATTTTCATCCTACTTCTTCTTCTTCATCCTCATCCTCTTCTTCTTCTTCTGAGGATGAGGATGAAGAAGAAGAAGAAGAAGTAGGATGAAAATAAGATTAATTCCAAGCCGGCAAAAAGTGTATGTGCAGAGCTCCTCTAAGTGTATCTGCAGAGCTCCTCTAAGTGCATCTGCAGAATAGAGGAACTCTGCACATACACTTTTTGCCGGCTTGCAATTATTCTTCTTTTCATCCTACTTCTTCTTCTTCTTCTTCATCCTCATCCTCATCCTCAGAAGAAGAGGATGAGGATGAAGAAGAAGAAGAAGAAGAAGAAGAAGAAGTAGGATGAAAAGAAGAATAATTCCAAGCCGGCAAAAAGTGTATGTGCAGAGTTCCTCTATTTCTGACAGTTCTCTCACAGCTTCTTCACATGTACAGCGGTTGAAACATCTGTATCCTAAATGTAAACTAATAGATACAATGTTTCAACCGCTAAACATGTGTTCCTTCTGTCAGAGAACTGTCAGAAATAGCGGAGCTCTCTGCAGGGACACTTTTGCCGGCTGAGCGGGAAAATTTCGATTTGTAATATCCTCTCTAGATAAGAGCTTAGAATCTTTGAGGAATTGACGTACTGTTAGGTTATCTTCTCGGTTATACCCAGCGAGAAAGGTCGGAGACATCCCTGGAATAAAGTCCGGATTCATTTTGATCGGAGTAAGAGGGCTCGGAGAGGAAGAAAGTTCTTTTTTCTGGAACAATTGCGAGCTACAGCATAAAGTGGGACCTATAAGTGGGTGTTTCTGAAACTTAGAAGGGATGTTGGAGGTTTTCAGCCATGGGGAGGTGGAAAGTGGTATCTTTGAGAAATCAGCCTCCAAACCAACCCAGACCTTACGAATGTGGTTCGTGGTCCAGTCTACTAATCTGGCTAGGCGGCAAGACCTGTAGTAACGGTTAATATCCGGTAATCCAATACCTCCACTCTTCTTGGGCATAGTGAGTTGGGTGAAGCTAATTCTTGGGTGTTTATTATACCAAGGAAAGGAGGTACAGAGCGTTTTATAAGATTGAAAGAATGAGTTTGGTAATTGAATTGGTATCGTCTGTAGTAGATATAATATTCTGGGGAGCATGTTCATCTTAAGTATAGCTGCTCTACCAAACCAAGAGAACCAAGGTTTATTCCACGACTGAAGGTCTTTGGAGATGTTAGGTAAGAGGGGTAGAACATTTTTTGCATATAGTTCTGTAAGATGGGTTGGTAATTGGATTCCTAAATAAGTGATAGCCTCGCGTTGCCAGGTAAAGGGAAAATTTGATGTCGCTTGTCTAATCACATCCGGAGTTAATGATACATTAAGCGCTTGGGATTTAGAAAAGTTGATTTTAAAGTTAGCCAAATACTGAAATAACTTGAAATCTTGTAACAAATTAGGTATCGTGATATGTGGGTCTGTCAGGAAAAGTAGTACGTCATCAGCAAAGGCTGCCACTTTATGTATTTTGCCATTGATCAAAATCCCCTTGATGTTATCATTATCTTTTATGCAATTCAATAAAGGTTCCAGTGTAAGAATGAATAAGAGGGGTGACAGTGGGCATCCCTGTCTGGTCCCATTGCCGATCAAAAAAGAATCCGAAAGGCGTCCATTAACTCGCACTCGTGCTGTGGGGGCTTTATATAGAGACATAATAAATGTCAAAAAGCGCAAAGGCAGTCCCATGCCAATCAAAACTGCCTCTAGGTAATCCCATGCTAGTCTGTCAAACGCCTTTTCGGCATCTAAATAGAGAAAGAATCCAGACTGTTGATTTTGGGTTAACCAATGATGTATATTTATGGCCCTTATTGTGTTATCTCTGGCCTCTCTTCCCGGAACAAAGCCCACCTGGTCCGGTGATATGATGGATTCTATAACAGGTAGTAGACGGTTAGCCAGAATCTTGGCAAAGATCTTTAGATCAACATCCAATAGGGAGATCGGTCGGTAATTCGCTGGGGACGTGTGGTCTTTATTCTCTTTGGGTATAACCGTAATGTGAGCCTCAGAAAGATGGCGCATGGACTGCCCTGGCGTGTCTAATGAATTGAAGGCCTGTGGAAATGGAAGCGCTAAGACGTCAAGAAAAGACTTGAAATAAGAATTGATAAAACCTTCAGGTCCTGGACTTTTACCAGGTTTCAATTGCGTAATAGCCTGTTGTAGTTCCCGTGACGTCAGAGCTCCCTCTAAATCTTTTGCTTGTGATCTTGAGATCGATTTAGGAAGATATTGTGTGAGGAATGCCTGGTGTATCCAGGAATTGCAAAGTTATCATAATCGGGTGATGATCCGAAAGGATCTTTGGTTCGATCGAGGCAGACTTCAAGGTATATAAATCTTTTTGCGAGAGGAAGAAATAGTCGATTCTAGAATGGCGTTTGTGAGGAGCAGAGTAAAAGGTGTAATCTTTTTTCCGAGGGGTGAAGAGTACGCCATGTATCATGTAGGAGAAGGTCTTTCAATTCAATTTTAATTTGTTTAAGTGCTTGGAACGGTATGGATGAAAACCCCGAGGAGGTATCTTCCAATGGGTTCAGAGCTACATTAAAATTGCCTCCAAGAATCAAAATACCCAATTTGAAATGTAGCAAGTAACTTGGCGATTTTACGAAAAAAGCCTACTTGTGCTGTATTGGGACTATAAATGTTGACTAAGGTAAGTGGTTTATTAAAGAGGGTGCCTTTGAGAAAAAGGAACCTTCCCTCAGGATCCTCGAGCGACTCAGTAAGTTCAAACGGGAGCGTTTTAGAGAGTAAAATGGATACCCCCTTGGCTTTCACCTCCGCATTAACTGAATGATATGCCGTGGGATAGTGAACATTTGAGAATGTAGGGACTTGGTCTGCTCGAAAATGAGTTTCTTGGATAAAGAGCACATCTGCATGAAGGCTTTTCATATAAGTGAGAAGTTGCGAACGTTTTTCAGGTACATTTAGGCCCCTCGCGTTAAGAGAGGCCACGGAGAGTGTGCGAATTGACCGTTTAGATGTGTGGTTGGTAGCCATTATGTAATCTACCAGAAAGGGTTGCTTAAGGGCTATAAGTGTACCAGATGAGTATCACGTAGGCAGGGAGAGAAAGGGGAAGGATAAAGAGAGAAAAAAAAAAAAGGAAAAGAGGGGGGGGGGGGTTCTAGAGGGGGGCAGGGGTGGTGATGGGGGGGGGGAAAGACTAGTATAAAGACTAGAAAAAAACTAGTATAAAGTTTCAGAAATGTTGGAATAGAAACAGAATTATAGAGGAAAAGGTTCAAGGAATTTGGCAAAGAAGAAAAGAAGTATCAGGTGTATTTCATATACAGCCATATGTATGTATTGATCTATGTTCCTTCAACTTCCTTTAAAGACTAGACTCCAGAGGCAGAATAGTCCAGCTACTCTATCTCATAGTACAGCTCCTGTGAAATGGTTGTTTGCAAGACGTTGTCTGGGAGTCTGAAATTACAGTTGGAGAGCTGTCAAACCCAGAGACGGCCATATTGGGAATTTACAGTATAATCTGAAAGAGGCCTAACTCTCCTGAATAAAAGGTGTAGAGGGGAAATAATCCAACATGAGGTGTCCTTGACACATATACGTAGGTGGGAAGTGGCCAACTTGTATCGAGAGATAGGTGGTGTGTAGCAGGGGAGGGATGCAGGCTAGAAGTATTACATGCAAAAGCATATTAAACAAAATGTTGTAGGTAATCACTTGGACCATATCAAGGCTCCTAAACATTGATGAGTAACAATAGGTGTGAAAGTGAATGTGTGCCAAAGGATAAGACCTATCAGTTATGAATGTACAACATATTAATTTGGCCAAACACTGAAAATGCGTTATTCAATTGCGCGTAACATATTTTAACTTTGAATATATTATGTTATCACAAGTTAAACATAATGCAATCTGTAATCTGTCATTTCCTGAAAGGTACTTTAAACCGTGCTAAGTAAACAATCGAGTCACTTGAAAAGGGTCTTCATAGGCCATATCAATTTTGAATAAAGATATCTACTTTACATGAAACAGTGCATGGCAGTAGCAACAATATCACTTATGACTAATCTGGGATGTAGGCCACGGGCCAAACATCTCCATAAACCGTTTTCCAAAGACAATGTAAATATTAGTCCCAACCGGGGGATCTTGTATATTGCTTACGCTTACGGAACAGAGATAGGATGTTGGGGGGAAAGCGTCCAAAATCCGTGGCCCAATATGAGCCTGTTTCAAATCAGAGCAACTAAATGTTTAGGGCCAAACTGGACCCGACCACGGAGTGAACTATAAACGTGAATATCAAATAGGACGATCCCAAATTCCATGTCTGAGTTACCACCATATTCATATCTAGGTAGAGGGTATGTGACATGACAAAAACCGAATTGCATATTGAGGTATTCCAATTGTTATGTAGGAAGCAAATAATTTAGGGAGAGCGAAGGGATAGTGCGAGTAAAATATTAATATATTGTCTACATTGACCCAACTATAAGACAAGGATCAGTGATAGGTATGTATAATGGTACACGAAGATGGTACGGAGTCTCATGAATCCATATTACGGCATAATTTCCTAGGATACAGTAGAAGCGAAATACACCTCCCAGTACGATATTGATCTGTATAAGCCGCTATCCCTTGCCACATTAAAGATAGTAAATACTAGTGCAAAGGCTAGTCCCGAAGCAATTCAAAGCTTATAGAGAATTTGTCCTCAAGATCATGACAAAGAACTTTTCAAAACCATGTTATTAAGACACAAAAAGTAGGATCATAGAGATTTCCCATCCAACTGTACCATGTTCTCAGTACATTGGGATTCAGAGAAGCAGGCAACAGTCCAGAAAAGGGCTTAACCTGTGTCCCTGGATCCCAACCATATCTCCGCTCCTGTATCTGGCAGGGTTCGTAATGTGATATGTTAGGCCTTTACTGACCAAGCAAATAAGCTTCAATACCAGCAGGGACACAACCAAGGGTTCCAGTAGACTTATCCCACCCTCGCTCTTCCATACCACGAACGAGGATACCTCAGCAATTATATGCCAGCAAAACAAATATATATACAACTGATAAATAGTATACATAAGAATTTTGACAATTTGATGCGATACACATACCCTTAAGTCCAGACTTCATGAGTACCGGAGATGTTAGATATATCATATAAAGGAACCGTGGATAAAAAAAAAAAAAAAACCACATACTCGATCCACTAGAAGAGCAGCCTCAGATTGCGGGGGTGTTTATACTCATGAGCATTGATAAGTGAAAAGGGGGAGAAGTCATTCATGACGCGCCTTGCGGTGTGCAGGTGATGCTGGTAGACTGTCACCAGTAATGAGCCTTCTACGTACCGGGGAAGTTGGGGCTTGGTGTGCTGACTTGCGTCGTCTTTCCCCGACAGAGAGGCCAGTAGATTGTGCTTCCATGGGGCCTTCATCTGGCTGCAATTGTAGAAGAGATTCACTGGACCAATTAGGTATATCCGGTAATGGGATATTCAAGGTTTCACAGAATGGTGCAAGATCTTCCGGAAATCTCATGAGAGCTGATCTCCCCATATGTGTTGCAGAGAGACCAAACGGGAACTTCCAACGGTAGGCAATACCTTTAGAGCGAAGTAGATCTAGTAAAGGACGCAGGTCTTTCCTGCGTTGCAGGGTGAGATGGGAGAGATCTTGAAATAGTTTAATTTCCGTTTCCTGGTATAACAAGCTTTGTTTGTCTCGAACTCTGCGAAGTATTTCCTCTTTAAGTCGGAAGTTGACTAGACAGCAAACTATATCTCTCGGTCGGTCAGTATCTCTGCCATTAGGACACAAGGCCCTGTGGAGGCGTTCGATCTCAATTGGAGATTCATGCGGTCTTTCTAAAAGCTCATTAAAGATAGATAAGAGAGCTTGGGCTAGTTGGCCAGGCTCTATTGCTTCTGGTACACAGCGCACCCTTAAATTATGTCGTCTTCCCCTATTATCCAAGTCTTCGATGTGATGATCGAGCTCTCTTAGGTGCATGGTGTGCGTGTCAACCTGCTTGAGCATATCATGAATAGCAAGACCTTGCATATTAACTTTATCTTCTACTGCGTCCAGCCTATGAGCCACTGCCTGCATGTCGATATGTAACTCAGCTATTGCCGCAGAAAGAGTCCCTTTAATATCGGATGCAACCGCTTTCAAATCCCCTATGGTGAGAGGGGGAGGGTCGGAACGTCCAGTTGTGGTAGCTGTTGTCAAACTCAGAGACTGTGAAGAAATCTCCTTCGCAGGCGAATGTAGTGGGGATGCAAGGGCGGAAGATTCTGCGTGATCCGGAGTGTGTGAGATCAGAATAATTCCGGAATGCTGCGATTGGCCGGACCACCTGTACGGCGAGGGGATCTGGAGCGAGGAGTGGCAGCTTTCCTATCTGCTTTCTCCATGTCAGCGGCGACTCTTGGTTCTGATTGCGTAGCCCCACCTACGTGTGTCAAGGCTCAAGGTATTATATTGCCATTTTCTTTGGGGTCAAACTGGGTCCCCCAAAACTGGAAAGTGAAAATGGGGATAGGTAGTGGAAAACAAGCCCAAAATTGCACTGTATGTCTCCGCGTGCTTGAGAGGATAGATAAAACAGGGGAGACACTGAATTTTTGCTGTGTAGATTATCACTGCCTTCCCCTTATATGAATCTGTAGGGGATGTATCTTCCGTAGGCCTAACCTCAGCACAGCTCCCTGCTGTATGGGCTATAGCAAGGTCTCCACAATATGCCGGTGTTCCCTGGGTTTGTGTGGGGGATGTCCTGATGGGTCATGGAATGCTGGTAGTTGTCTGTGGGAGGAGGTATATGTGCTTGGGTAGTGATCCTCCCTTGAATGGGATCGCTCCCAGCCTGTGCTATGATGGGAGAGGTCCTGGGCTCACTAGGCCGCACTAAGCCTCACCACCCCTGTATCACATATTGGGCTGAGGGAAGGTGACACTGATGCTCCTCCGGAGCGTCCCAACAGGCACGGAGGGACAACAAGCCGGCTGTCCACAGAACGAGTGGAAGGGGGGGCGACCAGTCCTCCCCCTTCCCACTCCTGCACTGCCCGTCACACCACCACCAGCTGGCCCATCATGCACCGGAGGACTCCGCGGCTCCACTCGGCCGCAACAGGCCGCACCGGATCGCCTCCTCAGAACGGCGCCAAAAGCGCCCGAAGCTGCCCAGCCGTGATGCAGCAGGGACGGGTGAGTATCCCACTCGCCCCTGCCCTCCTATACGACCTGGATGCCGGTGGATGGTGAGATGTGCCGCCAGAGCTCCAGGTCATGCGACTCGTCCGGTTGCCATCTTGGACACGCCCCCCAGTGAATGTACAATATTTAAAGCGCTGAGTAAATTATCGACGCTATATAAGTACCTGAAATAAATAAATAAAATGGCTGTGTGTTTGGTTTTTTTTTTGCAGCCAGAGAGTTCCTTTGACCAGAGGATTAAGGTGGTGTCAGCAGGATTTGGGCTTCCAGGGCGGGGTCAAGAGAGACAGGGAAACCCGAAAATTACTCAGCGGCCCCTGAGGGGGTAGAGCTACATCTATATACAAAACATACTTAGGATGCAAAATATCTATAAAGAGACACACTCTGGATAAACACTTTGATCTTTTTACACAAATAAATATATTACATAAATATATTGAATATAAATTCATCTAAACATATATATTGCATAAAAAAGATTATTTTGTTTAAAAAAATATATTTATTTTTAAATTATTTTTAAAAAATTATATAGAGAAACCAGAAATTTGGGTGATTGCAATTTTCCTGATTACCCAGGCAGTGAGAGGGAGGGTGGAGATAACTGACCTTTCACATACAGGTGAAACTTGAAAAATTAGAAAATGGTGCAAAAGTTCATTTATTTCAGTGCAGCAATTTAAAAGATGAAACTAATATATGAGATAGACTCATTCCATGCAAAGCAAGATAGTTCAAGCCGTGATTTGTCATCATTGTGATGATTATGGCTTACAGCTCATGAAAACCCCAAATCCACAATCTCAGAAAATGAGAATATTCCATGCAATCAATAAAACACGGATTGTACATAGAACAATATCGCACCTCTGAAAAGTAGAAGCTGCATATGTACTCAGTACTTGGTTGGGGCCCCTTTTGCAGCAATTACTGCCTCAATGCGGCGTGGCATGGAAGCTATCAGCCTGTGGCACTGCTGAGGTGTTATGGAAGACCAGGATGCTTCCATAGCGGTCTTCAGCTCTTCTGCATTGTTCGGTCTCATGTCTCTTATCTTTCTCTTGGCAATGTCCCATAGATTCTCTATGGGGTTCAGGTCAGGCGAGTTTGCTGGCCAATCAAACACAGTAATCCCACGGTCATTGAACCAGGTTTTGGTGCTTTTGGCAGTGTGGGCGGTGCCAAGTCCTGCTGGAAAATGAAGTCAGCGTCCCCATAAAGCTCGTCTGAGGAAGGAAGCATGAACTGCTCCAAAATCTCCTGGTAGACGGCTGTGTTGTCCCTGGACTTAATGAAGCACAGTGGACCAACGCCAGCAGATGACATGGCTCCCCAAATCAACACAGACTGTGGAAACTTCACACTGGACTTCAAGCATCTTGCAGTGTGTGCCTCTCCATTCTTCCTCCATACTCGGGGTCCTTGGGCCTCTCCATTCTTCCTCCATACTCGGGGTCCTTGTGCCTCTCCATTCTTCCTCCATACTCGGGGTCCTTGGGCCTCTCCATTCTTCCTCCATACTCGGGGTCCTTTGGCCTCTCCATTCTTCCTCCAAACTCGGGGTCCTTGTGCCTCTCCATTCTTCCTCCATACTCTGGGTCCTTGTGCCTCTCCATTCTTCCTCCATACTCGGGGTCCTTGGGCCTCTCTATTCTTCCTCCATACTCGGGGTCCTTGGGCCTCTCCATTCTTCCTCCATACTCGGGGTCCTTGGGCCTCTCTATTCTTCCTCCATACTCGGGGTCCTTGGGCCTCTCCATTCTTTCTCCATACTCGGGGTCCTTGTGCCTCTCCATTCTTCCTCCATACTCGGGGTCCTTGGGCCTCTCCATTCTTCCTCCATACTCGGGGTCCTTGGGCCTCTCCATTCTTCCTCCATACTCGGGGTCCTTGGGCCTCTCCATTCTTCCTCCATACTCGGGGTCCTTGGGCCTCTCCATTCTTCCTCCATACTCGGGGTCCTTGGGCCTCTCCATTCTTTCTCCATACTCGGGGTCCTTGTGCCTCTCCATTCTTCCTCCATACTCGGGGTCCTTGTGCCTCTCCATTCTTCCTCCATACTCGGGGTCCTTGGGCCTCTCCATTCTTCCTCCATACTCGGGGTCCTTGGGCCTCTCCATTCTTCCTCCATACTCGGGGTCCTTGGTTTCCAAATGAGATGCAAAAGTTGTTCTCATCAAAAAAGAGGACTTTGGACCACTGAGCAGCAGACCAGGTCTGTTTTTCTTTAGCCCAGGTAAGACGCTTCTGATATTGTTATTGTTCAGGAGCGGCTTGACAAGAGGAATACGACATTTGAAGCCCATGTCCAGGATCCGTCTGTGTGTGGTGGCTCTTGATGCACTGACTCCAGCCTCAGTCCACTCCTTGTGAAAGTCCCCAACACTTTTGAATGGCCTTTTCCTGACAATCCTCTCCAGGCTGCGGTCATCCCTGCTGCTTGTGCACCTTTTTCTTCCACAGTTTTCCCTTCCACATAACTTTCTATTAATGTGCTTTGATACAGCACTTTGGGAACATCCAACTTCTTTTGCAATGACCTTTTGAGGCTTTCCCTCCTTATGGAGGGTGTCAGTGATGGTGTCAGGTCAGCAGTCTGTCCCATGATTGTGATTCCTACTGAACCAGACTGAGAGACCATTTAAAGGCTCAGGAACCCTTTGCAGGTGTTATGGCTGAATGAGCTGATTAGAGTGGGACACTTTGAGCCGAGATTATTCCACCTTTTCACAATATTCTCATTTTCTGAGATTGTGGATTTGGGGTTTTCATGAGCTGTAAGCCATAATCATCACAATGATGACAAATCACGGCTTGAACTATCTTGCTTTGCATGGAATGAGTCTCATATATTAGTTTCACCTTTTAAGTTGCTGCACTGAAATAAATCAACTTTTGCACCATATTCTAATTTTTCGAGTTTCACCTGTAATTTATTTATAATCTAGGATATTATGATAGTAATATAAACATTTTATTATTATCCGACTTACTCTGTGCTGGAATCCATTTTGTTCAGATTTATTTTTCTTCATGTACATCCCATGTAGAGCGTGGGCCAGAACATATATAGCCGTGTACGTGTAGAAGGACAGATCTGAATGTTCAAACAATATGAATGAAACATCTTTGACATCTGTACAAGGCTTTGCGGAAATATCATTGAGAATTTGAAAAAAGACATTTTTGTACCGGTTTGGACTAAGGCAGTGAAAGAAATGAATCCAAATATCTTCCAGTATGGGGTCACTGAAGCAGCTGGAGAAGTTGACACCATGAGTATAAATATCGATGTCTATGTGCCTTTTCTGTAACCATTGAAACATGAAGACGTGGTTGATTCGTTCGATCATGGTAAATATCTCTCTTACATAAAACCATGCAGGTGGGTAAATAAATGTGATATTCTCCATAAGAGAGGGTAGACTACGCACTAAATGACTAAAGCTTACTTTGGAACTTCCACAAACGATGATAACCTTAGCTGATGATTCCCTAATAATTCTCAATGTATGACTATCCCCCGATCCTTCTTCGAGTTTAAAGATGTATTCTGTGCAGATCCCATGTTCCATCAACATCTTACTCAGTTCTCTGGCCTCCTCATCACCGCTGCCATCATATGTTGTTAATATCCCAACCCAGCTCCACCCAAAATGCTGCAACAATTTAACAATCACTGTAAAACGGATCCGATCAGCTGGTGTCAAACGGAATAAAGTTGGATATGATTTTCCATCACTGATGGGAGGCTCAATGACTCGATAATTGATCTGGATGATATGTTGGGAAATATTTGAATAGGATGTTATCATTCAAACATTGAAAATATGATTAATGCAAAATATAAATGGCACACAAAGATCCCTTTATCATATTTGTTTTTTTTCTGTTCTAATAAAAAGAAGTCATTGTCAGAATGTAGAGATTTATGTATATGACAGCACACAATGCCTACGTACCTTCTCCACCAGCTCTTAACTCACCTACAACAACTGCTCACTCGGGGGCTACTGCAAAACAATGAGACTCCTGTGGTGGGAGACACTTTGGGTGGGGGGCCCATGGAACACAGCTCACTTTGAGGGGTGGGGAGACCCCTGTCTCAGCTCCCCATATCCCTATTATGTGTAAGTCACCCTGTGCCTGTTAGGGGTACAGGCTGATCCGTCCTAATATTGGGGTGTGGAGTTGTGGATTGTTTAATGCCATGTGGTTGCATCCCATTGTTCTATTGTGTGTCTTGCTTGGGAGCAAACTATTATGGGATGTATGTGTCTATGTGTATTGGCTTGGTGGGGGGCGTTTCCGGCAACCCTCCCCTCTGATGGGATTGTCTGCTGGTGTGCCCCGCCCTGTGTCATTATGCAGGGAGGGGAGATTGTTCCCTTGAATGTATATTTCTTGTATATGTGTTAAAATAAAGTAGTCTATTTCCTGGTTTCCTTCCAAGACTGGTGTCGTCTAGTCTTGTGTGGTCAGCGGTGGTGTCTGTGGTCGGCGTTCGGACAGGGAAGCGGTATTATAACAGAAGTACCCAAGTGCAGTCGGGGTCCGGTTCCATTACAACCCCCCCAATTTATACTGTATTTCATTTGGTCACATAGAACATACAATAGATCCAATCTGCTTTTCTATTGATCCAGTTGTCCATAAATCCTCCTCATCTGCGCAAAATAATTCTAGTTATATGGCACAAGAAATGCATGTAGGCCTAAAAAAAGGCACATAGGTGAGGCGCATAGATCTCGTGCGATAAAAGAATTTATTAGTAAAACATTCAAGCTTAGTATGCACTCAGATGTGAGCAGGTAGAGGCCTCTGTGTCTAGGAGTGGAGGCCAACAATGGTGATAGATCTCTGCACAGTCCTCCTCTACCTCTTACTGTCAGGCCAGGCAAAGCCAATGTCTCCTCTGTCATGGCTCCCCCCACATAGTACCTGCAATCTTGGCCAGCTAGTGTAACGCCCACTTCTTGGTTTCCTGGCCAATCTAGGACCCAGGGGTGCTTAAAGGGTAAGAATATACAGACAAGGACCCTTGTAGGTTCCAACACACTGTGAAGTTTTTACATTGAATCAGTTGTAAAGCATATCCTGTAGGAGCTGCTTCTGGCTATTAAATCCCACACTGGTAATCCCCATATCCGCGGGTGCAGTCACGGGAGAAGAGCCGGTCCTAGCTCAGCATGCTGATATCAGAGAGGAATAAATCCATACGCCGCACACCGGCTCACCCGGGATAGAGAATGAAGTCAGCATCTGTCTTAGCACTCCCCCTACATGCTTTCCCCCACTCACAAGACTTAATCATGGAGATGACTGCATGTAGTACAGGGATCAAGGGGTTAAAGCAGGCAGAGAGGGGTGATAGAACACCTCCTCATCACCTGTCTAATGCTTTCTGAAGAGCAATCTGAATGTGGTTTGCTCTTGAGAAAGCAAAGCTAGTGTGAATGAGCCCTGAGGATGAAAGGTGAAGCAGGCAAAGGGAAGGAGGCAAGGACAGAGCACACAGACATCCGGCATTCTTTTCTCCTAGTCAGAGATTCTCTGTAAGAAACGTGACTTCTGCTGGTAGAAAGGAATGCAAGTGTGTGTTGTGTCCCTCTGATGCTGAGCCTGGTGTCAGGGTAAATACATCATGAACATGCGTTTGTAGGAGCAATGTTCTCCTCGGCTCCTGGTCCTCTGAGTGTCACGTGCTCAGCATCATATCCAGAGGTTGTCTTTGGGAAATAGACGTATGAGTGCTGTGAGATACTGCAATTCCAGCCTGTCTAGATGCCATTTTGCAAGAGCTTTACTCCACCCATCAATCAGCAGCCATTTGTGGTTTACCTGATACTTGGAAGGTAATTATAATATATATTCTGGTAATTCTGCTTGACAAGATTAACCTCTTCATGCCGAGCGCACACAAATGGGCATCTGATGCCAAGCGGCTGCACATTTGCGTGCAATTAAAAAAAACACATGTGCTGAGTGTGCGCGCCCTGCGCTCCCAGCACACATGTACGGTACTCACGGAAAGGTCCCGATTTCCTTTTGTGATCAGGACCTTTCCCGATGATGTGACCGCCGAGACAGCGAATCACGGCGGTCACATGACTCTAAAACCCCGTCTCTCGACTTCTGAAACCCGGGAGGTGCCGGCACCAAGGATTTAATTTTTTTTTTTTGGTGGTAACCTAATTGTTCTCCTCATGATAACATAGCCACCCACATTTTTATATTTTAGTTTTATTGTTAATGTTATTATTATTATTTTGTTCTTGGGCCATATTGGCATACAGTTTGGCGTAGTTTAGTTAGTTATCATTGGTTATTTTGTCTACAGGAAGAATTTATTTATCAAATGTATATATATAAATATATATATATATATATATATATATATATATATATATATATAAATAAATCTTGGTACTTTTATGTGAATTATGTGGGTGTCTATGTGCATCACAATGGGCTATTATATTATGTGTTGTAAGTCACTTCTGTAAATAAATATTAATTTATTTCATAATCGAGTAATTATTCACATAGATCTGATCTGCGTTCCTAAAGGATTTTGTTTGATTCAAAGTTAACTGAGAATTATTAATTCAATCAGTTAAATTATTTGTATCATTTATTGTTCTATTTGGAAGCACATTTAACTGACTAAATTAATTGTCCAGGCATTTCCTGGCATAACACCTCTCTGAAACTGCTATATAAATCCTGTATAATAATAATTGCTATCTTGAATCATGTTTGCCATAGCCCATCTCCAAGTTTCTACAATAGACAAACATAGGATGCAGCGCTGAGAGATGACATTAAACAATCATTGCCCCAAGTCAAACAGCTTATATGATAAAAGCAAAGAGGCTACCCTGATCAGGGGCGGACTGACAACTCATGGGGCCCCCGGGCAATAGGGGATCATGGAGCCCCTGTGTCCTTGCCCGAACTCAAAAAAGCCTATGAAAGGGTACCAGGGGCATCTCATGGGGCCCCCTAGTGACCCCGGGCCCTCGGACAGTGCCTGAGTTTCCAAATGGTCAGTCCGCCCCTGACCCTGATATGCTTTTATTATATAAGCTGTTTGACTTGGGGCAATGATTGTTTAATGTCATGCGTTTATCACCAAGTTTTATGTGGGGGATAATTTTATACCTACGTTTGGCTCCATTTTATACATTTGTCTTGTATATGCATAATTTATTTGCACATTATTATGGGCTTTTAATTTTTTACCAATTCTCTCTGTTTTATACTTCAAATTATGACCCTGATGTTTTCATCACACACATTTATTATACATCTCTACTATTATGGGCTTTTAATTTTAAGCTTCATTTTAATTATAATGCATTGGTTCGATACATACACTTTAAGGTTCGGGCCCGAGTGTTTTTTATTCTTGCTTTTTATTCTTGCTTTTTTATATTTACTCTATGATTAAAAAGTGGAGTAGCGGGTTTAATGGCACGCATATTTTATATGAATGTTTTATCTTTTATACCTTTGTATTTATTGTAATGCTCATGTCAGAATTTCCTGCATGTTTTATTGTTTATTGTCTACATAATTCATTGTCTATATTCTTGTTATTATTTGAATGAAGCGATGTATCTAATCAACTTTACCAACTTAGACCCATAGGGGGCGTTTGAAGTTTATTTTTCATAGTATTTCATAGCATGATTTATGAATAGAACGCCAGATCATAATCACCATACTACTCAACCTTCTCACCCAGTCGTGGGTTGTAACACGTGTCTTAATCTACACCCTTAAAGCCTTTTTCATTCCTAGCTGCAACGACACCCCATTCCTGTAATCAGGACGCGGTCTTCAGTATTTGACATTACCTTTGCCCACTAAAATATGGCCGTCGCCAGCGCCTACTGCGCATGCGCGAGTATAGATTGGGCTCTATTACCCACAGCCGGCAAAAAGTTGCCCCTAATCACCATTCACCCACCGCATGGCCCTATTCATGCTTTGGCAGCCATATTGGAATTTTGTCATGTTAGTGTATGTTTTCTCATCATTTTTTGCTGTAATTACCTCATTTTGATTATTAAAGTATTACACTATTGGAGCGTTTTCTCTTTTGGGCTCATTTTTGGCACTTTTGAGCCCCCTTCCCCTAAGGTGCTCTGTTGCATTGGATCCATGCTTAAATGTGGGATCCCCCTGGTGGCCAAGATTGACACTGCTGGATATTGCTATACCTGATCTGCCTGATGTGGTGATATTGGAGAGGGGTAACCTGTCCTGGATGGATGACACCTGGTGGCTAATCCCTACCTGACGACTTCATCCCTATACAGAGTTCCCAAATCCCGAGCACCGTGGAGTAGGTCTTATTTACTCCAACGCACAATTATTTGTGCTATCTGGTTAGTGTAATGTACATTCATTTTCCATAAGCCATGACAGCCACGAAAGTCACTATCTTCATGCTTTATTCATCACCACTGTCACGTTGCACCGAATGGGTTTTACTAAGGACTTATTCTCCTGATACTAGACTTATTTAGCATTAATTTATGTGACATCTCTCAGCGCTGCATCCTATGTTTGTCTATTGTTTTTCACATTGGAGGTATTTGAGGTTTTCCTCTGGATGCTGGCTGCTTTCTATCTTTTTATTACCCAGCGCTCATATATCATCAACATTCCAAGTTTCTACTGTCCTTGCTAAACGGGACCTGTGGCTTCCTAAGTCCTGAAGCCTCTGAAGTTATGTCATTCCCCTCAGTGCTGATATTCATCTATCATTATAAAGTGAGGAACTCCTTCTATTTGACATGTTGCCAAGGTCAGGCTTCCATCCTGTTGGTGCCCATCAGTCCGCTCATATTTCTTTTTGTTTCTTTGAGTTGTCTATTACTGACAATGCTGCTCACTGTATGACATCATCTGTATCTGTTGCTTCGTATGTTTGTAACACTGAAAAAAGGATTCTTCCCAGCCAGTTTCTGAGAACATAATGTCTGTATTTTGGTGGGTCTTTTTTTTTTTTTTTATTTATTTACAAAAAAAAGGAAGCATGTAGAGAATGAAAATGACTGTCACTGTAAATTTAAATGCCTTTTTTTTCTTTGTAAATGCCACTAAATCCTAGAAATGCTCCACCACACAGGACAGATTAGGGGACCTCCCAAAAAGGTTTTTGAAAGGAATAATACAATTGTAATGTTTCACGTTAAGCAATATTAAAATCACTGCTCTGCCTAAAACAGCATTTTGTAAAACCTTTTGCGCATTTGTACATGTCCCCCAGGGCAATGCCCAGCCCCCTCCATGACCTTTTTTTACCAATGCCTTGCCTATGACCTTGAAAATGGGAATAATTGACCTCACAGATTCGGCTCCTATTGCCCTCAAAGGGGACTTGGCATCCAAACTTGTAATATTTTTGCCGAACATCCAGGATGCATTGGGCTCGTCCTTTCCTAAGGTACAGACAGACCTGATAGAGGGGTATCTGCCTCCCAAACACATTGCCTAGAAAAGTGGGCAGTTCAGAGACCTAACAACACGTCTGGCCCCAGTATTTACATAGACATAGAGCCGTGTACAAAGCACCTCTCTACCTGGTCACATCTGAGTCCATACTGAGCCTATGGTTCATTCATAAACTCTTCTATTGAGGTAGATCTCTGCTCTTCATCCCTTTTGCTTTTGTTTGAATCTGATGACATCAGATCATCTATCACATCACAAACACTAACTGAAAAAGAGGTAAGAGCAGAATATACTAATATACAATAATTGGTCTCCAGATGAACGTATCACAGCACATATGTATTAAGATGCTGACTGTGCTGTGGTATGTATACAAAGCAACTTGAAGTACTTATAAATCCACAGAACAACAAACAATTAGGACTTTTAGAACAGGTATATTCAACACCCTATCCTCCCATAGTATATAAAGGGGTAGACTTAGTGAATCTGGTGCAGATGTGCATGGTACCCAATCAGATTCTAACTTCAGCTTGTTCAATGAAGATTTTGCACTTCCAGTTTTAGTAAAAACCCTCCATTTTGTAAAGTCAGGTGTGGTGAGAACCCATCCTGCCCTACAAGATGACTTCAGGTGAGCCTATGCTTTGGGGTCAGGAGTCAGGGGTTTCCACAAGGACTGTGACTGTTCTTACTGAGTCTCAGGTGGACTCGCTGTCCCCTCTACCTCCAGCAACATTTAAGGATGCCACTGATGAGTTTATCCTTCAGAATCTGTCCTCCTGTACCAGCTGGAATTTTTGGATGATTGTGGGGGGCAATCAAACCCCATATTGGTCATACCTACAAATGTGTAATAATTTTATCAACCACAAACAGAGAAAACATTTCTTTAGACTACTTTTGGGTTTGGAATCAATTTGTCTTGAAGGAGTTGACCTTGGAAAAAGTCATTTTTGGTGCACTCCCGGGTGCAGCAAAAGAAACATAACGTGATTGATAGATTTAAGGATCTTTGGCAGATTACTCTCCAAACAAATATTTTGGATGGTCAGTGGAAAACAAACCTGTATTCTGTCATTCAAATGCTCCATCAGTACACATATCCAGGAAAGTTCATGTAGGTATGCCACACCCACCAAAATACAAATAATTGTTCCTCCAATCACCTGACATATGCTGGAGATGTGGACAGACTAAAGGAACAATGCTTCATATATGGTGGCAATGCTCTTCAATAGCTCGCTCCAAACTGATTTGTGATGTAATTGTCCGCATCCCAGGTACAAAAATGAAACTCACTCTGGCATGTTGCCTGTTACACATCTCCACTTATTATCTTAGTAAATACAAACATTCCTTAACAAAAGCATTTACTAAACTTAACTAAACCATTAATTCCCCAGTATTGGAAGTTCCATCGTTTAGGGACTGGTTACATAACGTAAACTCTATCTATGCTATGGAGAAACCTTGGCTATCGCCAAGGACACAACCTTTCGATTTCAGAAAATTTGGAGAGCCTGGTTCATATTTATATGTGCTGATGATAACTAGGCCTTGTTGAAGAGTTAAGGTGGGATTGGTACCTGCCTTGGTTACTCAGGAACCTGCAGGTGACTCTTTGTTCCCCTCTGAACCCCCTAGTTCTCACTTATTTTCACTACTGGCTATGACATGTGGAAACTGATGTTTCCAATCTTCTTCTCTTTCTAATCTTTTCTACTTTTTTCTTTAAATATATTACCATTCCCTCATATAGTGGTATATACACTATATTGTATATAAAGAATATGGCCGCCGGCCGTTACACGCATATGAACTTTAATGGCCCCCCAGTCTTAGTCCGTAGGGTTCAATATTGAGTTAGCCCCGCCCTTTCCACACACATGACCTTTAATGGCCTCCCAGTCTTAGTCCGTAGGGTTCAATATGGAGTTGGCCCCGCCCTTTCCACACACATGACCTTTAATGGCCCCCCAGTCTTAGTCCGTAGGGTTCAATATTGAGTTGGCCCCGCCCTTTGCAGCTATAACAGCTTCAACTCTTCTGGGAAGGCCGTCCACAAGGTTTAGGAGGGTGTCTATGGGAAGGTTGGACCATTCTTCCAGAAGCACATTTGTCAGGTCAGGCACTGATGTCGGGGGAGGAGGCCTGGCTGGCAGTCTCCGCTCTAATTCATCCCAAAGGTGTTCTATGGGGTTGAGGTCAGGACTCTGTGCAGGACAGTCAAGTTCCTCCACCCCAAACTGGCTCCTCCATGTCTTTATGCACCTTGCTTTGGGCACTGGTGGGCAGTCATGTTGGAACAGGAAGGGGCTATCCCCAAACTCTTCCCACAAAGTTGGGAGCATGAAATTGTCCAAAATGTCTTGGTATGCTGACACCTAACACCGCACAAGGCTGCCCCTATAACACAACACAAGGCTGCCCCTATAACACCGCACAAGGCCGCCCCTATAACACAACACAAGGCTGCCCCTATAACACAACACAAGGCTGCCCCTATAACACAACACAAGGCTGCCCCTATAACACAACACAAGGCTGCCCCTATAACACAACACAAGGCTGCCCCTATAACACCGCACAAGGCTGCCCCTATAACACCGCACAAGGCTGCCCCTATAACACAGCACAAGGCTGCCCCTATAACACCGCACAAGGCTGCCCCTATAACACCACACAAGATTGCCCCTATAACACCGCACAAGGCTGCCCCTATAACACAACACAAGGCTGCCCCTATAACACCGCACAAGGCTGCCCCTATAACACAACACAAGGCTGCCCCTATAACACCGCACAAGGCTGCCCCTATAACACCGCACAAGGCTGCCCCTATAACACAACACAAGGCTGCCCCTATAACACAACACAAGGCTGCCCCTATAACACAACACAAGGCTGCCCCTATAACACAACACAAGGCTGCCCCTATAACACCGCACAAGGCTGCCCCTATAACACCGCAGCCTTGTGTACAGTATGTGGAGTGTGGACTTAGCCCCTGAGCCATCATTGTCTTGATCACTTTCGCCAATCATGGCTCTTCCTGTGAAATCAAGCTGTGATTGGCCAAAGCATTGCACCTGACCTGTGGTCAGGTGCAATGCTTTGGCCAATCACAATGAACCCTAGCAAATTGCATTATGGGGCCCGAACCAGCCACCAAACACCCCATACATTTGAGTGTACAGTGAATGGGATGTATCCCATCCCTATTCATAGGCTGTTTATAGGGGGGACATGACATCCTTGTACCCCACCTTAGTATCTGTAACCTCCCTGGTGGTCTGATGATGTCAGTATTTCTGTGCTCAGAGCGGTACCATTATTTTGCATGGAAATATGTATTTTTTTTATTGTAGGCCTGTAATTCTCAGGAATAACTCACTGAAATCTGTCCGAACAAGAGTCTAGTAAACATCCCGGGATGATAAAACTTGAAACACAAAATCATAAATTATAATTTAATAAATAATCATAAAAAATAATAATATAATAATAATAAATTTAATTCAATAATATAATCAAACCAAAAACACTGAAATGTGAAATAGAGCGCCAAGTTGGCACATCGCTGAGCTCAGTCGCAGAATCATTTTCAGTGTCTGATGAGGAATTTCCCCCACCAATCATTATCACTCAATTCTGCAAGTGGTTCTGATTTACTATCGCTGTTCTCTAGCCGGTCTAAAACCGCGTCTGACCTAAAGGGACGCTTTTTGGACGCCATGGACGTTTCTCAGTTTCCAGGCAGAAAGAACAGTAAAAATGCAGGCAGGGCGCCGGACAAAGCACTCGGGACACAATGTATGTGAAATGGTTTGATACAGGAATGTTATACGATGTGATTTTAGTGGATTTAGTGAATGTCACTTTTTGACATTTTTAAATTTCCCGCCAGTTCCGTCCCCCCGTACGTCCCGATGTTCGCAGGGAACGGAACCTGGAAGACGGATGCCGGCATTGGCCGGGGACGCTGCAGGGGGGACATCGCGGGAGCGCAGGACAAGGTAAGTGATCGAGGGAATCCCAGAGCAACGCTGCAGTGTATTCCCGAGTGTAGCTCGGGGGGGGGGGGGGGGTTACCGCTTGTGGTGCTGAAACTTTACCCCGAGCTACACTCGGGAATACCGCCAGGGGGGTTAATAACATTGTTTTTACACTGCTGAATGACATTGAGAATGTATGGTACTGTGAAAAGATGCCATGCATTGCTGTAGTTTCTTCCCTCCTTCCTCCATCTTTTTGTATTTTCTTTTCCATTTGAAAACTTAAATAAAACTTTTTAAAAATAAATAAATAAATACTAATAATAATAAATACAAGGAGTTCCTGTACAGATCCTGCACACACAATGCAGTCATGTTGACAGATGTCCAGATAAATTAAGTTCTGACCAGTATAACAGCAACTACTTAAAGCAGATTTAAAGACAATGTAAAGCCAACATTTCATATTGCTGATGTGTGGCTGCTGTGCCGTGTATTTGTATGAAGACATCTCCTGGTCTCTTTGTATTGATTCCTCTGTGTGGAATCTCTGGTGTTCCTGACAGTCCTTTTGCTTTTTTTTTTAGCTGTGCTGGGAACTCAGCCTGCTCTCCTCCAATGATTAGGCATCTGCTGACATGTCCCACCCCCCCCCTCCACACACACACACACACACACACACACACACACACACTCACTGGGAAGACCAGTGTTCTTCTGTTTCTCCTCTCCCACCTCTCTATGCAGCTAACGGAAGATATGTGAGGGGAAGAATGTATTTATAATTTTAACTTCTTGCCTGCCAGCCGCAGTGTTTATACTGCGGCAAGGCGGCATTGCTGTGCTAGAGCACGTAAAAAAACGGCGTCTAGCAAAACAGGTAGGAGGTGCACGCGCCCTACCTGCGCCGCCGATCATGGCAGCAGGTGTCCGTCACCGAATCCCAGCGGGTCATTACCCGCCGGCTCCTGGCGATTAGCGGCACGGACTGACAAAGAGCACGGCTGCAGTGTTTACACTGCACCCCTGCTCCCTGTCAGCTCCTAAAACACTGTCAGGGAGAGCAGAGATTAGCTTTCCGGGACAGTGTACACACTAGTAAAACACTCCCCTCACACAGTTAACCCTTTCATTCAATAAAAAAAGTTAACCCCTTCCTCCCCAGTGCCATTAGTACAGTGTCAGTGTTTTCTTTTTTTTTCACTGATCACTGTATTGGTGTCACTGGGGAAGTCAGTGACCCCCAAGTCAGTTCCCCCCCACCAGTATCAAAATGTCCACCGCAGTCCCACCATAAGTCGCTAATCACTGTCATAAATCGCTGATCACCGCCATAAGTCGCTGATCGCCGCAATTATTATTGTAAAAAAAAAATCCCAGTATCTTTCCCGCCATTTGTAAACGCTATAACTTTCACGTAAACCAATTAATTTACACGTATTGGGATTTTTTTAGCAAAGACATGTCGCAGAATACATTTTGGCCAAAATGTATGATAACATTTTATTTTTAATTTTTTTTACTGGACATGTTTTATAGCAAAAAGTCCAAAATATTGTTTTTTTTTCTCAAAATTGGCAGCCTTTTTTTTTATAGCGCAAACAATAAAAACCGCACAGGCGATCAAATACCATCGAAAGAAAGCTCAATTTGTGGGAAAAAAAGGATGTAAATTTAACCTCCCTGGCGGTATGATTATTTCAGATTTTTGGTGCTGAAAGCTGTACATTATTTTTCATGGAAATAGGTATTTTTTTTATTGTAGGCTGTAATTCTCAGGAATAACTCACTGAAATCTGTCCGAACAAGAGTCTAGTAAACACCCCGGTATGGTAAAATTTGAAACACAAAATCATAAATTATAATTTAATAAATAATCATAAAAATAATAATATAATAATAATAAATGTAATTCAATAATATAATCAAACCAAAAACACTGAAATGTGAAATAGAGCGCCAAGTTGGCCCATCGCTGAGCTCAGTCGCAGAATCGTTTTCAGTGTCTGATGAGGAATTTCCCCCACCAATCATTATCACTCAATTCTGCAAGTGGTTCTGATTTACTATCGCTGTTCTCTAGCCGGTCTAAAACCGCGTCTGACCTAAAGGGACGCTTTTTGGACGCCATGGACGTTTCTCAGTTTCCAGGCAGAAAGAACAGTCAAAATGCAGGCAGGGCGCCGGACAAAGCACTCGGGACAAAATGTATGTGAAATGGTTGGATACAGGAATGTTATACGATGTGATTTTAGTGTATTTAGTGAATGTCACTTTTTGTAATTTTTGAATTTCCTGCCAGTTCCGTCCCCCGTATGTCCCGAGGTCGCAGGGAACGGAACACGGAAGACAGATGCCGGCATCGGCCGGATTACATTGCCGGGGACGCTGCAGGAGGGACATCGCAGGAGTGCAGGACAAGGTAAGTGATGGAGGGATCGCGGAGCAGAGCCACATGGTATTCCTGAGTGTAGCTCGCGGTTACCGCTTGTGGTACTGAAACCTTACCCCGAGCTACACTCAGGAATACCGCCAGGGTGGTTAATTTGTGTCCAGTGTTGCATGACCGCGCAATTGTCAATTAAAGTAACGCAGCGACGTAACACAAACCGCTTCTGTAACCGCTTCCTCACCGCCCTATAGCAGAAATACTGCTACAGGGCGGCACGGGTGCGCAAAATCACATATATATATATATACTGTATTTTTCGCTCCATAAGACGCACCTAGGTTTTAGAGGCGAAAAACAGGGGGAAAAAAAATTCTGAACCAATGGACTGCAGACATAGTACAGGAGATGACCAGAGACTGCGGACACAGTACAGGAGATGACCAGAGACTGCGGACACAGTACAGGGGATGACCAGAGACTGCGGACACAGTACAGGGGATGACCAGAGACTGCGGACACAGTACAGGAGATGACCAGAGACTGCAGACATAGTACAGGAGATGACCAGAAACTGCGGACACGGTACAGGAGATGACCAGAGACTGCGGACACAGTACAGGGGATGACCAGAGACTGCGGACACAGTACAGGGGATGACCAGAGACTGCGGACACAGTACAGGAGATGACCAGAGACTGCGGACACAGTACAGGGGATGACCAGAGACTGCGGACACGGTACAGGAGATGACCAGAGACTGCGGACACAGTACAGGGGATGACCAGAGACTGCGGACACAGTACAGGAGATGACCAGAGACTGCGGACACAGTACAGGAGATGACCAGAGACTGCGGACATAGTACAGGAGATGACCAGAGACTGCGGACATAGTACAGGAGATGACCAGAGACTGCGGACACAGTACAGGAGATGACCAGAGACTGCAGACATAGTACAGATGACCAGAGACTGCAGACATAGTACAGGAGATGACCAGAGACTGCAGACACAGTACAGGAGATGACCAGAGACTGCGGACATAGTACAGATGACCAGAGACTGCGGACATAGTACAGGGGATGACCAGAGACTGCGGACATAGTACAGGAGAGGACCAGCGACTGCGGACACAGTACAGGAGATGACCAGAGACTGCGGACACAGCACAGGAGATGACCAGAGACTGCGGACACAGTACAGGAGATGACCAGAGACTGCGGACATAGTACAGGAGATGGTCAGAGACTGCAGACATAGTACAGGAGATGACCAGAGACTGCAGACACAGTACAGGAGATGACCAGAGACTGCGGACACAGTACAGGAGTTGACCAGAGACTGCGGACACAGTACAGGAGATGACCAGAGACTGCGGACACAGTACAGGAGATGACCAGAGACTGCGGACACAGTACAGGAGTTGACCAGAGACTGCGGACACAGTACAGGAGATGACCAGAGACTGCGGACATAGTACAGGAGATGACCAGAGACTGCGGACATAGTACAGGGGATGACCAGAGACTGCAGACATAGTACAGGAGATGACCAGAGACTGCAGACATAGTACAGATGACCAGAGACTGCGGACATAGTACAGGGATGACCAGAGACTGCAGACACAGTACAGGAGATGACCAGAGACTGCAGACAGTGCAGGGGATGAACAGAGACTGCAGACAGTAAAGGAGATGACCAGAGACTGCTGACCTTTGAGGAGGGAGGGGGAGCGGGTTCCTGAATTTGACAGGTACCCACTCCCACTTCTGCGGAGTTGTCCTCTCTTCTCCCACTGCGCATGTGCGAAAAGCGCTGCGCTTTGTGAATGGCCCGGCGCCTTCTGGGACCTGTCATGTGTCCCAGAAGACACCAGATCATTCACAAAGCGAAGCGCATGCGCAGTGGGCACCCGGCTGTCACAGAGGCCAGCGCGGGAAGACTGTGCAGCGCTGGAGCGAGGAACTGGTAAGGCCCTGCAGGAGAGAACAGCTGAGCGGCCGGCCCGGTATTCTGACATGGTGGCGGCAGAAATACCGGACCGGCCGCTTAATATTTGCTCCATAAGACGCACTGACATTTTCCCCCCTTTTTTTTGGGGAAAAAAGTGCGTCTTATGGAGCGAAAAATACGGTATATATATATATACATATATATGTGATTTGTGCTCTCGTGGTTTTCACGGCCCTCCCACATGGCGTCAGATTGCCCGTCAGTACACCAGTCATCACATTTAACCCCTTGATTGCCAGGAGCACGGTCATGTACAATAAACCTCCATTGCTAGTATAGTGTCTTAACGGATCAATATCTTTGATCAGATCAGCAATATACCAGCATTCACATTAGTATAGTGTCCCCAAAAATGCAGCGTTAGTGAGATCAGCCCCAGCACCTGCCAGCACCTGTGTTTAGCCCCTACGATTACCCCCCCCCCCTTCTCCCCCAGCAAGTGCAGTGTCAGTAGGTCACTGTCACTGATACATTGTACACAAAATCGCAGTGTTGGCAGAATCAGTCCTGATCTCTGTTAGCACTTGCCGGTAAATTTTGATGACTCTCATATGCAGCCTCTTAGATTGTAAGCTCCCAGGATCAGGCCCCCCTATCCCTCTTGTATTGAACTGTATTGTTGCTGTATTGTCTCCCGTTATACTGTACAGCGCTGAGCACACTGTTGGCTCCATAAATCCTGTATAATAATAATAATACAAGCCCTGCAGTATGACTTGGTGACGTGGCGAGTCCCATAAGTCCAGTACAAGCCGGTGCGGTGGCGAGCACAAGTACTGTCCCACAGCCACCAAGAAGTTGCACACAGGCCCACAGAGCTCCTAGTATCCTTCCAGATGTGCTTGCAAATCCCGATTGACAGCCCACAAATTCTGCAGCACCCGTACTTCCCCCATTCACTGCCCAACCTGGAATTCAGGTGGAAATAGCAAATTGAAATACTCCCCTTGATTTTTGGAGCTGTTTTTCACAGAATATCTGTATGCGTTGATTGTGGATCAAAGCAGTTTATATGCACAACAATTTATCGCCACCAACCCAAATTCAAACCTTGCCAGACCATTCGCATGGAAACTCGTTACGGTTTCCGAATTTACTTTTTTGGGGGCCTAACCCTCAACATGGGCATTACTAAGAAGAATGAATTGCGGTTGTATTGGTCCGCAGACCCGATTCATCATATGCCGTGTTCTCTGCTGCCATGGCCAGGCATAGATATGACAGTATAATGTGTTTTATACATTTCAATGACAATACACTCTGTCATCCTCGGGGTGACCCTGAATTTGACCGGCTCCACAAAATTCAGCCCCTCGCAAATCACCTTAACCTAACATTTGCAGATGTCTATACTCCCCAGCAAAACATCTGCGTTGAGGAGTCCCTCATTAATTTTTCTGGCCACCTTCCATTCGAACAATTTCTCCCCAGCAAGCGTGCCAGATATGGGGTCAAGATGTAGAAGACCTGTGAGAGGACAACAGGATATACTTATAAGTTTTGGATTTACGAGGGAAAAGATAGTCACGTGGAGCCCCCTGGATGCCCAGACTACATGGGGAGCAGTGGCAAGATAGTTTGGGACTTGGTGTCATCATTTCTCCATATGGGGTACCACTTATACGTGGACAAGTTTTATTCAAGCGTGCCACTATTTAGACATTTGTACAATCTTGGAACTGGCGCATGTGGCACCGTGTGACCTAATGTGTGCCCACCATTAGAAGTGGGTGGATGCAGGGCGGTATATTCTAATGGTGGGCATACCACACACTTTTTTTTTTTTTTGGCAGAGATTTCTTCTCTCTTTTTCATTCAGTCCACAGGCTGCATACAAAAAAACCCCAAAAGAACGCAGCATATACACCCAACAAGGACCAGCAACGTACTGGTACATCACCTACAGCTGCAGGCATCATCCTGGAATCATTTTTTTCAGCTGGCGATCAGCTTTCATGTAAAAGCAATCCTAGTGGCTAATTAACTGCAGGATTGCTTTCAGGGGCCGAAATATGACCAGAGACGTGTGGACTGACATAGGGAACACCAGGCTTCAAGAGTAATGAAAACAATACAATTTATTCGAGAGGCACCAATATACAATGCACAGTGAAACACAACTAGATAACAAACCCTTCACCCAATATAAACATGAACAGCAAAAAGAGTAGTCAGGCTAGCCGGGGTCATGCACAGGAGATCAACCATGGGATGCAGAGGAAGACGGGACACAAAGCAGGGTAACAGGTAGCAGGGCAACGGGTTAGCAGGTAGTAGGTAACGGCTAACAGGTTAGCAGGTAACAGAGGCTCAAGAAAACAACACCAAGACCCTGCTTGCAGGCCTGGTTGCTGTTTAAATACACCTCCTGCAATCAGCCTCAGGTGATGACTTGATTGCAGGAGGTAAGATCCTGGCTGCTGAAAAGGCACCTGCTGGTACGTCCCGGTACTGCAACCAGCGGTGAGTCCATTCCTGACAATTGCTTTTACAAGCAGTGGGAGACAATACCCCCCCCCCCTCCCCCGCTGCCTTCCACGGCCTTCTCGGGCAGTCTCGTGCCATTGGGGGAACCTGAGAACGCAGCCGGTTTTTCTGCCAGCTGACCATAGAGCTGATTGGAGACCAGAGTGGTGCCAATCATCTCTATAGTCTAAGAATTCGGAAGCTACAAGCATTTCATCACTTCAGTTTCGCAGGATATAAACAGCGCCATTTGTAAATTGGGAAAGCATCTGATCACCGATCTTGGTGACATGAGATAATGTAAGGGCAGAGGAGAGATCCTGATAGACCCCAGATTTCTTAAAAAAGAATATATGACAATGCCCATTGAAGTTATAGGGGATATTTGCATTCCCTGTTATAGCATTAAAAGTGATAAAAAAAAAAAAATTAAAAGTGACAGTGTAAAAATAATAAAAAAATCAAAATAACTTTAAATAAAAGTACCCTCACCTCCCGCGCATGCGCGCACCTGCGTTCATGAGCGTTGACCCTTTGTCAGTATGGAAACAGCGGTTGCGCCATGCATGTGAGGTATCACCACGAACTTCAGATGAAGGGCAGTAATTCTAACACTAGACCTCCTCTGTAAATCTAAAATGGTGGCTTGTAAAGGCTTTTAAACATTGCCTATGGATATTAAAAACGTATGCAGTTTGTCGCCATTGCACGAGGCATGCGCAGTTTTAAAGCATGTCATGTTTGGTATCTATTTACTCGGCATACCATCATCTTTTATATTTTACAAAATAATTGGCCAATATATTGTGTTTTTGTGCATTAAAAGTAAAAAAGTGTATTTTTAAAAAAATTGCTTTTGAAAAATCGCTGCGCAAGTACTATGTGCCATAAAAAATTGCAGCACCCACCATTTTATTCACTATGGATTCTGCTTTAAAAAAATATATAATGTTTGGGGGTTTAAATGAATTTCCTAGCAAAAAATACAGATTTTTTTCATGCGAACAAAAAGTGTCAGAAAAGGCTTGGTCTTCAGGTGGTTAGATGAGTGAGTGATGTGTGGCATAAACTTCTAATGCTGGGCATAAAACGGCCCCACCCCCCAAAACGACCCCTTTTTGGAAAGTAGACACCCAAAACTATTTGCTGAGAGGCACGTTGAATAAATAGAAGAATTTATTTTTTTACCACAAGTTTTTGGAAAATGGCAAACAAAAAAATTATTTTCTTTACACAGAATTGTCACCTAAATGATTTACTGCTCACACAAGCCATGGGTATATGTGGAATTACTCCCCAAAATACATTCTGATACTTCTCCCGAGTATGGGGGTACCACATGTGAGACACGTTTTGGCAGTCTAGCCAAGTACAGGACCCCAAAATCCAATAAGAACCTTCAGGCTTTTAAAGGGCTTTATTCCCTCATTACACTTCCAGACTACCTATCACAGTTTCGGAGGCTCTGAAATGCCAGGATAGCACCTAACCCCCCCCCCCAATGACCCCTTTTTGGAAAGTAGACACCCCAAGAAATTTGATAAAAAGCACAGTAAGTATTTTGCAGATCTCATTTGTTGCCACAAGTTTTTGGAAAATGAAAAAAAAAAACAAAAACATTTTTTCTATTCTTTTTTTATATTTCAAAACCTTGTGAGAAAAATGAGATCTGCAAAATACTCACCATGCCTCTTTTTAAATTCCATGGGGTGTCTACTTTCCAGAAAGGGGTCATTTGGGGGGGTTTGGTACTATCCTGGCATGTCAGGACCTCCGAAACTGTGATAGGTAGTGAGGAAGTGAAATGAGGAAGTTACGCACCTTCAGGCTTTCAAAGTGGTCATTGGATTTCAGGCTCCTGTATGTGGCTAGGCTCCCAAAAAGTCTCACACATGTGGTACCCCCATACTCAGGAGAAGTAGCAGAATGTATTTTGGGGTGTAATTCCACATATACTCATGGCTTGTGCGAGAAATAAATCATTTAAATGACAACTTTGTGTAAAAAAAATTAAAAAAAAGTTTTAGTCATTCTCTAGAAACTTGTGGAAAAAAAATAAATCTTCCATGGACTCAATATGCCTTTCAGCAGATAGCTTAAGGTGTCTACTTTACGAAAAGGGGTCATTTTTGGGTGTTTGTACTATTCTGCTATTTTAGCACCTCAAGAAATGTGATGAGCAGTCAGAAAGTAAAAGCTGTGTAAATTCTCTTATCTATACCATAGTTTGTAGACGCTATAACTTCACACAAAGTAATAAATATACACTTATTGGGATTTTTTTTACCAAAAACATGGAGCAGAATACATTTTGGCCTAAATTTATGACAAAATTTTAGTTTTTTTGGATAATTTTTATGACCGAAATGAGAAAATATTGTTTTTTTCAAAAAAAAGTTTTTTTCTTCAAAAATGTTTTTGTTTATAGCGCCAAAAATAAAAAGTGCACAGGTGATCAAACACCACCAAAAGAAAGCTCTATTTGTGTGAAAAAAAGGACATAAATTTCATTTATGTACCGCATTGCATGACCGCAGAATTGTCCATTAACCTCCTTAGTGGTATTCCTGAGTGTAGCTCGGGGTAAAATTTGAGTACCAAGAGCGGTAACCCCCCCCCGAGCTACATTTGGGCTTACCATGAGGCGTTGCTCAGGGAGTCCCTGCAGCACTTACCTTGTCCTTCGCTCCCGTGATGTGTCCCCTGCAGCATCCCCAGCCATCTCCTCCGGCCGATGCCGGCATCCGGCTTCCGTGTTCCGGTCCCTGTGACGTCGGGACAAACTGGCGCCGGAACCGACGGCAAATTTGAAATTTTTAAAAAATGTCATTTTTTAAAAAATGATTATTACATAGTAAAACATTGCTGTTTCAATGCATTTCACATACATTTTGTCCCGAGTGCTTTGTCCGGCGCCCTGCCTGCATTTTTACTGTTCTTTCTGCCTGGAAACTGAGAAACGTCCATGGCGTCCAAAAAGCGTCCCTTTAGGTCAGACGCGGTTTTAGACCGGCTAGAGAACAGCGATAGTAAATCAGAACCACTTGCAGAATTGAGTGATAATGATTGGTGGGGGAAATTCCTCATCTGACACTGAAAATGATTTTGCGACTGAGCTCAGCGATGGGCGAATTTGCCTCTGTATTTCACATTTCAGTGTTTTTGGTTTGATTATATTATTGAATTACATTTATTATTATTATATTATTATTTTTTATGATTATTTATTCAATTATAATTTATGATTTTGTGCTTCAAGTTTTATCCTACCCGGGATGTTTACTAGACTCTTGTTCGGACAGATTTCAGGGAGTTATTCCTAAAAATTACAGCCTACAATAAAAAACTACATATTTCCATGCAAAATAATGTACCGCTTTCAGCACAAAAAAACGGAAATAATCAGACCGCCGAGGTTAAACTAGCGCAACGCTGTATAGCAAAAAAATGGCGTACATTGGAGTATCTATACCATAGTTTGTAGACGCTATAACTGTCACACAAAGTAATCAATATACACTCATTGGGATTTTTTTACCAAAAACATGGAGCAGAATACATTTTGGCCTAAATTTATAACCAACTTTGAGTTTACTATATATTCTTTATAGCTGAAAGTAAAAAATATTGTTTTTCTTCAACATTTTTGGTCTTTTTTTGTTTATAGTGTGAAAAATAAAAAGCGCACAGGTGATCAAACACCACTGAAAGAAAGCTCTATTTGTGTGAAAAAAAGGACTTAAATTTTGTTTGGGTGCAGCGTTGCATGACCGCGCAATTATCAGTTGAATTAGTGCAGTGCGGAGTAGCAAAAAGAAGCAAAAAGAGGCGTGGTCAGGAAGGGGGGCAAATCCTCTGGATGGCAAGGGGTTAAACTGCATGGATTGTTTACAAATACTTTAAACAAACAGCACTACTTTTTTCTTACAGCTACTAATTGTTGAGCGAATAGTAAAGGCCCTAGATCCAAAAAACACCAGAAGACAAATCTTGGAACCTACCAAAGGAACCTGGTGGGATTAAGCCAGCTGGATTGCCCAAGAAATGAAACTTTAAGCAAAGTGTGGGGCCCCGTAGGGATTTGTACATAATGATCACTTAACATTCCCCAAGTTACAATGTTCTGTGTCTGAAATACTCACATTTCTGGTAGTTCTGATCTGCACACATTGTAGAAAGGAAAGGCCACAGAAATTCCACCTAGACTGTAGTGGGTCATCTACTGAACACACCATATTACATACAATATATATTGCAGTGATCACTTACCTGTGTATACCGATACATATTGAGGAGCTGGGCCATCGCATGATTTGAATGGAAAGTACTGTCACCAATAAAACCGGCCACTTCTCCATGTTCCTTACAGTGATAGTTTGGGATTTCCTTGTCTTCGGACAATATATTCATGACAGATCCCAAAATTCTCTTTGGATCAGAACAAGTACTAAATATATGATAGCCCAGGGTGACATTGGGCAGAAGATTTGGATTCTTGTTAATCTCCTTGACAGCAGTGATGATCGCCAAGATGCTTTTGTACTCTAAAAGGTCTGCGCTGCAGGATATTGAGAGTGTTTCAAACTTCACAAAAAGGTAACTTTTTTAGCACCCCACTCCACACAGGTTACATTTCGGTTTTGGCGCCGGCATATTTAGATGAGCAGTAATTTATTTTCAAGTCTGCTCAGATCTGTACCTAAGCCTGGTGGATCATTGCTAGTGCCTGCTTCTGGAAGAAGCTTCCACAAATAAAGCAGGAGGGTCAGCCACTGGGTTATGCATATTTTTTCTTTCTTCAGCCAATCCCTGGAAGGGGGTACCCAGAAGGTGGCTGGGGAGAAGATAAATGTTATACATTAAATTATACATGGAGATCATATCTCCGCCTTATGTATTATACAGCTGATCATGGAGATAATGGTGATCATATCCCCCCTTATGTATTATACATGGAGATCATATCCCCCCTGATGTATTATACATGGAGTTCATATCCCTCTTATGTATTATACATGGAGATCATATCCCCCCTTATGTATTATACATGGAGATCATATCCCCCTTATGTATTGTACATGGAGATCATATCCCCCTTATGTATTATACATGGAGATCATATCCCCCTTATGTATTATACATGGAGATCATATCCCCCTTATGTATTATACATGGAGATCATATCCCCCCTTATGTATTATACATGGAGATCATATCCCCCCTTATGCATTATACATGGAGATCATATCCCCCTTATGTATTATACATGGAGATCATATCCCCCCCCTTATGTATTATACATGGAGATCATATCCCCCCTTATACATTATACATGGAGATCATATCCCCCTTATGTATTATACATGGAGATCACATCCCCCCCCCTTATGTATTATACATGGAGATCATATCCCTCCTTATGTATTATACATGGATATCATATCCCCCCTTATGTATTACACATGGAGATCATATCCCCCCTTATGTATTATACATGGAGATCATATCCCCCCTTATGTATTATACATGGAGATCATATCCCCCCTTATGTATTATACATGGAGATCATATCCCCCTTATGTATTGTACATGGAGATCATATCCCCCTTATGTATTATACATGGAGATCATATCCCCCTTATGTATTATACATGGAGATCATATCCCCCTTATGTATTATACATGGAGATCATATCCCCCCTTATGTATTATACATGGAGATAATATCCCCCCTTATGTATTATACATGGTGAACATATCCCCCCTTATGTATTATACATGGAGATCATATCCCCCTTATGTATTATACATGGAGATCATATCCCCCTTATGTATTATACATGGAGATCATATCCCCCCTTATGTATTTTACATGGAGTTCATATCCCCCCTTATGTATTATACATGGAGATCATATCACCCTTATGTATTATACATGGAGATCATATCCCCCCTTATGTATTATACATGGAGATCATATCCCCCCTTATGTATTATACAGGGAGATCATATCCCCCCTTATGTATTATACAGGGAGATCATATCCCCCCCTTATGTATTATACATGGAGATCATATCCCTCCTTATGTATTATACATGGAGATCATATCCCCCCTTATGTATTATATATGGAGATCATATCCCCCTTATGTATTATACATGGAGATCATATCCCCCCTTATGTATTATACATGGAGATCATATCCCCCTTATGTATTATACATGGAGATCATATCCCCCTTATGTATTACACATGGAGATCATATCACCCCTTATGTATTATACATGGAGATCATATCCCCCTTATGTATTATACATGGAGATCATATCCCCCTTATGTATTATACATGGAGATCATATCCCCCTTATGTATTATACATGGAGATCATATCCCCCCCTAATGTATTATACATGGTGATCATATCCCCCCTTATGTATTATACATGGAGATCATATCCCCCCTTATGTATTATACATGGTGATCATATCCCCCCTTATGTATTATACATGGAGATCATATCCCCCTTATGTATTATACATGGAGATCATATCCCCCCCTTATGTATTATACATGGTGATCATATCCCCCCCTTATGTATTATACATGGAGATCATATCCCCCCTTATGTATTATACATGGAGATCATATCCCCCCTTATGTATTATACATGGAGATCATATCCCCCCTTATGTATTATACATGGAGATCATATCCCCCCTTATGCATTATACATGGAGATCATATCCCCCTTATGTATTATACATGGAGATCATATCCCCCCCCTTATGTATTATACATGGAGATCATATCCCCCCTTATACATTATACATGGAGATCATATCCCCCTTATGTATTATACATGGAGATCACATCCCCCCCCCCTTATGTATTATACATGGAGATCATATCCCCCCTTATGTATTATACATGGATATCATATCCCCCCTTATGTATTACACATGGAGATCATATCCCCCCTTATGTATTATACATGGAGATCATATCCCCCCTTATGTATTATACATGGAGATCATATCCCCCTTATGTATTATACATGGAGATCATATCCCCCTTATGTATTGTACATGGAGATCATATCCCCCTTATGTATTATACATGGAGATCATATCCCCCTTATGTATTATACATGGAGATCATATCCCCCTTATGTATTATACATGGAGATCATATCCCCCCTTATGTATTATACATGGAGATAATATCCCCCCTTATGTATTATACATGGAGATCATATCCCCCCTTATGTATTATACATGGAGATCATATCCCCCTTATGTATTATACATGGAGATCATATCCCCCTTATGTATTATACATGGAGATCATATCCCCCCTTATGTATTTTACATGGAGTTCATATCCCCCCTTATGTATTATACATGGAGATCATATCACCCTTATGTATTATACATGGAGATCATATCCCCCCTTATGTATTATACATGGAGATCATATCCCCCCTTATGTATTATACAGGGAGATCATATCCCCCCTTATGTATTATACAGGGAGATCATATCCCCCCCTTATGTATTATACATGGAGATCATATCCCTCCTTATGTATTATACATGGAGATCATATCCCCCTTATGTATTATATATGGAGATCATATCCCCCTTATGTATTATACATGGAGATCATATCCCCCCTTATGTATTATACATGGAGATCATATCCCTCTTATGTATTATACATGGAGATCATATCCCCCTTATGTATTACACATGGAGATCATATCACCCCTTATGTATTATACATGGAGATCATATCCCCCTTATGTATTATACATGGAGATCATATCCCCCTTATGTATTATACATGGAGATCATATCCCTTTTATGTATTATACATGGAGATCATATCCCCCCCTAATGTATTATACATGGTGATCATATCCCCCCTTATGTATTATACATGGAGATCATATCCCCCCTTATGTATTATACATGGAGATCATATCCCCCTTATGTATTATACATGGAGATCATATCCCCCCCTTATGTATTATACATGGTGATCATATCCCCCCTTATGTATTATACATGGAGATCATATCCCCCCTTATGTATTATACATGGAGATCATATCCCCCCTTATGTATTATACATGGAGATCATATCCCCCCTTATGTATTATACATGGAGATCATATCCCCCCTTATGCATTATACATGGAGATCATATCCCCCCTTATGTATTATACATGGATATCATATCCCCCCTTATGTATTACACATGGAGATCATATCCCCCCTTATGTATTATACATGGAGATCATATCCCCCTTATGTATTATACATGGAGATCATATCCCCCTTATGTATTATACATGGAGATCATATCCCCCTTATGTATTATACATGGAGATCATATCCCCCCTTATGTATTATACATGGATATCATATCCCCCCTTATGTATTACACATGGAGATCATATCCCCCCTTATGTATTATACATGGAGATAATATCCCCCCTTATGTATTATACATGGTGAACATATCCCCCCTTATGTATTATACATGGAGATCATATCCCCCTTATGTATTATACATGGAGATCATATCCCCCTTATGTATTATACATGGAGATCATATCCCCCCTTATGTATTTTACATGGAGTTCATATCCCCCCTTATGTATTATACATGGAGATCATATCACCCTTATGTATTATACATGGAGATCATATCCCCCCTTATGTATTATACATGGAGATCATATCCCCCCTTATGTATTATACAGGGAGATCATATCCCCCCTTATGTATTATACAGGGAGATCATATCCCCCCCTTATGTATTATACATGGAGATCATATCCCTCCTTATGTATTATACATGGAGATCATATCCCCCCTTATGTATTATATATGGAGATCATATCCCCCTTATGTATTATACATGGAGATCATATCCCCCCTTATGTATTATACATGGAGATCATATCCCCCTTATATATTATACATGGAGATCATATCCCCCTTATGTATTACACATGGAGATCATATCACCCCTTATGTATTATTCATGGAGATCATATCCCCCTTATGTATTATACATGGAGATCATATCCCCCTTATGTATTATACATGGAGATCATATCCCCCTTATGTATTATACATGGAGATCATATCCCCCCCTAATGTATTATACATGGTGATCATATCCCCCCTTATGTATTATACATGGAGATCATATCCCCCCTTATGTATTATACATGGAGATCATATCCCCCTTATGTATTATACATGGAGATCATATCCCCCCCTTATGTATTATACATGGTGATCATATCCCCCCCTTATGTATTATACATGGAGATCATATCCCCCCTTATGTATTATACATGGAGATCATATCCCCCCTTATGTATTATACATGGAGATCATATCCCCCCTTATGTATTATACATGGAGATCATATCCCCCCTTATGCATTATACATGGAGATCATATCCCCCTTATGTATTATACATGGAGATCATATCCCCCCCCCCTTATGTATTATACATGGAGATCATATCCCCCTTATGTATTATACATGGAGATCACATCCCCCCCCCCCTTATGTATTATACATGGAGATCATATCCCCCCTTATGTATTATACATGGATATCATATCCCCCCTTATGTATTACACATGGAGATCATATCCCCCTTATGTATTATACATGGAGATCATATCCCCCTTATGTATTATACATGGAGATCATACCCCCCTTATGTATTATACATGGAGATCATATCCCCCTTATGTATTATACATGGAGATCATATCCCCCCCTTATGTATTATACATGGTGATCATATCCCCCTTATGTATTATACATGGAGATAATATCCCCCTTATGTATTATACATGGAGATCATATCCCCCCTTATGTATTATACATGGTGATCATATCCCCCTTATGCATTATACATGGAGATCATATCCCCCCTTATGTATTATGCATGGAGATCATATCCCCCCCTTATGTATTATACATGGTGATCATATCCCCCTTATGTATTATACATGGAGATCATATCCCCCCTTATGTATTATACATGGGGATCATATCCCCCCTTATTTATTATACATTGAGATCAAATCCCCCCTATGTTTTATACATGGAGATCATATCCCCCCTTATATATTATACATGTAGATCATATCCCCCTAATGTATTATACATGGAGTTCATATCCCCCCCTAATGTATTATACATGGAGATCAAATCCCCCCTTATGTATTATACATGGAGATCATATCCCCCTTTATGTATTATAAATGGATATCATATCCCCCCTTATGTAATATACACGGAGATCATATCCCCCCTTATGTATTATACATGGAGATCATATCCCCCCTTATGTATTATACATGGAGATCATATCCCCCCTTATGTATTATACATTGAGATCATATCCCCCTTATGTATTATACATGGAGATCATATCCCCCTTATGTATTATACATGGAGATCATATCCCCATTATTTATTATACATGGAGATCATATCCCCCTTTATGTATTATACATGGAGATCATATCCCCCTTATGTATTATACATGGAGATCATATACCCCCTTATGTAATATACATGGAGATCATATCCCCCCTTATGTATTATACATGGAGATCATATCCCCCTTATGTATTATACATGGAGATCATATCCCCCCTTATGTATTATACATGGAGGTCATATCCCCCTTATGTATTATACATGGAGATCATATCCCCCCCTTATGTTTTATACATGGAGATCATATCCCCCCTTATGTTTTATACATGGAGATCATATCCCCCTTATGTATTATACATGGAGATCATATCCCCCCTTATGTTTTATACATGGTGATCATATCCCCCCTTATATAATATACATGGAGATCATATCCCCCCCTTATTTATTATACATGTTGATCATATCCATCTTATGTATTATACATGGAGATCATATCCCCCCCTTATGTATTATACATGGAGATCATATCCCCCTTATGTATTATACATGGAGATCATATCCCCCCTTATGTATTATACATGGAGATCATAGCTCCCCATTATGTATTATACATGGAGATCATATCCCCCCTTATGTATTATACATGGAGATCATATCCCCCCTTATGTATTATACATGGAGATCATATCCCCCCTTATGTATTATACATGGAGATCATATCCCCCCTTATGTTTTATACGTGGAGATCATATCCCCCTTATGTATTATACATGGTGATCATATCCCCCCTTATGTATTATACATGGAGATCATATCCCCCCTTATGTATTATAAATGGAGATCATATCCCCCCTTATGTATTATACATGGAGATCATATCCCCCTTATGTATTATACATGGAGATCATATCCCCCTTATGTATTATACATGGAGATCATATCCCCCCTTATGTATTATACATGGAGATCATATTCCCCCTTATGTATTATACATGGAGATCATATCCCCCCTTATGTATTATACATGGACATCATATCCCCCCTTATGTATTATACATTGAGATCATATCCCCCTTATGTATTATACATGGAGATCATATCCCCCTTATGTATTATACATGGAGATCATATCCCCTTTATTTATTATACATGGAGATCATATCCCCCTTTATGTATTATACATGGAGATCATATCCCCATTATTTATTATACATGGAGATCATACCCCCCCCTTATGTTTTATACATGGTGATCATATCCCCCCTTATGTATTATACATGGAGATCATATCCCCCCCTTATTTATTATACATGTTGATCATATCCATCTTATGTATTATACACGGAGATCATATCCCCCTTATGTATTATACATGGAGATCATATCCCCCTTATGTATTATACATTGAGATCATATCCCCCCCTTATGTATTATACATGGATATCATATCCCCCTTATGTATTATACATGGAGATCATATCCCCCTTATGTATTATACATGGAGATCATATCCCCCTTATGTATTATACATGGATATCATATCCCCCTTCTGTATTATACATGGAGATCATATCCCCCCTTATGTATTATACATGGAGATCATATCCCCCCCTTATGTATTTTGCATGTTGATCATATCCCCCTTCTGTATTATACATGGAGATCATAGCCCCCCTTTTGTATTATACATGGAGATCATATCTCCCCTTATGTATTATACATGGAGATCATATCCCCCTTATGTATTATACATGTAGATCATATCTCCCCCTTATGTATTTTACATGTTGATCATATCCCCCCCTTATGTATTATACATGGAGATCATATCCCCCCTTATGTATTATACATGGAGATCATATCCCCCCTTATGTATTATACATGGAGATCACATCCCCCCTTATGTATTATACATGGAGATCATATCCCCCCTTATGTATTATACATTGTGATCATATCCCCCTTATGTATTATACATGGAGATCATATCCCCCCTTATGTTTTATACATGGTGATCATATCCCCCCTTATGTATTATACATGGATATCATATCCCCCCCTTATTTATTATACATGTTGATCATATCCATCTTATGTATTATACACGGAGATCATATCCCCCTTATGTATTATACATGGAGATCATATCCCCCTTATGTATTATACATTGAGATCATATCCCCCCTTATGTATTATACATGGAGATCATATCCCCCTTATGTATTATACATGGAGATCATATCCCCCTTATGTATTATACATGGATATCATATCCCCCTTCTGTATTATACATGGAGATGATATCCCCCCTTATGTATTATACATGGAGATCATATCCCCCCCTTATGTATTTTACATGTTGATCATATCCCCCTTCTGTATTATACATGGAGATCATAGCCCCCCTTTTGTATTATACATGGAGATCATATCTCCCCCTTATGTATTTTACATGTTGATCATATCCCCCCCTTATGTATTATACATGGAGATCATATCCCCCCTTATGTATTATACATGGAGATCATATCCCCCCTTATGTATTATACATGGAGATCATACCCCCCTTATGTATTATACATGGAGATCATATCCCCCATTATGTATTATACATGGAGATCATATCCCCCCTTATGTATTATACATGGAGATCATATCCCCCCTTATGTATTATACATGGAGATCACATCCCCCCTTATGTATTATACATGGAGATCATATCCCCCATTATGTATTATACATTGTGATCATATCCCCCTTATGTATTATACATGGAGATCACATCCCCCCTTATGTATTATACATGGAGATCATATCCCCCATTATGTATTATACATTGTGATCATATCCCCCTTATGTATTATACATGGAGATCATATCCCCCCTTATGTATTATACATGGAGATCATATCCCCCTTATGTATTATACATGGAGATCATATCCCCCTTATGTATTATACATGGAGATCATATCCCCCTTATGTATTATACATGGAGATCATATCCCCCCTTATGTATTATACATGGTGATCATATCCCCCCTTATGTATTATACATGGAGATCATATCCCCCCCTTATGTATTATACATGGAGATCATATCCCCCCTTATGTATTATACATGGAGATCATATCCCCCCCTTATGTATTATACATGGAGATCATATCCCCCCTTATGTATTATACATGGAGATCATATCCCCCCCTTATGTATTATACATGGAGATCATATCCCCCTTATGTATTATACTTGGAGATCATATCCTCCCTTATGTATTATACATTGAGATTAGAGATGAGCGAATCGAAGTATCCGAAGTGGAATTCGAGTCGAATATCGGAAAAATTTCGATTCGCGCCGAATCCGAAAAATAGCCTAATTCGGACGCGCGAATCGAAATTTTTCAGAAAATGGCGGCTGACATGTGCGGTGACGGAGCGGGGATGTCTGGGAAGGCGCGCAGACAAGGCGCGCTGACCCATAATGCATTCCTCAACTACATGTGATCGCATCAGCCTATCAGCAGCCAGCCAGCCAGCACTGTGTAATGGTCGAGCTATAAATAGCGGCCATTTTGGAATTCTTCATTTGCCTGCAGTTATTGAACAGAGGCAGACCGCTCTGTACTAGGGACAGGGACAGAATTAGGGCCACAGAAACGATAATTGGGGACAGAGAAAAGTTACTTAGGGACAGAGAACCATTACTCAGGGACACAGACTTGTTAATGAGGGCCACAGAATCGTTATTTAGGGACAAAGAAACGCTAGTTAGGGCCACAGAATTCATAATCAGGGACAGACAGAATTGTTACTCAGTGCCAGAGAATTGTTACTTAGGGCCACAGAAACGTTATTAGGGCCACAGAATTGTTACTCAGGGACAGACAGAATTGTTACTGAGTGCCAGAGAATTGTTACTCAGGGACAGACAGAATTGTTACTGAGTGCCAGAGAATTGTTACTTAGGGCCACAGAAACTTTAATTAGGGCCACAGAATTTTTACTCAGGGACAGACAGAATTGTTACTGAGTGCCAGAGAATTGTTACTCAGGGACAGACAGAATTGTTACTGAGTGCCAGAGAATTGTTACTCAGGGCCACAGAAACTTTACTTAGGGCCACAGAATTGTTACTCGCACAGACACAGAATTGTTACTCGCACAGACACAGAATTGTTACTGAAGGCCACAGAACTGTTACTTAGGGCCACAGAATTGTTACTCGCACAGACACAGAACTGTTACTGAGGGCCACAGAACTGTTACTTAGGGACAAAGAAACGCTAGTTAGGGCCACAGAATTCATACTCAGGGACAGACAGAATTGTTACGGAGTGCCAGAGAATTGTTACTCAGGGACAGACAGAATTGTTACGGAGTGCCAGAGAATTGTTACTCAGGGACAGACAGAATTGTTACTGAGTGCCAGAGAATTGTTACTTAGGGCCACAGAAACTTTAATTAGGGCCACAGAATTTTTACTCAGGGACAGACAGAATTGTTACTGAGTGCCAGAGAATTGTTACTCAGGGACAGACAGAATTGTTACGGAGTGCCAGAGAATTGTTACTCAGGGACAGACAGAATTGTTACTGAGTGCCAGAGAATTGTTACTTAGGGCCACAGAAACTTTAATTAGGGCCACAGAATTTTTACTCAGGGACAGACAGAATTGTTACTGAGTGCCAGAGAATTGTTACTCAGGGACAGACAGAATTGTTACCGAGTGCCAGAGAATTGTTACTCAGGGACAGACAGAATTGTTACTGAGTGCCAGAGAATTGTTACTTAGGGCCACAGAAACTTTAATTAGGGCCACAGAATTTTTACTCAGGGACAGACAGAATTGTTACTGAGTGCCAGAGAATTGTTACTCAGGGACAGACAGAATTGTTACTGAGTGCCAGAGAATTGTTACTTAGGGCCACAGAAACTTTAATTAGGGCCACAGAATTTTTACTCAGGGACAGACAGAATTGTTACTGAGTGCCAGAGAATTGTTACTCAGGGACAGACAGAATTGTTACGGAGTGCCAGAGAATTGTTACTCAGGGACAGACAGAATTGTTACTGAGTGCCAGAGAATTGTTACTCAGGGACAGACAGAATTGTTACTGAGTGCCAGAGAATTGTTACTTAGGGCCCCAGAAACTTTAATTAGGGCCACAGAATTTTTACTCAGGGACAGACAGAATTGTTACTGAGTGCCAGAGAATTGTTACTCAGGGACAGACAGAATTGTTACGGAGTGCCAGAGAATTGTTACTCAGGGACAGACAGAATTGTTACTGAGTGCCAGAGAATTGTTACTCAGGGACAGACAGAATTGTTACTGATTGCCAGATAATTGTTACTCAGGGCCCCAGAAACTTTACTTAGGGCCACAGAATTTTTACTCAGGGACAGACAGAATTGTTACTGAGTGCCAGAGAATTGTTACTCAGGGACAGACAGAATTGTTACTGAGTGCCAGAGAATTGTTACTCAGGGACAGACAGAATTGTTACTGAGTGCCAGATAATTGTTTCTCAGGGCCCCAGAAACTTTACTTAGGGCCACAGAATTTTTACTCAGGGACAGACAGAATTGTTACTGAGTGCCAGAGAATTGTTACTCAGGGACAGACAGAATTGTTACGGAGTGCCAGAGAATTGTTACTCAGGGACAGACAGAATTGTTACTGAGTGCCAGAGAATTGTTACTTAGGGCCACAGAAACTTTAATTAGGGCCACAGAATTTTTACTCAGGGACAGACAGAATTGTTACTGAGTGCCAGAGAATTGTTACTCAGGGACAGACAGAATTGTTACCGAGTGCCAGAGAATTGTTACTCAGGGACAGACAGAATTGTTACTGAGTGCCAGAGAATTGTTACTTAGGGCCACAGAAACTTTAATTAGGGCCACAGAATTTTTACTCAGGGACAGACAGAATTGTTACTGAGTGCCAGAGAATTGTTACTCAAGGACAGACAGAATTGTTACTGAGTGCCAGAGAATTGTTACTTAGGGCCCCAGAAACTTTAATTAGGGCCACAGAATTTTTACTCAGGGACAGACAGAATTGTTACTGAGTGCCAGAGAATTGTTACTCAGGGACAGACAGAATTGTTACGGAGTGCCAGAGAATTGTTACTCAGGGACAGACAGAATTGTTACTGAGTGCCAGAGAATTGTTACTTAGGGCCACAGAAACTTTAATTAGGGCCACAGAATTTTTACTCAGGGACAGACAGAATTGTTACTGAGTGCCAGAGAATTGTTACTCAGGGACAGACAGAATTGTTACCGAGTGCCAGAGAATTGTTACTCAGGGACAGACAGAATTGTTACTGAGTGCCAGAGAATTGTTACTTAGGGCCACAGAAACTTTAATTAGGGCCACAGAATTTTTACTCAGGGACAGACAGAATTGTTACTGAGTGCCAGAGAATTGTTACTCAGGGACAGACAGAATTGTTACGGAGTGCCAGAGAATTGTTACTCAGGGCCACAGAAACATTACTTAGGGCCAGAGAATTTTTACTCAGGGACAGACAGAATTGTTACTGAGTGCCAGAGAATTGTTACTCAGGGACAGACAGAATTGTTACGGAGTGCCAGATAATTGTTACTCAGGGCCCCAGAAACTTTACTTAGGGCCACAGAATTTTTACTCAGGGACAGACAGAATTGTTACTGAGTGCCAGAGAATTGTTACTCAGGGACAGACAGAATTGTTACGGAGTGCCAGAGAATTGTTACTCAGGGACAGACAGAATTGTTACTGAGTGCCAGAGAATTGTTACTTAGGGCCACAGAAACTTTAATTAGGGCCACAGATTTTTTACTCAGGGACAGACAGAATTGTTACTGAGTGCCAGAGAATTGTTACTCAGGGACAGACAGAATTGTTACTGAGTGCCAGAGAATTGTTACTTAGGGCCACAGAAACTTTAATTAGGGCCACAGAATTTTTACTCAGGGACAGACAGAATTGTTACTGAGTGCCAGAGAATTGTTACTCAGGGACAGACAGAATTGTTACGGAGTGCCAGAGAATTGTTACTCAGGGACAGACAGAATTGTTACTGAGTGCCAGAGAATTGTTACTTAGGGCCACAGAAACTTTAATTAGGGCCACAGAATTTTTACTCAGGGACAGACAGAATTGTTACTGAGTGCCAGAGAATTGTTACTCAGGGACAGACAGAATTGTTACCGAGTGCCAGAGAATTGTTACTCAGGGACAGACAGAATTGTTACTGAGTGCCAGAGAATTGTTACTTAGGGCCACAGAAACTTTAATTAGGGCCACAGAATTTTTACTCAGGGACAGACAGAATTGTTACTGAGTGCCAGAGAATTGTTACTCAGGGACAGACAGAATTGTTACTGAGTGCCAGATAATTGTTACTCAGGGCCCCAGAAACTTTACTTAGGGCCACAGAATTTTTACTCAGGGACAGACAGAATTGTTACTGAGTGCCAGAGAATTGTTACTCAGGGACAGACAGAATTGTTACTGTGTGCCAGAGAATTGTTACTCAGGGACAGACAGAATTGTTACTGAGTGCCAGATAATTGTTACTCAGGGCCCCAGAAACTTTACTTAGGGCCACAGAATTTTTACTCAGGGACAGACAGAATTGTTACTGAGTGCCAGAGAATTGTTACTCAGGGACAGACAGAATTGTTACGGAGTGCCAGAGAATTGTTACTCAGGGACAGACAGAATTGTTACTGAGTGCCAGAGAATTGTTACTTAGGGCCACAGAAACTTTAATTAGGGCCACAGAATTTTTACTCAGGGACAGACAGAATTGTTACTGAGTGCCAGAGAATTGTTACTCAGGGACAGACAGAATTGTTACCGAGTGCCAGAGAATTGTTACTCAGGGACAGACAGAATTGTTACTGAGTGCCAGAGAATTGCTACTTAGGGCCACAGAAACTTTAATTAGGGCCACAGAATTTTTACTCAGGGACAGACAGAATTGTTACTGAGTGCCAGAGAATTGTTACTCAGGGACAGACAGAATTGTTACGGAGTGCCAGAGAATTGTTACTCAGGGACAGACAGAATTGTTACTGAGTGCCAGAGAATTGTTACTTAGGGCCACAGAAACTTTAATTAGGGCCACAGAATTTTTACTCAGGGACAGACAGAATTGTTACTGAGTGCCAGAGAATTGTTACTCAGGGACAGACAGAATTGTTACCGAGTGCCAGAGAATTGTTACTCAGGGACAGACAGAATTGTTACTGAGTGCCAGAGAATTGTTACTTAGGGCCACAGAAACTTTAATTAGGGCCACAGAATTTTTACTCAGGGACAGACAGAATTGTTACTGAGTGCCAGAGAATTGTTACTCAGGGACAGACAGAATTGTTACGGAGTGCCAGAGAATTGTTACTCAGGGCCACAGAAACATTACTTAGGGCCAGAGAATTTTTACTCAGGGACAGACAGAATTGTTACTGAGTGCCAGAGAATTGTTACTCAGGGACAGACAGAATTGTTACGGAGTGCCAGATAATTGTTACTCAGGGCCCCAGAAACTTTACTTAGGGCCACAGAATTTTTACTCAGGGACAGACAGAATTGTTACTGAGTGCCAGAGAATTGTTACTCAGGGACAGACAGAATTGTTACCGAGTGCCAGAGAATTGTTACTCAGGGACAGACAGAATTGTTACTGAGTGCCAGAGAATTGTTACTTAGGGCCACAGAAACTTTAATTAGGGCCACAGAATTTTTACTCAGGGACAGACAGAATTGTTACTGAGTGCCAGAGAATTGTTACTCAGGGACAGACAGAATTGTTACGGAGTGCCAGAGAATTGTTACTCAGGGCCACAGAAACATTACTTAGGGCCAGAGAATTTTTACTCAGGGACAGACAGAATTGTTACTGAGTGCCAGAGAATTGTTACTCAGGGACAGACAGAATTGTTACGGAGTGCCAGATAATTGTTACTCAGGGCCCCAGAAACTTTACTTAGGGCCACAGAATTTTTACTCAGGGACAGACAGAATTGTTACTGAGTGCCAGAGAATTGTTACTCAGGGACAGACAGAATTGTTACTGAGTGCCAGAGAATTGTTACTTAGGGCCACAGAAACTTTACTTAGGGCCACAGAATTGTTACTCGCACAGACACAGAATTGTTACTGAGGGCCACAGAACTGTTACTTGGGGCCACAGAAACGTTAATCAGGGACACAGAATTGTTACTGAGGGCCACAGAACTGTTACTTAGGGCCACAGAATTGTTACTCGCACAGACACAGAATTGTTACTCAGGGACACAGAATTGTTACTCAGGGACACATAATCGTTTAATTAAAGAGTATGTCAGACAACATGCAGAGGAGTGGCAGAGGAGGCAATGTTTTAGGAGCGAGCAGACGTGGCAGCAGAGGAAGGGGTCGAGGCAGCACTATTCGCAGCCAGAGGCCAGTGCTCCCGGTGTCATCCAGCGGTCGTGTCTCCACCGACAACCCTGCCGTCGTCGATTGGTTGGCTCGGTCGTCTTCCTCTTCCCAGGTCACCTCTGACACCTACAGCCAACGGTCGGTGGGTACGTCAGACACAACCGTTAGTTGGCATGGCCCGGGACCAAGCCCACTGAAATCACGTGTCCTCTACCTGCCCCTGTCCTTTGGTGTTCCCTCACCAAGCGAAGTATCGCATGCTGTGGGCTCAGCCCCACTGTACAGTGAGGAAGAGCTAACAGAGGGCGGTCAGGAACGGGGGGAGACATCCGCCTTTTCAGCAGCCAGGCGAAGAAGTAGTGGCGAGGAGAGTGGCTCGGTAGCCGGTCTAGAGACAGGTCTGTCTCCTGACCCAGACGCAGCCGAGGGGGCTAGTAGTGAGGCGGAGACCCTACTTGATGATGAGGTTGTTGATCGCACTTGGCAGCCTCGTCGTCATCAGGCAATTTCTTCCGCATCATCAGGAGAAGAGGGTGGCAGCTTGGCAGCGAGCAAAACAGTCGGTGGGTTGCCCAGGAGACAGCAGCAGGGTCGCAGCAGTGTCAGTGGAGCCAAACGTCCACGGAGTAGAGCACCAGCTCCACTGCAGCCTACCACCACGGCCAGTAGTGGTGCCGGTGTGCACGGAGGAAGCAGCAGTCAGCCAGTGAGGAGTATCGGGGGCAAAGTTTCCTACTCGGCGGTGTGGCAATTTTTCGTCAAGCCGCCCGAGGAAGTAAACGTAGCCGTATGTCGACTATGTGGCCAGAAAGTCAAGCGTGGCCAGGGGGCCCATGTTGGGACTACAGCGTTGCGGCAGCATATGCAGCGTCGCCATTTGGTGGCCTGGGAAAACCGTGATAAAGATACGGCGGTTCTGCCCGCCCCAGCCCCCGCTCCATCACCCGCTCCGTTACTTGCTCCGTCACCCGACGTCAATCGCCCTCCATCAGCCAGTCAAGGCTCCAACACCTCTGCTGAGGGGAGTTGTCGCTCGTTGGCATCTTCCGCTCGTTCAGATGCTCCTTCTCCTGCTACTCCTCTTCACGGATTCCGTCAGCAGTCTTTCTTGGAATCCGTTTCCAAGAGACAACAGTTTGCGAGCACGCACCCGACGGTGCAAAAGCTGAACGTCCTCCTGTCCAAGTTGCTGGTGCTGCAGTCCCTCCCTTTCCAAGTGGTGGACTCAGCACCTTTCAGAGAAATGATGGCTTGTGCCGCGCCGCGGTGGAGAGTGCCAAGCCGTCATTTCTTCGCCAAAAAGGCAGTGCCAGCCCTGCATTCACATGTAGAAGACATGGTGGGCCAGTCTTTGAGCATGTCGGTCTCTGCCAAAGTGCACGGCAGCGCCGACGTGTGGAGCTGTAACTACGGTCAGGGACAGTACATGTCATTTACGGCCCACTGGGTGAACGTGGTGCCGTCACAGCCGCACCAGCAACTTGGACAGGTCACGCCGCTTTTGCCTCCACGTTTGCACGTCCTTGGTCCGGCAAAGATGTCCGCCTCTACCACCTCTTCTTCCGCCGTGTCCTCAGCCGCCACCCCCGTGCCAAGTCCCATTACCCGACCGGCATATCACATGTGCAGGGCGCAACGGTGTCACGCTGTTCTGCACCTGGTATGCCTTGGCGAACGCCAAGGCATACCAGGACTATGGGATGAACGATGTCATTCCTCTGTTGCACGTCCTTGAACAAATGCTGTTAACAATGGCTGGTCAGGGTGCGGTAGACGTGGCGCACAGATCTCAACACCACATGACCCCTGTGGGGGCAGGACAGGAAGAAGAGGAGGAGGTAGAGGAGGACATTTGTGCTCAGGAATTATTGAGTGAAATGGGTGGTTTTTCCACTCAGCGGACAGGAGTGGAGGAGCAGGAGCATCTGGTAGAGGAGGAGGAGGAGGAGACAGAGGACCCAGACGCACCGTGGCAGTATGCTGTGGAGATGGAGGCAGGGAGTCCCTCGCATTCCTTGGCACAAATGGCCCATAGCATGCTCGGTTGCTTGCGTAGCGACAGCCGAATAATAACCATCAGACAGAGGGATGACTTTTGGCTGTCCACCTTGTTGGACCCTCGCTACCGTACCAAAATGGTGGCCTTTTTCACACCTGCTGAGAGGGAGGCCAAAATAACGTACTATAAAAACCACCTATGTAGTCAGTTGGTCTCTGCCTTTCTGCGCCAACGTCCATCCTCAGACACTGTGGGCCCTGTGCGCTCGCGTTCCGCTGCCATGGCAGCAGGGGAGGGGTGGGGTGGTAGGAGCAGTGGCAGCTCCACCAGCAGCAGCTGCCTCAGTCTGCAGTCGATGATGAGTAGCTTTCTTCACCAGCGCAGTGAGGAAACTACTAACCAGCCGCAGCAGCAGCAGCAGCATCAGGTGGACCTGGAGCAGGACCTCAAACAACAGGCTTGGGCCTACTTGGACAGCACCCTGCCAACCGAGGTAGACAATCCCCTTGACTACTGGGCAACGAAACTTGACCTTTGGCCCCAACTAGCTGAATTTGCCCTTGAAAGGCTGTCATGCCCAGCCAGTAGCGTGGCATCGGAGCGCGTGTTTAGTGCGGCAGGAGGTATTGTAACTCCGCGGAGGACACGACTGTCCACCCAAAGTGTGGAGAGACTCACGTTTGTGAAAATGAATCAGGCGTGGATTAATCTGGATTTCAAACCACCAGTTCCTGACACAACTGACTAAATCCGCCATGAATCATGCCTCAAACATGTGCCACTTTGAGGTCTCCTCACACACTGCTGGTGTGTAGAATTTTTTGACATAGGGTGCTGGCAGATTATGGGCCTCCTATAGCTGCTGCCAGGCCCCTAATCTGCCATAGGCCCCTATATACCGCTTCCTCATGCTGCTGCCAGGTCCAGAGTCTCTCATGCCATGTGCCACTTTCAGGTCTCCTCACACTGCTGGTGTGTTGAATTTTTTGACATAGGGTGCTGGCAGATTATGGGCCTCCCATAGCTGCTGCCAGGCCCCTAATCTGCCATGGGCCCCTATATACCGCCTCCTCATGCTGCTGCCAGGTCCAGAGTCTGTCATGGGTCCCTGTACGGCCTCCCATTGCTGCTGTCTCCATCGCCACACTCTGCCATGTGCCACTTTCAGGTCTCCTTACACTGCTGGTGTGTTGAATTTTTTGACATAGGGTGCTGGCAGATTATGGGCCTCCCATAGCTGCTGCCAGGCCCCTAATCTGCCATAGGCCCCTATATACCGCCTCCTCATGCTGCTGCCAGGTCCAGAGTCTGTCATGGGTCCCTGTACGGCCTCCCATTGCTGCTGTCTCCATCGCCACACTCTGCCATGTGCCACTTTCAGGTCTCCTCACACTGCTGGTGTGTTGAATTTTTTGACATAGGGTGCTGGCAGATTATGGGCCTCCCATTGCTGCTGCCAGGCCCCTAATCTGCCATAGGCCCCTATATACCGCTTCCTCATGCTGCTGCCAGGTCCAGAGTCTCTCATGCCATGTGCCACTTTCAGGTCTCCTCACACTGCTGGTGTGTTGAATTTTTTGACATAGGGTGCTGGCAGATTATGGGCCTCCCATAGCTGCTGCCAGGCCCCTAATCTGCCATAGGCCCCTATATACCGCCTCCTCATGCTGCTGCCAGGTCCAGAGTCTGTCATGGGTCCCTGTACGGCCTCCCATTGCTGCTGTCTCCATCGCCACACTCTGCCATGTGCCACTTTCAGGTCTCCTCACACTGCTGGTGTGTTGAATTTTTTGACATAGGGTGCTGGCAGATTATGGGCTCACATAGCTGCTGCCAGGCCCCTAATCTGCCATAGGCCCCTATATACCGCCTCCTCATGCTGCTGCCAGGTCCAGAGTCTGTCATGGGTCCCTGTACGGCCTCCCATTGCTGCTGTCTCCATCGCCACACTCTGCCATGTGCCACTTTCAGGTCTCCTCACACACTGCTGGTGTGTAGAATTTTTTGACATAGGGTGCTGGCAGATTATGGGCCTCCCATTGCTGCTGCCAGGCCCCTAATCTGCCATAGGCCCCTATATACCGCTTCCTCATGCTGCTGCCAGGTCCAGAGTCTCTCATGCCATGTGCCACTTTCAGGTCTCCTCACACTGCTGGTGTGTAGAATTTTTTGACATAGGGTGCTGGCAGATTAAGGGCCTCCCATAGCTGCTGCCAGGCCCCTAATCTGCCATAGGCCCCTATATACCGCCTCCTCATGCTGCTGCCAGGTCCAGAGTCTGTCATGGGTCCCTGTACGGCCTCCCATTGCTGCTGTCTCCATCGCCACACTCTGCCATGTGCCACTTTCAGGTCTCCTCACACTGCTGGTGTGTTGAATTTTTTGACATAGGGTGCTGGCAGATTATGGGCCTCCTATAGCTGCTGCCAGGCCCCTAATCTGCCATAGGCCCCTATATACCGCTTCCTCATGCTGCTGCCAGGTCCAGAGTCTCTCATGCCATGTGCCACTTTCAGGTCTCCTCACACTGCTGGTGTGTTGAATTTTTTGACATAGGGTGCTGGCAGATTATGGGCCTCCCATAGCTGCTGCCAGGCCCCTAATCTGCCATGGGCCCCTATATACCGCCTCCTCATGCTGCTGCCAGGTCCAGAGTCTGTCATGGGTCCCTGTACGGCCTCCCATTGCTGCTGTCTCCGTCGCCACACTCTGCCATGTGCCACTTTCAGGTCTCCTCACACTGCTGGTGTGTTGAATTTTTTGACATAGGGTGCTGGCAGATTATGGGCCTCCCATTGCTGCTGCCAGGCCCCTAATCTGCCATAGGCCCCTATATACCGCTTCCTCATGCTGCTGCCAGGTCCAGAGTCTCTCATGCCATGTGCCACTTTCAGGTCTCCTCACACTGCTGGTGTGTAGAATTTTTTGACATAGGGTGCTGGCAGATTAAGGGCCTCCCATAGCTGCTGCCAGGCCCCTAATCTGCCATAGGCCCCTATATACCGCCTCCTCATGCTGCTGCCAGGTCCAGAGTCTGTCATGGGTCCCTGTACGGCCTCCCATTGCTGCTGTCTCCATCGCCACACTCTGCCATGTGCCACTTTCAGGTCTCCTCACACTGCTGGTGTGTTGAATTTTTTGACATAGGGTGCTGGCAGATTATGGGCCTCCCATAGCTGCTGCCAGGCCCCTAATCTGCCATAGGCCCCTATATACCGCCTCCTCATGCTGCTGCCAGGTCCAGAGTCTGTCATGGGTCCCTGTACGGCCTCCCATTGCTGCTGTCTCCATCGCCACACTCTGCCATGTGCCACTTTCAGGTCTCCTCACACTGCTGGTGTGTTGAATTTTTTGACATAGGGTGCTGGCAGATTATGGGCCTCCCATTGCTGCTGCCAGGCCCCTAATCTGCCATAGGCCCCTATATACCGCTTCCTCATGCTGCTGCCAGGTCCAGAGTCTCTCATGCCATGTGCCACTTTCAGGTCTCCTCACACTGCTGGTGTGTAGAATTTTTTTGACATAGGGTGCTGGCAGATTATGGGCCTCCCATAGCTGCTGCCAGGCCCCTAATCTGCCATAGGCCCCTATATACCGCCTCCTCATGCTGCTGCCAGGTCCAGAGTCTGTCATGGGTCCCTGTACGGACTCCCATTGCTGCTGTCTCCATCGCCACACTCTGCCATGTGCCACTTTCAGGTCTCCTCACACACTGCTGGTGTGTAGAATTTTTTGACATAGGGTGCTGGCAGATTATGGGCCTCCCATTGCTGCTGCCAGGCCCCTAATCTGCCATAGGCCCCTATATACCGCTTCCTCATGCTGCTGCCAGGTCCAGAGTCTGTCATGGGTCCCTGTACGGCCTCCCATTGCTGCTGTCTCCATCGCCACAAACTGCCATGTGCCACTTTCAGGTCTCCTCACACTGCTGGTGTGTTGAATTTTTTGACATAGGGTGCTGGCAGATTATGGGCCTCCCATAGCTGCTGCCAGGCCCCTAATCTGCCATAGGCCCCTATATACCGCCTCCTCATGCTGCTGCCAGGTCCAGAGTCTGTCATGGGTCCCTGTACGGCCTCCCATTGCTGCTGTCTCCATCGCCACACTCTGCCATGTGCCACTTTCAGGTCTCCTCACACACTGCTGGTGTGTAGAATTTTTTGACATAGGGTGCTGGCAGATTATGGGCCTCCCATTGCTGCTGCCAGGCCCCTAATCTGCCATAGGCCCCTATATACCGCTTCCTCATGCTGCTGCCAGGTCCAGAGTCTCTCATGCCATGTGCCACTTTCAGGTCTTCTCACACTGCTGGTGTGTAGAATTTTTTGACATAGGGTGCTGGCAGATTAAGGGCCTCCCATAGCTGCTGCCAGGCCCCTAATCTGCCATAGGCCCCTATATACCGCCTCCTCATGCTGCTGCCAGGTCCAGAGTCTGTCATGGGTCCCTGTACGGCCTCCCATTGCTGCTGTCTCCGTCGCCACACTCTGCCATGTGCCACTTTCAGGTCTCCTCACACTGCTGGTGTGTTGAATTTTTTGACATAGGGTGCTGGCAGATTATGGGCCTCCCATTGCTGCTGCCAGGCCCCTAATCTGCCATAGGCCCCTATATACCGCTTCCTCATGCTGCTGCCAGGTCCAGAGTCTCTCATGCCATGTGCCACTTTCAGGTCTCCTCACACTGCTGGTGTGTAGAATTTTTTTGACATAGGGTGCTGGCAGATTAAGGGCCTCCCATAGCTGCTGCCAGGCCCCTAATCTGCCATGGGCCCCTATATACCGCCTCCTCATGCTGCTGCCAGGTCCAGAGTCTGTCATGGGTCCCTGTACGGCCTCCCATTGCTGCTGTCTCCATCGCCACACTCTGCCATGTGCCACTTTCAGGTCTCCTCACACACTGCTGGTGTGTAGAATTTTTTGACATAGGGTGCTGGCAGATTATGGGCCTCCCATTGCTGCTGCCAGGCCCCTAATCTGCCATAGGCCCCTATATACCGCTTCCTCATGCTGCTGCCAGGTCCAGAGTCTCTCATGCCATGTGCCACTTTCAGGTCTCCTCACACTGCTGGTGTGTAGAATTTTTTGACATAGGGTGCTGGCAGATTAAGGGCCTCCCATAGCTGCTGCCAGGCCCCTAATCTGCCATAGGCCCCTATATACCGCCTCCTCATGCTGCTGCCAGGTCCAGAGTCTGTCATGGGTCCCTGTACGGCCTCCCATTGCTGCTGTCTCCATCGCCACACTCTGCCATGTGCCACTTTCAGGTCTCCTCACACTGCTGGTGTGTTGAATTTTTTGACATAGGGTGCTGGCAGATTATGGGCCTCCCATAGCTGCTGCCAGGCCCCTAATCTGCCATAGGCCCCTATATACCGCCTCCTCATGCTGCTGCCAGGTCCAGAGTCTGTCATGGGTCCCTGTACGGCCTCCCATTGCTGCTGTCTCCATCGCCACACTCTGCCATGTGCCACTTTCAGGTCTCCTCACACACTGCTGGTGTGTAGAATTTTTTGACATAGGGTGCTGGCAGATTATGGGCCTCCCATTGCTGCTGCCAGGCCCCTAATCTGCCATAGGCCCCTATATACCGCTTCCTCATGCTGCTGCCAGGTCCAGAGTCTCTCATGCCATGTGCCACTTTCAGGTCTCCTCACACTGCTGGTGTGTAGAATTTTTTGACATAGGGTGCTGGCAGATTAAGGGCCTCCCATAGCTGCTGCCAGGCCCCTAATCTGCCATAGGCCCCTATATACCGCCTCCTCATGCTGCTGCCAGGTCCAGAGTCTGTCATGGGTCCCTGTACGGCCTCCCATTGCTGCTGTCTCCATCGCCACACTCTGCCATGTGCCACTTTCAGGTCTCCTCACACTGCTGGTGTGTTGAATTTTTTGACATAGGGTGCTGGCAGATTATGGGCCTCCCATAGCTGCTGCCAGGCCCCTAATCTGCCATAGGCCCCTATATACCGCCTCCTCATGCTGCTGCCAGGTCCAGAGTCTGTCATGGGTCCCTGTACGGCCTCCCATTGCTGCTGTCTCCATCGCCACACTCTGCCATGTGCCACTTTCAGGTCTCCTCACACACTGCTGGTGTGTAGAATTTTTTGACATAGGGTGCTGGCAGATTATGGGCCTCCCATTGCTGCTGCCAGGCCCCTAATCTGCCATAGGCCCCTATATACCGCTTCCTCATGCTGCTGCCAGGTCCAGAGTCTCTCATGCCATGTGCCACTTTCAGGTCTCCTCACACTGCTGGTGTGTAGAATTTTTTGACATAGGGTGCTGGCAGATTAAGGGCCTCCCATAGCTGCTGCCAGGCCCCTAATCTGCCATAGGCCCCTATATACCGCCTCCTCATGCTGCTGCCAGGTCCAGAGTCTGTCATGGGTCCCTGTACGGCCTCCCATTGCTGCTGTCTCCATCGCCACACTCTGCCATGTGCCACTTTCAGGTCTCCTCACACTGCTGGTGTGTTGAATTTTTTGACATAGGGTGCTGGCAGATTATGGGCCTCCCATAGCTGCTGCCAGGCCCCTAATCTGCCATAGGCCCCTATATACCGCCTCCTCATGCTGCTGCCAGGTCCAGAGTCTGTCATGGGTCCCTGTACGGCCTCCCATTGCTGCTGTCTCCATCGCCACACTCTGCCATGTGCCACTTTCAGGTCTCCTCACACACTGCTGGTGTGTAGAATTTTTTGACATAGGGTGCTGGCAGATTATGGGCCTCCCATTGCTGCTGCCAGGCCCCTAATCTGCCATAGGCCCCTATATACCGCTTCCTCATGCTGCTGCCAGGTCCAGAGTCTCTCATGCCATGTGCCACTTTCAGGTCTCCTCACACTGCTGGTGTGTAGAATTTTTTGACATAGGGTGCTGGCAGATTAAGGGCCTCCCATAGCTGCTGCCAGGCCCCTAATCTGCCATAGGCCCCTATATACCGCCTCCTCATGCTGCTGCCAGGTCCAGAGTCTGTCATGGGTCCCTGTACGGCCTCCCATTGCTGCTGTCTCCATCGCCACACTCTGCCATGTGCCACTTTCAGGTCTCCTCACACTGCTGGTGTGTTGAATTTTTTGACATAGGGTGCTGGCAGATTATGGGCCTCCCATAGCTGCTGCCAGGCCCCTAATCTGCCATAGGCCCCTATATACCGCCTCCTCATGCTGCTGCCAGGTCCAGAGTCTGTCATGGGTCCCTGTACGGCCTCCCATTGCTGCTGTCTCCATCGCCACACTCTGCCATGTGCCACTTTCAGGTCTCCTCACACTGCTGGTGTGTAGAATTTTTTGACATAGGGTGCTGGCAGATTATGGGCCTCCCATTGCTGCTGCCAGGCCCCTAATCTGCCATAGGCCCCTATATACCGCTTCCTCATGCTGCTGCCAGGTCCAGAGTCTCTCATGCCATGTGCCACTTTCAGGTCTCCTCACACTGCTGGTGTGTAGAATTTTTTGACATAGGGTGCTGGCAGATTAAGGGCCTCCCATAGCTGCTACCAGGCCCCTAATCTGCCATAGGCCCCTATATACCGCCTCCTCATGCTGCTGCCAGGTCCAGAGTCTGTCATGGGTCCCTGTACGGCCTCCCATTGCTGCTGTCTCCATCGCCACACTCTGCCATGTGCCACTTTCAGGTCTCCTCACACACTGCTGGTGTGTAGAATTTTTTGACATAGGGTGCTGGCAGATTACGGGCCTCCCATAGCTGCTGCCAGGCCCCTAATCTGCCATAGGCCCCTATATACCGCCTCCTCATGCTGCTGCCAGGTCCAGAGTCTGTCATGGGTCCCTGTACGGCCTCCCATTGCTGCTGTCTCCATCGCCACACTCTGCCATGTGCCACTTTCAGGTCTCCTCACACACTGCTGGTGTGTAGAATTTTTTGACATAGGGTGCTGGCAGATTACGGGCCTCCCATAGCTGCTGCCAGGCCCCTAATCTGCCATGGGCCCCTATACCGACTCCTCATGCTGTGACGTTGCAACAAGGTGGAATTCAACCCTACACATGTTAGACCGCCTTTACGAACAGCAAAAGGCCATCACAGATTTCCTGATGTTAAAAGCGGATAAAGGTATTCCCTGTGTAACTTAGATGTCAGCCATTGGCAGCTCATGCGTGACACCTGCGCTTGCTCAGGCCCTTTGAGGAGGCCACGCTATTCGTGAGTCGGCAGGACTATGGGATGAACGACGTCATTCCTCTGTTGCACGTCCTGGAACAAATGCTGTTAACAATGGCTGGTCAGGGTGCGGTAGACGTGGCGCACAGATCTCAACGCCACATGACCCCTGTGGGGGCAGGACAGCAAGAAGAGGAGGAGGTAGAGGAGGACATTGGTGCTCAGGAATTATTGAGTGAAATGGGTGGTTTTTCCACTCAGCGGACAGGAGTGGAGGAGCAGGAGCATCTGGTAGAGGAGGAGGAGGAGGAGGAGACAGAGGACCCAGACGCACCGTGGCAGTATGCTGTGGAGATGGAGGCAGGGAGTCCCTCGCATTCCTTGGCACAAATGGCCCATAGCATGCTCGCTTGCTTGCGTAGCGACAGCCGAATAATAACCATCAGACAGAGGGATGACTTTTGGCTGTCCACCTTGTTGGACCCTCGCTACCGTTCCAAAATGGTGGCCTTTTTCACACCTGCTGAGAGGGAGGCCAAAATAACGTACTATAAAAACCACATATGTAGTCAGCTGGTCTCTGCCTGTCTGCGCCAACGTCCATCCTCAGACACTGTGGGCCCTGTGCGCTCGCGTTCCGCTGCCATGGCAGCAGGGGAGGGGTGGGGTGGTAGGAGCAGTGGCAGCTCCACCAGCAGCGGCTGCCTCAGTCTGCAGTCGATGATGAGTAGCTTTCTTCACCAGCGCAGTGAGGAAACTACTAACCAGCCGCAGCAGCAGCAGCAGCATCAGGTGGACCTGGAGCAGGACCTCAAACAACAGGCTTAGGCCTACTTGGACAGCACCCTGCCAACCGAGGTAGACAATCCCCTTGACTACTGGGCAACGAAACTTGACCTTTGGCCCCAACTAGCTGAATTTGCCCTTGAAAGGCTGTCATGCCCGGCCAGTAGCGTGGCATCGGAGCGCGTGTTTAGTGCGGCAGGAGGTATTGCAACTCCGCGGAGGACACGACTGTCCACCCAAAGTGTGGAGAGACTGACGTTTGTGAAAATGAATCAGGCGTGGATTAGTCTGGATTTCAAACCACCAGTTCCTGACACAACTGACTAAATCCGCCATGAATCATGCCCCAAACATGTGCCACTTTCAGGTCTCCTCACACTGCTGGTGTGTTCCATTTTTTGTCATAGGGTGCTGGCAGATTACGGGCCTCCCATAGCTGCTGCCAGGCCCCTAATCTGCCATGGGCCCCTATACCGCCTCCTCATGCTGCTGCCAAGTCCAGAGTCTCTCATGGGTCCCTGTACGGCCTCCCATTGCTGCTGTCTCCATCGCCACACTCTGCCATGTGCCACTTTCAGGTCTCCTCACACTGCTGGTGTATTCCATTTTTTGTCATAGGGTGCTGGCAGATTACGGGCCTCCCATAGCTGCTGCCAGGCCCCTAATCTGCCATGGGCCCCTATACCACCTCCTCATGCTGCTGCCAGGTCCAGAGTCTCTCATGGGTCCCTGTACGGCCTCCCATTGCTGCTGTCTCCATCGCCACACTCTGCCATGTGCCACTTTCAGGTCTCCTCACACTGCTGGTGGGTTCCATTTTTTGTCATAGGGTGCTGGCAGATTACGGGCCTCCCATAGCTGCTGCCAGGCCCCTAATCTGCCATGGGCCCCCGTACCGACTCCTCATGCTGCTGCCAGGCCCGTAATCTGTCATGGGCCCCTGTTGTCGCTTGTTGGCATATTCCGCTCGTTCAGATGCTCCTTCTCCTGCTACTCCTCTTCACGGATTCCGTCAGCAGTCTTTCTTGGAATCCGTTTCCAAGAGACAACAGTTTGCGAGCACGCACCAGACGGTGCAGAAACTGAACGTCCTCCTGTCCAAGTTGCTGCTGCCAGGCTCGTAATCTGTCATGCGCCCCTGTACCGCCTCCTCATGCTGCTGCCAGGTCCAGAGTGTGTCATGGGCCCCCGTACCGACTCCAAATGCTGCTGCCAGGCCCGTAATCTGTCATGGGCCCCTGTACCGCCTCCCCATGCTGCTGCCAGGTCCAGATTGTGTCATGGGTCCCTGTACGGCCTCCCATTGCTGCTGCCAGGCCTGTAATCTGCCATGGGCCCCCCTACCGACTCCTCATGCTGCTGCCAGGCCCGTAATCTGCCATGGGCCCCTGTACCGCCTCCTCATGCTGCTGCCAGGTCCAGAGTGTGTCATGGGTCCCTGTACGGCCTCCCATTGCTGCTGTCTCTATCGTCACACTCTGCCATGTGCCACTTTCAGGTCTCCTCACACTGCTGGTGGGTTCCATTTTTGTCATAGGGTGCTGTATGGCCTCCCATTGCTGCTGCCTCCACCGCCACACTGTGGCTCCACACTCTGGTTTTGGCCCCGTGACTGGCCAAATGAGTGAAGTGTGCGGTGATTCTAAGATCGACGGCACTCATCTGCATGTCATACTGCCTGACAGTATTATTTCTCTTCCCCAGCAGACTCCAAGGGCATTTAAATTAAAGGTACAGTGTTCTGCACTAATATTAAGTCTCTCTGAAGCCTAGAAACACCCTTTTTTAAGTTAAATTCACAGCGAATATATTCGACTCGAATCAAAATTTTTCTACGAATTCGCCGAATCAGTCGAATCGAATTTTTGAATACTTCGCTCATCTCTAATTGAGATCAAATCCCCCCTATGTATTATACATGGAGATCATATCCCCCTTATGTATTATACATGGAGATCATATCCCCCCTTATGTATTATACATGGAGATCATATCCCCCCTTATGTATTATGCATGGAGATCATATCCCCCTTATGTATTATACATGGATATCATATCCCCCCTTATGTATTATACATGGAGATCATATCCCCCCTTATGTATTATACATGGTAATCCTATCCCCCCTTATGTACTATACATGGAGATCATATCCCCCCTTATGTATTATACATGGAGATCATATCCCCCTTATGTATTATACATGGAGATCATATCCCCCCTTATGTATTATACATGGAGATCATATCCCCCCTTATGTATTATACATGGTGATCATATCCCCCCTTATGTATTATACATGGAGATCATATCCCCCTTATGTATTATACATGGAGATCATATCCCCCTTATGTATTATACATGGAGATCACATCCCCCCTTATGTATTATACTTGGAGATCATATCCTCCCTTATGTATTATACATTGAGATCAAATCCCCCTTATGTATTATGCATGGAGATCATATCCCCCTTATGTATTATACATGAATATCATATCCCCCTTATGTATTATACATGGTAATCCTATCCCCCCTTATGTATTATACATGAGATCATATCCCCCCTTATGTATTATACATGGAGATCATATCCCCCTTATGTATTACACATGGAGATCATATCCCCCCTTATGTATTATACATGGAGATCATATCCCCCCTTATGTATTATACATGGTGATCATATCCCCCCTTATGTATTATACATGGAGATCATATCCCCCTTATGTATTATACATGGAGATCATATCCCCCTTATGTATTATACATGGAGATCATATCCCCCCTTATGTATTATACATGGAGATCATATCCCCCTTATGTATTATACATGGAGATCATATCCCCCCTTATGTATTATACATGGACATCATATCCCCCCTTATGTATTATACATTGAGATCATATCCCCCTTATGTATTATACATGGAGATCATATGCCCCCTTATTTATTATACATGGAGATCATATCCCCCCTTATGTATTATAAATGGAGATCATATCCCCCTTTATGTATTATACATGAACATCATATTCCCCCTTATGTATTATACATGGAGATCATATCCCCCCCGCTTTATGTATTATACATGGAGATCATATCCCCCCCCCTTTATGTATTATACATGGAGATCATATCCCCCCTTATGTATTATACATGGAGATATTATCCGCCCTTATGTATTATACATTGAGATCATATCCCCCTTATGTATTATACATGGAGATCATATCCCCCTTATGTATTATACATGGAGATCATATCCCCATTATTTATTATACATGGAGATCATATCCCCCCTTATGTATTATACATGGAGATCATATCCCCCCTTATGTATTACACATGGAGATCATATCCCCCTTTATGTATTATACATGGAGATCATATCCCCCTTATGTATTATACATGGAGATCATATACCCCCTTATGTAATATACATGGAGATCATATCCCCCCTTATGTATTATACATGGAGATCATATCCCCCTTATGTATTATACATGGAGATCATATCCCCCCTTATGTATTACACATGGAGACCATATCCTCCCTTATGTATTATACATGGTGAACATATCACCCCATATGTATTATACATGGAGATCATATCCCCCCTTATATATTATACATGGAGATCATATCCCCCCCTTATGTATTATACATGGAGATCATATCTCCCCTTATGTATTATACATGGAGATCATATAACCCCTTATGTATTATACATGGAGATCATATCCCCCTTATGTATTATACATGGAGATCATATCCCCCTTATGTATTATACATGGTGATCATATCCCCCTTATGTATTATACATAGAGATCACATACCCCCTTATGTATTATACATGGAGATCATATCCCCATTATTTATTATACATGGAGATCATATCCCCCCTTATGTATTATACATGGAGATCATATCCCCCTTATGTATTATACATGGAGATAATATCCCCCCCTTATTTTTTATACATGGAGATCATATCCCCCCCTTATGTATTATACATGGAGATCATATCCCCCCTTATGTATTATACATGGAGATCATATCCCCCCTTATGTATTATACATGGAGATCATATCCCCCTTATGTATTATACATGGAGATCATATCCCCCCTTATGTATTATACATGGATATCATATCCCCCCTTATGTATTATACATTGAGATCATATCCCCCTTATGTATTATACATGGAGATCATATCCCCCTTATGTATTATACATGGAGATCATATCCCCATTATTTATTATACATGGAGATCATATCCCCCTTTATGTATTATACATGGAGATCATATCCCCCTTATGTTTTATACATGGAGATCATATCCCCCTTTATGTTTTATACATGGAGATCATATCCCCCTTATGTATTATACATGGAGATCATATCCCCCCCTTATTTATTATACATGTTGATCATATCCATCTTATGTATTATACATGGAGATCATATCCCCCTTATGTATTATACATGGAGATCATATCCCCCCTTATGTATTATACATGGAGATCATATCCCCCCTTATGTATTATACATGGAGATCATATCCCCCCCATTATGTATTATACATGGAGATCATATCCCCCTTATGTATTATACATGGTGATCATATCACCCTTATGTATTATACATGGATATCATATCCCCCTTCTGTATTATACATGGAGATCATATCCCCCCTTATGTATTATACATGTTGATCATATCCCCCTTCTGTATTATACATGGAGATCATATCCCCCCCCCTTATGTATTTTACATGTTGATCATATCCCCCTTCTGTATTATACATGGAGATCATAGCCCCCCTTTTGTATTATACATGGAGATCATATCTCCCCCTTATGTATTTTACATGTTGATCATATCCCCCCCTTATGTATTATACATGGAGATCATATCCCCCCTTATGTGTTATACATGGAGATCATATCCCCCCTTATGTATTATACATGGAGATCATATCCCCCCTTATGTATTATACATGGTGATCATATCCCCCTTATGTATTATACATGGTGATCATATCCCCCTTATGTATTATACATGGAGATCATATCCCCCTTATGTATTATACATGGAGATCATATCCCCCTTATGTATTATACTTGGAGATCATATCCTCCCTTATGTATTATACATGGAGATCATATCCCCCCTTATGTATTATACATGGTGATCATATCCCCCTTATGTATTATACATGGAGATCATATCCCCCCCTTATGTATTATACATGGAGATCATATCCCCCTTATGTATTATACATGGAGATCATATCCCCCTTATGTATTATACTTGGAGATCATATCCTCCCTTATGTATTATACATTGAGATCATATCCCCCCTTATGTATTATACATGGAGATCATATCCCCCTTATGTATTATACATGGAGATCATATCCCCCCTTATGTATTATACATGGAGATCATATCCCCCCTTATGTATTATACATGGAGATCATATCCCCCCTTATGTATTATACATGGAGATCATATCCCCTCCTTATGTATTATACATGGTGATCATATCCCCCTTATGTATTATACATGGAGATCATATCCCCCTTATGTATTATACATGGAGATCATATCCCCCTTATGTATTATACATGGATATCATATCCCCCTTATGTATTATACATGGATATCATATCCCCCTTCTGTATTATACATGGAGATCATATCCCCCCTTATGTATTATACATGTTGATCATATCCCCCTTCTGTATTATACATGGAGATCATATCCCCCCCTTATGTATTTTACATGTTGATCATATCCCCCTTCTGTATTATACATGGAGATCATAGCCCCCCTTTTGTATTATACATGGAGATCATATCTCCCCCTTATGTATTTTACATGTTGATCATATCCCCCCCTTATGTATTTTACATGGAGATCATATCCCCCCTATGTATTATACATGGAGATCATATCCCCCTTATGTATTATACATGGAGATCATATCCCCCCTTATGTATTATACATTGAGATCAAATCCCCCCTATGTATTATACATGGAGATCATATCCCCCCTATGTATTATATATGGAGATCATATCCCCTCTTATGTATTATACATGGAGATCATATCCCCCTTATGTATTATACATGGAGATCATATCCCCTCTTATGTATTATACATGGAGATCATATCCCCCCTTATGTATTATACATGGAGATCATATCCCCCCTTATGTATTATACATGGAGATCATATCCCCCTTATGTATTATACATGGAGATCATATCCCCCTTATGTATTATACATGGATATCATATCCCCCTTCTGTATTATACATGGAGATCATATCCCCCCTTATGTATTATACATGTTGATCATATCCCCCTTCTGTATTATACATGGAGATCATATCCCCCCCTTATGTATTTTACATGTTGATCATTTCCCCCTTCTGTATTATACATGGAGATCATAGCCCCCCTTTTGTATTATACATGGAGATCATATCTCCCCCTTATGTATTTTACATGTTGATCATATCCCCCCCTTATGTATTATACATGGAGATCATATCCCCCTTTATGTATTATACATTGAGATCAAATCCCCCCTATGTATTATACATGGAGATCATATCCCCCTTATGTATTATACATGGAGATCATATCCCCCCTTATGTATTATACATTGAGATCAAATCCCCCCTTATGTATTATACATGGAGATCATATCCCCTCTTATGTATTATACATGGAGATCATATCCCCCCTTATGTATTATACATGGAGATCATATCCCCCCTTATGTATTATACATGGAGATCATATCCCCCCTTATGTATTATACATGGAGATCATATCCCCCCTTATGTATTATGCATGGAGATCATATCCCCCTTATGTATTATACATGGATATCATATCCCCCTTATGTATTATACATGGTAATCCTACCCCCCCTTATGTATTATACATGGAGATCATATCCCCCCTTATGTATTATACATGGAGATCATATCCCCCCTTATGTATTATACATGGTGATCATATCCCCCCTTATGTATTATACATGGAGATCATATACCCCCTTATGTATTATACATGGAGATCATATCCCTCTTATGTATTAAACATGGAGATCATATCCCCCTGATGTATTATACATGGTTATCATATCCCCCCTTATGTATTATATATGGAGATCATACACCCCCCCCCTTATGTATTATACATGAAGATCATATCCCCCCCTTATGTATTATACATGGAGATCATATCACCCCTTATGTATTATACATGGAGATCATATCCCCCCTTATGTATTATACATGGAGATCATATCCCCCTTATGTATTATACATGGAGATCATATCCCCCTTATGTATTATAAATGGAGATTCTATCCCCCTTATGTATTCTACATGGAGATCATATCCCCCCTTATGTATTATACATGGAGATCATATCCCCCCTTATGTATTATACATGGAGATCATATCCCCCCTTATGTATTATACATGGTGATCATTTCCCCCCCTATGTATTATACATGAAGATCATATCCCCCCTTATGTATTATACATGGAGATCATATAACCCTTATGTATTATACATGGAGATCATATCCCCCCCTTGTGTATTATACATGGAGATCATATCCCCCCCTTATGTATTTTACATGGAGATCATATAACCCTTATGTATTATACATGGAGATCATATCCCCCCTTATGTATTATAAATGGAGATTCTATCCCCCTTATGTATTCTACATGGAGATCATATCCCCCCTTATGTATTATACATGGAGATCATATCCCCCCTTATGTATTATACATGGAGATCATATCCCCCTTATGTATTATACATGGAGATCATATCCCCCCTTTTGTATTATACATGGAGATCATATCCCCCCTTTTGTATTATACATGGAGATCATATCCCCCCCTATGTATTATACATGAAGATCATATCCCCCCTTATGTATTATACATGGAGATCATATTCCCCCCTTTGTATTATACATGGAGATCATATCCCCCCTTATGTATTATACATGGTGATCATTTCCCCCCCTATGTATTATACATGGAGATCATATCCCCCTTATGTATTATACATGAAGATCATATCCCCCCTTATGTATTATACATGGAGATCATATAACCCTTATGTATTATACATGGAGATCATATCCCCCCCTTGTGTATTATACATGGAGATCATATCCCCCCCTTATGTATTTTACATGGAGATCATATAACCCTTATGTATTATACATGGAGATCATATCCCCCCTTATGGATTATACATGGAGATCATATCCCCCCTTATGTATTATACATGGAGATCATATCCCCCCTTATGTATTATACATGGAGATCATATAACCCTTATGTATTATACATGGAGATCATATCCCCCCCTTGTGTATTATACATGGAGATCATATCCCCCCCTTATGTATTTTACATGGAGATCATATAACCCTTATGTATTATACATGGAGATCATATCCCCCCTTATGTATTATACATGGAGATCATATCCCCCCTTATGTATTATACATGGAGATCATATCCCCCCCTTATGTATTATACATGGAGATCATATCCCCCCTTATGTATTATACATGGAGATCATATCCCCCTTATGTATTATACATGGAGATCATATCCCCCCTTATGTATTATACATGGAGATCATATCCCCCTTATGTATTATACATGGAGATCATATCCCCCTTATGTATTATACATGGAGATCATATCCCCCCTTATGTATTATACATGGAGATCATATCCCCCCCCCTTATGTATTATACATGGAGATCATATCCCCCCTATGTATTATACATGGAGATCATATCCCCCTTATGTATTATACATGGAGATCATATCCCCTTATGTATTATACATGGAGATCATATCCCCCCTTATATATTATACATGGAGATCATATCCCCCCTTATGTATTATACATTGAGATCATACCCCCCCCCCCCTTATGTATTATACATGAAAGATCATATCCCCCTTATGTATTATACATGGAGATCATATCCCCCTTTTGTATTATACATGGAGATCATATCCCCCCTTATGTATTATACATGGAGATCATATCCCCCCTTATGTATTATACATGGAGATCATATCCCCCCTTATGTATTATACATGGAGATCATATCCCCCCTTATGTATTATACATGGAGATCATATCCCCCCTTATGTATTATACATGGAGATCATATCCCCCCTTAATCTCCTCTTCTCAGTAGAGAATACATTCAGTTCCTCTAATCTTTCCTCATAGCTGATCTCCTCCATGGCTCGTATCAGTTTGGTTGCCCTTCTCTGTACTTTCTCCAGTTCCCCAATGTTCTTTTTTTAATTGTTTGCCAAAACTGAACTGCATATTCCAGATGAGGTTTTACTAATGATTTGTACCGGGGGGGGGGGGGGGTGATATCTCCTCTGGAGTCTATACCTCCCCTAATACAAGAGATGATTTTGCTCGCGTTAGAACACGCAGCTTGGCATCGCTGCCATTATTAAGCTTGTGATCTACCAGAACCCCGAGATCCTTCTCCCACCACTGACACCCCCAGATCCTTCTCTGCCATTGACCCCCCATAACCCTCTCCACCATTAACCCCCCAGATCCTTCTCACCATTGACCCTCCAGATCCTTCTCTACCATTGACCCCCCCCCCAGATCCTTCTCCACCCATTTACCCCCCCGCAGATCGTTCTCCAGCATTGACTACTCTCAGATACTTCTCCACCATTGACCCCCCAGATCCTTCTCCACCATTGACTCCCCCAGATCCTTCTCCACCATTGACCCCTCCAGATCCTTCTCCACCATTGACCCCCCCAGATCCTTCTCCACCATTACTGTTTAACTTTGTGGAAACATAACTTAAAGTGGCTTTAAAGGCTCAAGGTTTTTTTACCTTCCTGCATTCTATGTGCAGCATCCCCCTGCAGCCCCTTCTAAATACTTACCTGAGCCCACTCTCAAACCAGCTCTCCCGGGTTTCTCCCTCATCATTGGTTTAGACTATCAGTGGTAGCCATTGGCTCCTGCTACTGTCAATGACAGCCAGTGAGCCAATAAGGAGAGAGGAAGGAGGGGCAGAGTCAAGCCATGCTCCATGTGTGAGCAATGGCTCTGGAGTGAGCCTGCTTGGGTGCCCCATAGCATGCTGCTTGCTATGGGGACACTAGTCAAGAGGGAGGGGCCAGAAATGCCAGCGGAGGAACCCAAGAAGAGGAGGATTGGTGCTGCTTTGTGCAAAGCCACTGCACAGAGCAGGTAAGTATGACATGTTTGTTATTTTTAACAAATGTAAATATGCCTTCAATATCACTTTAACAGACTGCTATTTAATATTTTTCTCCCCAGGACCCCCTTGCATTCCTCTTCCTATGTTTATAATGACTTACCCTGTGGTGCAGAGACTACATTGTCCTTTTTTTCAGGTGTGACTTCCTATTACTTCCTTCCTATTACTGTGTTATTCTTCTTACATTGTTTTTACCTGCTGAATCCCCTCCCCCCCTCCCCTCTTCTCTCTTCCCTTAAACATGTTTTTGCCAGCTCAAGTTCATTGATTACATATTATACCTTTTCTCTTTTATGTTTGTCTGTGTTATTTAGAGAAAAACTCAATTACAATCGATATGAATATCTATATACAGTATGTTACTTATACATTGAAATAAAAAAGTATGGGGGGTGTGGTGGGCAGCCAGGAAGATGGCTGCTTAGAGAGGAGGGTCTGGGAGCACATACTCGACCGCCAGACTTCACAGCAAAAAGTGGCCACTGAACCAAGCACCGGGAGTGCTATTAGAACCCCCCGACCTTTTTGATCACCATGGAGAACAGGAAATTCAAGGAAGGGCCTTGGAAACTAACTGAATTCCTCCTAGTGGTGGGCATATCTCCTCTCCAAGATGGTGCCACCTCTCACAGATCTATGGTCTCATCCAATGGTGTGTCTCCTGGCAGCGCTGGACATAGGAATCTCTTCCCTGCTGGTAACAATGGCAGGCACTCCTCACCTCAGGACTCTCCATTTACCTGTACATGTTAAGGCTGATTAACCTACCAGCATGTTTTTGGAGTGGAGTACCCAGAGGAAACCCACACAAGCATTGGGAGAACATGCAAACCCCATGCAAGTAGCTTCCTAGTTGGGAATAAAACCATGGATTTTAGTGCGTCAAGGCAGGAGCACTGGCTATATGTCCCTTATCTCCCCTAGACAAGTGGAATTGAGCCTGTAATAATGGCAGGCATGTTTTTAATATTGGCTGAATATAAAACGATACATATCTGTGTATGTAAAGGGTTATACCACAATATAAAATGTGTAGATGGTTGTTATAACAGTCTGTGTGCAGAGCTATAGATTACTCCTCTGTGTCTGTTAGTTCATGAAACACTTTGAAAATCTATCATTATCATCGGTGATTTAATACGTATATGTATTTCAGAAAGTATACTAAAAGTTCTGTGAACATGAGAACATACAGTGAGGAACAGAAGTATTTGAACCCCCTGCGATTTTGCAAGTTCTCCCACTTAGAAATCATGGAGGGTCTGACATTCACATTGTAGGTGCATTCCCACTCTGAGAGACGGAATTTAAAAAAAAAAAACTCAGGAAATCACATTGTATGATTTGTAAAGAATGTATTTGTCTCGCACGGCTGAACAGAAGTATTTGAACCCCTGAGAAGATCCGTGTTAATATTTGGTACAGAAGCCTTTGTCTGCAATTACAGAGGTCAGACGTTTCCTGTAGTTCCTGACCAGGTTTGCACACACAACAGGGATTTTGGCCCCCTCCTCCACACAGATCTCCTCTAGATCTGTCAGGTTTCGGGGCTGTCGCTGAGCAACACGGAGTTTCAGCTCCCTCCAAAGATGTTCTATTGGATTTAGGTCTGGAGACTGGCTAGGCCACTCCAGAACCTTGATATGCTTCTTACGGAGCCACTCCTTGGTTCTCCTGGCTGTGTGCTTCGGGTCGTTGTCATGTTGGAAGACCCAGCCATGACCCATCTTCAATGCTCTGACTGAGGAAAGGGGGTTGTTGCTGAAAATCTCACAATAAATGGCCCCATTCATCCTCTCCTTAATACAGTGCAGTCGTCCTGTCCCCTTCGCAGAAAAGCACCCCCAAAGCATGATGTTACCACCCCCATGCTTCACAGTAGGGATGGTGTTCTTGGGATGCAACTCTTCCTTCTTTTTCCTCCAAACACGAAGAGTGAAGTTTAGACCAAAATGTTCTACTTTGGTCTCATCTGACCACATGACTTTCTCCCATGCCTCCTCTGGATCATCCAGATGGTCATTGACAAACTTCAGACGGGCCTGGACGTGTGAAGACTTGAGCAGGGGAACCTTCAGACGGGCCTGGACGTGTGAAGACTTGAGCAGGGGAACCTTCAGATGGGCCTGGACATGTGATGACTTGAGCAGGGGAACCTTCCATGCAATGCATGATTTGAAACCATGACTGGGTAGTGTTCTACCGACAGTGACCTGTGAAACTGTGGTCCCAGCTCTCTTCATGTCATTGACCAGCTCCTCCCTTGTAGTTCTGGGCTGATTCCTCACCTTTCTTATCATCAGTGATGTCCCACGAGGTGACATCTTGCATGGAGCCCCAGTCCGAGGGAGACTGACAGCCGTCTTTAGCCTCTTCCATTTTCTAACAATTGCTCCAACAGTTGATCTATTTTCACCAAGCTGCTTGGCAATTGCCCCGTAGCCCTTTCCAGGCTTGTGGAGGTCCACAATTTTGTCTCTGGTGTCTTTTGACAGCTCTTTGGTCTTGCCCATGGTAGTAGTTGTCGTCTGACTGTGGGGTGGACAGGTGTCTTTAAAGAGCTCAGGCAGGTGCTACTACTTTTTTAAATTCTGTCTCTCAGAGTGGGAATGCACCTACAATGTGAATGTCAGACCCCTCCATGATTTCTAAGTGGGAGAACTTGCAAAATCGCAGGGTGTTCAAATACTTCTGTTCCTCACTGTACACAGGACCAAAATGCTCACTAATTGTGTGCGATGTCTAGATGGGGTCATGGTATCACAGGAGCAGAATCTTGTAGGAGACAGCCCTAATGTCGTGCTACATTTCCTGAACATTAGAAAACGTTATTTGTTTCATGAAAAATATGAATGACTGAATATGACCGTGTTATATATACTAGCTGTGACCAGAAAGGATGAGACCAACTGGCTTGGGTTTGGTTTGAGCATTGTTCGTCAAACTTCAAATAAGTTCTGATGTTGAATCCCAACCACATCAACATCAATGGGATCCAAATCGGTAAAATTAAAAATGCCCATTTTATGGGCTAATAGACAAGGGTGTGTAAAAGGTTTACGGGGTGAGCACTGCCGCGGGGAACATGTGCCAATACAAAAAAAAAAGGAAAAATTCCATTCGACTGGGAGCTGTAATTGAGTAAAACATTAAAAATCTCCAATTCCTTTAAATAATATGCCTGGGGGTGTCCTAATCCTTCCTCTGAATGGGCATCTCTTTGATATATTTTGGGGGACTTTTGACAATGAAATTCTGTTTTACCACAATTTAAAGCAAAGATGAAATTGTGTTTAATTATTCTTTGGGTCTGGTGAGGATTGTAAGGGGGGGGGGGGGGCACATATAAACATAAATAGAGTCCCCCCTTAATATCCTTACTAGATCTTAATCTGCAGTCTGCATGCAGACTGGTGTGCCAGGAAAGGAGGAGGGCCCATCTCCTGAACCATAGCATAATAGGGAACCCCTAGTATCATGTCCCCATGTTGATGAGGATAGGGCCTCTTCCCCAGGAACCCTTGCCCAGTAATTGCGGGGGTCTCATCAGAATCTGGAAACCCCTTTTAAAAGCAACATGAGAGCAGGAATAAGGCCCCCAGTTGCTGCCCCAAGTGAACGGGTAAGGGTTACATAGCACCCCTAGTCATTAAAAAAGGGGAGATATAACCTAGAAATAAAGACACACAAACATTCTTTCAAGTACTTTATTAAAAAATAAAAATCCCCAGAAAATGTCCCTTGTTGTAAATCCATCATCAATCATCATAGCCACTGATTCATCGAAAAGAAAACCCAACGTGTCTGGAGCACAAGATGGATCCCAATGGAACTCCTCCCTATATTACCGCTCCCCTAGCTATCATCAGGTATATAAGGGATGAGGGGGGACAGTGGTTACATCATTGGCCAAATATGGCCGTAGACATGTAGCTCAATGTTGAGGTGTTCCTTAGGAACCAATGACAGAGGGAAGCTGTCATATATACAGGCAGTATCAATGCCGCTTCTATTTATGATGCTTGGCTTCAGGTGAGCTGACCGGGGAATAGTTCAGGCTAAACCTAGGTTTGGATCAAACAGCTCATCCTTAGTGACAGCAATTGGTGAGCATTAGGAGACACCGAGGACCCCATTTTAAAGCAATAAATGTGACTTTCACAAACCTTTACTGCCGGCGAATCCATCACTGTCATTTAAAACACATTTAGCTGGGAGAATCACCAGCAGTGAATCTTTGTTGAATGTCATATTCACTGTTTTATACATGAACCCCGAAGTTCTCATCAGGCTGAATTTTTGCTATACTGTGAATAGTCTTTCTTGTGAACATCTCTGAATATTAGGAGATCATACATACAAGATATTACATGACATCACCCCTCTCTCCTGCCAGAGATGGGACCATCTAGATGTTCAGTCCTCAGGAGCCGTCTATAAGGACGTGACGTGACTATTTATCAGAGAGCACAGCATGGCCTGAAGACAAAATAGGATGGAAAGCCCATGAATTAATTGTATATTGGTGAAACACAGACTGGAATCTAATCATGAGAAAATATATAAATCAGCGGTAGAGACATTTGTACATTTTCATAAAAATAATAAAGTGAAATTGAAGACCTAAACATTATATTTATACAAAGAGAACAAAGATGGTAAAAAGAGACTTACTTTATACAATAAGAAATGCTTGTAGGCAAACCATCCAAATCCATACTTCCAAAATCCATTTCATTATATTGTCTGATAATGTGAGCAGAGACTAATCCTCCGACAATGACGTCTCCCTCCTGGTAATATTCATAATTAAACAATGGCATGTTCATAGCAAGTCTACAAGGAGATGCTGATCTCCGGGTCCATACTTCTCCATAGGATGTGATGGGAAGGATGAGGATCAGCAGGTAACAGACACAGAAGAGTGGAGACCATCTCATGTCACACAGCAGATCCTCTCAGTCACCAGCAGGTCTGCCCAGGAGGAGACACAATCACCAGAACTTTATACACATCGACTGAGACCGATTTACACTACAGAGCAAAGAACCGAAGAATAGAAACATGGACTGAGACCGATTTACACTACAGAACAAAGAAGGGAAGAATAGAAACATCGACTGAGACCGATTTACACTACAGAACAAAGAACAGAAGAATAGAAACATCGACTGACACCGATTTACACTACAGAGCAAAGAACGGAAGAATAGAAACATCGACTGAGACCGATTTACACTACAGAACAAAGAATTAAATATCAGTAACTTCAGTGTGAAAAATATCAAATCTATATGAGGCAATGTAGCTGATCTAATAAAGATGGTTTATTCTTTTATCTCATATTCAGTACACTTTCAGTAATTCAGAATTTTTATTGTTCATTTTCAAGATATACTTCTCTAAAGATCATATATTTTTCTCTGGTAAAATCAAATTTTTACATCACAGGATGGAAAGTGAATGTCAATTAGGGATTAATATGTAGGCACTTCACTGTAGGAGGCACTCAATCAGATTGGTACCACAGTCTGGAGAGGAAGTCCAAGGGAAACACCATTTCTCTATGCTTTCCTGCATCAGTGAAGTAACATTCCTGTTGGCTACACCCTCGGTGGCCATCTTGGGTCAGCAGGGTCTATTTAAGTCCCTTGCCCCATGTTTTGGCATGCTTCTTGCATGTGACTAGTGTGAGGAGAGAGACCTGCTTGTTAGGGAAAGTAAAAATTGGTAGGGAAAGGTTCCTGACGAGGAGGGGCAGGCTAGGGACTCGCTATCCTGGAAAAGAGCTTTCCTTATTGGGACTGGAGTGGCCAGGCTGCACTTCACCTTCTGACTGCATTGAACTGTGGGTTATTTCCTTAGTGGCACCCTCCCGCCAAGGGGTTTGTAATGTTGGCATTCAGTTCAATACAAGTTCAAAGATTTATTTCTACTGGACTCTGAGTATTTATTGTCCAAACCAAGCTACACCTTCCCACACTTGGTGGCAGCTGGCAGGATATGTCTCTTGCACCGGGTGCAGAAGGAGGACTGGGCTACAGTATGGCTCCACTAGGGTCGGCCTTGACCTTGATACTTAAGTTTAATGGCTTTAATATCCCATTAACAAAATGGGATAAGAGACTGGAGAGTGCCTATATTAGGTCCCGGCCACGTCAGTGGTGGAGCTGGCTATTATAGCTTTAGAGAAGAATTCACATGAGGTGGTGATGTTTCTGCCAGAGGAGGAATAGGCCACTGTGGAACATATTTTGTCACATCTAGAGGACCTCTTTGGGGAGAAGACACCATTGCCTGAGGTAAGATGGAGGTTTTCAGCAAGAGACAACAGGAGGATGAGAACATCACCTATTGCACAGTGGCTATGCAGAACATCTGGAGGTGCCTAGAGAAGTGGGACATGCATGGCCGCACTGACATAACTTACTCTGATTACATGCTGATGGATCAATTCATCAAAGACCTGAAGCTTGGTCCAGGCCAGAAAGCATTACACAAGAAGGTCAAAGCACAGCCTACAACAACTTTCTGTCAGGCAGTGGAGGATGCCGTTGCCTGAGAGCAAGAAGAAGCAAATGTAACTGTAGCAGTGACCAAAAAGCCAGCCTTAGCTCCCTCACTGCAATCTGAGAGAATTTGCTCAAGATGTAGCCACTTTAAAGTAAGACAGAGCTTCTTCCAGAAAAAAACTCTCCCCAACCCCAGAGGATCGAGAACCTGCTGCACAGGGACTCCGAGGAGGACTTTATAGTAGTATCTCCAAGGGCAGAGGGACAAGCCCATGGATGCCTTGTCAAAGTCCCAGACCAGTGGTGTCCACCCTGGTCAACGGACAGGAAGTCCCATGCTTGACTGACACAGGATCAGAGTTCACCGTTATGGAATATGACTTGTACATACAAAGATTTGTACACAGGAACAGCTAGATCCATGCTGGCTTTCCATCAGAGGAGCCAATAGCCTGCCTATTCTGGTGGAAGGCATCACCCGGCTGAAGATCCAAATTGAAGATCAGGTAATGGAATATGTGGGAGTGGTGGTGACCCATGGCCCTGTAAACCCAGCAGTGTCTGTTGCACTGGGCATGAATGTATTGAAAGACCTAGACGTAACCCACCTGCTGACCAAGAATGAGTGCTCAGGTAGACAAGCCCATAGCTGTGGTTTGTGAACAGTGTGGTTCTGAGTGCTGCAGGCATTTGAATGGAAGGCAATAAAAAAACAACTGAAACAGGTAGGGGTGATACGCAAGTAGTTTGGTCCCTCCCCATCAGAGATCACCCCGGGAACTATGGGAAGCCAGTGTCAGGTCAAACCCCGCAAGGATACAGCAACACCAGGGCAGTAGCTGGTGGGCCGAACCTTATCCAAGGTCCACTGGGGACGAGTGAAGTTCATCAACTTGGTTTATACACCAATTGCACTACCCAGGCATGCCATTCTCGCTGACTTCTATGCAATCCCCCACCACTGCATTTCTGAGGCCCAACCAGGGGTGGAAGCGGGGTGTGCTCACCTGCAGGCAGCTTTGGCATCCTGGGATGAAGCCCAATACAAGTGACTTCCAGAACAACTGGACATCCCGTTTACAGATTTTCTCCTATCCCAACAGAGATTACTCCACCAACTACTGGAGAAACATCTCCAAGTGTTCACTACTAGTTTACAAGAATTTGTTAACATGTAGCCAGGTGCAGTCTGTTTTCTCCACTGTAGGAGGCACTCAATCAGATTGGCACCACAGTCTGGAGAGGCAGTCCAAGGGAAACACCATTTCTCTATGCTTTCCTGCATCAGTGAAGTAACATTCCTGTTGGCTACACCCTCGGTGGCCATCTTGGGTCAGCAGGGTCTATTTAATTCCCTGGCCCCGGGTTTTGGCATGCTTCTTCCATGTGGCTAGTGTGGGGAGAGAGACCCTGCTTGTTACAGAAAGTAACTAGCAGTAGGGTTCCTGACAAGGAGGGACAGGCTAGGGACTATCCTAGAAAAGAGCTATCCCACTTGGGACTGGAATGGCCAGGTCGATCGTAACGTTGGCATTCTGTTCAATGCAAGTTCTAAGTTTTATGGCTACTGGACTCCGAGTATTTACTGCCTGCACCAAGCTGCCCCTCCCCACAAACATTTCATTTACAATTCAAAATGTTGTTTTTTAGGCCACAAACTTACTCTGCTAGGAAAAAAACCACCATCATAACATAGGTAAATCATGAAATGAGTTACTATGGTGTTATGGAGTTAGAGGGACATCTGTATTTGTACTGATTTATTGAACCCCATAGCACTCCATTGTACGGGATTGGTAGATCATTTCTTGCAGACTTTCCAGCTGTTTAAAAATGTCACAGCCAATGCACTTACATTACAAAACCAAATTCATTAGCCAGTAATGGTTATTGGATGTGCGGGAAACTCTCCAAAAGGGAGAAAGCACTCAAATATTTATCTATTGTCTGCACTGTAAAGAAGTGGGTTTTTATCACTATTGCCTTTGGGAGTGATTACCTTTCTCTTCATTTCCCAGTCAGCATTTAGGCTCGGTTCACATATGTGTGGGTGGTACGGCTGCGGATCCACACAAAAATCCATGCAGGCGCACCACCCACACAGGGGAATGCGGACCCGCGGGCGAGTGCCATTACTTCTAATGGTAGGCCGCCCGCACTGGAAATCGCAACCATACTGGGATCCAAGGTTTCCGTGCAGGCTGCATTTTCAGGAGAAGTGCAGGGACTTCTTCCCTGTGTGTCCCGGGGCACGAGAGTCCATTCAAATGAATGGGCTCTCGTTCCCCCGCAACCAGGGGTAACACCAAGACAGGAAATCAAGGAACATTTCCCCAACTGGCACTTCAACAGAATTAACCCCTCGCCTACCTACTAGAGACAAACTCGCTCAGATAAATTTTTTCATGTCACAGAACAATTAATGAGTGCAACGAGATCTATGTGCACACTGCCGGATCCCTATGCTCACATCTCCCCCTATATCTATCTCTATATTGACCTCTTGGTGGCTACCACACAGGCCCGCAAGTAATTTTCACCAGTAACCACAGTACTCAGGAACTGCAAGATACCTTTTAAATGGTTCCCAATGAAACTTCTAGTCACTCACCAGAACCAACTGTTTCTGGTCTTGTCCCCCAAATACAGATTTAAGCAGCTCCACAACTGGGGTCTCATTCACTTTACACCCCCCAAGTACTCCAAGACCTAAACCTCCAGCAAAGATCTCTGATTCCTGGTGTAGTGCCCACTAGGCGAAGCTAGTATACGGGAAATGTATCTTTTACTCATGGTAGTGAGTGAGCCTGAATTTCTGTGGGTTCAATGTGAGGTTAGGCTGGGTGACTCAGCAGGTTGGTATCCCTGAAGAAGTCATGTGATCACCGTGAAGTAACGTGTTGGTACGCCGTGACAGGACTTCCAGTGCGCGGTGACGTCACTTCCGGCACGGGTGGCATATTGGGGCACCAGGAAATCATGCAGTACACCCATTACATGAGGTGAAAGGCTGAATGGAATTCATTATTATGTGAGTGGGCATTCTCTGGCATTTTTACTTTAATAAATTACTGATTTACACTATGGAGGATCTTTTTTGTTTCTATAATGACCCTCTGATGTGAGCAGCATTGCAAGATTATCCAGTGGTTGGAGAGAGTTCAGGAGGAATATTGGCACTACCTGATGTTATCCAATTCTGTCATCTTTCTAATAATGTGGTAGTTCCTGTGAGGAACGTGGTTTATCCATTAACCTCCCTAGCGGTCTGATTATGTCCATATTTCTGTGCTCAAAGCGGTACATTTTTTTGCATGGAAATATGTTTTTTTTTTAATTGTAGGCCTGTAATTTTTAGGAATAACTCACTGAAATCTGTCCGAACAAGAGTCTAGTAAACATCCCGGGGAGGATAAAACTTGAAACCCGAAATCATAAATTATAATTTAATAAATAATCATAAAAAATAATAATATAATAATAATACATTTAATTCAATAATATAATCAAACCAAAAACACTGAAATGTGAATGTCGCGGTATGGGAGCCTGCCAATTATTAATCCCCTTATTAATGCCTTGTATCACATGCCCTCAGAGTCCTGCTCTGTATTGTTCCAATTGTCCCCTGTGTCACTGGGCCAAATGGCCTAATTAAATTACTCTGGACCCCTCCTCCCTTCCCCCTCATGCCAAATTCCTGAACTCTCTGTACAGGACCCATTGCCATGGTAACCCGACAGGAAGTATCCGGTTACCAGTTCAATACTTAAGAGAGATCAAGGAAACCTCCCCCCCCCCGTGTGTTCTCCTGGCTGTGTGTGTGAGGGAAGGCTGTGCGCCAGCTCCTCTCATCCCCCGTCCTCCTCCTCATCTCCTGGACTGTCTGAGCTGCCTGGAATCCCTGCACTGTGGAGGGATCTTCTGCTGTCCCCGTGAATCTGCCTGGATCTATCCCCTGCCTGGACTGAACCCCTTGTTCTCCGTGAATACCTGCTTCCCCACTGTTACCTGAACTGTTACGGTGGTGACCCCTCGCACCCCTCTCCTGTGTCAGACTACCCCTGTTACAGGGACACCCCCTTGGCTCTCCTAGTGGACTATAAGTGGGTGGGGACCCTCGTTACCATTTAGTGGCAAATCCACCCTCTCTGCCACCCCCGTATTGAAGGACTGCCATCTGTTGTCTCAATAAAGCTTTGTGCGTCTGTCATCCACTCTGTGTGTCCTGTCCTGCCTTTCCTCCGTCACATACTGGTTGGCAGTGGTGGGATCAGGACACTGAGGAGATGACAGACAGCGAAAGCCAGCGGATGCGGGAACAGGCCCGGCCCAGCGAATACAGGAAGTGGACTGTGGCATGTCTGCAGGAGAGGGCTGAGGAGCTGGCCCTTTCCTGGAGGGGCTTAGCCAAAGAGGATCTGATCACCGCCATTGAGGAGGCGGACCCCCAAGACGCCCCAGGAAAAAGCAGATCAACCCCAGCCTCCCCAGCACGCAAGGATCCAGAGCCCAAGAGCCCCTGGCTTACTCGGGTGGAGGAAGAGATGGCCCTCCTGGGGTCAGACGCCACAGCAGAGGACAAGCAAGAGGCTATCCGGAGGGCGCATGAAAGAGAGAGCCAAGGGAGCCACCGTGATCTAAGCTGCCCGTCCAGCCCCAAGGCCGCGGGATACCCCCCTCCCCGGGTCAGCCGTAAGGACTTTAAACCCTTCAACGAAGCCGCCGGGGATGTGGAGGGGTTCTTTCAGGACTTTGAGCAGCAGTGCCAGCTCATGGAGGTGCCAAGCATGGATTGGATACGGCACCTCGTGGGTCTGTTAGAAGGGGGTGCAGCTGCGGCCTACCGCACTCTGGACTATGTGGATGGCCGGGATTATGCCCGGGTCAAACAGACTGTGTTGGAATATTATGCGGTGACCCCAGAAGTGCACCGGGCGCGCTTCCGTGACCTTCCCTGCCATGCGGAACCATCCTATCGGATGTATGCACACAAGATGTCGCAGTCCTGTCGGAGGTGGCTAGAGGGGGAACAGGCCCGCACCGCAGAAGAAATCATTCAAGCATTTTTAAAGGAGCAATTCTACAACCAATGCCCGGTGGAGGTTCGCGGATGGGTAAGAGAGAATGCCCCTACCACCCTTGCAAAGGCCGCTGCCCTGGCTGATGAGATCCTGGCCATCAAGCCACACTGGAAACGGCGGGCCCCTGAGCCGTCAAGGGCCCCGCCCCCCGCCACCTCTGCCAAAACGGGCCCCCCACCTACCACTGCCAATCCCGCAGGGCCACCCCCCAGAGCCCGGTTCACAGGGCCCCCCATGGAGCGCCGCTGCTACGGATGCAACCAGCCAGGGCACCTCCAAGCTAACTGCCCCACCTCTCAAAGCCGGGGTTTTACCCGTCCGGTTCACTACCTGGAACTTCATCCCGCAGAAGAACCACTGCCCCCGCCTCCCAGCGAATGGATGAGCCCCCCAGACGCCAACCAACCCTGGGGGGTTTACAGTGTCCACCCCCCGGGGGCTACATACTCCACCCAGAAACAACGCCACCTGCAGGCTGTGCGGGTAGACGGGCAACCCGCCACTGGTTTTCGGGATACAGGGGCCTTCCTGACCATCGCTGATCCCCGAGTGATCCGGCCGGAAGCCATCCAACCCAGCCCTGGATTCGCCATCGAGCTAGCGGGAGGAGCCAGACATCACATCCCCAGGGCATCCGTGCGCCTCGACTATGGGTTCGGGGAGCAACAGTGGCAGATCGGCGTCATGGGCGGCCTCCCGGCGGATGTCCTACTCGGCAATGACTTAGGGGAGCTACGATGCCAGTACGTCGGGGCGGTGACCCGGCACCAAGCAGGTCGAGGTCCTCCTACAGACGAAGCCACCACAGGACCTTTCCTCAGCATGGACTTGGTGAGTGAACCCCTACCTGACTCAGACCTTCCCCTGACCTGGGATCGGGAGACCTTTAAGCGGGAGGTAGCCACAGACCCCACCTTGGCTAAGTTTAGGACCCAGGCCGCCGCAGGGCGGCAGGAGGGGGATGGGGGCCAGCTTTGGTGGGAGCAGGGGTTGTTGTACCGCACAGCAGGCCCAAGCCGCCCGGGTCAACCCTCTGCTAGCCCCACACAACTGATAGTGCCCAGACGGTTCCGGTTCCCGCTACTCCAGATAGCCCACGACATTCCAGTAGCTGGCCACCTGGGTAAGAGGAAAACGGGGCTGCGGCTGACCCAAGCCTTCTACTGGCCGGGTATCACCAAGGACGTAGCCCACTTCTGTCAGACCTGTGACATCTGTCAGAGGAGGGGACGTCCAGGGGACCACCCCAAGGCGCCACTCCGCCCCTTACCCATCATTGATGAGCCCTTTCAGCGGGTAGCTGTAGACATCCTGGGGCCCCTGGCCCGGCCCAGTAAGGCCGGCAAGCGGTACATCCTCACGGTAGTGGATTACGCTACCCGCTACCCCGAGGCTGTCCCCCTGTCCAGCATCTCCACCCCCAAAGTAGCCGAGGCCCTAGTCACCGTTTTCTCCCGGGTGGGTTTTCCAGCGAGATCCTGATGGACCAGGGTACCCAGTTCATGTCCGAGGTGGTCCAATCCCTCTGGCGCACGTGCGGGGTAAGGGCGATCCGGACCACTCCCTATCACCCCCAAACCAATGGCCTCTGCGAGCGCTTCAATGGCACACTGAAGAGCATGCTGAGGTCCTTCATTGATGGGGAGGCGGACTGGGAGAAGCTCCTTCCACACCTGCTGTTTGCATATCGGGAGGTACCGCAAGAGTCCACGGGGTTCTCCCCCTTCGAACTCCTGTACGGGCGGAAGGTCCGCGGTCCCCTATCCCTGCTCCAGGAACATTGTGAAGGGCAGATAGAGGACACGGGTACCCCCATCGTTCCCTACGTTCTCGAGCTACGGGAAAGGCTGACCCGTCTGGCCACCATGGCCCACGGCCACCTTCAGGCAGCCCAGACATGTCAGAAGGTCTGGTACGACCGCAAGGCACGCGGCCGTGAGTTCACTGAAGGGCAGCAGGTGCTCAAGATCGTCCCCAACCCCAGAATAAGCTCCAGCACATCTAGGAAGGACCCTACAATGTCCTCCGCAAGATAGACGAGACTAGTTACGTCATTGGTCTCGACGCCCGCAACCGCCAACAGCGCACGGTCCACATCAACATGTTGAAGGAGTACCATGACCGGGCTCTGCCCGTGCTCGCTGTCTGCCCCGCCTCCACGGGCGGAGCAGACGAGGGAGCCCTGCCCGATCTCCTGCAAGCCACCAAAGTCACCACTCCCCTAGATCAGATTCCGACAGGGGCTCGGCTGAACCCCCGCCAGACGGCCCAGATGCGGGCCGTGATAGTGGACCGGGCCGTCGCCTTCTCGGCCACCCCAGGTCGCACCGGGTTAGCGCTCCACCACGTGGAGACCCACAGTCAGAAACCCATCCAGCAGGCCCCATACAGAGTCCCCGAATCCGTGAAGGCGGCCATCCGAGCAGAACTCTCCGAGATGCTCCAGCTGGGTATCATCCGACCCTCCCGCAGTCCTTGGGCCTCCCCGGTGGTGCTCGTGCCAAAGAAGGATGGGACCACCCGCTTTTGCGTGGATTACCGGAGGTTGAATGACTACACTGTCAGTGACGCCTACCCCATGCCCCGCATAGACGACCTGCTGGACCGTCTGGCCGGGGCCCGCTACGTGAGCACCCTAGACCTCAGCAAGGGCTACTGGCAAATCACCCTCACAAAAGAGGGCGTTGAGCGCTCCGCGTTCATTACCCCGTTCGGCCTGTATGAATTCCTTGTCATGCCCTTCGGCATGAAAAACGCCCCCGCCACCTTTCAGCGGGTCGTGGACCAGCTACTGGAGGGATGCCAAGAGTTCACGTGCGCCTACCTAGATGACATAGCGATCTTTAGCGACACGTGGGAGGAGCACCTGGCCCACGTGGGGGCCATCCTAGACCGCATCTGCAGGGCCGGGCTGACACTGAGACCAGACAAGTGCCAGTTTGGAATGGCGGAGGTACAGTACCTCGGGCACCGAGTAGGGGGGGGGGACACTGAAACCTGAGCCAGCCAAGGTTCAGGCCATTTATGACTGGCCCACTCCCCAGACCAAGAAGCAAGTGATGGCATTCCTCGGCACTGCCGGCTATTACCGTAAATTTGTACCTAATTTCAGCTCCATGGCCCAGCCCCTGACCGACCTGACCCGGAAGAACAGTCCCCGGATGGTGACCTGGACCTCGGCCTGTGAATCCGCCTTCTGTGACCTCAAATCCGCCCTGGCAAGAAACCCCGTCCTGGCCGCCCCTGACCACAACAGACGCTTCCTCGTACAGACAGATGCCTCCACCTACGGCCTAGGGGCTGTCCTCAGCCAAGTCAACGAGGCTGTGGAGGAACACCCCGTTGCCTTCCTCAGCCGCAAGCTACTGGACCGGGAAGTTGCCTATGCTACAGTGGAGAAGGAGTGTCTGGCCATAGTCTGGGCCCTAAAGAAACTACAGCCCTACCTGTACGGCTGGGAGTTCACCATAGTCACTGACCACAACCCCCTCACATGGCTGAACCGGGTGTCCGGGGACAATGGGCGCCTCCTTAGGTGGAGCCTGGCCCTCCAGCCCTACAATTTTACCATTCGATACAGGCGGGGAAGCCAGCACCAAAACGCTGATGGCCTTTCCTGCCAACAAGACCCACAGTAGCTAGGCTAGGCCCCACAAGTGCCTTCCAGGGAACCCGGTTGGGTCCGCCTTATGGGCACTTGTGAAAAGGAGGGGGGAGGAGTGTCGCGGTATGGGAGCCTTCAGAGTCCTGCTCTGTATTGTTCCAATTGTCCCCTGTGTCACTGGCCTAATGGCCTAATTAAATTACTCTGGACCCCTCCTCCCTTCCCCCTCATGCCAAATTCCTGAACTCTCTGGACAGGACCCATTGCCATGGTAACCCGACAGGAAATATCCGGTTACCAGCTCAATACTTAAGAGAGAGCAAGGAAACCCCCGTGTGTGTTCTCCTGGCTGTGTGTGAGGGAAAGCTGTGCTGAGCGCCAGCTCCTCTCATCCCCCGTCCTCCTCCTCATCTCCTGGACTGTTTGTGCTGCCTGGAATCCCTGCACTGTGGAGGAATCTTCTGCTGTCCCCGTGAATCTGCCTGGATCTATCCCCTGCCTGGACTGAACCCCTTGTTCTCCATGAGTACCTGCTTCCTCACTGTTACCTGAACTGTTGCGGTGGTGACCCCTCGCACCCCTCTCCTGTGTCGGACTACCCCTGTTACAGGGACACCCCCTTGGCTCTCCTAGTGGACTATAAGTGGGTGGGGACCCTCGTTACCATTTAGTGGCAAATCCACCCTCTCTGCCACCCCCCGTATTGAAGGACTGCCATCTGTTTGTCTCAATAAAGCTTTGTGCGTCTGCCATCCTCTCTGTGTGTTCTGTCCTGCCTTTCCTCCGTCACAGTGAAATATAGCGCCAAGTTCGCACATCGCTGAGCTCAGTCGCAGAATCGTTTTCAGTGTCTGATGAGGAATTTCCCCCACCAATCATTATCACTCAATTCTGCAAGTGGTTCTGATTTACTATCGCTGTTCTCTAGCCGGTCTAAAACCGCGTCTGACCTAAAGGGACACTTTTTGGACGCTATGGATGTTTCTCAGTTTCCAGGCAGAAAGAACAGTAAAAATGCAGGCAGGGCGCCGGACAAAGCACTCGGGACAAATTGTATGTGAAATGGTTTGATACAGGAATGTTATACGATGTGATTCAGCTCAGCTCAGCCTTATTTCCATCATTTGTTGCTAATAAATTCTTGGCTGCTGAGAGAACTTTTTATCTTTTCTACATTGGAACTTGTGGCCATACTAAATACTATGAAGATTGTCAGGAAGCAGCATTGCTAACTATCACCCACGAATGGGAATGTTTTGTCCACCAGCAATATAATTGCTGACCGCCCTATACAGTTCTGACTCCCACACCTGCCCCAGAGACAGATAGCAAACACTTTTGACCATACAATTGTGCCCTCCCTTGTTTGGTGCCAGACTTTCCTGCCTTGCTCCCCTCACCCCCTGAAGAAGTTGGGTGCTCCTGTAAAACACGCGAGATAAAGAGAGATTGTCTAAACATGGAAGACACCTTATTTACTCCATTAATCTAAGACAGCCTTTTTCAACCACGATGCCTTGAAATTTTTTCAGGGGTGCCTTGGCCCAAAATTGCTTAAAAATTGTATAGAAGCCAGCAGGTGGATCGAGCTTGCCTTTTAGTTACACAAAGCCATAGGTTTTCATTGCGACTCACACACCTGCCCCAGGGACAGATAGCAAACACTTTTGACCATACAATTGTGCCCTCCCTTGTTTGGTACCAGACTTTCCTGCCTTGTGTCACGGATTCGTTAAACGATCACCCTGTCACGTGTCCACCACACGCCACGCCTACAGCAACTAGCTAACCGTGACGCACGCGTGCGGCCGCGACAGGGTGGTAAAGAGGGGATAATAAAGGAATTTACACTTAAATATCTCAAACCGTATGTAAGATCAGCCGTGATACCTTTTCACAGACCGCACTACCTCTGGCCACCACCAGATGGAGACTCCACTCCAGTCCAGCTGGTCGACCACACACTGGCAGATACGATCTTACATACAACCTGGTGCCCTGATTAGAGTTGAGGACCAGCTTAGTAATCACACACCCTTCTAAAGGTCCCTTCAGCTATCCTAGCTTGAACCCCGGTGTTGATAACCCTTCCACTGTCCACACACCCCCACACCAGATGCACCACAAAGGTGGCCTGCCACCACCCAACAGTTTATCCACAGAACGGTCTGTTGAGACACCCCACACACACAGATCTCCGTCCGGCAGATCTGTTACCTTTGCAATCTGCGTGCAATCTGCCCACTCACAGTGCAGTTGCATACAGATTGGCAATGAGCTTAACCGAGCGTTTTTAAAGGCACTAAAATACAATCTAATCTCTCCAATCTAGTCTCTCCGAAGATATGAGCCCGAGCTTAAATACACAGAAGTTCACTAATTAATTTTAAGATTTAATTTCCCAAAGTGGGCGGGTCATAAAATATGTACAAAATATAACAAGTTACAGAAAATACAAAAGATATAAGAAGACACACAAATGACTAATTATTATAAAATAAAAGGGAATAAAAAGACAGAATAACACTTTACCCTGCGGCTGGAGCAAGCCAGAAACTTAGCAATCCATTGGTCAATCAAACCAGCTCCGTACGGATCACCCTGTCCAAATGTCCGTGAGTTCAATTTATGGCGATTTGGACATGGGCGGGACATTAGTCTTCGGCCAATTGACTCTGGGGGAGGTGGTCCTGACCTGCCCACAAGAGGTACTGTGTATGGACCTGCCCAAGTTCAATTGGGCCGAGACTGGCCTGAACACCAAGTCGGGGATTGGATTTCTGACACCAGCGCGTCAGCCTGATCGCAACAGTACCAAACACCATCCGACTGTCGCACCCCCACGTCATCTAATCATTCCATGCATTTCCCTGGCTTTCTCCGCAAGCCACAAATATGATTCTTATATGTAAATGTAGCGTACAGAATGGCCTACAAGAAGGAAGCTTGTTCATATCTCCAACTAATATTTTTGCTTTTATAAGAGATTAAACATACTTCTTTGATGTGAATATTACTTATAGAGCTTTCCACATACGGCAGACAGTCTGTCTGCTGTCACTGGTTTTCCCAGAAGGTGATAACCTGATTGACACACAAAAGGTGTCACCTCCAGGAACCTGGCTTTAGACTAATTGATGCTAAATGATGATTGGGTCTGTAAGGCCTATGGAGTAATTGTGTATACATACACATCTGATCCCAGACCATTTGTTTGTACCTTCTATTCATTTCCCTACTGCCCAGGGGCTCAATGTACATCCTTAATGACCAGACTGTTCCTGCACACACCTTTGCAATGAAAGGGCCTGACATAATCTAATCTACTCAACCTGTCATGGCTATGATACCATATTTCCACTCAAATCTTACATGTCCGTTACACCTTGCTCCCCTCACCCCCTGAAGAAGTTGGGTGCTCCTGTGAAACACGCGAGATAGAGAGAGATTGGATATCTATGGAAGACAACTTATTTATTCCATTAATCTAAGACAGCCTTTTTCAACCACGGTGCCCAGGCATCTTGGGGTGCCTTGAAGTTTTTTCAGGGGTGCCTTGGCCCAAAATTGCCCAAAAATTGTATAGAAGCCAGCAGGTGGATCGAACCTGCCTTTTAGCTACACAAAGCCGTAGATTTTCATTGTGCACCATTACAACCTTCTAGCCACCAGCGTCCAAACAACCAATGACGACATCAGTTGATATGGAGGATGTCGGTCACCTACACGGCATCCTTGTTTGACCCTCCTCTGCCACTCTTTGTCAGTATTAGGGTCGAATTAGCTGAGTGATAGAGAAAAACTGAGATGAAAGAGAAGCATTGGAATACTATTCAGTATGTTTGCTATGGAAGAATAAATCCCTTGTAACATTGGGTGCCCTACATGTGTGGATGTTGCTGCAGGTAAAACTATTAGAATAGTTATTTATATTTTAGAATGGGGTGCCTTGAGTCCATAATTTTAAAGGGTGCCTCAAGATTGTTCATTACTTTAAAGGGTGTCTTGACTGTAAAAAGGTTGAGAAACATTGGTCCAAGAGTTGAACCCATCATTGCAATGTCGCTTTAAGAGTTGAATGTATCATTCTTGTGACATGTTTGGTGTCTATAACTCTATGGGGAGTATCTGAGGGAGACCTTCTATATATTTGCTTTTGTCTTTTATCCATGTGATCTTGTGCATGTTGAAATAAAACAATTTTAATGATTTTATATTGATTGTGTTTTGTTGGCACCTCAAAAGTCCGCCTTGTTTTTCTTATTCTTTGACCATGTGAACAGGATGTTGGTGCCCTTGGCAAATCTTTGCCTCTGTTAATCCCATGAAGTGTTTGTTCCCAACAATTGCTCATTGAGAATGAAAGTTTCCAGTCCCACAGTTGGATGTAAACAAAGGAGTGCATATCCTGGGTGACGTCACTGACTAAATATGGAAATTACCATATTTGGTCAGTGACATCATAGTGTGTTCTGGGTGACATCATTGACCAATTACATTCAGATAAGGGGCTGTGAGCTTTCATTTGTAACGAGCAGTAATTTGGAATGGACTTGTTGAGCTTGTTTCTTTTTTTCCAGCAGGTTGGTGGCCATCTTTCACCATGACTGACATGGCTCTACATCACTGGACAACATGATTGATGATGGATTTTTTTGGAAAACAATGAATTTATAATTTGCGTTTTATTGCTTTTTTGCCGCTATGCCTTTTGTTACAACACTGCTACAGGTCCTCTGCATTCAGAAACTATATAATGTACAGGGGTTAAAAGTATTCTTCAGGCCAAAATTTCTAGTTTGATCAAGTGTGTAGAGCTACCCTCATGAGGACCGCTGAGTAGTAGTAGTGGGTATCCCTAAGCCTCTCTCCACACAGCCAGGCAACAGGTATTTCTCACACAGACTTGCATCCAAAGACAATGACCAGTCCATCGGTTTGGTTTTATTGTTTTATTAGGGGAAATCAACTTGGATAGGGAAATAGGGATTATGGGATGCCCAATTTGGCTTGAATCAATGGAACTTCCTTCCTATGTACAAAGGCAAATCCTGGAGTATTCTTTTGCTGAAAGCCATCAGTCGTTGCGGATCAGTAGTAGCCGTCCTTTATGGGCGAGGCACAGCTGCTCAAAAATCAGCTTTATGTCTTGTAGCTACATGCAATGATGTCTCCTCTCCCCTTGTAGAACTGCTCCCAGCTCCACAGCCTGCTGACACTACCAGCCCTCCTGTCTTCTTGAAAGATCTCCTAGGACAAGGATAAAGGATTGAGCGCTGTCCTTGAAAAGCTCACTACGTATGGCAGTCTTCCCCTTGTCGATCCCAAAGTATGCAGCTGTACTTATACTGTCCTCCTTGCTACCTGCTGCTCCAGGCCTTGATCCCATTCACACCTCATTGCTGAATGTATCCTCCTGAGCCAGCCCGAGCCCAGCCTGGAGGCCACCCCCCTAGACATAGGGGTCCCCTCCCAGTTACTGACAGTCTCCTCAGCACTGCATCTTCCACCCGACTCCCATATTTATGGGCCAGTCCACCATTCTACCAGGGCCTCCAAACCTGGGATTGGACGGACTCCCATGAACATGCAGATCAGGTCTCCATGAACCGGACTCCCATGAACATGCAGATCAGGTCTCCACCCCTTCCTGCTTACTGACTTCTGGAAGCTTCTATGGTCCTTTAGAGTCAGGAGGAGGTGATAGAGCCACAACCTGTTGAGTCATCCATCTGACCTGCAATAACCCAACCTCAATCACAGACTCACACAGTTACCAGGAGTCATACACAATGATTTTACCTACAATATACTACACTGTTCTAGTAGCACACTAGAGGGTGCTACATGTGTATGGTTTAAACAAAAACAGGGTTAAAATGCAGCAGAGAATTGTGTCTCCTCCATGTTCCTTATAACATCACTGCTAACATTGGTTCAGCGCTCCCCTTTTAGTAAAAGAAATGCAAAGATTTAACAACTCAACCTGACCATTTTTATTTTCAGACTGGCTGGTGAAATGGCAGGTGAAAGTGAAGGGAAGTTAACATTCATCCTTTGGGGTGAATGTTACACCATATGGATCAAATTTGCTGTCTGTAACTGTCAATTTTGCAATGTCTCATGGGAAATGTAGTTCCACAAAAGCCAGAGAGCCGCAGGTTGCCTACCCCTGCACTAGGCGAATGTTGGGCGGTTGTCCATGACTTCTGATTAATAGGATGGAAGTTATTCAAAAGTATTGGACAAATTTTGGGCTAATGTCAAATCCAATGGCTATCAGATTGCTTCAGGACTCACTATTATAATTAGATCACTCTTGCGAGACAATATCACCAAGCTAAAGCATTGCACCCCCCATAACTAAATGTCTCACTTCTCTATCATAACCAATCAATTTTTTTGTTGGATTAATGGACCCAAAGCTGAAATGTGAAATGGATCTGGAGCATAACTGGTTAATAGTATCAGATTGATCAGAAATGTCATTTTCTGTAGACTTTTTTTATACTCTCATAGGGATGTCAATGGTGCGCCATCTGTATAATCAGATCAGAGAAAAGGATTGTATTAGCATGTGCCAGACTGCGCTCCCCCTCCCGTCATCCTCCCCCTCCCTCCATCCTCACCTGGCTCTGTCTATCAGTATACAGTAGTTGTATCCATACACAGAGGACGTTGTCACCTAGAGATATAATTACAGAGGGGGACACATTCATAGAAAGACAGATCACAGCTGCTGAACCTCCTCACACCCCTCCCTGCAGAGACGCCCCTACCAGCTAAGTGATGATTATTGATTACAGTGATGGCAATGTGATGGTTTTCATAGCTATACTGAGCTGCAGAAGATTTTATTATAACTTTATCTGTACCTTCCTGGGGGGACACCGACACCGAACAGACTCACAACACATGAGAGACACAAGAAAAGTATCTGAAACAAGGGAACAGTTTTACACAAGTTATGTCTGATCAAATCATTCACTAAAATAGATTCATTTAGATAGATAGATAGATAGATAGATAGATAGATAGATAGATAGATAGATAGATAGATAGATAATAGATAGATAGATAGATAGATAGATAGATAGATAGATAGATAGATAATAGATAGATAGATAATAGATAGATAGATAGATAATAGATAGATAGATAGATAGATAGATAGATAGATAGATAGATAGATAGATAGATAGATAATAGATAGATAGATAATAGATAGATAGATAGATAATAGATAGATAATAGATAGATAGATAGATAGATAGATAGATAGATAGATAGATAGATAGATAGATAGATAATAGATAGATAGATGATAGATAGATGGATAATAGATAGATAGATAGATAGATAGATAGATAGATAGATAGATAGATAGATAGATAATAGATAGATAATAGATAGATAGATAGATAGATAGATAGATAGATAGATAGATAATAGATAGATAGATAGATAGATAGATAGATAGATAGATAGATAATAGATAGATAGATAGATAGATAGATAGATAGATAATAGATAGATAGATAGATAGATAGATAGATAGATAGATAGATAGATAGATAATAGATAGATAGATAGATAGATAGATAGATAGATAGATAGATAGATAGATAGATAATAGATAGATAATAGATAATAGATAGATAGATAGATAATAGATAGATAGATAATAGATAGATAGATAGATAGATAGATAGATAGATAGATATATAGATAGATAGATAATAGATAGATAGATAATAGATAGATAGATAGATAGATAGATAGATAGATAGATAGATAATAGATAGATAGATAATAGATAGATAGATAGATAGATAGATAGATAGATAGATAGATAGATAGATAGATAATAGATAGATAGATAGATAGATAATAGATAATAGATGATAGATAGATAGATAGATAGATAGATAGATAGATAGATAGATAGATAGATAGATAGATAGATAATAGATAGATAATAGATAGATAGATAGATAGATAGATAGATAGATAGATAATAGATAGATAGATAGATAGATAGATAATAGATAGATAGATAATAGATAGATAGATAATAGATAGATAATAGATAGATAATAGATAGATAGATAATAGATAGATAGATAATAGATAGATAGATAGATAGATAGATAGATAATAGATAGATAGATAGATAATAGATAGATAGATAGATAGATAGATAGATAGATAGATAGATAGATAATAGATAGATAGATAGATAATAGATAGATAGATAGATAGATAGATAGATAGATAGATAGATAGATAATAGATAGATACATTTGATGATTACATTTATTGTAAATAAAAAAGTAACATACAATGTATCAGTGGTGATAGATAATACAATATACGTCACTAAATCTCCATCAAACCCAACCCCGGCCAGAACTTGCTGAAGGTCATGTATGCTGTACAGTTGCGCTCAAAAGTTTGCCTCCCCTTGGAGAATTGGCAATATACAGGATGGACCATTTCTAAAGAAAGTATAAGTGAGCCGACAAAACCTATTTCTTTTATTTCTTATGGGGTTCATATTCTGTAACTGGAGGTGATAACAGAATGGTCCAATCATAAAGCAACACATGGAAACAAATAAACCAATGAAATGCCCCCTGTTCAAAAGTCTACATCCCATTAGTTCATAATACTGTGTATTGCCCCCTTTAGCATCAATAACAGCGTGCAGTCTTTTGTAATTCACTGTATTGCCAAACGTATTGGCTCCACACTCCATATCATGTGATTCAGGTGTTCCAATCCCCTCCATATCATGTGATTCAGGTGTTCCAATCCCCTCCATATCATGTGATTCAGGTGTTCCAATCCCCTCCAAATCATGTGATTCAGGTGTTCCAATCCCCTCCATATCATGTGATTCAGGTGTTCCAATCCCCTCCATATCATGTGATTCAGGTGTTCCAATCCCCTCCATGGACACAGGTGTATACAATCAAGCCCCTAGGCATGCAGACTGCTTCTACAAACATTGGTGAAAGAATGGGTCGCTCTCAGGAGCTCAGTGACTCCAAGCGTGGTCCCGTGATAGGTGGCCACCTGTGCAATAAGTCCATCTGTGACATATGGAAGCAACTGTGAACAACAGAAACTCAACAAGCCACGTAAAATGACAGAGCGGGGTCAGGAAATGCTGTAGCACAGAGTTAATAGCAAAAGACCTCCAAACTTGGTGTGGCCTTTAGATGAGCCCAGCAACAGTGCGTAGAGAGCTTCATGGAATGGGTTTCCATGGCTGAGCAGCTGCATCCAAGCCTTCCATCACCAAGTGCAATGCAAAGCATCAGATGCCGTGGTGTAAAGCACACCACCACTGGACTCTAGAGCAGTGGAGACGTGTTCTCTGGAGTGACAATCACGCTTCTCTGTCTGGCAATCCAATGGACGTGTCTAGGTTTGGTGGTTGCCAGAATGGTACTTGCCTGATTGCATTGTGCCAAGTGTAAAGTTTGGTGGAGGGGAAATTATGGTGTGGTTTTTGAGGGGTTGGGCTTGGCCCCCTAGTTCCAGTGAAAGGAACTCTTAAGGCATCAGCACACCAAGACATTTTGAACAATTTCATGCTCCTAACTTTGTGGGAGGAGTTTGGGGATGGCCCGTCCTGTTCCAACATGACTGCGCACCAGTGCACGAAGCAAGGTCCATAAAGACATGGAGGAGCCAGTTTGGGGTGGAGGGACTTGACTGTCCTGCACACAGTCCTGACCTCAACCCCATAGAACACCTTTGGGATGAATTAGAGCGTAGACTGCGAGCCAGGCCCCCTCCCCCGACATCAGTGCCTGACCTGACAAATGTGCTTCTGGAAGAATGGTCCAACCTTCCCATAGACACCCTCCTAAACCTTGTGGACGGCCTTCCCAGAAGAGTTGAAGCTGTTATAGCTGCAAAGGGCGGGGCAACTCAATATTGAACCCTACAGACTAAGACTGGGGGGCCATTTAAGGTCATGTGCGTTTAAAGGCCGGCGGCCCAATACTTTTGGCAATATAGTGTAGTTGTCTATGAGGCCCCGAGTTCTTCCAGGTGATATAGTTTCCATTCGTCTTGGCAAAATGCCTCCAGGTCATGCCAGGTCAAGTCATTGGTCGTCTTGCAATGGACCGCATGTTTGAGATCTCCCCAGAGTGGCTCGTGATATTAAAGTCAAGAGACTGTGATGACCACTCCACAACCTTCACCTTTTTCTGCTGTAACCACTGGAGAGTCAACTTGGTCTTGTGCTTAGGGACATTTGTTTGTTTTTTGTTTTTTTCTTGTTTTGTTTCATAGATCTTTGTTATAGGTTTTATGTATATAGATCTCTGCTTGCCCCAAGCATGTTTGAAGCTATTTACTGATGACCGGCTCACTACCTCTGCTGGAAGTTTATTCCTGGCCTCAACTACTCCTTAAGTAAAATAGTACTTTCTGAGATTAGTTTTGAACTTTCCTCCAGTTAGTTTAAAGACTCGCCTGCTGCATAATTTTTTCACTTTGATTTTTGGGGTGTCTTTGAATTCCGTCCTCTGTAGGTCCTCAGTAGGTCGATCTTTTTCATTTCCATCAAATGATGGGGCATCCTTATGTTTTTAACATCACCCCGTCCATATCAGTATAGAGATCCAGCAGGAGATGTTTTCCCCATTGAGATCTGATGGGTTTTTAAAGTGGTACTTACATTTTTTTAAGCAGTGTATTATTATGTACTGTGGGGACAATACTGATTTGAACCCCTGCAGATTTTGGTCTATAATTTTTATCATATGTGTGTTTTAAATGGTAGAGACAGAATATCAACCAAAAATCCAGAAAAAAACACGATACAAATGTTATAAATGAAGTTGCAGTTCAGTGAGTAATATAATTATTGGATCCCCGAGCAAAACATGACTTAGTACTTGGTTTGGAAACCCTTGTTGTCAAGCACAGAGGTCAGACGTTCCTTGTAGTTGGTTCCCAGGCTTGCACACATCTCAAGAGGATTTTGGTCCACTCTTCTTTACAGATCTCCTCTAAATCCTTAAGGATTCATGGCTGTCGCTTGGCAACTCAAAGTTTCAACTCCCTCCATAAATGTTCTATAGGATTAAGCTCTGGGGACCGGCTAGACTACTCCATGACCTTCATGTGCTTCTTCTTGAGCCACTCCTTTGTTGCCTTGGTGGTATGTTTTGAGTCATTGTCATGCTAGAAGACCCATTTTCAGTGTTCTGGTTGAGGGAAGAAGGCGCTTATCCAAGATTTTACAATACATGGCCCCATCTATTGGCCCCTCAATGTGGCAAAGTCGGCCTGTACCTTTAGCAGAGAAACAGCCCCAAAGTATAATGTTTCCACTTCTGTGCTTGACTGTAGGGATGGTGTTCTTAGGGTCATAATCAGCATTTTTCTTCCTCCAAACACGGCAAGTTGAGTTAAAGCGGAGCTCCACCCAAAAGGGGAAGTTCCACATTAAAGACTGGTCCCCCACTCCCCATTAAGGATTGCCACCTTTGGGGAGCGGGTCCCTGAAACTGGCAGGTACCCGCTCCCACTTCTGCTGCCATTGCCTAGGTGACCTGAAGCAGAAATTGTCCTCCCCCCTTCCTCCCTGTAATTTTCTGGGACACGTGACAGGTCCCAGAAGACTACGGGACCATTCAGAACGCGTAGTGCTTATTACGCATGTGCAGTGGGCACCCAGCTGTGAAGCTGCAAGCTGTTACAGCAGGGTGCCGACCCTGAAGATGCTGGCATTGAGAACACTGGACGGCTGGTGAAATGGGCTGCGGAGAGGAGACAGTGGGATTGAGGAACAGGTAAGTGGATGTTTTTAACCTCCTTAGCGGTATTCCCGAGTGTAGTTCGGGGTAAAATTCCTATACCAAAAGTGGTAACCCTGAGCTACACTCGGGCTTACCATGCGGCACTGCTCTGGGGGTCCCTGCAGCACTTACCTTGTCCTTCGCTCCCGCGATGTGTCCCCTGCAGCGTCCCCGGCCATCTCCTCCAGCCGAGGCCGGCATCCGGCTTCTGTGTTCCGGTCCCTGTGACATCGGGACGTACGGGTGCCGGAACCGGCGGGAAATTTGAAATTTTAAAAAAATGTCATTTTTGCTGTCATTGCTGTTACAATGCATTTCACATACATTTTGTCCCGAGTGCTTTGTCCGGCGCCCTGCCTGCATTTTGAATGTTCTTTCTGCCTGGAAACTGAGAAAAGTCCATGGCGTCCAAAAAGCGTCCCTTTAGGTCAGAAGCGGTTTTAGACCGGCTAGAGAACAGCGATAGTAAATCAGAACCACTTGCAGAATTGAGTGATAATGATTCGTGGGGGAAATTCCTCATCAGACACTGAAAACGATTTTGCGACTGAGCTCAGCGATGTGCGAATTTGCCTCTGTATTTCACATTTCAGTGTTTTTGGTTTGATTATATTATTGAATTAAATTTATTATTATTATATTATTATTTTTTATGATTATTTATTAAATTATAATTTATGATTTCGTGTTTCAAAGTTTATCCTACCCGGGATGTTTACTAGACTCTTGTTCGGACAGATTTCAGTGAGTTTTTCCTAAAAAACTACAATAAAAAACTACATATTTCCATGCAAAAAAATGGTACCACTTTCAGCACAAAAAATCGGAAAGAATCATACCGCCAGGGAGGTTAAAAGTCAGCAGTTACAGTTTTTTTTACTGGAATTCTGCTTTAATGCCAAAGAGCTGAATTTTGATCTCACCTGACCACAGCACTTTCTCATAATCCTTCTCTGAATCATTTAGATGTTCACTGGCAAACTTCAGACGGGCCTGGACATGTGCCTTGGTGACTGTGGTCCACACTGCCTTGAGATCCTTCACAAGTTCCTCCCATGTAGTTCTGAGCTGATCCCTCACTTTTCTCATGATCATCCTTACCCCATGAAGGGAAATCTTGCATGAAGCTCCAGACCGAGGGCGATTGATGGTTATTTTGTATTTCTTCCATTTGTGAATAATCGCTCCAACAGTTGTCTCCTTCTCACCAAGCTTCTGCTGATGGTCTTGTAGCCCATTCCAGCCTTGTGCAGGTCTACAGTCTTGTCCCTGATGTCCTTTGATAGCTCTTTGCCCATGGTGGTGAGGTTTGAATGGAAGACAGAGATTCTGTGGACAGGTGTCTTTTATACGCATAACGAGTTGTCGTGAGGAGAACCTTCTTGCATTGACAGGACTGATCTGTGTACCACATGAGCACATCGCCAGTCTGTGGGAGCCAGAATCATTGGTGGTTGGTAGGGGATCAAATACTTATACTACTCACTGAACTGCAACTCCATTTATAACATTTGTATCATGTGTGTTTTCTGGATTTTTGGTTGATATTCTGTCTCTCTCATTTAAAATACATCTATGATAAAAATTATAGACCAAAATCTGCAGGGGTTCAAATCATTATTTTCCCCACAGTACATAATAATACACTGCTTAAAAATGATAGACCCTTCATTTCATTGTAAGTGGGCAAACATACAAAATCTGCAGGGCATCAAATAATTATTTTTCCTACTATATTTAATTACTTTAGACAGAATGGGGATGGGGAAACTTTTCACTGGAACAGGAAATGTGAGAAAATATAAATGGGGTCACAGATTTGATCGTTAAACTAAATTTAAAAAATGAAAACGTGCCATGTTGCAGGAAAACATTGGTTGTGCCTAAGCCGGATCCTGAAAGGTTTAACCTTTTTCTGGGATTCCTCTTGAAAAATATCCTTGTGTTTCTTGGTACTGGTGATGTGCCAAACACCCCCCTCTTCGGTTCGCGGTCGAACATTCAAACCTAAAGAATATTCAGCTGCGAACTTCGAACACAAACCCAACAACTGGACGGTATCTTACTGCATCTGAGTATGGGGTGAGATCCCGCTCAGTTACTAAAATACCGCATGAGTTCTATTATGAAGTCACGCGGTATTTCTGTAGTGAGTCATTCATTCATGTTCCAGCTGTCAATGGGGCTCCTTGCTGACAGACCTTCGGGTCTGTTATGGATTTTGAGGGGAATCCCCATGCCAAAAATAAAAAAAAATCCATACCAGACCCTTATTTGAGCATGCAGCCTGGCAGGTCAGGAAAGAGGGGAAATGAGCGAGAGCCCCCCCCCTGAATCATACCAGGCCACATGCCCTCAACATGGGAGAGTGCTTTGATGGGGATGGGGACAAGGGCCTCTTCCCTACAACTGTGGCCTGTGACTGTTGGGGTATGTGTAAGATGGGAAACAGCTCTCATTGTTTGAATACTGTGTGAAGTAAATTAGAGAACGTCCTGACTGACGTTATGCAGTTTGGCCACAAGATGTCACTGTTTTCTAACACAGCCTGAGACTGCATAGCTATTTCTATATTCAATAAGGGGCGGGGTTTTCTCAAGGAGAGTGAACAGGAAGAGAAAGAGAAGCCATACTGGAGAGAGAGAGAGAAGAAGGCTGAGTGATCAGAGAATCCATAGCCATCCAGCTGTGAAGACTGCCCTCCGTAATCAGAAATCCCATTGAGTGAAGCTGATGGTGTTCAAGATGCTAATCCTGTTCAAAGAGGGGAAGATTTGCTGCCAGGAAGCTGATGAGGACAGAGGAGCAAAGCAACATACATTGCTGATAATATCGCATGCTTAGTGGAGAGACATTTGTTCTGTTCGGAGTCACCAGCGGATGTGAAGCAGACCCGGGTCGGTAAGATCGTGCACACACCTCATTTCAGTGTTGGCTCCTATAAGACTGAGTCCAGGCCTATAGTTAGTTAGTTAGGGTCCCTGTTTGTGTCAGGCCACATGTTGTTACTGATCATTGGAAGGACTCCACAACTTAAAGTGACATTTCACATTGGAGAGCTGATAAAATCCCACAAACTCACCCCAGACTGGCGTTTTGCTCAGAAGGAATACTCAGGCACGTGCTACAGGACCAGTTATGGGGGAGGGGGAATACTGTAGATTTGTGTAGGATTGTAAGCTGTTGTGCTGCACCGCAGGCTAGCCCATACCGTACCCCCATACACTGATTCCTGCTCTGTAGGGTAATAACAGGTAAGGTGTGGCAGCTTAGTTGTGCCCCCCAGTAGGTAAATTACTGCACCTTCTGCCTTCATCCATCAGAGGGCGCCATGCTGTGCAGCACAAGGGTCTCAGCCTTTGGGCTGGGTGTATGTAAATATATTGTATGTTCCCAGCATTTGGGGTTGTGTTTATTTGCCACATCTAAGTAACATTCTGTTGTGGAAAAAGCTGGTGTTGGGGTTGCTTTCCTCGTTCGTGACTTCACTGTATCCTGGGGAGCCCACCCCGGTACACGGCTTACTACTGCGGCGTGTTTTTTTTTTTTTTCTACAAATAAATGATGCAGAATGTATGTTGTCAGTCGTGTCCATATCGGGGTCTGTTGAACACAGCCCTGGTGCATATACTGCACACCTAGGCACTGCCATCCTTTTGGGCTATTTTTTGCAAGTAAAGGACTCTCTAATGTTGATTTATAGATTTAGAAATGGATGCTGGGGGTTCTGTGTAAAATTGGGGCCAAGTGCAAATAACTGAATCGTGTGCACATAGGCAGAAAAATATATTGATTTGTTTTCTGTCAATAAATGACCTTTTTACGGTGATTTCAAGATCATATTTCTACATTTTAAAAAGCTGTTTGTGGGTCCTGTTCAGAATTGGTCCGAGTGCCCATCATTTAATCCTGCCCATGCAGATGCTGCAATCTTTTACAGCATTTTTTGTGAATGAATTACTGTGTTTTTCACTCCATAAGACGTACCTAGGTTTTAGAGGAGAAAAACAAGGAGAAAAAATTCTGAACCAATGGACTGCAGACACAGTACAGGAGATGACCAGAGACTGCGGACATAGTACAGGGGATGACCAGAGACTGCGGACATAGTACAGGGGATGACCAGAGACTGCAGACACGGTACAGGAGATGACCAGAGACTGCGGACATAGTACAGGAGATGACCAGAGACTGCAGACATAGTACAGGAGATGACCAGAGACTGCGGACATAGTACAGGAGATGACCAGAGACTGCGGACACAGTACAGGAGATGACCAGAGACTGCGGACACAGTACAGGAGATGACCAGAGACTGCGGACACAGTACAGGAGATGACCAGAGACTGCGGACACAGTACAGGAGATGACCAGAGACTGCGGACATAGTACAGGAGATGACCAGAGACTGCGGACATACAGGAGATGACCAGAGACTGCGGACACAGTACGGGAGATGACCAGAGACTGCGGACATAGTACAGGAGATGACCAGAGACTGCGGACACAGTACAGGAGATGACCGGAGACTGCGGACATACAGGAGATGACCAGAGACTGCGGACACAGTACAGGAGATGACCAGAGACTGCGGACATAGTACAGGAGATGACCAGAGACTGCGGACATGGTACAGGAGATGACCAGAGACTGCGGACACAGTACAGGAGATGACCAGAGACTGCGGACAGAGTACAGGAGATGACCAGAGACTGCGGACACAGTACAGGAGATGACCAGAGACTGCGGACACAGTACAGGAGATGACCAGAGACTGCGGACACAGTACAGGAGATGACCAGAGACTGCGGACACAGTACAGGAGATGACCAGAGACTGCGGACATAGTACAGGGGATGACCAGAGACTGCGGACACAGTACAGGAGATGATCAGAGACTGCGGACACAGTACAGAAGATGACCAGAGACTGCGGACACGGTACAGGAGATGATCAGAGACTGCGGACACGGTACAGGAGATGACCGGAGACTGCGGACATAGTACAGGAGATGACCGGAGACTGCGGACACAGTACAGGAGATGACCGGAGACTGCAGACATACTACAGGAGATGACCAGAGACTGCGGACAGTACAGGGATGACCAGAGACTGCGGAGACAGTACAGGAGATGACCAGAGACTGAGGACACAGTACAGGAGATGACCAGAGACTGAGGACACAGTACAGGAGATGACCAGAGACTGCGGACACAGTACAGGGGATGACCAGAAACTGCGGACACAGTACAGGGGATGACCAGAGACTGCGGACACAGTACAGGAGATGACCAGAAACTGCGGACATAGTATAGGAGATGACCAGAGACTGCGGACGTAGTACAGGAGATGACCAGAGACTGCAGACATAGTACAGGAGATGACCAGAGACTGCGGACATAGTACAGAGGATGACCAGAGACTGCGGACATAGTACAGGAGATGACCAGAGACTGCGGACACGGTACAGGAGATGATCAGAGACTGCGGACACAGTACAGGAGATGACCAGAGACTGCGGACACAGTACAGGAGATGACCAGAGACTGCGGACACAGTACAGGAGATGACCAGAGACTGCGGACACAGTACAGGAGATGACCAGAGACTGCGGACACAGTACAGGAGATGACCAGAGACTGCAGACACAGTACAGGAGATGACCAAGGACTGCACACAGTACAGGGGATGAAAAGGAGACTGTGTACCTTTGGGGAGGGAGGGGGAGGGGGGTATCTGAATTTGACAGGTACCTACTCCCACTTCCACGGAGGTGTCCTCCCTTTAGTGTGGGCTCTCGGCTGTGACAGCCGGGTGTCCACTGCGCATGCGCGAGAAGCGCTGCACTTTGTGAATGGCCCGACATCTGGAACACATGACAGGTCCCATTCACAAAGCGCAGAGCCGGGTTCCCGCAATAAAGATGGCGGCGCGGGAAGAATAAGGTAAGGTCCTGCTGCAGGGAAGAGCTGAGCGGCCGGCCCGTTATTCTGACACGGTGTCGGCGGCGGAAATACCGGTCCGGCCGCTCTATATTCGCTCCATAAGACGCACTGACATTTTCCCCCTTTTTTGGGGGGGGGGGAAAGTGCATCTTATGGAGTGAAAAATACGGTAAACTGTAATGTTGATTTGTAGATATTACAATGGCTGTTGTGGTCGTTTAGGATCTCCCGGAGCCATTATCTGAACTCTCTGCATTGAGGTTGTACAATCCGAATATAAAGGGGATTCAGCGCTGAGATGATGAGAACATAAACTGCTGATACACTGCAAGGAAACCACAGAACCTCCTGAATATATACAATATGAAAGAAATACTCGGCTAGACTGACAAAACGTCTCACATGTGGTACCCCCATACTCAGGAGAAGGAGCAGAATGTATTTTGGGGAGTAATTCCACATATACCCATGGCTTGTGTGAGCAATAAATCATTTAAGTGACAATTTTGTGTAAAAAAAAAAAATATTTATTTTTGTCATTTTCCAAAAACTTGTGGTAAAAAAATAAATTCTTCTATTGATTCAACATTCCTCTCAGAAAATAGTTTGGGGTGACTACTTTCCAAAAAGGGGTCGTTTTGGGGGGTGGGGGTGTTTTATGCCCAGCATTAGAAGTTTATGCCACACATCACTCACTCTTCTAACCACCTGAAGACCACGCCTTTTTGTTCACGTGAAAAAAATCTGTATTTTTTGCTAGGAAATTAATTTAAACCCCCAAACATGATATATTTTTTTAAATCAGACACCCTAGTGAATACAATGGTGGGTACTACAATTTTTTATGGCACATAGTACTCGCGCAATGATTTTTCAAAAGCAAATTTTTTTAAAAAAATACACTTTTTTTACTTTTAATGCACAAAATCACAATATATTGGCCAATTGTTTGGTAAAATATAAAAAATGATGGTATGCCGAGTAAATAGATACCAAACATGACATGCTTTAAAACTGTGCATGCCCCGTGCAATGGCGACAAACTGCATACATTTTTAATATCCATAGGCAGTGCTTTAAAAGCCACCATTTTAGATTTACAGAGGAGGTCGGGTGTTAGAATTACTGCCCTGGATCTGATGTTCATGGTGATACCTCACATGCATGGTGCATAACGGCACAGGGTCAAGGCTTGTGCACACAGGTGTGCGCGCATGGGAGGGGCAATTTTTTTTTAGCACTTTTAATGCTATCACAGGGAATGTAAATATCCCCGATAACTTCAATGGGCATTGTCATATATTCTTTTTTGAGAAATCTGGGGTCTATCAGACTCTAGATATCTCCTCTGCCCTTACATCATCTAATCAAACCAAGATCGGTGATCAGATGCTTTCCCAATTTACAAATGGCGCTGTTTATATCCTGCGAGACTGAAGTGATGAAATGCTTGTAGCTTCCGAATTCTTAGACTATAGAGATGATTGGCACCATTCTGGTCTCCAATCAGCTCTATGGTCAGCTGGCAGAGACACTGGCTGCATTCTCAGGTTCCCCCGATGACACGGGACTGCCCGAGAAGGCTGTGGAAGGCAGCGGGGGAGGGGGGACATCATCTCCCGCTGCTTGTAAAAGCAATCTTGCAGCTAATTGGCCACTAGGATTGCTTTTTTTGTATGCAGCCTGTGGACTGAATGAAAAAATGAGAAGAAAACTGCCAGAAAAAGTGTGTGGTATGCCCACCATTAGAATATACCGCCCTGCATCCACCCACTTCTAATGGTGGGCACACATTAGGTCACACGGTGCCACATGCGCCAGTTCCAAGACTGAATAAATGTCTAAATAGTGGCACGCTTGAATACCAATACAATACAGTGATCAGAGAAAACAAAACCCACCGACACTGTACTAATAGCACTGGGGAGGAAGGGGTTAACATTTTTTTTCACTGAAAGGGTTAACTGTGTGAGGGGAGTGTTTTACTGGGGGGCGGGGTGTGTGTTGGACGGGGACAGGCTGATCCGGATAGATAAACTTTTCTGTCCCTATCAGCTTGTCAGGAGCTGTCAGGGAACTGACAGAGAGCAGGGCTGTGTGTAAACAATGCAGCCCTGCTCTCTGTCAGCGATTGCCGCTAATCACCAGAAACGGCTGGTAATTACCAGCCGTGACCCGGCGGCTGAGACCCGCTGCTGACACCCTCGGGACAGGTAGGGCGGGCGCTCGCCCCACGCGCACCCCCTACCTGTTTTGCAAAACTACGTTTTTAACGAGGTTTTGCACAGCCCTGCAGCCCTGCAAACGTTTTGATGCAGTGGCTGGGGTTCAAGTGGTTAATTACCCTCTTCCAGTATTTCTCCTCCTTCTACCCTGCCTTAACTGTAAAGCGGAGTTCCACCTGGAAAAAAAATAAAAGTCAGCAGCTACAAAAACTGTAGCTTCTGACTTTTAAAATACAGCCACTTACCTGTCCCTGGGTCCAGCGGTGTCCTCACCACCACCGCTGATTTCACCGGCTGTCTTCTCTCCCCGGCATCTTCAGTGTGGGCACCTGGCTGTGACAGCTTGCAGCTTCACAGCCGGGGTGCCCACTGCGCATGCGGGAGAAGCGTTGCACTTCCTGAATGGCCCCATAGTCACGTGACACAAAAGACTACGGGGAGGGAGGGAGGAGGACAACTTCCACTTCCGATTGCCCAGGCGATTGCAGGGGAAGTGGGAGCGGGTACCTGTTAAATTCGGGTAACCGCTCCCCAAAGGTGCCAATCCTTAATGAGGAGCGGGGGACAAAGGCTTCAAGCGGAGATTCCCCTTTTGGGTGGAGCTCCACTTTAACTTCCCTCTCTATACTCCCTTTTCCTTCCCTCTTACATCCCCAAGATGAAGACATTTGTTCTCCACCATTTCTATGGCTGTAAACTTCCGTTCAGTCTACTAATTCTATGTGACCTGCTGTTTGCATTACTGTTTTTCTTCATGTCATTTATGTTCCTGTAATTTGTATGACTTCATTCTTCTGTACACCTTTACTGCTTTATGAATTTATTGATATAGTCGGATACATCTACATACAATGATAAATATAATGAATGTGACACTGACAAATGACATCACAATCATCTTCTAAGAGAACGTGTTTAATATTCACCTTTATGGAAGATGATGACAGAAATCTTCCCTCTCTTGAGTGATGGGTGGTTCTGGTATCTGACGGTTTAGGATGTTTTTGATACTTTGTCCCCCTCTGGTCACTGTGGTTTCTCCTCAATAAGTGACTACATTGTTCTGTAGTGATGTAACGGCTGATGGGAGGAATCACTACACCCAGCAGGGGACAAGGTTTCCAACACACCCAAAGTATCTGATACTAGTGGCATCCATAGCTCTTCAAGAGAGACTCAATTAGACTCACCATCTACCGAAGAGGTAAGTATTAAATATTTAAATTCCCAAACACGAGTACAATACTAAAATAAATAATAATAGAGATAATGCCATAACTACAGGTAGCCCAGTGTTGCTCCATACATATTAGCGGATAACTGTCTTTGTATTCAGGTCAGGTCTGAACAGAATTATGTAACATTTTGGGAAGAATATACAGCCAAGAAGTCCAGAACTTGATGCCATTATAGCAAAGACCTCCACAGCCACCATGTATTTCCCTCTGGTGCTCAGATAGGCCGGGATCATGGCAATCCAGACACTGCAGAACACCAGCATGCTGAAGGTGATGTACTTGGCCTCATTAAAACTGTCCGGTAATGTCCTGGCCATAAAAGCGATAATGAAGCTCACAGCTGCCAGAAGCCCCATATATCCCAGGACAGAGTAGAAGCCGATAACTGAACCCTCATTACACTGAATGATGATCTTCCCCTGATAAGAGTGAGTGTCTCGATCCTGGAAGGGGGGAGAAATAGACAACCAAGTGACACAGATTATGACTTGGACCAGTGAGAAGACACAAATGATACAATTGGGCAGTTTGGCTCCCATCCATTTCCTCCAGGGACTCCCAGGTTTGGTGGCCTTAAAGGCAATACACACCATGATACTTTTGGCAAGTAGAGAAGAGACGGCAACTGAGAAGATGACACCAAAAGAGGTGACACGCAGCATGCAGGTTACATCTATTGGATGGCCGAGGAACAAGAAGACACAGAGGAAGCTCAGCATGATGGAGACCAGGAGAAGATAGCTCAGGTTCCGGTTATTGGCTTTAACAATGGGGGTGTCCTGGTAATATATAAATATCCCCAATATTAAACCAGTCAGAAGGCAACAGAGGATGGAGACGGCTGAAAATACTGCAACAATGGTGTCATCAGTGTAGGAGAGAAATTCCACCACTCTTGGAACACACCGATCCTTCTTCTCATTTGGCCATTCATTGTCAGGACATTTCATGCAGTTTTCACTGTCTGCAGGAAGAACAATACAAACACAATGAGCATCGGGGTCAGAGCTTCTTGTGTTGTCTCTCAGCTAGCAATGGGATTTCCATCAGTTAAGTGTGGGAGATAGATAGATATTATTATTATTAATATTACATAAAGTTTATATAGCGCCAAAGGGTTTACTCAGCGCTGTACAATAGAGTGGGGGGACAATACAAGAAACAGAACAACAACAGCACACAAGGGGTTAGAGGGCCCTACTCTTTCGAGCTTACAACCTAGGAGGGAGGGGGTAGTGGTACAGGAAGAAGTGGCTGTGGGGGATGGAGTGGTAGGAGGAATGAAGGAGAATGGCTGTTAGGTGAGGGTGGGGTAGGCTTCCCTGATGAGGTGGGTTTTCAGGGAGCGCCTGAAGGTGAGGAGGGAAGGTGACAGTCTGATGGACTGGGGCAGTGAGTTCCAGAGGATGGGGGAGGACCTGGAGAAGTCTTGCAGTCGTGCGTGGGAGGAGGAGACCAGAGAGCAAGATAGAAGGAGGTCATGTGAGGAGCGAAGGGTACGGGTAGGGTGGTACTTGGGAATAAGGTTGGTGAGGTAGTTAGGGGCAGTGTTGTGAATGGCTTTGTAGGTCAGGATTAGTAGTTTGAATTTGATGTGTTCGGCAGTCGGGAGCCAGTGGAGGGATAGGCAGAGGAGGGTGGCAGAGGTGGAACGGTTGGTGAGGTAAATGAGTCTGGCCGCTGAGTTCAGGATGGTCTGGAGTGGGGAGAGCCTGCGCTGGGGTAGGCCAGTGAGAAGGGAGTTGCAGTAGTCAAGGCGTGAGATAATCAGGGAGTGTACGAGTAGTTTAGTGGTGTCTGGGGAAAGGAAGGTATGTATCTTGGCGATGTTCCGGAGGTGGAGCCTGCATGTGATGTAAGTAATTTGACATGAGGTTGGAAGGAAAGCTTAGAGTCCAGAATGACGCCAAGGACTTTGGCTTGCGGGGCGGGATTGATGGTGGTGTTGTTGGTAGTGATGGATAGGATGGAGGGGTGAGAGGGCAGGGGGAAAGATGAGGAGCTCGGTTGTGGAGAGGTTAGGCTTGAGGAAATGGAGCGACATCCAATCTGAGATGTCATTTAGGAGGTGAGTGATGCGGGCGGAGAATGTGGGGGTGAGGTGAGGGGTGGAGAGGTAAATTTGAGTGTCATCAGCGTAGAGGTGGTAGTTGAAGCCGTGGGAGTGTATGAGTTTATCAAGGGAGGAGGTGTAGATGGAGAAGAGAAGGGGTCCAAGGACAGAGCCTTGGGGGACCCCGACAGAGAGGGGGAGGGAAGGGAAGGTGGCACCGTTGTAGGAAACGCTGAAGGATCGTCGGGATAGGTAAGAGGAGAACCAGGAGAGAGCAGTGTCTCTGATGCCAAGGGAGAGAAGTTTATTAAGGAGGAGGGGGTGGTCAACTGGGTCAAAGGCCGCGGAGAGGTCCAGGAGAAGGAGGACAGAGTAGTTGCCTTTGGCTTTGGCGGTTAGCAGGTCGTTAGTGATTTTGAGGAGGGCAGTTTCAGTGGAGTGTAGGGGACGGAAGCCGGACTGTAGTGGATCAAGGAGGTTGTTGTCAGTTAGGTGGGCACTTAGGCGATCGTAGACTAGGCGCTCAAGGAGCTTGGAAGTGAGTGGCAGCAGGGAGATGGGTCTGAGGTTGTTTGGGTCAGTGGGGTCCAGGGAGGGCTTTTTGAGTATGGGGGTGATGTGCGCATGCTTTAGGGGGGAGGGGAATGCACCAGTAGAGAGGGAGAGATAGAAGATGTGGGTGGGGGAGTGGATGAGGGAAGAGGGTGGTGACTGGAGGAGTTAAGAGGGTCCAGGGGGCAGGTGGTGATGCGGGCTTCTGAGAAGACCCTGGTGACTTCCTCAGTGGTAGCAGGGCTGCAGGAGTACATTGTTGGGGGGGTTATGGTAAGCAGGGCCTTGGGTGTGGTGGGGGGCAGTGCGGATGTGAGGTCAGAGGAGGGGAGAGATGGGGGGGTGATGGGGGGGGGCTGGGTGGGGAGGTAGATTGTCAGTTGACTATGTCCTTACGGATTGTGTCAATCTTGTTGTGGAAATGAGTGGCAATCTCGTGGGCGGTGAGTGAGGTGCTGAGTGGAGGAGGGGGGGGAGAGAGCAGGGTGTTGAAGGTGGAGAAGTGTCGGCGAGGGCAGGTGGAGAGGGTGTTGATCAGGTTTATGAAGTAGGCCTGCTTGGCGGCGTGGAAGGAGGAGGTGTAAGTGAGGAAGGCAGATTTGTAGAGGGATAACGCATGAGGGGACCTGGTTTTACGTCATAGTCTCTCCAGTGCGCGACTGCGACGTTTGAGGCATTTAGTATGGTCGTTCTGCCATGGTTGAAGTGGTCTAGGTTTGATGTTGCGTGTGGTTAGGGGTGCCAGAGAGTCTAGGGCAGCTGACAGTGAGTCGTTGTACGTGGAGGTGGCTAGGTCAGGACATGACAGTGGAAGGATGCTGTCGTGTAGGCGATCGGCAGCCGAGTGGAGGGGGGCCGGGTTCAAGTTGTGGAGGTTGTGGCTGGTGATGGTTTGGCGCTTTGGGGGGGGGAGTTAGGGGAAGGGGAGACGGAGAACATGAGGAGGTGGAGGTCGGAGAGAGGGAAGGGGGTGTTAGTGAACTGGTTGAGGGTACAGAGGTGGGAGAAGACAAGGTCCAGGGTGTTCCCATCAATGTGGGTGAAGGATTGGGTGTATTGTGTGAGCGCAAAGGAGGAGCTTAGGTGGAGGAGTTGGGAAGTAGCCGGGTTGTTGTTGTTGATGGGGATATTGAAGTCCCCAAGAATGATGGTCGGTAGCTCAGAGGAGAGGAAGAAGGGAAGCCAGACGGCGAAGTCATCTAGGAAGCGGGGTATGGATCCGGGAGGCCTGTAGATCACTGCGATCCTTAGGGGTGTGGGGGAGAAGAGCCAGATGCAGTGAGCCTCGAAGGAGGAGAATGATAGAGAGGGGGGGTTAGGGAGGACCTGGAAGGTGCTCAGCTGTGATAGGAGCATTCCAACACCACCACCTCTGCGACCGCTCGGTCTGGGTGAATGGGACCAGACGAGACCTCCATAGGAGAGTGCCGCAGGGGAGGTAGAGTCAGTGACCTGTACCCAGGTCTCGGTGACTGCTAGGAGGTTGAGGGAGTGGAAGATAAAGAGGTCGTGGATGGCGGTAAGCTTGTTGCATACCGAGCGGGCGTTCAGGAGTGCAACCGAGAGAGTAGGGTTGGATGCGGGGAGGAGGGGCACAGGTACGAGGTTGAGGGGGTTGCGGCGGCAGGTGGGAGCAGGGGGGTCCCTACGGGGGGTGGGCTGGTGAGGGGCCAGGGTTCGGAGAGATGTCCCCAGCGGATAGGAGAAGGGTGAGGAAGGCGGCATGGGAATGGGAAGTGCAGGAGCGTGTGGGTCTGATAGTGGTGGCACGTGGGTCGACGGGGGAGTGAAGTAGCAGGAGGAGGTGGTGAGTGCCGTAGTGGGGAGAGGGGAGAAGTGAAGGGGCAATGTAGAGCTGTTTTGGGGGGGTAGGCGGGTAGAGGGAGGCGATTTTTGGGATGGAGGAGAGGAATACGAGGAGGAGGAGTGCAGGTGGCATGTTGGGGTGAGTGGAGTGCTGGACAGGTCGGGGGAGGTGGCGGGATACAGGTCAGGGCAAGGTGATGTGGAGAGTCTGTATCACCATGGAGGAGTCCATTTGAGTCCTTCTGAAGGGGGAGAGTGAGAGTGGAGGGCAGCTGGGTCAGCAGCTGTCTGGTTGCAGTCTGTGGATGCAGTATGCTGGCGTCCGTGGGTGCTGTGGCGCGTCTTCAGTGGGTACGGTGGTTCGGCGAGCGGAGGGGTCGTAGGGCACGATGTCCGGGGGTGTTGGTAGGCATGGCGTCTGGTGATGCTGGCTGCTCAGTGACTGGAGATGTTGAGGCCAGGCGTCAGATGCTGAGGGCTCGGCATTGGGAAGCGCTGAAGGTACGTCTGGAGGTGGAGTGGGCTAGGTGTAGCTAGGTGCAGTAGGACTCGGCGTCCATGGGCGAAGTGAGCCAGTGCATGCGGATGCTGTGGGCCAACGACTGAGGGTGCTAGGGGTCCAGTGTCTGTGGGAGCGGTAGGGCCTGGTAGATAGATAGATAGATAATAGATAGATAGATAGATATATAATAGATAGATAGATAGATAGATAGATAGATAGATAGATAGATAGATAGATAATTACACAGTTGAACTCCTATGTGTAGAGACTGCACATTATGCACATTAGCATGTGGTGAAAAAAAAATGATATGCACAATAAATAGACAAAAAGTCACAATGGGGAGTTTTAATTTAAATTGTCTGAAAACCCTGAAAATGAACATCTCTTTTTTCCTACCGTTTGGCCTGGTAAATATACCATTGTAAACATTTTGTTTCAATAATGAATGAAAATTAAAAAAAATACCTGTTTATTATGTCAGAAATTCAGAGCTGTCCTGTTATTATTATACAGGATTTTTATAGCTCCCACAGTTTGCACAGATCTTTAAAGGGATATAAAGGGAGACAATACAGTTACAATGCAATAAAAACTAGAGTATTAAGAGGGCCCGGCACATAAGAGCTTACAATCTAATAAGGTCTGGCAAGTGGTACAAAGGGTTATAACTGTGGGGGTAGAGCTGATGGAAGAGATAAATGTATAATTAGAGCCCTAAAAAGACAAAAGTCCATCCAGTTCAATCAAAAAACAAATAGTTATAATCCTACACCCACAATAGATCCAGAAGAAGACAAAAACCCAGCAAAGCACGATCCAATTTGCTCCTGCAGGGAAAAAATTCCTTCCTGACCCCCCGAGAGGCAATCGGATATTCCCTGGATCAACTTTCCCTATAAATGTTCTATCCAGTTATATTCTGTGTATCCAAGAAAGGATCCAGGACTTTCCTACAGCAATCCACTGAGCTGGCCACAACCAACTCTTGAGGGAGTCTATTCCACATTCTCACAACTCTCACTTTCCGTGTTTGGAGATTAAATCTCTTTTCCTCCAGAAGTAAAGAGCGCCCCCTTGTCCTCTGTGATGACTTCAGGGTGAATAACTCTAAACCGAGTTCACTATATGTCGAAGATGGCGACCGGAGTAGTCCTGTAGTCAGGAGCTCCATCGCCCAAGTCACCATCCGCTGCCATCCGGGCGGCAGCGGAATCCAGAGGGGCCCCCGCCACCCTTTGGCCCCCGATAAGCACCCAGGGAGGGGTGCTGGGCCAGTTTCAGCCCAATCCCGGAGCTCCGGGATTTGCGGCCTACGAAGCCGCGGCCTCAATTTTTGCCATGGCTGAGACCCGAAACGCCGATCAACGGCCAAGATCGCCGCCGCTCCACCCCCTGCTGACTTTCCTGCTCCCGGGGGCCCTCTCCATCGGTCCAGGGGCCCACCCCAGGCCACCCAGCACCTTGCCACAGACAGCAACCTGCACCCAGCCTCGGCCCACGGTCCACTCCAGGCCACCCAGCAACTAGCACCCAGCTAGCACCCAGCACCCAGCCTTGGCCCAGGGGCTAATTCCAGGCCTCCCAGCACTCTGCAACAGCCAGCACCCAGCAACCAGTTCCCAGCCTCGGCCCAGGGACCGCTCCAGGTCACCCTGCACTGACAGAGCACGCGGCTCACAGCGCCAAAATCCAGCCACCAGCACATGGCCTACAGCACCCAATCTGGCTGCCCTCTGGTCTCCTGCTGCCCCAACAACCGAGGGAGCAGAAGTGAGCCTGCATCCATGCCGCCGTACCCAACAGACGACCACAGCCTGGTGAGGCCTACCATCGCCTTCTACGATGCAACCCTGACCGGACCTGCTAAGCCCAACGGACGACCTCGACCTGGTGAGGCCTACCTTCACCTACCCCGGCACAACCCTGCCCTGACCCAAAGTCCATCCGATGACCTCCACTGTGGATGTTCACCTCACATCTCCTCAAGCCCGCAGTGAGCCTACTTCCACACCGCCAAACCCACCAGACGACCCCAGCCTGGCAAGGCCTAACATTGCCCTCCACGCCGCTACCCTGCCCAGACCTGATGAGCCCAACAGATGATCTCGACCTGCCCAATGGACGACCTTGACCTGGTGAGGCCCACCATCGCCTACCCCGGCACAACCTAGCCCTGACCCGCAGCCCTTCCGGCATCTACCTATCCCGATCCCAAGCACGAGAACTCTTGTCACGGAAAGATCCTAATCACTAGAATGCCTGCTACGAGAAGCTACTTCAATGTGATACGCCACTGCACGACGGACTATCCACAACAATGCGCCCTGAGAAACCTTTCACCTCCCTCAACTGTCCACCACTCTGCTTACCCTCCTAAAATGCCACCTGTACTCCTCCTCCTCATACTCCTCTCCTCCATGCCCAAAATCTCCTCTCTCTACCCCCCTACTGCTCCAAAACAACTACACATCATACCCTCACTGCTTCCATCTCCCCACTATGGCTCTTACCACCTTCTCCTAATACTTCACTCTCCCACCAACCCACACGCCACCACTAGCAGACTCACACGCTCTCGCTCATCCCGCTCCCATGCCACCTTTCTCACCCTCCTTCTTCTCCTAACCGCCGGGGACATCTCCCCAAACCCTGGTCCCTCACCACCTCACTCACCCACAGGGCACCCTCCTACTTCCACAAACTGCCGCAACCCCCTTAACCTAATACCTGTCCTCCTGCTCCCTGCAACTGCCCCTCCATTCTCGTGTGCACTCCTGAATGCCCGATCGGTTTGCAACAAGCTCACCGCCATCCCTGACCTCTTTACCTCCCGCTCCCTCAACCTCCTAGCGGTCACCGAAACCTGGATCCAGGCCACAGACTCTACCTCCCCTGCGGCACTCTCCTATGGAGGTCTCGTCTGGACCCATTCACCCAGACCAAGCAGTCTCAGAGGTGGTGGGGTCGGCATGCTCTTGCACCGCTGAGCACCTTCCAGGTCCTCCCAAACCCCCCCTCTATCATTCTCCTCCTTTGAGGCCCACTGCATCCGACTATTCTCTCCCACCCCTCTGAGGATTGCAGTAATCTATCGGCCTCCTGGACCCGTATCCCACTTCCTCGATGATAACTCCACCTGGCTACCATTCTTGCTCTCCTCTGAGCTAACCACTATCATCCTTGGAGACTTCAATATCCCTATCAACGTCAATAACCTGGCTACATCCCAACTCCTCCACCTAACTTCTTCCTTTGCACTCACACAGTGTACACAGTCCTCCACCCACTCCGATGGGAACACCCTGGATCTTGTCTTCTCTCATCTCTGCACCCCCCACAACCTCACAAAAGCCCCTTTCCCTCTCTCTGACCACAACCTCGTTATGTTCTCCGTCTCCCCGTCCTCAAACACCTCCCCCCATTCATCAAACCATCACCAGCCATAACCTCCGCAACCAGAACCCTGCCCCTCTCCACTCTGCAGCTGACCGACTCTACGACAGTATCCTTCCACTGTCCTGCACTGACCTGGCCGCTACTGCTTATAACAATTCACTGTCAGCCGCCCTAGACTCCTTAGCACAACACGTAGCATCAGACCCCGACTGCTTCAACCCTGGCAGAACGACCACACCAAAAATCTTCAACGACGCTGTCGTGCGCTGGAGCGACTATGGTGCAAAACCAGATCCCAACAAGCGTACACCCTATACAAATCTGCCTTCCTCACCTACACCTCCTCCCTCTATGCTGCCAAACAAGCCTACTTCGTAACCCTGATCAATACCCTCTCCTCCAGTCCTCGCCAGCTCTTCACTTTTAATTCCCTACTCTCTCCCCCCCACCTCCACCCAGTATCTCACACACCGCTCACGAGATTGCTAACCACTTCCAAAACAAGATCGTCGCAATTCGTAGGGACATCGCCAATGCTCAGTCCTCCACCCCACCTAGCCTCCCTCCAATGATAACCCCTCAACACTCCCCTCCTCTGACCTCTCAACTGCCCAGACCCCCACCCCACCCACCATCCCGAGCACTAAACCCCCTCCAACACTCCACTCCTTTGACATTGCCACCACTGAAGAGGTAACAAAGGTCTTCTCCGAAGCCCGCCTCACCACTTGCTCCCTTGACCCTGTCCCCACACAACTCCTCCTCGATCCTATGCTCCCTCACCCACATCTTCAATCTCTCCCTCTCTACTGGCACATTCCCCTCCCCCTAAAGCACGCGCACATCACTCCAATACTCAAAAAACCCTCCCTGGACCCTACCGACCTGAACAACCTTAGACCCATCTCCCTGCTGCCATTTACATCCAAACTCCTTGAACGCTTAGTCTATAATCACCTGAGTTCCCACCTCAATGACAACAACCTCCTCGATCCACTACAGTCTGGCTTCCGTCCCCTACACTCCACCGAAACCCCCCTATTCAAACTTACCAACGACCTGCTAACCGCCAAAGCTAATGGCCACTACTCAGTCCTCCTACTCCTCGACCTCTCCGTGGCCTCCTCAAAAAACTATACACCCTTGGCATCAGAGACTCTGCTCTCTCCTGGCTCTCCTCCTATCTATCCCAGCGCTCCTTCAGTGTTACCTATAACTCTGCCACCTCCCCCTCTCTCCCCCTCTCTGTTGGGGTCCCCCAAGGCTCTGTCCTCAGGCCCCTTCTCTTCTCCATCTACACCTCCTCCCTTGGCCAACCGATACACTTCCACGGCTTCAACTACCACCTCTACACTGATGACATGCAAATCTACCTCTCTCCCCCTCGCCTCACCCCTTCAGTCTCCACCCAAATCACCTACCTACTGAACGACATATCAGACTGGATGTCACTCCACTTCCTCAAATTAAACCTTTCCAAAACTGAGCTCCTAGTCTTCCCCCCAGCTCGTGCCCCCCCATCCTCTCAATCACGACCAATAACTCAATAACGCCACCATCAGTCCCACCCCGCAAACAAAGTCCTAGGGGTCACCTGTCCTTCCAGCCCCATGTCCAATTGCTGGCAAATTCATACAGGCTCCACCTCCGCAACATCTCCAAAATACGTTTGTTTCTAACCCCAGACACTAGTAAACAACTCATTCACTCCCTTATTATCTCACGTCTGGACTACTGCAACTCCCTCCTCACCGGCCTACCTCACCACAGACTATCAGTCCATCCTAAAATCATCGGCCAGACTCATCCACCTTACCAACCACTCCTCTTCTGCCTCCCCCCTCTGTCATTCCCTCCACTGGCTTCCGATTGCCCAACGCATAAAATTCAAACTACTAACACTGACATACACTGACATACAAAGCTATTCATAATACTGCCCCAAACTACTTCACCGACATGATATCCAAATACCACCCAACCCGTAATCTTCGCTCCTCACAAGACCTCCTACTCTCTAGCTCCCTGGACTCCTCCTCCCATTCCCGACTCCAGGACTTCTCCAGGTCTTCCCCCATCCTCTGGAACTCACTACCCCAATCATTCAGACTGTCACCTACCCTCTTCACTTTTAGGCGCACCCTGAAAACCCATCTCTTCAGGGAAGCCTACTCACCTAACAGCCGATCTCCTCCACTCCTCCTACCACTCCAACCCCCACAGCCTCTTCCTCTTGTACCACTTTCCCCTCCCTCCTAGATTGTAAGCTCGAAGGGGCAGGGCTCTCGAACCCCTCGTGTATTGTATTGTTACTGTATCATCTCATGTTCTGTCCCCACTATAATGTACAGCGCTGAGCAAACTTTTTGGTGCTATATAAATAATGTATAATAATAATAATAATAATAATATATGAACCACTGATGTATTATACATGGAGATCATATCCCCCCTTATGTATTATACATGGAGATCATATCCCCCCTTATGTACTATACATGGAGATCATATCCCCCTTATGTATTATACATGGTGATCATATCCCCCCCTTATGTATTATACATGGAGATCATATCCCCCCTTATGTATTATACATGGAGATCATATCCCCCCTTATGTATTATACATGGAGATCATATCCCCCTTATGTATTATACATGGAGATCATATCCCCCCCCCCTTATATATTATACATGGTGATCGTATCCCCCCTTATGTATTATACATGGTGATCATATCCCCCCTTATGTATTATACATGGAGATCATATCCCCCCTTATGTATTATACATGGAGATCATATCCCTCCTTATGTATTATACACGGAGATCATATCCCCCTTATGTATTATACATGGAGATCATATCCCCCCCCCCTTATATATTATACATGGAGATCATATCCCCCCTTATGTATTATACATGGAGATAATACCCCCCTTATGTATTATACATGGAGATCATATCCCCCCCCCTTATGTATTATACATGGAGATCATATCCCCCCTTATGTATTATATATGGAGATCATATCCCCCTTATGTATTATACATGGAGATCATATCCCCCCTTATGTATTATACATGGAGATCATATCCCCCCTTATATATTATACATGGAGATCATATCTCCCATATGTATTATACATGGAGATCATATCCCCCCTTATGTATTATACATGGAGATCATATCCCCCCTTATGTATTGTACATGGAGATCATATCCCCCCTTATGTATTATACATGGAGATCATATCCCCCTTTTTTATTATACATGGAGATCATATCCCTCCTTATGTATTATACATGGAGATCATATCCCCCCCTTATGTATTATATATGGAGATCATATCCCCCCCTTATGTATTATACATGGAGATCATATCCCCCCTTATGTATTATACATGGAGATCATATCCCCCCTTATGTATTATACATGGAGATCATATCCCCCTTATATATTATACATGAAGATCATACCCCCCCTTATATATTATACATGGAGATCATATCCCCCTTATATATTATACATGGAGATCATATCCCCCTTATGTATTATACATGGAGATCATATCCCCCCCCCCTTATGTATTATACATGGAGATCAAATCCCCCCCTTATGTATTATACATGGAGATCATATCCCCCCTTATGTATTACACATGGAGATCAAATCCCCCCTTATGTATTATACATGGAGATCATATCCCCCCCTTATGTATTATACATGGAGATAATATCCCTCCTTATGTATTACACATGGAGATCATATCCCCCTTATGTATTATACATGGAGATCATATCCCCCCTTATGTATTATACACAGAGATCATATCCCCCCTTATGTATTATACATGGAGATCATATCCCCCCCTTATGTATTATACATGGAGATCATATCCCCCCTTATGTATTATACATGGAGATCATATCCCCCCTTATGTATTATACATGGAGATCATATCCCTCCTTATGTATTATACATGGAGATCATATCCCACTTATGTATTATACATGGAGATCATATCCCCCCCCCCTTATATATTATACATGGAGATCATATCCCCCCTTATGTATTATACATGGAGATAATACCCCCCTTATGTATTATACATGGAGATCATATCCCCCCCCCTTATGTATTATACATGGAGATCATATCCCCCCTTATGTATTATACATGGAGATCATATCCCCCTTATGTATTATACACAGAGATCATATCCCTTCTTATGTATTATACATGGAGATCATATCCCCCTTATGTATTATACATGGAGATCATATCCCCCTTATGTATTATACATGGAGATCATATCCCCCTTATGTATTATACATGGAGATCATATCCCCCTTATGTATTATACATGGTGATCATATCCCCCTTATGTATTATACATGGAGATCATATCCCCCTTATGTATTATACATGGAGATCATATCCCCCCTTATGTATTATACATGGAGATCATATCCCCCCTTATGTATTATACATGGAGATCATATCCCCCTTATATATTATACTTGGAGATCATACCCCACCTTATGTATTATACATGGAGATCATATCCCCCTTATATATTATACATGGTGATCGTATCCCCCCTTATGTATTATACATGGAGATCATACCCCCCTTATGTATTATACATGGAGATCATATCCCCCCCCTTATGTATTATACATGGAGATCATATCCCCCTTATGTATTATAAATGGAGATCATATCCCCCCCCTTATGTATTATAGATGGAGATCATATCCCCCCTTATGTATTATACATGGAGATCATATCCTCCCTTATGTATTATAAATGGAGATCATATCCCCCTTTTTTATTATACATGGAGATCATATCCCCCCTTATGTATTATACATGGAGATCATATCCCCCTTATGTATTACACATGGAGATCATATCCCCCCCTTATGTATTATACATGGAGATCATATCCCCCTTATGTATTATACATGGAGATCATATCCCCCTTATGTATTATACATGGAGATCATACCCCCCTTATGTATTATACATGGAGATCATATCCCCCCCCCTTATGTATTATACATGGAGATCATATCCCCCTTATGTATTATAAATGGAGATCATATCCCCCCCCTTATGTATTATAGATGGAGATCATATCCCCCCTTATGTATTATACATGGAGATCATATCCTCCCTTATGTATTATAAATGGAGATCATATCCCCCTTTTTTATTATACATGGAGATCATATCCCCCTTATGTATTATACATGGAGATCATATCCCCCTTATGTATTACACATGGAGATCATATCCCCCCCTTATGTATTATACATGGAGATCATATCCCCCTTATGTATTATACATGGAGATCATATCCCCCTTATGTATTATACATGGAGATCATATCCCCCTTATGTATTATAAATGGAGATCATATCCCCCCTTATGTATTATACATGGAGATCATATCCCCCCTTATGTATTACACATGGAGATCAAATCCCCCTTATGTATTATACATGGAGATAATATCCCCCCTTATGTATTACACATGGAGATCATATCCCCCCTTATGTATTATACATGGAGATCATATCCCCCTTATGTATTATACACGGAGATCATATCCCCCCTTATGTATTATACATGGAGATCATATCCCCCCTTATGTATTATACATGGAGATCATATCCCCCTTATGTATTATACATGGAGATCATATCCCCCCTTATGTATTATACATGGAGATCATATCCCCTCTTATGTATTATACATGGAGATCATATTCCCCTTATGTATCATACATGGTGACCGTATCCCCCCTTATGTATTATACATGGTGATCATATCCCCCCCTTATGTATTATACATGGAGATCATATCCCCCCCCCTTATATATTATACATGGTGATCGTATCCCCCATTATGTATTATACATGGAGATCATATCCCCCTTATGTATTATACATGGAGATCATATCCCCCCCTTATCCCTTATGTATTATACATGGAGATCATATCCCCCCTTATGTATTATACATGGAGATCATATCCCCCCTTATGTATTATACATGGAGATCATATCCCCCCTTATGTATTATACATGGAGATCATATCCCCCTTATGTATTATACATGGAGATCATATCCTCCCTTATGTATTATACATGGAGATCATATCCCCCCTTATATATTATACATGGAGATCATATCCCCCTTATGTATTATACATGGAGATCATATCCCCCCTTAAGTATTATACATAGAGATCATATCCCCCCTTATATATTATACATGGAGATCATATCCCCCCTTATGTATTATACATGGAGATCATATCTCCCCTTATGTATTATACATGGAGATCATATCCCCCCTTATATATTATACATGGAGATCATATCCAACCCATATGTATTATACATGGAGATCATATCCCCCTTATGTATTATACATGGAGATCATATCCCCCCTTATGTATTATACATGGAGATCATATCCCCCCCTTATATATTATACATGGAGATCATATCCCCCCTTATGTATTATACATGGAGATCATATCACCCCTATGTATTATACATGGAGATCATATCCCCCTTATGTATTATACATGGAGATCATATAACCCCTTATGTATTATACATGGAGATCATATCCCCCTTATGTATTATACATGGAGATCATATCCCCCCCTTATGTATTATACATGGAGATCATATCTCCCCTTATGTATTATACATGGAGATCATATCCCCCCTTATATATTATACATGGAGATCATATCCAACCCATATGTATTATACATGGAGATCATATCCCCCTTATGTATTATACATGGAGATCATATCCCCCCTTATGTATTATACATGGAGATCATATCCCCCCCTTATATATTATACATGGAGATCATATCCCCCCTTATGTATTATACATGGAGATCATATCACCCCTATGTATTATACATGGAGATCATATCCCCCTTATGTATTATACATGGAGATCATATAACCCCTTATGTATTATACATGGAGATCATATCCCCCTTATGTATTATACATGGAGATCATATCCCCCCCTTATGTATTATACATGGAGATCATATCCCCCCTTATATATTATACATGGAGATCATATCCCCCCTTATGTATTATACATGGAGATCATATCCCCCTTATGTATTATACATGGAGATCATATCCCCCCCTTATGTATTATACATGGAGATCATATCCCCCCTTATATATTATACATGGAGATCATATCCCCCCTTATGTATTATACATGGAGATCATATCCCCCCTTATGTATTATACATGGAGATCATATCCCCCCTTATGTATTATACATAGAGATCATATCCCCCCTTATGTATTATACATGGTGATCATATCCCCCCTTATGTATTATACATGGAGATCATATCCCCCCTTATATATTATACATGGAGATCATATCCCCCCTTATGTATTATACATGGAGATCATATCCCCCCTTATGTATTATACATAGAGATCATATCCCCCCTTATGTATTATACATGGAGATCATATCCCCCCTTATGTATTATACATGGAGATCATATCCCCCTTATGTATTATACATGGAGATCATATCCCCCCTTATGTATTATACATGGAGATCATATCCCCTCTTATGTATTATACATGGAGATCATATTCCCCTTATGTATCATACATGGTGACCGTATCCCCCCTTATGTATTATACATGGTGATCATATCCCCCCCTTATGTATTATACATGGAGATCATATCCCCCCCCCTTATATATTATACATGGTGATCGTATCCCCCATTATGTATTATACATGGAGATCATATCCCCCTTATGTATTATACATGGAGATCATATCCCCCCCTTATCCCTTATGTATTATACATGGAGATCATATCCCCCCTTATGTATTATACATGGAGATCATATCCCCCCTTATGTATTATACATGGAGATCATATCCCCCCTTATGTATTATACATGGAGATCATATCCCCCTTATGTATTATACATGGAGATCATATCCTCCCTTATGTATTATACATGGAGATCATATCCCCCCTTATATATTATACATGGAGATCATATCCCCCTTATGTATTATACATGGAGATCATATCCCCCCTTAAGTATTATACATAGAGATCATATCCCCCCTTATATATTATACATGGAGATCATATCCCCCCTTATGTATTATACATGGAGATCATATCTCCCCTTATGTATTATACATGGAGATCATATCCCCCCTTATATATTATACATGGAGATCATATCCAACCCATATGTATTATACATGGAGATCATATCCCCCTTATGTATTATACATGGAGATCATATCCCCCCTTATATATTATACATGGAGATCATATCCAACCCTTATGTATTATACATGGAGATCATATCCCCCCTTATGTATTATACATGGAGATCATATCCCCCCTTATGTATTATACATGGAGATCATATCCCCCCCTTATATATTATACATGGAGATCATATCCCCCCTTATGTATTATACATGGAGATCATATCACCCCTATGTATTATACATGGAGATCATATCCCCCTTATGTATTATACATGGAGATCATATAACCCCTTATGTATTATACATGGAGATCATATCCCCCTTATGTATTATACATGGAGATCATATCCCCCCCTTATGTATTATACATGGAGATCATATCCCCCCTTATATATTATACATGGAGATCATATCCCCCCTTATGTATTATACATGGAGATCATATCCCCCTTATGTATTATACATGGAGATCATATCCCCCCCTTATGTATTATACATGGAGATCATATCCCCCCTTATATATTATACATGGAGATCATATCCCCCCTTATGTATTATACATGGAGATCATATCCCCCCTTATGTATTATACATGGAGATCATATCCCCCCTTATGTATTATACATAGAGATCATATCCCCCCTTATGTATTATACATGGTGATCATATCCCCCCTTATGTATTATACATGGAGATCATATCCCCCCTTATATATTATACATGGAGATCATATCCCCCCTTATGTATTATACATGGAGATCATATCCCCCCTTATGTATTATACATAGAGATCATATCCCCCCTTATGTATTATACATGGAGATCATATCCCCCCTTATGTATTATACATGGAGATCATATCCCCCTTATGTATTATACATGGAGATCATATCCCCCCTTATGTATTATACATGGAGATCATATCCCCCTTATGTATTATACATGGAGATCATATAACCCCTTAATCACCTGTTCTCAGTAGAGAATACATTCAGTTCCTCTAATCTCTCCTCATAGCTGATCTCCTCCATGCCTCATATCAGTTTAGTTGCCCTTCTCTGTACTTTCTCTAGTTCCCTAATGTTCTTTTTCAATTGTTACCCAAAACTGAACTGCATATTGCAGATGAGGTCTTACTAATGATTTGTACCGGGGGGGGGGGGGGTAGTATGATATCTCTCTCTCTGGAGTCTATACCTCTCCTAATGCAAGAGAGGATTTTGCTTGCATCAGAACCCGCAGCTTGGCATTGCTGCCATTATTAAGCTTGTTATCTACCAGAACCCCCAGATCCTTCCCCACCTTTGACCCCCTAGATCCTTCTCCATTGACTCCCCCAGATCCTTCTCCACCATTGACTCCCCCAGATCCTTCTCCACCATTGAACCCCCCAGATCCTTCTCCACCATTGAACCCCCCAGATCCTTTTCCACCATTGACTCCCCCAGATCCTTCTCCACCATTGAACCCCCCAGATCCTTCTCCACCATTGAACCCCCCAGATCCTTCTCCACCATTGACCCCCCCAGATCCTTCTCCACCATTTACACCCCCAGATCCTTCTCCACCATTGACCCCCCCAGATCCTTCTCCACCATTGACCCCCAAGATCCTTCTCCACCATTGACCCCCCAGTTGTACCCCCCCTAGTATGTATGATGCATGCATATTCTTAGCCCCCAAGTGCAGAACCTTACATTTATAAACATTAAACCTCATTGGCCCCATAGTCCCCCAATTACACAGAGCATTGAGGTCGGCTTGTAAGTTGGAGACATCCTGTAAGGGCATTATTCCCCGGCACAGCTTGGTGTCATCTGCAAAGACTAAAATGGGATTTTTAATCTCAGACCCTATATTGTTTATAAATATATTAAAAAGTAAGGGTCCCAACACTGAACTTCGGGGTACACCACTGATGACCCCAGACCATTCAGAGTATGAATCATTAACCACTACTCTCTGAATACGATCTTTTAGCCAGTTTTCTATCCATTTACATACAGATTTTTCCAGCCCGTAGAGTTTACCTTACACATTAGCCGTGTGAGAGGAACTGTGAGTAACGCTTTTGCAAAATTCAGGTATACCACGTCCACCGCCACCCCTCTGTCCAAGTATACAACATCCACCGCCACCCCTCTGTCCAAGTATACCACATCCACAGCCCCCCCCTCTGTCCATGGATACTACGCCCACCGCCACCCCTCTGTCCAAGTATACCATGTCCACCCCCACCCCTCTGTCCAAGTATACCATGTCCACCGCCACCCCTCTGTCCAAGTATACCACGTCCACCGCCACCCCTCTGTCTGAGTATACTATGTCCACTGTCACCCATCTGTCCAATATACCATGTCCACTGTCACCCCTCTGTTCAAGTATACCACGTCCACCACCCCCCTCTGTCCAAGTATACCACGTCCACCACCACCCCCCTCTCCAAGTATACCACATCCACAGCCCCCCCCACCCCTCTGTCCATGGATACTACGCCCACCGCCACCCCTCTTCCAAGGTTTTGCTCACCTCCTCATAAAAAGAAATCAGATTTGTTTGACAACTTCTGTCTTTCATGAATCCATGCTGTCTGTTGCTTACAATATTTTTCCCAGCAAGAACTCCTCTATGTGGTTTTTTTATTAAACTCTCCAATATCTTCCCAACTATAGAAGTTACACTTACAGGTCTATAATTTTGACCCCTTTTTAAATATTGGCCCCACATTGGCCTTACACCAATCCAGTGGTACTATGCCAGTTATTAAAGAGTCCCTAAAAATGAGAAACAATGGCTGTGAAATGACAGAGCTGAATTCTGTAAGGCCCCGTGGGTGTATGCCATCCGGTCCAGGGGCTTTATTCACCTTTATTCTGTCTAAATATTTCTGGATCATATCAATTGTGAGCCAATGTGGATCATCTGGAGCTGTGTCAGTACCATCCCCCATTATGGACAAGAGCTCCCCATGCTCCTTTGTATACACAGAGCTGAAGAAGGGATTTCATACATTGTCCTTCTCTTTGTCCCCAGTCACCCCTCTAGATGGTTCTGTAAAGGGCCTACATGCTCGGACCGGACCTTTCTACTATTAGTATATTGGAAGAATTTTTTGGGGGTTGGTCCTGCTATCTTTTGCAATCTGTCACTCATTTTAAATTTTTGTCCCTTTATTTCCTTTCTGCATATTCTGTTCTATTCTTTGCAATGTGTAAACGATGATCGCTTCCTTCATTTTTATATTTAATAAAAGCTCTTTTCTTTATTTTCTATAGCTTTTGTAACTTTGGCCGTAAGCCACATTTGATTTTTAGCCTTTTAAACTTTTTGCCCATGGGAATATATTGTGCAGTGTGGTCATATACAGTCTTTGTGAAGAACTCCCATTTCTATGTTGGGTTTCATCGATGCCAATATTCCCTCCCAGTCTATGTCTTGGAGAGCAGCTCTCAGCCTTGGAAAATTAGCTCTCTTAAAATGGAGCGTTTTTATTTTTCTTATATGTGCTCACTAGAGATGAGCGAATCGAATCAGGCGAAGTGGAATTCGTTTCGAATTTCAGGAAAAATTTGATTTGCGGCGAATCCGAATTTTTGACGACTTCGGATGGTCGAATCAAATTTTTCCTGATCGGCCATTTTCATCCCTTCAAAAGCCGGCAAAAATGTCCCTGCAGAGAGCTCCGCTATTTCTGACAGCTGTCTGACAGTTCTTTCACATTTCCAGCGGTTGAAACATTGTATGTATTTGTTTCCATTTAGGATACAGATGTTTTTATTAGGAAACAAATAGATACAATGTTTCAATCGCTGTAAATGTGAAAGAACTGTCAGAGAACTGTCAGAAATAGAGGAACTCTGCAGAAACACTTTTTGCTTTACTGGAATTATTCTTATTTTTATTCTTCTTCTTCTTATTTTCATTCTTCTTTTCATTCTTTTCATTCTTTTTTTCATTCTTTTCATTCTTCTTCTTATTTTCATTCTTCTTTTCATTCTTTTCATTCTTCTTTTCATTCTTCTTCTTATTTTCATTCTTCTTTTCATTCTTCTTGTCATTCTTTTCATTCTTCTTTTCATTCCTTTCATTCTTCTTTTCATTCTTTTCATTCTTCTTTTCATTCTTCTTCTTATTTTCATTCTTCTTTTCATTCTTTTCATTCTTCTTTTCATTCTTCTTCTTCTTTTCATTCTTCTTTTCATTCTTTTCATTCTTCTTCTTCTTTTCATTCTTCTTTTCATTCTTTTCATTCTTCTTCTTATTTTCATTCTTTTCATTCTTCTTTTCATTCTTCTTCTTATTTTCATTCTTCTTTTCATTCTTTTCATTCTTCTTTTCATTCTTCTTCTTCTTTTCATTCTTTTCATTCTTCTTTTCATTCTTCTTCTTATTTTCATTCTTCTTTTCATTCTTTTCATTCTTCTTTTCATTCTTTTCATTCTTCTTCTTCTTTTCATTCTTCTTTTCATTCTTCTTCTTATTTTCATTCTTCTTTTCATTCTTTTCATTCTTCTTTTCATTCTTTTCATTCTTTTCATTCTTCTTCTTCTTCTCATTCTTTTCATTCTTTTCATTCTTCTTCTTCTTCTTCTTTTCATTCTTTTCATTCTTCTTCTTCTTCTTCTTTTCATTCTTTTCATTCTTCTTCTTCTTCTTCTTCTTCTTCTCCTTCTTCTTCTTTGGCCCCGTGACTGCCCAAATGAGTGAAGTGTGCGATGATTCTAAGATGGACGGCACTCATCTGCATGTCATACTGACTGACAGTATTATTTCTCTTCCCCAGCAGACTCCAAGGACATTTAAATTAAAGGTACAGAGTTCTGCACTAATATAAAGGCTCTCTGAAGCCTAGAAACCCTTTTTATAAGTAAAATTTGCGGCGAATAAATTCGAATCAAATCAAATTTTTTCGGAAAATTCGGCGAATCAGGCGAATCGAACTTTTGAAAAATTCGCTCATCTCTAGTGCTCACTGTTTACAGCTAACAATAAATGATATCATGTTATGGTCACTGCTACCCAGATGTTCTTTTATATGGACATTCGTAATAAGCTCTGCATGGTTGCAGATGACCAGGTCCAGCAGAGTATCATTCCTAGTTGGGGCTTCTATGAACTGTACCATAAAATTGTGCTGTAGTAGGTTTAAAAATGTTTGCCATTTAACTGTTCCTACAGTACATTACTCCAGTGACTTTCCAGGTAGTTACCATCCCCCATTATTATCACAGGACCAGCCCTTGCAGCCCCTTCCATCTGTACAAGGAGCTGAGTCACCACCTCCTCATTAACACTGGGAGGCTTATAACAAACTCCAATGATTACCTTTCTAGTACGCCCCTCATGTGCAGTTCCACCCATAATACTTCAGCCTCATCACACTCTCCATCATCTAGGTCCTCTTTTAAACTCGCACTGAGATCACTTCTCACATAAAGACAGACACCACCACCTTTCTTATTCCCCCCATCTCTCCAAAAAATATTAATGGCCCAGTCATGTGAAGAATGAAGCCAAGATTCAGCAACACCAATTCAATCCTAGTTCTCTTCATGCAACAAAGCTTCCTCACCTACTTTGCTTGGCAGACTTCTGGCATTGGTGAACGAACACTTTAATGGATTGACACCTTGTTCACATGTATTTTGCATATTTTTTATTTTCATACAAATAGTACCAATTCCACTGGTTGTTTGTAACATGGGAACCTTCTTGTCTGCCATAGATTTTGAAATTATATGTTGGGCTAGTTGAAGCCAGTGAAGAGATAGGCAGAGGGGCAGTAGCCATGGATTGGTTAGTAAGGTGCATTAGTCTGGCAGCAGCGTTCATTACAGACTGAAGGGGGGATAGCTAGTGTAAGGGTAGGCCAGTGATAACGTGAGACACTAACGTGTGTGGAGGGACCGTTGGTTGTGCTGTTGATCTCAATGGTAAAGTCATGGGGAGGGGATACAGAAGGAGGAACTATTAGAAGCTCAGTTTTAGAAAGATTGAGTTTGAGGTAGTGGTGTGACATCCATACTGATATGTCACTTAGTAAATTTGTGATCTGTAAGGGGATTGAGGGGGTGAACTGAGAAGTTGAGAGATAGATCTGGGTGTTATCAGCATAGAGATGGCATTGGAAGCCATGGGAGATTATCAACTGGCCTATACAAGAGATATAGAGAGAGAAGAGGAGGAGCCCAAGGATGGAGCCTTGGGGGAACCCAACAGAAAGAGGAAGAGGAGCAGAGTAGATGGTATTGTATGTGACACTAAAAGTGCACTGGTACCAGAATAACCAGGAAAGAGCAGAGTCATGGAGGCCAAGGGAGTGGAGTTTGTTGAGGAAGAGTGGGTGGTCAACTGTGTCAAAGGCAGCAGAAAGGTCTAAGAGTATGAGTATGGAGTAATAGCCGTAGGATTTCCAACCGCATGTCAAATCACTCACAAACACATGCAGGCTCCATCTTCGCAACATTGCCAAGATAAGTACCTTCCTCACCCTTGACACCACTAAACTTCTAGTACACTCCCTCATCATCTCACGCCTTGACTACTGTAATTCTCTTCTCACCGGCCTACCCAAGTGCAGGCTCTCCCCGCTCCAGACCATCCTGAACTCAGCGGCTAGACTCATCCACCTCACCACCCGCTCCACCTCTGCCACCCCCCTCTGCCTCTCCCTCCACTGGCTCCCGATTGCCCAACGCATCAAATTTAAACTCCTAACCCTGACCTACAAAGCCGTTCACAACACTGCCCCTGACTACCTCACCAACCTGATCCCCAAGTACCGCCCTACCCGTACCCTTCGCTCCTCACAGGACCTCCTTCTATCCTGCTCCCTGGTCTCCTCCTCCCATGCACGACTGCAGGACTTCTCCAGGTCCTCCCCCATCCTCTGGAACTCACTGCCCCAATCCATCAGACTGTCGCCTTCCCTCTTCACATTCAGGCGCTCCCTCAAAACCCATCTCTTCAGGAAAGCCTACTCCACCCTCACCTAACGGCCATTCTCCCTCTTTCCTCCCACCCCTCATTCCCCTCAGCCACTTCCTACTGTACCTTTACCCCCTCCCACCTAGATTGTAAGCTCGAAAGAGTAGGGCCCTCTTACCCCTCGTACGTTGTTTGTTGTTGTTGTACTGTGCCATGTATTGTCCCCCCTTTTGTACAGCGCTGAGCAAACCCTTTGGCGCTATATAAACTCATAGTAATAATAATAATAATAATAATAATAAGTAGGTTTTAGCAGTTAGCAGGTCATTGGTGAGTTTTAATAGAGCATTTTCAGTGGAACATTGTGGGAGGAAGCAGAACTGTAGGGGATTGAAAAAATTGTTGTCAATGAGGTAGCAACTCATACCACTGTGGATAAGGCATTCAAGAAGCTTGGAGGCAAATGGCAGCAGGGAGATGGGTCTTAGGTTATTCAAATAGGAGGGGTCCAGTGAGGATTTTTTAAGTATGGGGATGGCCAGTACATGTTTGAGTGTGGAAGGAGACGTGCTTGAAGAGAGGGAAAGGTTGAAGATGTTGGTTTAAGAGTTTAGGATGGAGCAGGAAGGTGGTCATAGTAATTGAGAGAGGACAGATCCAGGGGAAAGGTGGTGAGGTGGACAGAGGAAAGGAGTTTGGCAACGTCCTCAGTGGTAACAGGGTTGAAGGAGGAGTGTGGTGTTGGACTTGGTGTGTTGATTGGGAGAGAAAGCTGGATGCTGGCTATCTCATGACGAATTGTGTTGATTTTGTTATTGGAATGATTGGCAATATCCTGGGCAGTAAGCAAGTTGGTGGCTGGAGGCAGTGTGGGGTGAAGTAAGGAGTTAAAGGTAGAAAAGAGTTGACAGGATTTGGATGAGAGGGTTTTGATGAGATTTGTGTAGTAGGTTTGTTTAGCAGTATGGAGGCAGGAGCTGTATTTGAGAAGGAGGGATTTGTAGAGGGTGAAGTCTTTCAGGGATTTAGTTTTACTCCATACTCGCTCAAGACCACGGCTGTATCTCTTGAGACTTCTGGTGTCATCTGTTTGCCAGGGTTGTGACAGGTGAGGCCTGGTTCTGCGTGTAGTGAGAGGAGTGTGTCCAGGAAGGATGACAGAATGTTGTTGTAGTCAGAAGTGCCCAGGTCTGGGAAGGACAGGGGAGCCATTTTATCATAATGGCAGTCAGTAGCAGGTTGAAGAAGGGAAGGGTTGAGGTGGCCAAGTTTCCTGCGGGTAACCGTTTGATGGTTGGAGGCATGGGAAGTAGGAGACAGGGAAAGTGTGAAACTGAGAAGGTTGTGGTCAGAGAGAGAGAAAGGGATGTTGGAGAGGTTACAGGGAGTGCTTAAGTGGGAGAATGCGAGGTTGAAGGTGTTGCCATTGGAGTAAGTGGTGGCTTGTGTCCATTGCGAATGGTTGGGACCCATCGGTGGGATGGTGTGTTGGGACCCATCGGTGGGATGGTGTGTTGGGACCCATCGGTGGGATGGTGTGTTGGGACCCATTGGTGGGATGGTATGTTGGGACCCATCGGTGGGATGGTGTGTTGGGACCCATCGGTGGGATGGTGTGTTAGGACCCATCGGTCGGATGGTGTGTTGGGACCCATCGGTGGGACGGTGTGTTGGGACCCATCGGTGGGATGGTGTGTTGGGACCCATCGGTGGGATGGTGTGTTGGGACCCATCGGTGAGATGGTGTGTTGGGACCCATCGGTGGGATGGTGTGTTGGGACCCATCGGTGGGATGGTGTGTTGGGACCCATCGGTGGGATGGTGTGTTGGGACCCATCGGTGGGATGGTGTGTTGGGACCCATCGGTGGGATGGTGTGCCCGGGTGTATTTCTAGTGTTAATATGTGGTTACACCCCTTTAGCACCTGATGGGTAAATGCATGTACTAGCTTTTGGGATTTGAGCACAGGTATATCTTGTTTGTTTCTTGGGTGTATTTGATCGCCTGTGCATCTTTAATTTTTTGCTCTATAAACAAAAAAAATATTTTCAGGAAAAAAACCTATATTTTGGACTTATTGATATAAAACATGTCCAGTGGGGGCGTGGTCTGCCGCGGCTGGATGATGGCCGCTTAGAGTGAGAGCTCCCGCCGGCCGGATCCCTCTACACCGCCTTACGGAGGAGCGGGGTGAGTGAGTGCTGTCTCACTATGGGGAAGTCGGACCGGACATCAGCCGGTGCCCGATCACGATCCCCACGGAGCCAGGGAACGCAGGGGCGGCATATACAGGAGCTCTTCCGCTCCCAGCAGCAGAGGGAAAGGCCGCAGTCATCTCCTTCTCCCTCTGCATCCCCCTCGCCCCCTCCCTCTGCTGCCACTGATATAACAGCTCCCTCCTGCTCTGCCTTGTCGGCTGCTCCGGACACAGTGCCACACCATGACATCCATCCTGCATCCCAATCCCTGTCCTTAAGGGATCTTCATGCAGTGGCAGCAGACATCAAGGCCACCCTGTCTGCCACGCTCACTAATGCCCTAGGAGATTTAAGGGAGGATATAAGGGCCATGGGCTCACGCATGGAGCAGGTGGAATCCACCTCCAGGCAAAACAAATCTGCCATTTTAGACATACGCCAAAAATCAGTGAGGCACACTTCTACTATCAGAGAACTTTGCAGACATGTTGAGGATCTAGACAACCGTGGCCGCAGACATAACATTAGAATACGTGGTCTCCCAGAATCAGTGGAAACTAACGATATCCCCAAAGCGGTAATGGCCATATTTAATGACCTCCTTGGTCGCCCGCCAGCAACCCCAATTGACATCGAACGTGTACACAGAGCGACCCGCCCTAGGAGGGGAGACGCAGACCCACCCAGGGATGTCATTTGTTGCCTTGTTAGTTTCCCGCTCAAAGAGGATATCCTCAGATGTGCTAGAGACAGAAGGCATCTTTCATATGAAGGCGCAGACTTACAACTGTTTCAAGACTTATCCAGCATTACCCTACAACAACGCCGTGCATTACGTCCCCTTCTGGACATGCTCCGATCACGTAACATCACTTATAGATGGAGGTTCCCGTTCTGCCTCTCTGTACAAGCTAACGGACAATCATGCAACCTGAGATCCCCTGAAGAATTGCCATTGTTTTGTTCCTCCCTGGACATACCTTTGATTGACCTACCTGACTGGTACAGCTCCATAAGATTGCCACCAGTTCAGGGCCCGGGATCGGTGGACAGTGCTATGGATTGGCATGCTCAATCTAACCGTAGAGGTCGGATGCCTCCGACGACTCCTCCGAGACTCCCCACAGGGGGCGCAACAGCCATCCTCAGCCCGACGGCCTCTCCTGCACATAGGAAGCCGCGGCGCGAAATCTAATAGTCCGGAATCCCCACACAGCAATACCTTTCCGGCGCATGTTTTCGCCAGGTTTCTATATTTTGCCAATTCCACGAACGCTTTCTTACAGTTTTGCCACGAAAGTTCCAGTTACCTCTTTGTGCACTGATCAATGCCTGTTGAACTTACACTTTGCGACACGTACCTCTTCTCCACCAGGATGGCATCCTCTGCTCTACAGAACTTACATACAGTTATGGCCCTGTATACACTTAAAGGGCCTCCTCACTTCTCCCTACATGATATGGGAACGGACATTGACCGTATGCAAACCGGTTTCACTCCCCACATTGGGGAACAGTTTTTTTTTGGATCCATCCAGGTCATCGCTCAAACACACTCAGCTTCCTTTGGCAGTCTCTCCGCCCCCCGCTGTTTCTTGACCTGCGCCTCTTCACAGCCTCCTGGGCCCTCTGACCATCCGTCTGCATTCTGGAAGACTTCCATCCTTCAGCTCCGTCCTTATGGTATTAAATGAGCTTCACTCTTACGTCCCTGAAGATGTCCTGCGGCCTGCAAGAGACTGCTCAGTATTACGCTGTTCGCTCCCCCTACACCTTGGACTGCCCGGCACATCTTGGTCCTTCGGATGACGCCTCTGCCTGATCTGTAATGTATTCTCTTTGTGGGATTGTGTCAGTGACCTAATTTCTCTCTTGGGGGGCGGTTTGAGGGGATATGGTTACTGTATGCTGGGATGGGCAGTAGCGTTATAGGGGTTGGTAGCGGCAATTACTGTGCATGGAGTTTGACTGTGTGGATGAGCACCGCCTCCCTATGCCACTAGATAGTTCACCCGGATTTGAGTCCTCCTTTTTTCTCTCCGGGTTGTCCTTCCCTACTACTTTGACTGACGAGGTTAACCTGAGGACTATCACGCCCTCGATTACCCTCGTACACATCCCCCTTTCGCCTCCTCGTCCCCTTTACTATGCTGAACTGGGAGAGGTGATGCCCGCCTCCCCTGCCACTCGGAGGATTCAGAGGTCATTTTGTTCTATGGGTGTGTGGGTTTTTTTTTTTTTTTTTTTTTTTTTTTATATGTTCTTGTAGGTGTATGTGTACATGTATGTATATGTGTATATATATATATGCATATCAGCTAGCTCATTTCAGTTTATAAGCTTGCATGCCTGGTTTTGATCCTAAGAAGCTTAGTCGCTCACCGGTGGTTGCTTAGGGGTTTCTGTGTGTTAAGCCTGTTATGACACGATTTCACATGTTTTGCTATTGATGTCTAATTTTCCTTACGCCTTATGATACGGTTTGCCTGTAATATTTGTGAGGGCCCCTCACTACTCTACTCATAATGCTAAGTCCCTAACCGGTCTTGATCTCACACTAGTATAGGCTATCCTGGTTGGTAAGCGTCCGCGCACTTTTTCTACACATAGTGTACTGTTGCTCCTCGTTTTGCGGCCCCCCAGTCATATTGCGCCTATGCCCCTTCTCCCAGTTCTCACCCTTTGAGCGTTACGTTACATTTCTTTCCCCGCAGAGGACAGGTGGTCATTTTCTGGTTATTTAATCTATAGGACTCCCGACACTATTTGCACCCTTCGTACCCCGCATCCTTCCTTTTTCCCTCTACATCATTGCTCACAGAGGGATGCCGGCCGGCAATGGTTCACTTCCTAGTTCTACGTCGACTTTGACCCCCACACAGTGAGCTCAGTGAGCTTATACTGATTCCTCTATTCGGCTACTATTATTATATCTTTTCTGGTCTCTTTCCCCTTTTTTTTCTCGCGCTTCTCTCTTTTTCTTCCCGAACTTCCTTTCCCTTTTTTTTTTTTTTTTTTTTTTCTCACGTGGAACAGCGGGTCTGTTCCCCAAGCCGTCTATTACCTACTTTCCTCTTTTTCCTTTTCTTGTTCTCATACGTCTGTTTTCTTTTTCTTTCTCCTTCTACTTCCCCCCCCCCCTTTTTTTTTTTTTTTTTTCCCCTTCTCCCCTCCTCCTTCCCCCCCCCTCCTGATCCGTAGTACACCGTTACATCTGACTTAGACGACACTAGATAGCAATCATGCTCTCTTCCACCTCAATGGCGGGTCATTTGTCTTTGAAAATCCTCTCACTAAATGTAAAGGGATTGAACACACCGGAAAAACGTTCCATGCTTCTCTCCTATTTACACAAACAGAAAGCAGATGTGGTCTTTCTGCAAGAGACGCACTTTCGACAAGACTCCATTCCCAAGTTATATAATTTCCACTTTCCTACGGTCCTCCATGCCACTAACCCTCTAGCTAAATCAAAGGGGGTGGCCATATTGTTCGCCAGGCACCTTCCGTTCCAAATAACAGATTCCCTGGCGGACCCCGAAGGTAGATATTTGCTTATAAAGGGAGTCTTTGCCAACAGACCAATCACACTTGCTAACGTATATGCGCCCAATATTAAACAGGTCCCTTTTATGCGTTCACTTACCTCCACTTTAGCGGCTTTTCAATCAGGGATGCTGATACTGGGAGGTGATTTGAATGTACCTTTGAGCCCCCTGATAGATTCCTCTTCGGGATGTTCTTTTTTGCCTTACAAGGCTCTGAAGCAAATACGCATACAACTTCAGCTCTTGCAACTACACGACTCCTGGCGTATCCTCAACCCTACCGTCAAAGACTACACTTTTTTCTCTCCGCCACACAACAAATACTCTAGGATAGACTACTTTTTTCTGTCGCAATCAGATCTTCCATTCCTCCATGCTGCTACCATAGAACCGATGACTCTCTCAGATCACCATCCCATCACTATGTCTCTACGGTTCCCCACTGCTCACTCACGCTCAACATATTGGCGTCTGGATGCTTCCCTTCTAGCGGACGCTGCTATTGAACAAGAGATCCGCTCTAAGTTGATTGAATATTTCTCTTTGAATAGCTCATCGGACACCTCTCCCCTCACGCAGTGGGAAGCTCATAAGTGTGTTATACGGGGTATCCTCATGGCTACTGCGTCGAGACGTAGGAGAGCCAAGCAGGAGCGCCTGAGACTCCTCACAGACAGGATTCACTCCTTGGAGAGAGCACATAAGCGGACTCTGGCTGCGTCGACCCTTGCAGACCTTACGAATACTCGCTCACAACTTCTTACGGAATTGGGTAAGGTTGTTAGGAAAAAATACATTCTTTCTCAAAAACTGTACTACGAATTCGCAAATAAGAGCGGGAAATTTCTAGCTAGAGCGCTTCGTGAGAAACGAGCCAGCATGACGGTACATAAAATCAGGGGCTCTGATGGCACCGAGGCTACATCTGACCCCGATATTGCCTCCCACTTTGAACGCTTCTATAGAGATTTATACAATCTTTCTCCGGAACGTCCCCCTATACATACAGACAGGTCCAGAACCTCCTTGATCTCCGAATTCCTTCGCCTTTACGGTCCTGCGGCCCTCTCCGAAGATCTGGTTCAGGCTATGGAAGGGGACCTGACCCTAACTGAGCTTCAGTCCGCGATAAAACAGATGAAACCGGGTAAGAGTCCGGGCCCTGATGGTTTTACAGTAGCTTACTATAAATCTTTCCTGGATATCCTAAGTGTCCCATTTCTTTTGGCTTTCAATACTCTCTCTCATCCTTCCCGATCGCAAAACCGCCTTTTAGAGGCTCACATCACAGTTATCCCTAAGAGTGGGAAAGATACCACACAGGTCTCTAATTACAGACCCATTTCCTTGCTGAATGTGGACATCAAGTTATTTGCGAAGATCATCGCTAATCGTCTTCTTCCCCTGCTCCCCTCCCTGATTGACCTAGACCAAGTGGGTTTTGTCCCTGGGAGAGAAGCAAGGGACAATACCATTAAGGCCCTTAACCTTAACCATTGGCTCCATAAGTCTAACTCTCCTGGTTTTTTTCTCTCCCTGGATGCAGAAAAGGCCTTCGATAGGATTGCGTGGGACTTCTTGAAGGCATCTCTAGTAGCACTGGGTTTAGGTGAGAAGATGCTTAACTTCATAATGGCCCTATACTCCGATCCGACAGCTCGAGTGAGGGTGAACGGTCATTTATCGAATTCCTTTCATCTAAGGAATGGCACACGGCAAGGATGCCCCCTCTCTCCGCTCCTGTTTGTCCTCTCCCTTGAACCTTTGCTACGGAAAATTCGCTCGAATTCCGATATCAAGGGGATTAGGGTAGCGGACAAAGACTACAAGCTCGCAGCCTACGCAGACGATATTCTCCTATTTCTTGCTGATCCTCACATCACCTTGCCCAACCTACTGAAGGATTTTGCCCTCTTCAGATTCTTATCGAATTTTAAAATTAACTTCTCCAAGTCGGCTGCCCTTAACATTACCCTGCCTGCTGAGCTTGTCTCCTCCTGTGAGCTCCAATTCCCATTCCATTGGGAAAAGGAATCCTTAACCTATCTCGGTATTCAGCTTACCCGTAATCTGGACGACCTCTATGTGAAAAATTTCCTTCCCGCTCTGCGCTCTCTGCAGGAAGACCTTAATAAATGGCATCGTCCTTCCTTCTCTTGGTTTGGAAGGGCAGCAATAATCAAAATGAATATACTTCCTCGCCTTCTATATCTCTTCCAAACATTGCCAATTCATTTACCCCTTGTCTTTTTTATATCGTGCAAAAGACTTTGCTCATCATTCCTATGGCATCATAAGCGTCCGCGCATTGCTTTCTCCCAAATGACCCTTCCTAAGCTTAGAGGTGGAATTGGCTTCCCTGACCTTCACCGCTACTACTGGGCATGTCACCTTTCCCGGGTAGTTGATTGGCACGTTCACACTGCCTCCAAGGACTGGATATATATAGAAGATGCGTGCTCACCCTTACCCCTGGCATCGATTCCTTGGCTTCTGCCGCAGCACACGCCTCATACCCTTCTCACTCACCCTTTGGTGGGGCCTACCTTAAAAACTTTTCGCTTGGCTTGTAAATTTGCATCCATCTCCGAAACACCCAACCCGTTAACCTCTATTCGTCTCAATCCTGCTTTCCCTCCAGGAATGCACAAGGACTTCTTACTGAAATTTTGGCCGCATAACCAGATCTTGGTGAAACATTTTCTCCACAAAGGCAAGGTGAAAACACTCAGAGAACTGACTGAAAGTCTAGGTGTCCGCGATTTCCCTTTTTGGGTATATTTTCAGATTAGACACTATCTGCTTTCACAGAAACCCCCGTTCGACTGGGGCCGTTCTCTTACCCCTTTTGAAACTATCTGCGCTAAAGCTGAACCACGAAAGCACCTGATCTCGGAGATCTATCCCCTCCTACTGGAGAATCGGACTTATGACTCCCTCCCATCATGTCGAGCGTGGAATAGAGATCTTGAAACTAACCTATTGGACTTAGACTGGGACCGGGTATTTAAGCATTCTCATAAATGCTCCCTCAACGTCTCGACTCAGGAAAATGGCTACAAAATAGCCTCGAGATGGTACCGAACCCCTTGGAAAATTCATCGGTTCAACCCCGCTTTCCCCAACAGTTGTTGGAGATGTGGGACCTCAGATGGATCATTCCTTCACATCTGGTGGTCTTGCTCTGTTCTGCAACCGTTTTGGCAAGAAGTACACAGGCTAGTGGTGTCTGTAACTACCTTGCCTGTGGATTTCTCTCCGGCTCAATTCCTCCTCCATCACTCTTCCCTTTCCGGGGGGCAGTATTTCAAATCCTTAGCTATGCACATGATCAATGCAGCCAGACTCTGCATCCCTGTTCTGTGGGGTTCCACACGCCCTCCTTCTATACGCGATTGGCTCACCCGAGTGGGTAAAACGGCAGTTATGGAAGAACTGATTGCGACTGCACTTGATACCCCTACGAAATTTTCCCACACTTGGGCCTGTTGGACTCATTTCCTGACCACCCCTGCATATCAGTCTCTTATGGACCAACCTGTTTGACTTGACTTAGGTTCCCTACTGTTGTAACTCAGTTGTATTTGACCCGATGGTGGTCAACATACTCCTCCTCCTTCGTGTGCATCCCACATTTATTTGCAACTAATGTTAATTTAGACTTCTACCGCACCTGATATGACCCGTATTGATGATCCAATAATTTTTGCAGTCACCCCCTCCCTCACTCCCTTCTACCCATATGTTTCCCTCCCCCCCCCCCCCCCTTTTTTTTTTTTTTTTTTTTTTCTTCTCTTCCCCTTTTCTTTCTCTTTCTTTCCTTCGCGCTTCTCTCCTTCCTCTTTTTTTTTCTCCTCTCTTATGCTTGTACAAGCTCCAGATAATTATTCCGCAGAGCATTAGGCATGATGTCAACATCTTATCTCCTTTCCCATTAGCGATTTCCATGACAATCTACTCCCATATACGCTCTCCGCCACCTCCACTATCTCAAACCTGTAGTTTGGACTTCTGCTTAGATATTGTACGCACCTTCCTTTCCTCCATAGCACCATACTTTGAGACATTACTGTAGAATGCCTGGTGCCTCCTTGCTCTATTCGTTTGACAAGCACACTGGAATATTGCAGGCACAACCTTGTCGTGGTTTTACTCATCCAATTTGTTCATTTCTGCATTGGATTGCATGCTCTTCTGTATGATATATGTTTTGCCACATGACCTATGTTCAACCCGTTTGAAATTTTATTCTGTCTTGTATCAATCTGTGTGTTTTGTTTTCAATAAACACCTCTTTTTTGGAAAAAAAAAAAAAAAAACATGTCCAGTAAAAAAAATTAAGAAATCTAATTTTGTCATAAATGTATTCTTCTCTGTGTCTTTGCTAAAAAAAAATCCAATGCGTGTAAATTAACTGGTTTAAAGTTATATATAGTGTTTACAAATGGCGGGATATATACTGGAATTTTTTTTTCTACTAGTAATGGAGGCGATCAGCGACTTATAGTGGGAATGTGACAGGCATTCTGACACTGGGGGGGGGGGGGGGGAACTGACTTGGTGTCACTGACATCCCCAATGACACCAATACAGTGATCAGTGCTAATAAAAAGCACCGACACTGTACTAATGGCACTGGGCAGGAAGGGGTTAACGTGGGGTGATCAAAGGGTTACTTGTGTGCTGTGTTTGTGTTTCACTGTAAGCATACTGCTATGCAGAGCCATACAAAGCAGTGTGCAGGAGCTGAGAGGCGAAAGATCCGTGTTGTCTATACACAGGTCTCTCCCCTGTCGGAGATACTCGGCGATCACCGGGTGCCAGCAAGTAATCACCGGCCGGGACCCGGTGATTGACAGCCGAGGCTGCGAATGGCGGTGCTACCCAGAACTGTGAAATCACATATATATACATGATTGTGCGCACCCGTTCCGAGCTGTAGCAGTATTTCTGCTATAGGGCGGCACGGAACCGGTTAACTACATTGGTAAAGTCTGCCGAGTCCAACAATCACTTACTAACAAATACAAACTGTACCGGAAATGTTGGATATCTCTCCTTCTGGACACGGGGAACACTCATAGCAGCATTTATATATGGAAGAGCCAAACTTTTTTCTGCTGCCGGGTAAACAGGGATCTGAGCATCGAGATACCGGAACCTGAAATCAGAAATTATTATTATTATCATTATTATTATCATTATTATTAACCTCTTCCATACCGGACACTTTTACCCCCTTCCTGCCCAGGCCAATTTTCAGGATTCAGAGCTCTCACACTTTGAATGACAATTGCGCGGTCATACAACATTGTACTCAAACTTAAATTTTATAATTTTCTTCACACAACTAGAGCTTTCTTTTGGTGGTATTTAATCACCGCCGGGGTTTTCATTTTTTGCTAAATTACCAATAAAAGACCCAAATTTTTGAAAAGTTTGCAAATAAATAATTGTTCTTCATAAATTTAGGCCGAGATGTATTCTGCTACATGTCTTTGGTGAAAATAACCCAAATTAGGATGTATTATTTATCTGTAGGAAAGTTATAGAGTTCACAAACTATGGGATAGATCTGAAAAAGATCAATCCTGAAGTACTGACAGCCAATCTCATTTCTAGAGGTCCAAGAATGTCAGAACAATACAGATATCCCCCAAATGTCAGGACAGTACAGATATCCCCCAAATGTCAGGATAGTACAGATATCCCCCAAATGTCAGAACAGTACAGATATCCCCCAAATGTCAGGATAGTACAGATATCCCCCAAATGTCAGAACAGTACAGATAGCCCCCAAATGTCAGAACAGTACAGATATCCCCCAAATGCCAGGACGGTACAGATATCCCCCAAATGTCAGGACGGTACAGATATCCCCCAAATGCCAGGACGGTACAGATATCCCCCAAATGTCAGGACAGTACAGATAATTAAAGAAATAAATGACTTGAGGTCTCCCCCAAATCCGTACCAGACCCTTATCCGAGCCTGCAGCCTGGCAGGTCAGGAAAGAGGGGGGGGGGGGGGGGGGTGATTGACACTCCCTCCCAAACCACACCAGGGCACATGCCCTCAACATGGAGGGGTGAATTGGTGCAGGGGGCTTCCCCCCACAAAGAGAACAGTATGATCTGGTGCTTAACTAGGACCAATGGTAATGCAAACAATATGTAAGGGAGTCCTTATAAGTCCTAATTACTCTGACAAAGTCCTTTTAAGGCCCAGAATTCCACAATATACAAAAAATCCAAAGAGTTGCCGGCGGCAGCCGTCCACAGGGAGTGACCAGCTATGTACGGAGGGACAGGAGGTGCCAGCTAAGTGCAGTGTTTTATATGCAGTATATATATATATCTGTGTGGGTTTCCTCCGGGTACTCCGGTTTCCTCCTACACTCCAAAGACATGCTGATAGGTTAATTGGATCCTGTCCAAATTGGCCCTTGTATATGAATGTGAGTTAGGGACCTTAGATTGTTCGCCCCTTGAGGGTTAGGGACTGATGTGAATGTACAATATATGTAAAAGTGCTGCGTAAATTGATAGCGCTATATAAGTACCTGAAATAAATAAAGAAAGAAATATATATACATGATTTCTCATTTCCTGGTAGGGGGCGCAGTCGAGCCATTCGTGTCTGCGACTGTCAATCGCCGGTCCTGGTCGGTAATTACCCGCCCAGAGATTACCGAGCATCTTCGATGGGCACACTGCACAGCACAGCCATCCAGAGCAGTGTGATTACAGTGAAGCACACACCACTGCCCCCTAGTAATACACTCCCAGCACACAGTTAACCCTTTGATCGCCCCTCATGTTAACTCCTTCCTGCCCAGTGCCATTAGTACAGTGTCGGTGCTTTTTATTAGCACTGATCACTGTATTGGTGTCACTGCAGATGTCAGTGACACCAAGTTGGTTCCCCCCTAGTGTCAGAATGTCCGCTGCATTGCCGCTAAAAGTTGCTGATTGTCGCCATTTCTAGTAGAAAAAAAAAATCTCATTATCTATACCGCCATTTGTGAACGCTATAACTTTCATGTAAACCAATTAATTTACACGTATTGGGATTTTTTTTTAGCAAAGACACGGAGCAGGATACATTTTGGCCATAATTTATGACGAAATTAGATTTTTAAAATTTTTTTACAGGACATGTTTAATAGCAAAATGTCCAAAATCTTGTTTTTTTCCTCAAAACTGTTGGTCACTTTTTGCTTATAGCGCAAAAAATAAAAAAATGTACATGTGATCAAATACCACCAAGAGAAAGCTCAATTCGTGGGAAAAAAAGGATGTAAATTTAATTTGTGTGCAGCGTTGCATGACCGCGCAATTGTCATTTAAGGTAACGCAGCGTCGTAATGAAAAAAATGGCCTGGTCAGGAAGGGGGGGATCCTCTGGAGGGGGAGGAGTTAAAGAGGTTAAAACACTCACAAGATGACAACAAACTTCAGACGTATCAGATTAGTAGGTCCTTAGCTCGCTGCTTTAGCAGGGTCTGCAGCTGTCATCTGGGCTGGAAGATGGGAGAATGGAGCCGGGATGTCCTGTGTATGTGAGGAAGTGCACCGGAACCCGCGTGGAACGCACAGGCAGAAGTGACGTCACTGGAAGGAGGCGAGGTTCGGGACCAGGAAGGAGGCGAGGATAGGGACCAGGAAGGAGGTGAGGATCGGGACCAAGAAGGAGGAAAGGATCGGGACCAGGAAGGAGGAGAGGATCGGGACCAGGGAGGAGGAAAGGATCAGGACCAGGAAGGAGGCGAAGATCGGGACCAGGAAAGAGGTGAGGATCGGGAACAGGAAGGAGGCGAGGATTGGGACCAGGAAGGAGGAGAGGATCGGGACCAGGAAGGAGGAGAGGATCGGGAACAGGAAGGAGGCGAGGATCGGGACCAGGAAGGAGGAGAGGATCTGGACCAGGAAGGAGGAGAGGATCGGGAACAGGAAGGAGGCGAGGATCGGGACCAGGAAGGAGGAGAGGATCTGGACCAGGAAGGAGGCGAGGATCGGAACCAGGAAGTAGGCGAGGATCGGGACCAGGAAGGAGGAGAGGTTCGGGACCAGGAAGGAGGAGAGGATCGGGACCAGGAAGGAGGCGAGGATCGGGACTAGGAAGGAGGAGAGGATCAGAACCAGAAAGGAGGCGAGGATCGGGACAAGGAAGGAGGCGAGGATCGGGACAAGGAAGGAGGCGAGGATCGGGACCAGGAAGGAAGAGAGGATTGGGACCAGGAAGGAGGCAAGGATCGGGACCAGGAAGGAGGAGATGATCCAGACCAGGAAGGAGGAGAGGATCGGGACCAGGACGGAGGAGAGGATCGGGACCAGGAAGGAGGCGAGGAACGGGACCAGGAGAGGATCGGGACCTTGAGGGAGGAGAGAATCCAAAAATCAAATCTATTTTAAGTACCCCGTTTTTCCCAGGACTGCACTGAATCCCAGCAGCCTTCCCCTCAGATCTTCTAAAAAAAGCACTGACACTGTACTAATGGCACTGGGCAAGAAGGGGTTAACATCTGGGGAGATCAAAAGGTTAACTATGTGCTCTGTTACTATAAGCTGTGTCCATGTGCTTCTCTGTAATCACACTACTTTGGATGGCTGTGCTGTGCATAGCCATCCAAAGCAGTGTGCACAAGCTGACAGGGAGGAGAACTGTCCTCCTCCTCGTCGGAGATGCTCAGCAGTCACCGGGTGAGTGATCACCGGCCAGGATCCGGTGATTTACAGCCACGTCCATGAATGGTGGCGCTACCCTACCGTATATATACGTGATTTTGCACACCTGTGCCGCCCTGTAGCAGTATTTCTGCTATATGGTGGACGGGAAGCAGTTAATTACCACCTTACTCAGCCACAGAACCTGTGTCATTAATATGTGTTCGGGTGTAAAGGGATGATGCAGCCACCCTATTTGGGCACAGAATGTGGAGATGAGTCCACTGCCCCCTGAACGTGGGCACGGGGTGCCTTGCAAGGGGGAGGCGTATGGTACATTAAGGAAGAGGCTGCATGATCATTACTTCCCATTTCTCAGCCACTAGTGATGGTCTGCACACCCCCTGTGTTCGGGTCGCGGTAGAAAGTTATACTGCGAACATCGAACATAATGCAGGTCTATGGGACTTGAAAATGTAAATTAAAAAAATGCCCATTTGGACGGCTTATATGCAAGTTATTGGTCATAAATGTGGGGACTCAGGCACTGCCCTGAGGGACATGAATCAGTGAAAGAAAACATTTCAAAAAGTACTGTTTTTAAAGGATTAGTCATTTTCATTGCTTAAAGTTAAAAAAAATGAAAAATTCCTTTAAATATCATGCCTGGGGGGGGGGGGGGTCTCCCTAAACAACCTGCAAAGTTGCACATCTGTGTATTAAACCTGCTGCAGCAAGACTGACATTTAAAAAAAAAAAAAAAAAGCATCATGGAGTCCCCCCCACCTAATCTATACCGGACCCCTTAGGCCTGGTAGGAAGGTTAGGAGGGACCCCACAGTAAAAATGTATTTTAAAAAATTTTTTGGGGTTCCCTCTAAAAGCCATACCAGACCCTTTAGGCTTGGTAGGACTTTTAGGGGAACCGCACCTCCCAAAATTTTGGAGGGGAGCATTGGATCCCCCCTAAATTCCTACCAGACCCTTGATCTAAGCACAGGCCTGGCAGGCCAGGAGAGGGGGTGGGGCAAATGACCCCCCTCTGGATCTTACCAGGCCACATGCCCTCAGTGTCCCCATGCCAATGAGAACAAGGGCCTCTCCCCCACAACCCTGGTCCAGTGGTTGTGGGGGTCTGTGGGCAGGGGTCTCATTAGTATCAGGGTACCCCTTAAATAAGGGGGCACCCTGATGCTGCTCCCCTTGTGTATGAGTAAGGGGTACTTGTAAAAAATAAATAGACTTTTGAAAATATCCTTTATTGAACAAAAAACAAAAAATCTGTTTTTGACAAGTCTTTTATTTTAAAAAAATGGTTTCAGTGTTGTAATCCATTATCAGTCACAGCGTCCCGTGTTGTCCTGACGAAATGAAAAAAATCCCGACACCCACCGACCCGTCTGCACCTGCGGAGTACTCGCCGATACCAACATTTGCAAGTCAGACGTAAACAAACATCACTGCTAGCTCCAGCCAATTATGTACCTGTCAGTACTGTCATCCACAATTGGGCGGAGCTAGCAGTGACATCCCTGCTAGCTCCGCTCAATTGCCGTGAGCCATGATTGGCCAAAGTCACTGAGACTTTGGACAATCATGGCTCTTATTGTGAACTCAGCTGTGATTGGCCAAAGCATTGCACCTGACCTGTGGTCAGGTGCAATGCTTTGGCCAATTACAATGCGTCACCAGAGCGCATTGCACTGTGGGGCATACGGGTGAATGGCCCGCTGAACGCCCCAGATGTTCGTGTGTTCAGCGAACACTCGAACATATAGACCATCCCTACAAGCCACCAAGGCTGTATGCCTGTAGGCAGGTGCAGTCTGCTTTCTTCACTGTAGGTGGCACCCGGCACATCCTGGAAAATAAGTCGAAGGAAAATCATTTTTTTCTATGGTTTCTTTGTTTCTGGAGGCAGCGTTCCGGTTCGCTACTATGTGTCCAGGTGTCCTTTGGTGGCCATCGTTGGTGACCCCCATGTTTTGTCACATCCCGTCTATTAGGGAAAGTGATAGTGGAAGGGAAAGGTTCCTGACGAATAGGAACAGGCTAGCACCCTCCTAGATAGCTAGAGGGAGATGGAGTCAATTGGTAGGTGGGAGGGCTGAGAAGCAGTCCAGGTGTAATAGTTAGCAGGGTGAAATTAAGTCAGGGCTGAGATGCTCTGTAGAGCAGTTCCCTGACACCTCCCCTGATCTAGAGACTTGGAGGAGTCTCTAGAACTCAGTGGGTGGGGGTGAGGTGGAGCTAGTCTGCACTCTTGAAGGATCCTGACCAATCCTGAACAGAAGGCTTGGCATGGGGCCAGGACAGCCCTTAAGAGTGACCAATCCTGCTCAGCAGCAGGGAGAGTTTAGGTGGAAGATGTGTGAGAAGCTGAAGAGCAGGAGCCTGGGAGGGGGCCGGGTGGGAAGGGGCTTACCTATAGGCAGTAGTCCTGGAAAGGAGGAAAGCTCAGGACTTCACCAGCCCCCAGAGCGAGGATCACCTATGCAGTAGGGAAGGAGCAGCCCAGCAGAAGGCCTGAGAGCATCAACCAAACCACCAGCTCATAGGAGGACTGTCAGGGATCTCCTCGATCCCCGCCGCGATGGTCCCAGCGCAGGCGCAGTGTGCCGCCCTGTGCAGGGACTCGGGCACTAGGTCCGGGCCGGCCGCGGCGTTCGAGTTCGCGCATGCGCAGTAGAAGCCGCGGCCGCCCACTGGGTACCAATGGCAGCGCAGGGCGGGATATTTAAATGGCCTGAGCTGTCATTCAGTGCCTTCTGGTCTTCCCTGTATCCTGTACCTGCGAACCTGTGAATTGTAAGTTGCTGACCCGGATTGTGCTCTGACCTTGTTGTATTCTCCTGCCCAGACCCTTGCTTTGCCTGACCTCTCTCTTGAATGCCCCCTATTGGATCTGACCTGCTGTTACTGACCTGGCGTGTGACCCGACTATTCTCTGCCCGCTGCCTTGTACCATACCGTCCTCCCTGTTACTGACCCGGCTTGTCTGACTTCGCACCTGCTCAGCCATCCATCCCTCCCAGTGGGGTCTTCTGACCTCCTCATATCAGGCTCTTCCCCGTGGGAGCCCTCGGCGTATACCACTACCACTGACGGGTTTACCCAGTAGCCACGACCTGGTCTCGGGGAGCTCCAAGTCCATCCCCACCATCAGGGGCCCTGGTAAACAAGCACCCTGGGACTTAGACTCCGTGCTCTGGGAACGCCTATTTAGTGGAGTGCTAGTGGTACCGCCGGGTGGTCCCTTACAGTACCAGAAGGCCATGATGGAGCCTCGAGGAGGACCCTCCCCGCTGGAGGAAGTTTGTAGGCACTTGGCTACCCTGACACAAGCTGTAAACGTATTACAGGACAGATGTTTACAGATTGAAAATCGGTTCCAGGCCTGCACTATATCTGTCCCTGCACCACAGGCCCTGGTCCCTGCACCTCCGCCCGTAGTGGCCCCTGAGCCCGCTTCAGGGGCTCCCGCACCACTTCCTATGGCCGAACCCCGAGTACCCTTACCGGAGCGTTTTCACGGGGACCGCACATGCTTCAGGTTGTTCCGTGAGTCCTGCCTTTTCTATTTCGAGTTACAACCTCGTACCTTTTTGACGGAATCAGTAAAGGTGGGGTTTGTCATCTCCCTCCTGCAGGGTGAACTCCAAGACTGGGCCCACCGACTGAGAGGGAACAATGACCCCCACCTAGGCTCAGTTAACGTTTTTTTTGACGCAATGGCCATCTTATACGATGACCCACAGCGGGCAGCTTCGGCCGAAGCAACCTTGTACACGACGAGCGGCAGAGGAATACGCCTCTGATTTTAGGCGTTGGATGGGGGACACACGCTGGAACGAGTTTGCCCTTGTGCACCAGTTCCGTATGGGCCTGTCAGAGGCCCTGAAAGACAAGCTTGCCCGAGTAGAAATGCCTGAGGCGCTAGAAGACTTAATTGCACTAACCATCAAGATTGACCGTAGACTGCGGGAACGCAGGTTTGAGAGGTCCGGTCAGGGTCGTGGAAGTACCTGGGGGTCTTTCCAGGGTCCCAGCCAATCCACTAGGCCACATTTCTAGAACCCACCGCCGGAAGATACTCCTGAACCCATGCAGCTAGGCCTGGCACGACCTAAGCTATCTCCAGAGGAACGCCAGCGCAGACGCTCCCAGAACCTATGCCTCTACTGTGGTGAAGCTGGTCACATGGTACGATCCTGCCCGCAGAAACTGAGTAAGTGCACCTCTTCTTCCTTATCTGTTGGCGATGTTCATTCTTCCCAATACTTAGTTGTGCCCCTCTCCTTTCAGCTTCCAGAAAGGACCGTGGAAGTGACAGCCATAATTGACTCAGGGGCATGCAGCTGTTTTGTAGATATTAATTTTGCTCACCAGCAGGGTATTCCCCTCCAACCAAAAGAAAAGGGGTTCAACATATTTCTGGCCGATGGGTCCCGGATAAGATCAGGGGTGGTTAACCAGGAGACCACTTCCATTGCCACCACCATTGCCAGCCAACACCAGGAACTCCTCCGCCTGGATGCTATCGCATCACCCCTTTTCCCAGTCATTCTGGGGTTCCCGTGGTTACGGGCTCATAACCCCCAGATTGACTGGGAGACCAGGGTAGTTTCGTTCCCTTCCCCATACTGTCAGGAACACTGTCGCAATTCGGGCCCGGGGGTCCCCCAGGTCCTCGTGTGCTCGGAAGGGGATGCCGACTTAAGGCAGGTCATTCCTGCAGCCTATCATGAATTCCTTGATGTATTCAGTAAATGGGGAGCAGATACTCTACCCCCCCACCGCCCGTATGACTGCCCTATTGACCTGTTACCTGGCTCAGAGATCCCTTTTGGGCGGATCTTCCCCCTTTCGGAGCTCGAATTGGGGGCCCTGAGGGAATACATTGAGGACAGCCTCCAGAAGGGATTCATCCGCCCCTCTACCTCTCCGGCAGGGGCAGGGGTTTTCTTTGTAGAAAAAAAAGACAAGACCTTGAGACCGTGTATTGATTACCTGGAGTTGAATAGAGTCACAATCAAAAATCGTTACCCCCTGCCATTGGTACCAGAGTTATTTCAGAGTTTAAAGGCTGCAGTGGTGTTCACGAAACTGGATTTAAGGGGAGCATACAACCTGGTTCGCATAAGGGAGGGGGACGAGTGGAAAACAGCATTCCGCACCCGCTTTGGCCACTTTGAATATCTGGTCATGCCTGTTCGGTCTGTGCAATGCACCGGCCACTTTCCAACACTTTGTGAACAACATTTTTAGGGACTTCCTGGATGTCTTTGTTATCGTCTACTTAGACGATATTTTGATTTTTTCACCTTCTCTGGGGGAGCACAGAGTTCATGTAGCAAGGGTATTGGGGCGGTTGCGGCAGCACGGCTTATACGCCAAGGCTGACAAATGTTGCTTTAAACAATCCAGCATTACTTTTCTGGGTCTGATTATCTCCACCGCGGGGGTCGCGATGGACCCTCAGAAAGTCTCTGCAATACTGGATTGGCCTGAACCCACAGACAGGAAAGGCGTCCAACGGTTTGTCAGGTTCGCAACTTTTACCGCAAGTTCATCAAGAACTTCGCGGGTCTGGTCTCCCCCATTACTCAGCTAACCAAGCTTGGAGCTCGGTTCAGGTGGACGCCAGAGGCGCAGGAAGCTTTTGAAGCTTTGAAGAAGCTATTCACCTCAGCACCCATCCTGGGTCACCCAAATGCCGCCTTACCCTACATCTTGGAGGTAGATGCATCAGAGAATGCAGTAGGTTCCATCCTATCCCAGTGAAAGGGCACCAGGGAATTGCTCCATCCTGTGACAGTCTTCTCACGGAAACTCACCTCGGCGGAAAGGAACTACGATATCGGCGATCGTGAACTTCTGGCTATTAAGACAGCGTTAGAGGAATGGAGGTACCTGCTGGAAGGTGCCTCACACCCCATCTTGATATTTACAGATCACAAGAATCTGGAGTACCTGAGGACCGCCAAACGCTTACGCCCACGACAGGCGAGATGGGCATTGTTCTTCTCAAGATTTAATTTCCACATTACGTACAGGCCTGGATCAAAGAATACGAAGCCAGATGCGTTGTCACACATGTATGAGGACACCAAGGAGGTCCCAGTGCCCGACACTATCCTGTCTTCGGGAAACTTCTTGGCGCTCCAGACGGACCTTCGTTCCAAGATAATGGAGGCATCCACGGCCATACCCATCCCAGCCGGGGTGCCCCTCCAGAACAAGGGGGGACTCCTATGGAAGGAAGATCGGATTATGGTGCCAGAGGAAATCCGAACCCTGGTCTTGGGACATTGCCATGACCACCCGATGGCAGGGTACTTTGGCTCGGCCAAGACCCTAGAGCTCCTCCGACTCTCCTTCTGGTGGCCTGACATGGCTAAAGATTGCAAACACTACGTTAACTCCTGCATCACCTGCCAGAGGAACAAACCATCAAGGAACAAGGCTTTGGGGCTTCTGCGGCCTTTACCGATTCCCGAATTTCTATGGATTTTATAGTCGAGCTCCCACCATCACTAGACCACACAGCAATCCTTGTGGTCGTGGACCGTTTATCTAAGATGGCCCACTTCATACCATTAAGGAAGACTCCGTCGTCAGCCGAAACTGCGCGAGTATTCATTCAAGAGATTGTAAGACTGCACGGGGTTCCTGAAGACATTGTCTCAGACCGAGGGGTTCAGTTTACCTCAAGATTTTGGAGGGCTCTGTGTAAAGCCCTGGACATCCAACTGTCCCTCTCTTCTGCATTCCACCCTCAGTCCAACGGACAGACCGAAAGAACCAACCAGACTCTGGAGCAATACCTGCGCTGCTATACATCTTTTGCTCAGGATGACTGGATACCACTTCTACCCTTAGTTCGTGTACAACAATGCGTGCCATTCGGCAACGGGGCAGTCCCCGTTCTTTTCCAATTATGGGTTTCACCCTATCTTCCTCCCGGACTTGGTCCCTGAATGCCCAGTTCCAGCAACACAGGATACATTGACATTCTTCTCCTTGAACAACAAGAAGCTACAGGAAGCCATCATTCGGGCCCAAGAAGACTACAAGAAGGCATTTAACAAGAAACGAAGGGGAGATCTGGTGTTGCGGCCCGGAGAGAAGGTTTGGTTGTCTACATTCAACAAAAAGATGCTTTGCCCCTCAAAGAAATTGGGACCTAAATTTATAGGACCCTTTTGCGTTAAGCGGATGGTCAACGAGGTGGCTTACGAACTTGTCCTTCATGACACACTCAAGATCCACCCAGTCTTCCATGTGTCCCTGCTGAAGCCAGTGATCCCAGATGCCTTCCCTGAACGAGAATCTAGACCTCCGGAGGCCATAATGGTCGAAGGAGAAGAAGAATTTGAGGTAGAAACAATCCTGAAGTGCCGAAGGAGGGGGGGCCAGACCCAATTCCTAGTCAAATGGAAGGGCTATGGCCCTGAGGACAATTCTTGGGAACCAGCCCATAATGTCCATGCACCCAGACTTGTCCGGAGGTTTTTTCGCGATCACCCGTGGTGGAGAGATCGGGTGGGCATCCGGAGGTTGCCCGTAGGGGGGGCAATGTCAGGGATCTCCTTGATCCCCGCCGCGATGGTCCCGGCGCAGGCACAGGTCCGGGCCGGCCGCGGCGTTCGAGTTCGCGCATGCGCAGTACAAGCCGCAGCCACCCGCTGGGCACCAATGGCAGAGCAGGGCAGGATATTTAAATGGCCCTGAGCTGTCATTCGGTGCCTTCTGGTCTTCCCTGTATCCTGTACCTGCGAACCTGTGAATTGTAAGTTGCTGACCCGGATTGTGCTCTGACCTTGTTGTATTCTCCTGCCCAGACCCTTGCTTTGCCTGACCTCTCTCTTGAATGCTCCCTATTGGATCTGACCTGCTGTTACTGACCTGGCGTGTGACCCGACTATTCTCTGCACGCTGCCTTGTACCATACCGTCCTCCCTGTTACTGACCCGGCTTGTCTGACTTCGCACCTGCTCAGCCATCCATCCCTCCCAGTGGGGTCTTCTGACCTCCTCATATCAGGCTTTTCCCCGTGGGAGCCCTCGGCGTATACCACTACCACTGACGGGTTTACCCAGTAGCCACGACCTGGTCTCGGGGAGCTCCAAGTCCATCCCCACCATCAGGGGCCCTGGTAAACAAGCACCCTGGGACTTAGACTCCGTGCTCTGGGAACTCCTATTTAGTGGAGTGCTAGTGGTACCGCCGGGTGGTCCCTTACAAGGACTGAGTGAGTGTACATGCACCCCCTGGGCCAGTTTCTCTAGTGGGAAACTGGATTAGCCAGGACTGCCTTACATTTAAAGTGACAGGCACTGGATCCCCTGCTTACGGATTCCTTCAGACAGCTGGATAAAGAAGTATCTAGGGTCTGGGGTGGTCCACCAGGAGAGGTTGGCTAGCTCTCCAATAAGATGATTCTTTGTTTTAAAGAGACTTGTACATAGTTCCAGGAAGATTGTCCTCAATTGCAGTTCCTTTGGGCATCCCATACGCCCCTTACCTCATCCAAGTTCAAAATCCCCTAATAAAACAAAAAAACCCAAGATCAAGGACTAAGGATCGATCTAAAGACACACGTTTAAATGTTCATGTGATCAAAATAGGCAATATGTGAACACAGCTGGAAATCTGGTCCGGGAAATGGCAAGAATGCGCACTCACCGACCGCACATAGGAAATGCGCGTTTACGTGTATCCAATCAAAACGAATGTAGATATCCCACAGAGAGAGATGTCCTCAATCGATCTGCTGGGCTGATGGATCAATCACAGGCACATGTTCCTTCCAGGTACAGGTGTTCCTCCTCTGGATGATATGTAGCTGTGTCAGTGCAGTTGATGTCTCCAACGGATACACGGAAGGTAAAGTTGGGTTGATGTGCTTGTCCCTCAGCTTTGAGCAGGTCATACACGGGGGTCTTTCCTACCCGAGTCCCATACTCTTGAAGTAAGCTGATAGGGGTCTTCCCTGGACTAGACGCCAGCATCTGTTCTACACTGGGACACCCGGAGTACGTCTGGCTGTCACAGTCCTCCGGCTCACTCATGAGTATGGGACTCGGGTAGGAAAGACCCCCGTGTATGACCTGCTCAAAGCTGAGGGACAAGCACATCAACCCAACTTTACCTTCCGTGTATCCGTTGGAGACATCAACTGCACTGACACAGCTACATATCATCCAGAGGAGGAACACCTGTACCTGGAAGGAACATGTGCCTGTGATTGATCCATCAGCCCAGCAGATCGATTGAGGACATCTCTCTCTGTGGGATATCTACATTCGTTTTGATTGGATACACGTAAACGCGCATTTCCTATGTGCGGTCGGTGAGTGCGCATTCTTGCCATTTCCCGGACCAGATTTCCAGCTGTGTTCACATATTGCCTATTTTGATCATATGAACATTTAAACGTGTGTCTTTAGATCGATCCTTGGTCGAACTTTTGAGGTCGAACTTTTTAAACCTGTTTTAAAGCGCTGCACTTTGTTTATTTTATTTATACCGAAGGTGGTTGTGATCATCTTCAGTGCTATTAGCTGCTTACTTGATTATTCTATTAGTAGCGCTCACTTTATTACACAAGATCAAGAACTGGTTACTGTCTCTGGATTGCAAGTCTGGAAGGAAATGCATGTTGCCTGGGTGTGCAGGACTATAGGGGGACCCAAATCTCTAGTGACTAGTGAAGGGGGTAATGCTACACTAGGGACTCGCAAACCTGTGCTGCAGCTTCCTTTTGGGACCAGACCACATTCTGCCTTCTAAAGACAGATACTGTTGGTGCATCTTTACACATCGCCCCTCTGCCAAGAACTGAACTCTGAGTGATACCCTTAGCGGCGCTCTCCCGCTGGGGTTGTTTGTAGTTTACATGTTTCTACAACACAAGTTCTAATTTATCTGCAACTGGACTCTGTGTTTTTATTGCTGCACCCACACGTGCCAAGATAAGGGGGTGGTATAAATGTTATGGGGGCCCATGCCATTGTTTCTTAAATGGGACAGTACACAGTTTTGTGTAAGCAAAATGGCATGGGATCCCACCAAAAATCATAGTAAACCCTTATCCCTGCATTCAGCCTGGTTCCCAGGAAATGGGCAGTCCTCCCTTTCTGGCCATGCCCAACCTGAGCTTCTATGAAGCTGTTCTGTCACTGATCTTCCTATAGCTCCATATTCTGCACATGACTATATTGAGGTCCCCGACTGCTCGTAGCACTAGGGTCATGACAGGTTGGCTCTCACTATTTTACTGTATCTAAATCTATCCCATAATAAAATAAGTCATTGTTCAGAATCTCCCATCAACCGTGATACTGACTGATGTCACTGCCCACCGAATAATATGCACTCCCCGGCCACTTTATTAAGTACACCGTGCTAGTAGATGGTTAGACCCCTTTTGCCTTCAGAACTGCCTTCATTCTTCATGGCATAGATTCAAGAAGGTGTTGGAAACATTCCTCAGAGATGTTGGTCCATATTGACATGATAGCATCACGCAGTTGCTGCAGATTTGTCGGCTGCACATCCATGATGCAAATCTCCCGTTCCACCACATCCCCAAGGGGCTCTATTGGATGGAGATATGGTGACTGTGGAGGCCATTGGAGTGCAGTGATATCATTTTCATGGCCAAGGAACCAGTTGGAGATGGTTTGAGCTTTGTGACATGGTGCATTATCCTGCTGGAAGGAACCATCAGAAGATGGGGACACTGGAGTCATAAAAGGATGGATTTGGTCAGCAAAAATACTCAGGTAGGCCTTGCTCATTTGGTACTAAGGGGCCCAAAGTTGCCAAGAAAATCTCCCCCACACCATGACACCACCAGCCTGAACCGTTGGTACAAGGCTGGATGGATCCATGTATTCATGTTGTTTACGTCACATTCTGACCCTACCATCTGAATGTTGCAATTGAAATCCAGACTCATCAGACCCAGCAACGTTTTTCCAATCTTCTATTGTCCAATTTTGGTGCGCCTGTGTGAATTGTAGCCTCAGTTTCCTGTTCTTAGGTGACAGGAGTGGCACCTGGTCTGGTCTTCTGCTGCTGTAGCCCATCTACTTCAAGGTTTGACATATTGTGCATTCAGAGATGGTATTCTGCATACCTTGGCTGTAACGAGGGGTTATTTGAGTTACTGTTACCTTTCATCATCTTAAACCAGTCTGCCCGTTATCCTCTGATCTCTGACATCAACAAGGCATTTTCCTCCACACAACTGCCACTCACTGGATATTTTCTCTTTTTTGGACCATTCTCTGTAAACCCCAGAGATGGTTGTGCAGGAAAATCCCAATAGATCAGCAGTTTTTTAAATACTCAGACCAACTGGTCTGGCACCAACATGCATGCCACGTTCAAAGACACTCAAGTCCCCTTTCTTCCCCATTCTGATGCTCGGTTTGCTTTAGCAAGATGTCTTCACCACGTCTAGATGCCTAAATGCATTGAGTTGCTTCCATGTGATTGGCTGATTAGCAATTTGTGTTACCGAGCAATTGAACAGGTGGACCTAATAAAGTGGCCGGTGAGTGTATATCACAACTGTTACACCCACTCATGTCACTGTATATAATCTGTCACCAACTTGAAGATACATTCTTGTTTGGTCACATTAGATCAGTCACCATTTATCCAGGAGACACCTCTAGGGGGTTCTAAATGTTCTTATGGAATTTATGTTCACCAGCAACATGGAAAACACAAAGAGCTGCCCAGTTAGATTTATTTTCTATCCATTTATATTTCTTTTATACATTTCATGGACATCCTGAACTGCTTTGAAGACCCAATTGGATGTATTACTAATAATGTCCTGATTGTAATGCTGCTGTTTTCTGTAATAATTATATCCCGTGTCATACTGTATGTCAGAGATTTACAGACCTCATTACCTTCTATGACAACTTTATTTCATAACACATACATACACAAAGTAGGAAATAGATCACTTATAGGAAACTTTGCACAAAATGATGGCAGTTAACAACCTTCACCGACTCCAAGAATGACCCCTTTCATGAACAGACGTATCTGCTGGTATATCTTAAAACAAGGACACAAATTCCTAGAAATCCTAATTATGAACCTCCTCAGCAAATGATATGAACAGAAAACATTGAAGTCATTTCTTACGTTGCCATGTTTCCAGAAGATGTTACTCATATCAAACGTTTTGGGTACAAAATCCGGGTCTTGAAAAACGGAAATTTTGCTTTGAGGAAAAGATATATTGTTTATATAAAGGCAGCTCTGTACAATAAGATCGGTTGGAATTTCTCTTCTCTCATTGAAATAGATCTCTCCTCCGTCTGGGTCGGTGTAATGAACATTTCTCACATATTTGTGCAGCTTTTCATGGAAGACAGAAATACTCACATTACTATATACAGGTATAAAGGTTCTGAAATTAAAGTCTAATTAAAAAATACAAAGTGGTTAGATCCAAGTTATTATTATTATACAGGATTTATGGCACCAATAGTTTACTCTGAGCTTTTATCAGGGTCCTGTCCACGGCAGAAGTTCTGGAAGATCTGGCATTTCTGCCAATACTCTGCATGGCCGTAGAAGCACACATCAGGCTCAGTTTGGTGCCAGACAGCCTTTAAAAGGAGGCTCATCACTTCCTCAAGTTGCTGGATGATCTCTAGCTCCCCGTACCCTGTTCCTGTTTCCTGTGATTTCCTGATACTGACTTGGCTTGCTCCTGGACCTGTCTACTCTGTTTAACCCCTGATCTGACCTCGGCTTGGCTTACAGATACTCTCTCTCTCTCGCTCCTCTGTGTATGACCTCAGCTATCCCATCTGACTACATCTGCGCTGATTCCCACCTGGTACCTGACCTTGGCTTGAACCGGCTATCCAGTAAATCTCTAAATCCCGGAAGGGCTTGCATACCACGCACAGGCGCCTCCTGTCTGCAGACCTATCTCTGTACATCAACTGCGCTTCTGGGTGGACCACCAACCAGCACTCCTACAGGCGACCTGTGCCACTTTGGGCCTGACTCCCGATGTCCCACTCTCAGGGGAGTCTGGAACTTAGCCGCAAGGGAAGCCCTCTCTCCTTTGGCCTCCATCACCAGCTACGTGATAGCTTTACAATATAACAGGAGACAATACAGCAACAATACAGTTCAATAAAAGAGGGATAGGAGGGCCCTGATTCTGAGAGCTTACAATCTAAGAGGGAGGGGCTAGTGGTACAAAAGATAGGAACTGTGAGGTATGGACTGGTAGGAGGAATAGAAGATTCCGGTATTAGCTGAGGGCAGGATAGGCTTCCCTGAAGAGAGAGGTTTTCAGAGATCGCCTAAAAGTGAGCAGAGTAGGCGATAGTCTGATAGATTGGAGTAGAGAGTTCCAGAGGATGGGGGAGGCTCTGAAGAAGTCATAGAGACGAGCATGGGAGGAGGAGACAAGGGAGCTAGAGAGCAGGAGGTCATAGGAGGAGCGGAGTGCACGGTTTGGGTGATATTTGGAGACAAGATTGGTGATGTAATTTGTTGGCAGAGTTATACATGGCTTTATACAGTATGTTATTGTTAATGTTTTGAATTTTATCCATTGGGCAATGGGAAGCCAGTGGAGGGAGTGGCAGAGAGGGGTGGAGGACACTGAGTAGAGGCCAGTGGAGGGATTGGCAGAGAGGAGTGGAGGACACTAAGTGGAGGTCAGTGGAGGGAGTGACAGAGAGGGGTGGAGGACACTGAGTGGAGGCCAGTGGAGGGATTGGCAGAGAGGGGTGGAGGACACTAAGTGGAGGCCAGTGGAGGGATTGGCAGAGAGGAGTGGAGGACACTAAGTGGAGGTCAGTGGAGGGAGTGACAGAGAGGGGTGGAGGACACTGAGTGGAGGCCAGTGGAGGGATTGGCAGAGAGGGGTGGAGGACACTGAGTGGAGGTCAGTTTAGGGATTGGCAGAGACGGTTGGAGGACACTGAGTGGAGGCCAGTGGAGGGATTGGCAGAGAGGGATGGAGGGCACTGAATGGAGGCGAGTGGAGGGATTGGCAAAGACGGTTGGAGGACACTGAGTGGAGGCCAGTGGAGGGATTGGCAGAGAGGGGTTGAGGACAGTGAATGGAGGCCAGTGGAGAGATTGCCCATACCTCCACTGGCTTCCACTCGGTGTCCTCCACCCCTCTCTGCCAATCCCTCCACTGGCCTACATTCAGTGTCCTCCATCCCTCTCTGCCAATCCCTCCACTCGCCTCCATTCAGTGCCCTCCATCCCTCTCTGCCAATCCCTCCACTGGCTTCCACTCAGTGTCCTCCACCCCTCTCTACCAATCCCTCCACCGGCCTCCACTCAGTGTCCTCCACCCCTCTCTGCCAATTCCTCTATTGGCTTCCATTCAGTTTCCTCCATCCCTCTCTGCCAATCCCTCTATTGGCCTCCATTCAGTGTTCTCCACCCTATCTGCCAATCCCTCCACTGGCCTCCATTCAGTGTCCTCCACCCCTCTCTGCCAATCCCTTCACTGGCTTCCAGTCGTCCAACGAATAAAATTCAAAATACTGACAACAACTTACAAAGCCACCCACAACTCTGCCCCCGGCTACATCACCAACCTGGTCTCAAAATATCAAGCAAACCATTCTCTTCCATCTTCCCAAGACCTTCTGCTCTCTAGTTCCCGTGTCACCTCCTCCCATGCTCACCTCCAGGACTTCTCCTGAGCTTCTCCCATCCTATGAAACTCCCTACCTCAATCTGTTCAGCTATCTCCTCATCTATCCACCTTTAGACGATCCCTGAAAAGCTTTCTCTTTAACCACTTCCTGTCCAGGCCAATTTTCAGCGCTATCACACTTTGAATGACAATTGCGCTGTCATGCAACACTGGACCCATATTTTTTTTTGCATTTTGAGACAGATAAAACTTTATTTTGGTGGTATTTATTCACCACTGGGATTTTTATTTTTTGCTATATAAATGAAAAAGTACAACCATTTAAAAAAAAAAATTTCTTATAAAGTTTTTCAAAGAAATAATCTTTCTTCATACATCTTGGCCAAAATGTATTCAGTTATCTTTTTAGTAAAAAAAATAACAAAATTAGTTTATAACCAAAAATTATAATTTTTCAAAAAAATGTTTTTACATTTTTTTATATTATTATTTATGTTTTTTTTTACATACTGTCACCCTAGCAGTACAATGTCACCATGGTGATACTGTACTACTTGTGGGGGGTGATGAAGATTTTTTTTTTTTTTTTTTTTTACACTGATTGTTTTTACTCCCATAAAGGCTGTAAAAGCAATAATGTCTCCTTCTCGCTGGCTACATTCCTGCAGCCATTGAGAAATACTGTGTAACGGAACCGGACCCCAACTGCACTAGAGTATTTCTGTTAGACTCCCGTTTCCCCTAAAACTGCTTTATTTTAACACAAATGCAAGATATATACACAGGGCGGGGCAATACATTTAGTAAGGAGACACACAGCAGACACCCCTCACCAAGCCAATACACAAACACATACATCCCATAATAGTTTGCTCCCAAACAAGACACACAATGGGACAACCACATGGCATTAAACAATGAACAACCCCCACACCTCCTATACATGTCTACACAATATCAGGACATTCCACCCGGTACCCCTAACAGGCACAGGGTGACTTACACATAGGGATATGGAATGCTGAGACAGGGGTCTCCCCACCTCTCTAAAGGGGGCTGGGTTCCATGGGCCCTCCACCCAAAGTCACTCGCATCACATACTGTGAGAGCGGTGATTGGTCACAGCTTGTCACATGATACAAGGTTGTTGTGAATAGCCCTGTACCATGTGATCTCTGTGATCATCATTCACAGATTTCACATGTAGTAAGCAATGATGTCAGGAAGTGACATCTTGTTTACTACTGTTCATGTGATCACTGATTGGCCAATCACTGATCACATGATCGGGACCTCACACAGAGGGTCCCGTACAGCGATCGGACACAGCTGGCACCAGATGGCGGTGCCACATGCTTCCAGGGAACAAGCACAGGCAGTGAATGCGGAAGGATGTTTATAAATGGCCACCTGCCCCTGCACTGCTCCCCTCCGGCCGTATACATGGGCCCGACAGGAAGGGGTTAAAGCAGAAAAATTGATTTATGGACACACATTTATGCACTTTTTTACTTATTTATACAAGTTAATGGACTTTATTTTGGACACTTATTTGACATATATTTTCTGTGTTCCCTCATTTAGAGATATATTACTTTGAAGATTTTTGTATGAAGAGTGATATCAGATTCCATTATCCACCATCAAAGACTTCACTGTATATGTGTTAATTCCCAGGAAATTCAGGCCGTCTTGGATACCACACGCGGTCCAACACCGTATTAGGTGACGATTTTGTTCTTTTACTGTACTTGTTTCCAAAATTGTGTCCAACCCATATATATATATTTTCCCCCAAAAAGGTCCGCAGTCTCTGGTCATCTCCTATACTGTCCGCAGTCTCTGGTCATCTCCTGTACTGTCCGCAGTCTCTGGTCATCCCCTGTACTATGTCCGCAGTCTCTGGTCATCCCCTGTACTATGTCCGCAGTCTCTGGTCATCCCCTGTACTATGTCCGCAGTCTCTGGTCATCTCCTGTACTGTGTCCGCAGTCTCTGGTCATCTCCTGTACTGTGTCCGCAGTCTCTGGTCATCTCCTGTACCGTGTCCGCAGTCTCTGGTCATCTCATGTACCGTGTCCGCAGTCTCTGGTCATCTCCTGTACAGTGTCCGCAGTCTCTGGTCATCTCCTGTACTGTGTCCGCAGTCTCTGGTCATCTCCTGTACTGTGTCCGCAGTCTCTGGTCATCTCCTGTACTGTGTCCGCAGTCTCTGGTCATCTCCTGTACTGTGTCTGCAGTCTCTGGTCATCTCCTGTACTGTGTCCGCAGTCTCTGGTCATCTCCTGTACTGTGTCCGCAGTCTCTGGTCATCTCCTGTACTGTGTCCGCAGTCTCTGACCATGTCCTGTACTGTGTCCGCAGTCTCTGGTCATCTCCTGTACAGTGTCCGCAGTCTCTGGTCATCTCCTGTACTGTGTCCGCAGTCTCTGGTCATCTCCTGTACTGTGTCCGCAGTCTCTGGTCATCTCCTGTACTGTGTCCGCAGTCTCTGGTCATCTCCTGTACTGTGTCCGCAGTCTCTGACCATGTCCTGTACTGTGTCCGCAGTCTCTGGTCATCTCCTGTACTGTGTCCGCAGTCTCTGGTCATCTCCTGTACTGTGTCCGCAGTCTCTGGTCATCTCCTGTACTGTGTCCGCAGTCTCTGGTCATCTCCTGCACTGTGTCCGCAGTCTCTGGTCATCTCCTGTACTGTGTCCGCAGTCCATTGGTTCAGAATATTTTTTTTCTTGTCTCCCTCCTCTAAAACCTAGGTGCATTTTATGGAATGAAAAATACGGTGTGTATATATATATATATATATATATATATGTATATCAATTATATATGAATCTGGACTATATGAATGTGTCTCTTAACATGGCATATACAATTAGTAAAATAAACATCCCCCCCTTTTAAAAGCCAACCATTTATTTAATTATATTTAAAAACTGAATAGGAGAAACAAACATTGTATTGCCGGCAATTTTGCGGACAGTGAGAGGGAGGTCGGAGGTCGCGGTCCATCTCACTTTGGTCACACAATTACTATGTAATCTATGATAGGATCGTAGTAACAGCAGCGGTGTACTTAGGTATTGTACTGCCCTAGGTAACACAAAAATTGGACAGCTCCCCTCCCGACGGAGAGAGCCTGCCACCAACCAACACCAGACCCTCCCCCCCGCGGAGAGAGCCTGCCACCAACCAACACCAGACCCTCCCCCCCGCGGAGACAGCCTGCCACCAACCAACACCAGACCCCCCCCCCCGCGGAGAGAGCCTGCCACCAACCAACACCAGACCCTCCCCCCCGCGGAGAGAGCCTGCCACCAACCAACACCAGACCCTCCCCCCCGCGGAGAAAGATTGCCACCAATGAACACCAGACACCCCCCCACGGAGAGAGCCTTCCACCAACCAACACCAGACCCTCCCCCCCCCCCCCGAGGAGAGAGCCTGCCACCAACCAACACCAGACCCTCCCCCCCGCGGAGAGAGCCTGCCACCAACCAACACCAGACCCTCCCCACCGCGGAGAGAGAGCCTGACAGTGACTAACCACACCCCTGCCCCATCCCCAGGAAAAGACACTCACCTTCAGAGCTGTGGGCACCCCCCCCCCCCATGGAGAGAGCCTGATGGTGACCAACAACACCCCTGCTCCACCCAAGAAAGTCTTTCACTAACACCCCACCCCCAACAGAAAAAAGACACTCACCTTCACAGGTCTGGCTATCCCCAGGAATGACAGTGGGACTCTGCATACACCATCAAGCAGCCCACAGCCTCTCTCAGATCCCACCTGGTCCCCATGTCCCTCCTGCAGGGGCCAGTGCTGCCCCCCTAAAAAAATGCCGCCCTAGGCAAATGCCTTGTTTACCTTGTGGTAAATACGCCCCCGAGTAACATAAGCACTTATTATCCAACTCACTCTGTGCTGGAATCCAGTTTGTTCAGATTGTATTTTCTTGGTGTACATTCCGTGTAGAGCGTGGGCCAGAACATACACAGCCCTGTATGCATAGGACGGTATAGATGTATAATTAAAAAATACTTCAGAAATATCATTTACATCTGTACAAGGTCTGAGACGGACACCAATGAATGAATAAAAATGGTTATTTTTGTCCAGATTTGGGGAAAGGCACAGAAGCAAAGAAATCCAAATATCTTGCAGTATTGGGTCAGTTAAGCAGCTGGAGAAGCTGACACCGACACCACGATGATTGAAGTTCACGCTTTTCATTTGTGGCCACTGAAATATGAAGTTGCAGCTGAGTGGTAGAAAGTCAGAGGCGATATGAAAGCCTTTACTCCACGACGGCGGGAAAATAAATGTGGTATTTTCTAAAGCAGACTCTATAGTAGAAGCAATCTGAGAAAAGAACTCTGTGAAAGTTCCACACATTACCACGACTTTAGCTGATAATTCATTCATCATCTTTAATTGCCGAATATTATCTTCCATATTTGAAGAGATTTGAAAGACATAATATGTGCAGATCCCGTGTTGGCTCATCATCCTGCTCAGTTCTTGGGCCTCCTCATCACCGTAGCCATCCCATGATGTTACTATTCCAACCCAGTTCCACCCAAAATGCTTCAAGAAATGTACAACAGCCGTATAATAGGCCCGACTGTCCGGTGTCATACGGAATAAAGTTGGATACATTCTTCCATCACTCCGGGGAGGGTGAGTGACTCGATAACTAAGCTGGATGATACGTTGGGAGATATTTTCATGGGATGGTATTAATATTATTCAAACAAAGAAAATATATAAATGACACACAAAGATCTCTATCATATTTTAATGGTTGAACTGGATGGACTTTTGTCTTTTTTCAGCCAGACTAACTATGTAACTATGTTTGTTTTTTATGTTCTAATAAAAAGAAGTACTTGCCAGAATTTATATCCTAGAGATCTAAGTAGATGACGGCACACAATGCCTACTTACCAGAAAAATAAGAAAAGTGCAGCGCTAAATAACACAATATAAAATATGATAAAATTCGATCTAAATAGTTCGATCAAAGATAAATGTTCATAAAAATCCTGCGATTGATTCATAAATAAGGTGAACACAGCTTGTATCAAATCCGGAAAATGGCAGAAATGCGCACTCACCGACCGCGCATAGGAAATGCGCATATGTGTATCAAATCCCACAGATGTCGTTATCCTCCAGAAAGAGGTGTCATCAGTCGATCTGCTGGGCTAACAGGGCCTCCTAAGATTTGGATCAGCCAAGGTATGTGTTCCTTCCAGGTGCAGGATTCCCTCCTCTGGATAAGATATGTAGCTGTGTCTGCCAACCCCTCAGTGAGGGGTAAAAATAGGGAAAGTACCCATAGTGTAGTATGTAAATGCTTTATTGGTGCATGAAATCTTAAAAATCAGGTCAGTGAACAAAATTCTGGCACATTGCCAGAAGAACACACAGTGAGGAGTTGATAAAAGAAGATAAATACTGACCCTAGTAATGGTTGGCCGCCAGACCTCCACGTGGTCTGGACGGCTAGATCAGGCGTCACAGGCTGTCAGTTCCTCCTGAGGCCTTTCGTGCCAAGGCACATCATCAGAGGGGATACTGACAGCTCTGTGACAGACGCCAAATGCTTAAATGCAGACCGCGGGGATTCGCGCATGCGCACTGAATCGCCGCCATTTTGCCGAAGACCACGCTACTGCGCATGCGCGCAGATCGAAGCGCCATTTTTCCATAGATATACAAAACTGTCAGCCGAGGCACATTAAGCCAGGCTGACAGCGCACAGACATCAGCGCGATTGAGCCTGGAAAAAAAGGCTCTTTGTTCCCAGGGAGGTGAATGCAGTGACATCACTGAACAGGTTGTTATGGCCACCTCCCTCCTCCCAGTCAACACCCATTCGGGTGAGGATAAAGGAATTGGAGCTACTATATCCACGTTATAAAGGGGTGCTCCGAATGTTCGGGTCTCCGGCTGATGGATTATATAAAGCATATAAAATAAATAGAAATAAAACAAAGATAAGACAGGCATCAGTGTGCATAGCTAAACAGCGGTAACTCAAGAGGGGAAATCTGAAGAACTATCAAATTCTCCACCGCCATTTGCCATCAACTGATAATTTCCATCTAGAGGCACCATTCATTTGCCAGCTTATCATAAGAAATAGCAGTAAGCGCTGCCATCCTAGCGTATAAACAAACGCTGATATGCCACTACAGAGTGGTTAAGAAATCTCAGGGAGGTAATAGTATCAGTCACACATCCCCTATTTGGTGATTCAACACCGGGAAGGTGAGTTATATGGATGACATGGTATAGGTTCATAGCATATGTAGGTACTCTAGGTGCAAAATGGATAATGTCCAGTCGAAGGACTCCATAAGTCCCTACATAAGATGACCGGATACATCAAATATAAGTCATTCTTAATTAAAACAACATAGCAAATTGACAAAATAATAATATAAATGAATAGGATAGCTAAAAATATCATAAAACACATAAAATCTGTTTAGGGATAATGCATAGTGTATACCATATCTCGCTCTTGTTTAATTTTGCATTGGTAAACACCATCTGCTCTACCGAAGAGATATACCCAATTGTGTATAGTGCATATTATGCACAATCACTCTGCCACATAGGGATATATTGTGTGCCATTTATGGGGAGAAATGATCTCACAGAAATAATGATAATATCCAATCCTTTATATAATAATTAGTCTTGAAACCTGATAGGTATGTGGGAGAAGGTACCCCCACATTGCCCCCATTGCGACACCCTTGACACAAACTTTGCCCAGCTTGGCGAACCTCTTTATGGCCCGCTGGGAGGAAGATCTTATTTATGCCAGAGATTGGCCGGAATTAGTTATGTATAAGAGGTATATAGATGATATTATTCTCCTCTGGAATGGAGAGGAAGAATCTCTTGTTAATTTCTTCACTAGCCTCAATAATAATAAGCTCAATATTAGTCTCACGTTCACATATAGTCAGTCTGAGATAAATTTTTTAGACCTTACACTCATCAACCTTAATGGTAAAATTGCAACGAAATCATTCTTTAAGACTACTGACAGGAATAGCTACATTCCAACCAGTAGCTGTCACCACCCCAATTGGCTTAATAACATTCCGAAAGGCCAATTTATGCGCATTCGACGCAACTGTTCAGATCAGAACACTTACTTTGATCAAGCATCTGTATTAAAAGAAAGGTTCCTTGAAAAGGGCTACAAGGAGGACATACTAGATAATACAATCCAAATGGTTGCTCAATACGATAGGAACATGATGTTATCTAACACATCTAGACCAGTCAAAACGAGGGTCTGTCCCTTTATCACGACATTCTCCACGCAATTCAGACAGATTGGGGGAATTATAAAAAAGAATTGGGACTTACTAAAATTAGATCCCATATTATCTAAAATTTTACCAGACAAGCCCGAGGTCATCTATCGGAAAGCGACAGCAATTCGGCATCAAATAGCCCCTAATGCAATTAACCCTCCAACTGGTACCACATTCTTTGAAGAACTGAAAGGGTTTTACCCATGCAACAAATGTGTTATCTGTAAGTGTAATGGAACTAGGAAACACAGGATTAACAACTTTACATCTTCCAGAACCAGTAAATCCTACACTATCAAACAATTTATTTCTTGCAATAGCAAGTTTGTAGTGTACCTTCTCCAATGCCCGTGTGACATGCAGTATGTAGGGCGGACGACCAGACGTCTCCGTGATCGATTGAGAGAACATGTAGCCAACATTAAGAAGGGCTATAGAGAGCACTCACTCTCAAATCATTATAGGCGCTTTCATAATTGCGATCCCTCTTCCCTCAAATTTGTGGGAATCGAGGTAATAACACCATATTGGAGAGGCCTGAACAAAACTAGGGCTGTATCACAAGCTGAAACAAAATGGGTGTTTGAACTAGACACTTTACATCCCAAAGGACATAATATCGAAATCGATATTAATTGTTATATAGCAAACAATTAGCATCATGGACATCCAGCAATAGACTGGCTTGCACAAACCCCTCTTGCACTATTGCTTTGCAATTTTTACAGAGTATACTAGCTTTAGACTGACGAATATAGATCTTATACCTCCATTTCAACCTTTTCATCTATAAGCTATTATTCATTTTAGTTACCCCATTCAATTCAGTTATCCTATTCAGTTTCTGAGTTATTTTTATTCATTTATGGAAATAACATCTTCTAATTATTCCATAGGGAATTTTTTAGTCCTATGTTTATATCTATCCTCTTCCCCACATCGGTGGGTTGTTAACCTTTATCTGTATCACAATAGCGTTATTTACTACCGCATTTAAACACCCATATCTGCTAAGGATTCACTAAGGTTACTAAGGGTACCTTCTCCCACATACCTATCAGGTTTCAAGACTAATTATTATATAAAGGATTGGATATTATCATTATTTCTGTGAGATCATTTCTCCCCATAAATGGCACACAATATATCCCTATGTGGCAGAGTGATTGTGCATAATATGCACTATACACAATTGGGTATATCTCTTCGGTAGAGCAGATGGTGTTTACCAATGCAAAATTAAACAAGAGCGAGATATGGTATACACTATGCATTATCCCTAAACAGATTTTATGTGTTTTATGATATTTTTAGCTATCCTATTCATTTATATTATTATTTTGTCAATTTGCTATGTTGTTTTAATTAAGAATGACTTATATTTGATGTATCCGGTCATCTTATGTAGGGACTTATGGAGTCCTTCGACTGGACATTATCCATTTTGCACCTAGAGTACCTACATATGCTATGAACCTATACCATGTCATCCATATAACTCACCTTTCCGGTGTTGAATCACCAAATAGGGGATGTGTGACTGATACTATTACCTCCCTGAGATTTCTTAACCACTCTGTAGTGGCATATCAGCGTTTGTTTATACGCTAGGATGGCAGCGCTTACTGCTATTTCTTATGATAAGCTGGCAAATGAATGGTGCCTCTAGATGTAAATTATCAGTTGATGGCAAACGGCGGTGGAGAATTTGATAGTTCTTCAGATTTCCCCTTTTGAGTTACCGCTGTTTAGCTATGCACACTGATGCCTGTCTTATCTTTGTTTTATTTCTATTTATTTTATATGCTTTATATAATCCATCAGCCGGAGACCCGAACATTCGGAGCACCCCTTTATAACGTGGATATAGTAGCTCCAATTCCTTTATCCTCACCCGAATGGGTGTTGACTGGGAGGAGGGAGGTGGCCATAACAACCTGTTCAGTGATGTCACTGCATTCACCTCCCTGGGAACAAAGAGCCTTTTTTTCCAGGCTCAATCGCGCTGATGTCTGTGCGCTGTCAGCCTGGCTTAATGTGCCTCGGCTGACAGTTTTGTATATCTATGGAAAAATGGCGCTTCGATCTGCGCGCATGCGCAGTAGCGTGGTCTTCGGCAAAATGGCGGCGATTCAGTGCGCATGCGCGAATCCCCGCGGTCTGCATTTAAGCATTTGGCGTCTGTCATAGAGCTGTCAGTATCCCCTCTGATGATGTGCCTTGGCACGAAAGGCCTCAGGAGGAACTGACAGCCTGTGACGCCTGATCTAGCCGTCCAGACCACGTGGAGGTCTGGCGGCCAACCATTACTAGGGTCAGTATTTATCTTCTTTTATCAACTCCTCACTGTGTGTTCTTCTGGCAATGTGCAAGAATTTTGTTCACTGACCTGATTTTTAAGATTTCATGCACCAATAAAGCATTTACATACTACACTATGGGTACTTTCCCTATTTTTACCCCTCACTGAGGGGTTGGCAGACACAGCTACATATCTTATCCAGAGGAGGGAATCCTGCACCTGGAAGGAACACATACCTTGGCTGATCCAAATCTTAGGAGGCCCTGTTAGCCCAGCAGATCGACTGATGACACCTCTTTCTGGAGGATAACGACATCTGTGGGATTTGATACACATATGCGCATTTCCTATGCGCGGTCGGTGAGTGCGCATTTCTGCCATTTTCCGGATTTGATACAAGCTGTGTTCACCTTATTTATGAATCAATCGCAGGATTTTTATGAACATTTATCTTTGATCGAACTATTTAGATCGAATTTTATCATATTTTATATTGTGTTATTTAGCGCTGCACTTTTCTTATTTTTCTTGTATAGAGGTGGTTGTGATCATCTTTAGTGCTTTGAGCTGCTTATGTGACAATTTATCAGTAGCGCTCACTTTGTTCTATACTAATGCCTACTTACCTTCTACACCCTCACATTCAGCCCTTAATTCACCTACAACTCCTCATTCTAAGGCTACATAGTTACATAGTTAGTCTGGCAAAAAAAAGACAAAAGTCCATCCAGTTTAACCATAGAAGAAAAAAAGTTATAATCCTACACCCACAGTTGATCCAGAGGAAGGCAAAAAACCCAGCAACGCACGATCCAATTTGCTCCTGCAGGGGAAAAAAATTCCTTCCTGATCCCCCGAGAGGCAATCGGATATTCCCTGGATCAACTTTCCCTATAAATGTTATATCCAGTTATATTCTGTGTATCCAAGAAAGGATCAAGGACTTTCCTACAGCAATCCACTGAGCTGGCCACAACCAACTCTGGAGGGAGTCTATTCCACATTCTCACAGCTCTTACTGTGAAGAAACCTTTCCGTGTTTGGAGATGACATTTCTTTTCCTCCAGACGTAAAGCGCGCCCCCTTGTCCTCTGTGATGACCTCAGGGGGAATAGGCTGCTGTAAAACAGTAAGTCCTCCCTGATATCCACTGTCCTTAACCCCTTCAGTACTGGGCACTTTTACCCCCTTCCTGCCCAGGCCAATTTTCAGCTTTCAGCGCTGTCACACTTTGAATGACAATTGCGCGGTCATGCAACACTGCACTCAAACTAAAATATTATCATTTTGTTCACACAACTACAGCTTTCTTTTGGTGGTATTTAATCACCACTGGGGGTTTTATTTTTTGCTAAATTAACAAAAAAACAAAGATTTTGAAAAATCTTTCTGTTATAAAAGTTTGCAAAATAAATAATTGTTCTTCATAAATTTAGGACGAGATGTACAGTGAAGGAAATGTGTATTTGCTCCCCTGCTGATGCTGAATGTTCGCCCCTCACACAGAAATGATCGGTCTAACAATGGAATGTTTGGTGTAACACTGAGAGACAGAATACAACAACAAATTCAGCAGAAATGCGTCTAACAAATGATGACTGATCTGCATGTTCATGAGGGAAAGAAGGATTTGTTCCCCTTCACAAAACATGACTTAGTACTTGGTGGCAAATCCCTTGTTGGCAATCACAGAGGTCAGACATTTCCTGGAGTTGGCCCCCAGGTTCGCACACATCTCAGGAGGGATTTTGGCCCACTCCTCTTGGCAGATCCTCTCCAAGTCATTAAGGTTTGGTGGCTGACGTTTGGCAACTCGAACTTTCAGTTCCCTCCACAGATTTTCAATCGGATGAAGGTCTGGAGACTGGCTAGGCCACTCCAGGACCTTAATGTGCTTCTTCTTGAGCCGCTCCTTTGTTGCCTTGGCCATGTGTTTTGGGTCATTGTCATGCTGGAACACCCATCCACCACCCATTTTTAATGCCCTGGCTGAGGGAAGAAGGTTCTCACCCAAGATTTGATGGTACATTGCCCCATCCATCTTCCCTTTGATTGGGTGCAGTTGTCTTGTCCCCTTAGCAGAAAAACACCCCCAAAGCAGAATGTTTCCACCACCATGTTTCACAGTTGGGATGGTGTTCTTGGGGTCATAGGCAGCATTCCTCCTCCTCCAAACACGGCGAGTTGAGTTGATGCCAAAGAGCTGGATTTTGGTCCCATCTGACCACAACACTTCCCACCAGTCCTCCTCGGCATCATTCAGATGTTCAGTGGCAGACTTCAGACGGGCGTGGACATGTGCTTTCTTGAGCAGAGGGACCTTGCGGGCACTGCAGGATTTCAGTCCTTGTCGGCGTAGTGTGTTACCAATTGTTTTCTTGGTGACTGTGGTCCCAGCTGCCTGGAGATCATTGACAAGATCCTCACGTGTAGTTCTGGGATGATTCCTCACTGTTCTCATGATCATTGACACCCCACGAGGTGAGATCTTGCATGGTGCACCAGACCTAGGGAGACTGACACTTGTTTTGTGTTTCTTCCATTTGTGAATGATTGCACCAACTGTTGTCACCTTCTCACCAAGCTGCTTGGTCATAGTTTGGTAGCCCAGTCCAGCCTTGTGTAGGTCTACCATCTTGTCCCTGACATCCTTGGACAGCTCTTTGGTCTTTGCCATGGTGGAGAGTTTGGAATCTGATTGTTTGATTGCTCCTGTGGACAGGTGTCTTTTATACAGGTAACACAATGAGATTAGCAGCACTCCCTTTAAGAGACTGCTTCTAATCTCAGCTTGTTACCTGTATGAGAGACACCTGGGAGCCAGAAATCCTGCTGAATGATAGGGGATCAAATCCTTATTGCCCTCCTGAACATGCAGATCAGTCATCATTTGTTAGACGCATTTCTGCTGAATTTGTTGTTGTATTCTGTCTCTCAGTGTTACACCGAACATTCCATTGTTAGACCGATCATTTCTTTGAGTGGGCGAACATTCAACATCAGCAGGGGAGCAAATATGCATTTCCTTCACTGTATTCTGCTACATGTCTTTGGTGAAAATAACCCAAATTAGTATTTATTATTTAGTCTGTAGGACATGTTACATGTTACACTATGACCAAAGTAGTATAATGTCACTAGAGTAACATTGTACTACTTTGGGGAAGTGATAAGTATTTTTTTTTTTTTTACACAATTTGATTGCTTATAGCAAAGAATTTCTTTGCTATAAGCAAGCATTTAACTGAATGAAATCGATTCATTCAGGGTTTATTTGTTGTGAGTAGCTGTGATTTGCCATGGCTAATCACATGACACAGAGGGCCTGTGACTGGCTCAGCCTGTGCATGTGATCGCTGTGACCATTCACAGCTAGACACACTTGTATACAATTGATGGCATGAAAGGAAGCCATCCATTGTATACAACTGTCATGTGACCTGCTGTGATTGGTCACAGCAGGTCACATGGTACTGGCAGTACACAGAACTGTTATCGGCCCTGTCCGAGGTACTCAGCTGGTGACAGGTCTCACCACAGCACGGCCCTGAGGGCATGTGCACATCGCAATCTGGGAAGGACGTCACATGACGTCCTACTGGAGGAATGAGAGGTTCGCCGTCATTTTACTATAGGCCGAATAGGAAGTAGTTAAAGGATATGTTCACCTTTAAAAAAAATGCACATCTTTTTTCAGGTAAAAAAAATGTGCATTTCTTATGTTTGTTTACTAGAAGCCTGTAAAGCATTGCACTCGCGATCAGCAGATCATGGGTGCAATCCAGGACTCCTGCAGGCTTGCCATGTATGTACTCATACATCGTACAGGCACACAGGTACACAATGACAGGAAGAGTCAATGAACTACCTAGAGTGCTCAACATTGCCCTGATAGTTCATTGAGAACTACAAGTCGATGGCCACAAAGGCTGCCGATACTTGAAGTTCATCCATTCAAAGAAATCTGTGAATGAAGGACGCGGCCGTGTGGGCAGAGACCGTGCTCTATTTAAAAATGGTGCCCATGTGCTATATTATAAAATGTTGCAAATAATTCATGTTTCTTCATAAATTTAGGATAACATTTATACTGCGACATTTCTTTGGTAAAACTAGCCAAATCAGTGTATATTATTCAGTCAGAAAGTAAAAGAGTCTACCAGCTATACTACGTAGCATTGACAATGATCAGTCCAGTTGACTGCCTGTCTCAATTCTTGAGGCCCTAAAATTCCAGGAAAGTACAAATACCCCCCAAATGACCCCTTTTTGGAAAGCAGACAGTCCATGGCGAGTTTTTTGTAGTTGGCATTTTTTTCCCACAATTCTTTAGAAAATAAATATTTTTTTCTTTCACAAACATGTCATATTAACAAGTTATTTTCTCACGCACGGCATAAGCATACTTGCAATTACACCCCAAACACATTCTGACATTCCTCCTCCACACGTTTTTGGAGAACATGGAAAGAAAATTTATTGCAATAAACAAATAAGTGTAGCACTGCCCCCTTAGGATTAGCTGAGTTTTTTGGGTCCCTCTAAAGCTCTGCCCAGCCAGGCAACACACATTTTCTTCCACGCTCTGCACACTGGAGTTAGAAAATAGTTTTTGAGCTTGGTTTTGTAATTTTATTTAGGGGTTTAGAACTCGGATGGGGTTGAGGGGTGCATGGCATGCCCAAGGGACAAACTCCTTAGAAACTATGTACAGATGGGGACAAAATAGTTTCTCCTTTAAGAGCATTCCAGCTGTCTATGGTGTACCTCCTCAGACTCAAGATGAATCCTCCTCTTCACCCAGCTGTACTGGGGGTATTCCCTGGGCAAGGGTACCCAGAAGCTGCCAATTTAGCACAACAGATGAGAAGCCAGTTGAGTTTTTCACCTGACTGCCCTCTCCCCTTATGCGGTCCAGGTGGTGTAAGAGTACTCACACTGTCCTCCTGTCAGCCTAGGAGGGTGGTGGCTGCCTTGAGCCCTTTCACTGGGCTGGCTCCTTCCCTGCTGATAAGGATGTCCCTCCTAGAACATGGTGGTGCAGTGGACACTCTCACATCCAGAATCCTGCCCATAGGTGAGCCCTCTTCCCTGGGCCTCCTCCCAGGCTCCACACTCCAGCTCCTCAGTCCATCTTCCACCAGACACTGACCAATTTCCACCCAGCCCTGTAATACTTAAAGTTTGCCTTGGTCACCATGCCCAGCCTCCTGCCAGGGGATTGGTCAGTGTCCCTCAAGTATGCAGATCTGAGCTTCCTCCCCCTCCTCTGCCCCTGTTCCAGAAAGTTCTGTAAGTCTCCATAACGGCGGGAGAGCTCCAGAAGCTCTGACCTTAAGAACCTCCCTAGCCTAGCCCAAGTTGAACTCACAGGTTGATTCATCCCAGGCTGCTACTCAGCCTCTATCTACAAAAAAAACAAAAACAAACCCAGCCTATCTGGCTAACCTGGAGGACATTAGATAACTAATAAAAAATAGTAATAAAAAATATTACACAAAGTTCTGAGTGTATAGTGATTATGCAATGAGCCCAACATTTCAACCTCAGTAACACAAAAACCCCTAACACTGTATAGAAACCAATGTACAGTAATGGTCGCCTCTGTAAGAGTGCTCAGTGAATATAACATAGTGTAGCTTTACCTACAGTAGTTCCTGGTCCTAAAAGCCAAGCAAGCCTAACCTATTGGTACATGGCTGCCCCCATAGTACAATGCTATGTTCACTGGCCAGGAAGTACAGGAGGCTGAACAAGGGGGAAACAAAAGAAAACCTGTAGTTTTAGTAAAGCAATTTTCTGCAGAGAAGAGCATTGGTCCAGGCAGCAGGCAGAGATTGGTCAGCAATAGAGATGAGCGAATCGAACCAGGCGAACCGGAATTCGAGTCGAATTTCAGGAAATATTCGATTTGCGTCGAATCCGAAATTTTGCCTACTTCGGGTGCGCGAATCGAACATTTCCCGATCAGCCGGTAAAAGTGTCCCTGCAGTGAGCTCCGCTATTTCTGACAGTTCTCTGACAGAAGGAACACATGTTTAGCGGTTGAAACATTGTATCTATTAGTTTCCATTTAGGATACAGATGTTTCAACCGCTGTACATGTGAAGAAGCTGTCAGAGAACTGTCAGAAATAGAGGAACTCTGCACATACACTTTTTGCCGGCTTGGAATTATTCTTCTTTTCATCCTACTTCTTCTTCTTCTTCTTCTTCTTCATCCTCATCCTCATCCTCTTCTTCTGAGGATGAGGATGAAGAAGAAGAAGTAGGATGAAAAGAAGAATAATTCCAAGCCGGCAAAAAGTGTATGTGCAGAGTTCCTCTATTCTGCAGATACACTTAGAGGAGCTCTGCAGATACACTTAGAGGAGCTCTGCAGATACACTTAGAGGAGCTCTGCACATACACTTTTTGCCGGCTTGGAATTAATCTTATTTTCATCCTACTTCTTCTTCTTCTTCATCCTCATCCTCAGAAGAAGAAGAAGAGGATGAGGATGAAGAAGAAGAAGTAGGATGAAAATAAGAATAATTCCAAGCCGGCAAAAAGTGTATGTGCAGAGCTCCTCTAAGTGTATCTGCAGAATAGAGGAACTCTGCACATACACTTTTTGCCGGAAACCGCTGTATGGAAGGACAGTCCCAGAACTGTCATTAATAGTCTATTTCTGACAGTTCTATGACATTCCCTCCATACAGCGGTTGAAACCGCTGTATGGAGTGAATGTCCCAGAACTGTCAGAAATAGACAGAAACTGTCACAGAACTGTCCTTCTTCTCATCCTTCTCCTTCTTCTCATCCTTCTCCTTCTTCTCATCCTTCTCCTTCTTCTCATCCTTCTCCTTCTCCTTCTTCTCATCCTTCTCCTTCTTCTCATCCTTCTCCTTCTTCTCATCCTTCTTCTCATCCTTCTCCTTCTTCTCATCCTTCTCCTTCTTCTCATCCTTCTCCTTCTCCTTCTTCTCATCCTTCTCCTTCTCCATCTTTTCATCCTTCTCCTTTTCCTTCTTCTCATCCTTCTCCTTCTGCTTCTCCTTCTCCTTCTTCTCATCCTTCTCCTTCTTCTCATCCTTCTCCTTCTCCTTCTTCTCATCCTTCTCCTTCTTCTCATCCTTCTCCTTCTTCTCATCCTTCTCCTTCTCCTTCTTCTCATCCTTCTCCTTCTTCTCATCCTTCTCCTTCTCCTCATCCTTCTCCTTCTTCTCATCCTTCTCCTTCTCCTTCTTCTCATCCTTCTCCTTCTTCTCATCCTTCTCCTTCTTCTCATCCTTCTCCTTCTTCTCATCCTTCTCCTTCTTCTCATCCTTCTCCTTCTCCTTCTTCTCATCCTTCTCCTTCTCCATCTTCTCATCCTTCTCCTTCTCCTTCTTCTCATCCTTCTCCTTCTCCTTCTCCTTCTCCTTCTTCTCATCCTTCTCCTTCTTCTCATCCTTCTCCTTCTTCTCATCCTTCTCCTTCTTCTCATCCTTCTCCTTCTTCTCATCCTTCTCCTTCTCCTTCTTCTCATCCTTCTCCTTCTTCTCATCCTTCTCCTTCTTCTCATCCTTCTCCTTCTTCTCATCCTTCTCCTTCTTCTCATCCTTCTCCTTCTCCTTCTTCTCATCCTTCTCCTTCTTCTCATCCTTCTCCTTCTCCTTCTTCTCATCCTTCTCCATCTTCTCATCCTTCTCCTTCTCCTTCTTCTCATCCTTCTCCTTCTTCTCATCCTTCTCCTTCTCCTTCTTCTCATCCTTCTCCTTCTCCATCTTCTCATCCTTCTCCTTTTCCTTCTTCTCATCCTTCTCCTTCTGCTTCTCCTTCTCCGTCTCCTTCTTCTCATCCTTCTCCTTCTTCTCATCCTTCTCCTTCTTCTCATCCTTCTCCTTCTCCTTCTTCTCATCCTTCTCCATCTTCTCATCCTTCTCCTTCTCCTTCTTCTCATCCTTCTCCTTCTTCTCATCCTTCTCCTTCTCCTTCTTCTCATCCTTCTCCTTCTCCATCTTCTCATCCTTCTCCTTTTCCTTCTTCTCATCCTTCTCCTTCTGCTTCTCCTTCTCCGTCTCCTTCTTCTCATCCTTCTCCTTCTTCTCATCCTTCTCCTTCTTCTCATCCTTCTCCTTCTCCTTCTTCTCATCCTTCTCCTTCTTCTCATCCTTCTCCTTCTTCTCATCCTTCTCCTTCTCCTTCTTCTCATCCTTCTCCTTCTTCTCATCCTTCTCCTTCTCCTCATCCTTCTCCTTCTCCTTCTTCTCATCCTTCTCCTTCTCCTTCTTCTCATCCTTCTCCTTCTCCTTCTTCTCATCCTTCTCCTTCTCCATCTTCTCATCCTTCTCCTTCTCCTTCTTCTCATCCTTCTCCTTCTCCTTCTTCTCATCCTTCTCCTTCTTCTCATCCTTCTCCTTCTTCTCATCCTTCTCCTTCTCCTCATCCTTCTCCTTCTCCTTCTTCTCATCCTTCTCCTTCTCCTTCTTCTCATCCTTCTCCTTCTCCTTCTTCTCATCCTTCTCCTCATCCTTCTCCTTCTCCTTCTTCTCATCCTTCTCCTTCTCCTTCTTCTCATCCTTCTCCTTCTTCTCATCCTTCTCCTTCTTCTCATCCTTCTCCTTCTCCTTCTTCTCATCCTTCTCCTTCTTCTCATCCTTCTCCTTCTCCATCTTCTCATCCTTCTCCTTCTCCTTCTTCTCATCCTTCTCCTTCTCCTTCTTCTCATCCTTCTCCTTCTCCTTCTTCTCATCCTTCTCCTTCTTCTCATCCTTCTCCTTCTTCTCATCCTTCTCCTTCTCCTCATCCTTCTCCTTCTTCTCATCCTTCTCCTTCTCCTCATCCTTCTCCTTCTTCTCATCCTTCTCCTTCTCCTTCTTCTCATCCTTCTCCTTCTTCTCATCCTTCTCCTTCTTCTCATCCTTCTCCTTCTTCTCATCCTTCTCCTTCTTCTCATCCTTCTCCTTCTTCTCATCCTTCTCCTTCTCCTCATCCTTCTCCTTCTTCTCATCCTTCTCCATCTTCTCATCCTTCTCCTTCTCCTTCTTCTCATCCTTCTCCTTCTCCTTCTTCTCATCCTTCTCCTTCTCCTTCTTCTCATCCTTCTCCTTCTCCTTCTTCTCATCCTTCTCCTTCTTCTCATCCTTCTCCTTCTCCTCATCCTTCTCCTTCTTCTCATCCTTCTCCTTCTCCTTCTTCTCATCCTTCTCCTTCTCCATCTTCTCATCCTTCTCCTTCTTCTCATCCTTCTCCTTCTTCTCATCCTTCTCATTCTCCTTCTTCTCATCCTTCTCCTTCTTCTCATCCTTCTCCTTCTCCTTCTTCTCATCCTTCTCCTTCTTCTCATCCTTCTCCTTCTCCTTCTTCTCATCCTTCTCCTTCTCCTTCTTCTCATCCTTCTCCTTCTTCTCATCCTTCTCCTTCTTCTCATCCTTCTCCTTCTTCTCATCCTTCTCCTTCTCCTTCCTCATCTCCAAGGGCATTTAAATTAAAGGTACAGTGTTCTGCACTAATTTAAAGGCTCTCTGAAGCCTAGAAACCCTTTTTATAAGTCATCTTCGTAGCGAAGAAATTCGCATCGAATCGAATTTCATACTGGAATTCGCCGAATCAGCCGAATCAAATTTTTGAGAAATTCGCTCATCTCTAGTCAGCAACACCCAAAGGAACTGTCCAGGCAGTAGGCAGGGATATGATTCAACAACAAGTCATGGTCAGTACAGGTATACAGTTCAGGGTCAGTACAGGCAGCAGGCAGAGATATGGTCAACACAGCCAAAGTATTGGTCCAGGCAGCAGGCAGGAACATGGTCTATAAACAGTTCAGGGTCAGTACAGGCAGCAGGCAGAGACCTGGTCAGCACAGTAGAAGTATTGGTCCAGGCAGCTATCAGGAACTTCTTCCATAACCGTTTGCTGCCTGCAATGTACAAGAGGACGGGCAGCAGCAAAAGACAAAGCAACCTACAAGTACATCACTCTGGCTGTACCAACACAGAAGGGCGCTGAATGCCCAAACGTGATGGAATACAGATTCTTGTAAATGGGACCTGGAGGTTATGTGATCGCTATGCAATCACATGATCACAATGATAGCAAAGCTGTTATGAATCAATCTGGAGAGCTGTGATTGGCCCTCGGCTCTCACATGGTACATGGGCCAGCACCATGTACCATGTGATCATTTCTAGTCAATCAAAGATCATTATTATTTTGAACTGTCATGAACTTAACCCATTTATGACAGCAAGCTTTGTATTGCAGGATCAATAATCTTTATTGCTCCGGCAAAGCAAAGTGTAATAAAAAAAAATAATCACTGATCACCTCCCCAGAGTAGTACAATGTTACCAACTGCATTAAAACAAAATAAAAAATATAAAAAAAAAAAATACTGTATTGAGAATTTTTTTTTTAAAAATGTAAGGTTTTTTTTTTTTTTTAAAACAACTTGCCAACTGCCTGCCCACAACCTGCGGGCGAGTGGTGGATCTGGGCAAAGCGACGTTCACTTTCGGGGAGCATCTGCACCCTCATTGCCCCCCTCACCCCTGTAGTTCCAGGGAAAGAAGAGAGAACGCCGCACTGTGAGTAAAAGCACTACATTTTACACACATTAGATTAGCACATTTAACCCTTTGATCACCCCTATTAAACCCTTTGATCACCCCATCACCCAGCCAATGCCATTAGTACAGCGTCAGTCTATAGAATTTATCACTGATCACTGTATTACTGCCATTAGCGGCATCAGATAGCATCAGGGTCTGTAAGCTCCCCTCCCAGCCAGGGTCAGCAACAAATGCCAGTCCCCCAATGTATTTCCACTGTCTTTATTGGTTTTATCTCGGTTCAATAAAGTGGATTGTTTGGAGTGCAGGCGATCAGACTTCCTTTGTTCTCATCTATGCAGCACACAAGCTGGGCTAGCACCTACAGGAGGAGTTGTGCTTGGAGATTGGGAGTCCCTCTACCTTGAGCAACAGTAACCACAGCTGCATCCAAGCCTCACATCACCAAGTGCAACAGAAAGCATAGAATGCAGTGGCCCCTTCCTGTTCCAACATGACTGCCCACCAGTACACAAAGCAAGGTCCATAAAGACATGGAGGTGTAAGCCGTGTACCGGGGTGGACTCCCCAGGATACAGTGAAGTCACAAATGAGGAAAGCAATCCCAACACCAGCTTTTGCCACAACAGAATTTTACTTAGATGTGGCAACTAAACACAACCTCAAATGCTGGGAACATACAATATATTTACATACACCCAACCCAAAGGCTGAGACCCTTGTGCTGCACAGCATGGCGCCTCCTGATGGATGAAGGTAGAAAGTGTAGTAATATACCTACTGGGGGCACAACTAAGCTGCCACACCTTACCTGTTATTACCCTACAGAGCAGGAATCAGTGTATGGGTGTATGGTATGGGCTAGCCTGCGGTGCAGCACAACAGCTTACAATCTTACACAAATCTACAGTATCCCCCCCCCCCATAACTGGTCCTGTAGCACGTGCCTGAGTATTCCTTCTGAGCAAAACGCCAGTCTGGCTTGAGTTTGTAGGATGTTATCAGTTCTCCAATGTGAAATGTCACTTTAAGTTGTGGAGTCCTTCCAATGATCAGTAATAACACTTGTGGCCTGACACAAACAGAGACCCTAACTAACTATAGGCCTGGACTCAGTCCTATGGGCGCCAACATTGAAATGAGGTGCGTGCACGATCTTACCAACCCGGGTCTGCTTTGCATCCGCTGATGACTCTGAACAGAACAAATGTCTCTCCAACAGGCATGCAATGTCATCAGCAGTACATGTTGCTTTGCTCCTCTGTCCTCATCAGCTTGCTGGCAACAAATATTCCTTTCTTTGAACAGGGTTAGCATCTTCAACACCATCAGCTTCACTCAATGGGATTCCTGATTCCGGAGGGCCATCATAAACAGCTGGATGGCAACAGATTTTCAAAGTAACTCAGACATCTTCTCTCTCTCCAGCATGGCTGCTCTCCTGTATTTTTCCTGTTCAGTCCCAGTGTCAAACCCCACCCCTTCATGAATATAGAAATCTCTATGCAGTCTGAGGCTGTTAGAATAAACAGTGACATCTTGTGGCCAAACTGCAGAATGTCAGTCAGAACATTTTCAATCTACTTCAATCAGTGTTCAAATAATGAAAACTGTTTCCCCATCTCACAGAGGAGCCAGTTTGGGGTGGAGAAACTGGACTGGCCTGCACAGAGTCCTGACCTCAACCCCATAGAACACCTTTGGGATGAATTAGAGCGGAGACTGCGAGCCAGGCCTCCTCCCCCGACATCAGTGCCTGACCTGACAAATGTGCTTCTGGAAGAATGGTCCAACCTTCCCATAGACACCCTCCTAAACCTTGTGGACGGCCTTCCCAGAAGACTTGAAGCTGTTATAGCTGCAAAAGGCGGGGCCAACTCAATATTGAACCCTACGGACTAAGACTATGATACCATCAGAGTTCATGTGTGTGTGAAGGCTGGTGGCCCAATAATTTTGCCGATATAGTGTAACACCTGTGACCGTATGAAAGGCGAGGTGATCGATGGACGCTGTGTCACCTCGCATGCGATCATAGCTGGGAAGATAAGGTGAAGTCCACTCTGGGTTTTCTGGGCCACAATGGCAGAGGTGGTTCTGGACTGGATTTAGTGGTCCACTGATGAGTACCAGCAGGTGGTATAAATAAGGCAGAGTTGGAGCAATAAGTTGCTCTTGGCCGGGACTCAGAGAGTCATATCTTAGTGAGCTGTGGATGAAAGGTTGAATTGTGCAAGAAAGGAAAAGGTTTTCATACTGGTTTCATTTTGTGGGCGACAGGGAGAAGCCCTTCACCTTTGAGAGAGGAATCTCCTATGTTTAGTCAGTGCCTGGATGGCGAGGGTTTATTTTCTGTTTTGTATGTTTATGATGCTTGCAACCTTTTAAATAAAACTGATCACAAGTCATATTTTGTTTAAGAATATTTATTGGGTTTTAACAAGGTAAAACAAATCAAAGTGGTGAGACAGTTATGACACAATTGCCACATCATATCCAGTCAGAGAGGTAATGGTGCGGCAAATGATATATACTTAGCATAATGAGAGCAGTTGCTAGAAGGCATTCATATAACACCAAGGTCTAAAGTTTGCATAAGTAAGTAATGAGGAAAGTAGTATATGAAAGTGGTGGGAAAATAGCTTATGTGTAGAGAAAGGGTAGATAATAGCCAGTAGAGAGTGTGCGTTCGGGAAGTAAGATGATGATGTGATTTGCCAGTAGTTGCTGTTAGATGTTTAAGATGTCACAGATGTCATCTGCTATCCACCAATAACATACCAAAAGAGAGGAAATGTCCATAAACTTGGGAGCTGGGATTAGATAAGAGGGTAAGGGAGGGGGAGAGAAAGAGGACAAAAAGTGTGAGGGGTGGGAATTAAGAGCAGATGAAATAGTCTGAGTGGTTAACTTTGTTGAGATTGTTGATGAATGATGAAGATATGAGAGCTGAAGAAAGGGAAGAGGAGTAGGGAGGTATTACCCGGGGACCTAGTTAGACTAGAGAGAGATGAGAAGGAGGGTATCAGGGAACGAGAAGATCGCCGCAGCGCATGAATCTGCGCAGGATTCCAACAAGGCATACAGGCAGGCGGGCACTAGGACCCAGGCGCGCCTGTCACCAATGACGGCGCTGAGCCAGCACTAAGACCCAGGTGCGCCTGTCGGCGCTGGGCAGGCTATTTCAAAAGCACCTCGGTGCTGATTCAGTGCTGACTGGTTTTCAGCTCCCCTTGTGTCCTGCTTGCTCCTGAACATTTCCTTGTTGCTGACCCAGCTCGTTCCTGACCCAACTCCGATTACTCTCCTGCTCCTGGTTCCTGACTTCAGCTCTGTTCCTGACTCTGGCTTCTCCTACTGATTCTGTACCTCGCTGCCTGACTGTTGATGACCCTGGCTACTCTATGACCCTGCTCCTGTCCTGTGTCCTGACTCTCTACATTGCCCTGCTGCACATCGGGCATTGCCACGAACCTGCTCTGTCTGCTACTCTGGTACCCAAATCAGAGGATACTCTGCCTATCAAAGTCATCATCTGCAAGAGCCGCAAGCAACCACCACTGGCGCTCTTGTCCCCCTGGTCCCTAGACTCCCTCTGTTCCAACCTCAGCGGGGTCAGGGCTAGTGACACAAGTGAGGCTGACTTGTCAATTCAGTCTCCTATCAGGTACATGACAGAGGGGAAAGGAGAAAAGGAAACCAGTGGTTTTGGGTTCCGCCATAAGTAATGTGGAGGAGATGTCATGCTTCAGTTGCCTAATGTAAGTCTATGTTATAATGATAGTGCCTAGTGGGTATATGATCCTGAGTTGAGAGGTTAAACATAGGGTCAAGATACAGTTGAAAATGGAGGTAGAGAGGAGATGAATGGAAGAAGAGGAGAAGGTCAGTAGAGATAGAACATTGCACTATAATAGCTTAGCAATTGATATCAAAGTCAACTAATCCAGTAGACAATGGCTCCGATACCACAGGATTCTTGGGAGGTTTCAATGGACGACTTAAGAAGCTGGGAGTCTGGAGAAAAAAATGCCTACTCCTGTGCCGAAAGGGATCCTGTGATATAGGATTCCAATTTACAGAAATAATAGGACTCCTTTGAGGAAGTCAGGGAGGTGATTAGATTGAGTCTGTCGAGGCGTAGAAGAGAGTTGAGCTCTTGTTTTTTGTCCGTCAGGGTTAAAGGACAGTTCGAGACCCATTTCCGGAGAATGGCCCGTCTTGCTATTAGGAGGATTGTGAATATCCAGGGTTTGTTATTTCTGAAAGATGACGTTTGAGAGGAGAAGAGACCAATGACTGGCTGCTCCACGTAGCCGAAGAGCAACGGTAGTGGGTCAATGGGTAGTTGGAAGGTAGTGATGACGGTTATGAAGTTGAATACTTGTTTCCAGAGCAGAGCCAGAATCTGTGGTGTAGTGATGGTTTTTGACTTCCACAGAGAGGGCAAGTAGATAGAGCCGGGTCATTTTTTGAGTAGAGACAGGGCATATAGGCACAGTGAAGAATCTTAAGTTGTTGTTCACGCCAGAATTCATTGCGATTGAAGGCACACGTGGAGTTGAAGCCTGATAGTAGTTGGTCAGCTGTAAATGCATTATCGAAATCTTTGACCCAGGATTTCACAGCATTGAATGTCTCAAAAGGTTTGGCATACAGTAGATTCAGAGCTCTGTATATGTTTGATAAGTTATACTTTCGAGAGTTCATCAAGACATCAATGAATGTTGTCTGAAATCTAATAGACTTATTAGGTGCCACGAAGATGACAAAGTTCCTTATTTAAAGAATATAGAAAAAGTGGTGTGCTGGTAATCCGTAGGTTTGTAGGACGCTGTTGAGAGGTTTTGGGGAACCCGTAGAGGTGTCATATAAGTGTTGTACCAAAGTTAATTCTTGAACCAGCCAAGTATCATAAGCATCATAGGATTGCGGGGGAGAAAAAGAAGGGTTATGATGGACAGGAAGAAAACGAGAGAGCCATGGAGAGACCCCCAGTTTATGCCTGACTTCCCTCCATGTAATAAGGGTATCGCGGATAAGCAAACTATGTTTCAAGTGGGGTGGAAGAGAGTTAACATTGGAATGTAGTAAGGCCGAGAGATCATAGGGATGTGCTAATGCATATTCAATGTGGTGATTGGAATATTTGGAAGACTGGGTGACCCAGTCTAGACACATACGGAGCAGACATGAAAGTGTCAGGGATCGCGGCGGCAAGTGACTCCGCGCATGCGCGGAGCACCGATCCATCTGATCCGACGGACTCTGAGACCTGTACGGCAGTGGCCGCGCATGCGCACTCGCGATTGCGGCCGCTCACCCGGCACCAATAGCAGGGCAGGGCGCACTATTTAAACCTGCCCTGCACTAACACCCATTGCCGTATGGTCTCTTCTCTGTGTTCCTGTGATCCTAGATTTGTTGCTGACCCTGCCTGAACCTGACCTCCGCTGACTTCTCCTGCTCTGATCCCCTGGCTAGTCTGACTTCTCTTCTGCATACTCCGTACCTGATCTGAACCCCTGTTGCCGACCCCTGCTAGTGACCTGACTATTCTTCCGCCTGCCGCCTTGTACTACGCTGACCCCACTGCTACTGACCCGGCTCGTTGACCACGCTTACTACTCTGCCATCCATCCATCCCGCTCGGATCCTGTCTTCCACCTCTTCACATCAGGCTCTCTACCTGCACATACCTCTGGTGGGTCCCGCTGCCACAGACAGGGGTACTCAGGGGTCGCGACCTGGTCCTTGTCTGCTCCAAGCCCATCCCCACCATCAGGGGCTCTGGTGAACAAGCAGACTGGGGCTTAGACTCCGCGCCCTGGGGAATCCTGTCCTGTGGACTGCTAGGGACCCCGCTAGGTGGTTTATAACAGAAAGATTATAGGCTCACACGTTTGGGAGACCGGATCCTCCTTCGCTTCGTGGCAGGAATAATTTGGCAAGTGCTATGTGGGAACATTTGCCTTTCCATAAAAATGTTGAAATTGCCCGATTTAGCCTCGTTATGTCACTGTGTTTAATGAGAAGAGGTATGGTCTGGAGTGGATAGAGACGTTTCGGAAAACTCACCATCTTAAAAAGGTGTGATCTGCCCAGGAGTGAGAGCGGTAGATCCTTCCACATTTCTAGTTCCCCAATGATTTTAGTAATCATGGGCACATAATTTAGCTCATATAGAGATGATTTTTTTTTTTACCTATCTTTATGCCTAGATAAGTGATATGCTTGGTAGCAATTTTATTGAATTTTGCGTCCAAGCCGGGAGGCGTAAATGGAATAGCGGAAGCACCTCACTTTTAGAGAAATTTATACGGAGCCCTGAACAAAGGCGGAAAGATGAGAAAATATGTTGAATGTATGGTAGGTCAAAAGAAGGGCACAAGGTAAAAATTAAAATGTTGTCTCCAAACAAAGCAAGTCTCAACTCCTGTTATCTAATTGTGATGCCATGGAGGTCAGAGTGAAATAATAGGAAGTGTGTTAATGGTTGCAGGGCCAAGTTAAAAAGTAAAGGGGATAGAAGGCAGCCCTGTCTAGTGCCCTTGTGAAGTTGGATGGGGTTAGAAATGTGGCCTGCTGCTATGACCTGGACTGTTGGAGATGAATACATGGCTTGGATCAGATGCATAAAAGGGCCCTCAAATCCAAACTTCCGTAGTGCTAAGCAAAACCATTCGAAGTTGACATTGTCCAATGCCTTTTTGGCATCTAATGAGACGATTGCTGCGTCTTGAGGTGTGTCGTTAGAGGCTTGACTCAGGACAGATATCACCTTGCGAATATTTGAAGCCGCCGATCGATCCTGCACCAACCCAGCTTGTGAAGGATGGATAAGAGTAGGTAGTATAGTTGCTAGGCGAGAGGTGGTCATTTTTGACAGGAGTTTTGCGTCGAGGTTTAGTAGGGATATTGGCCGATATGATCCAGGTTCCATCGGGTCTTTGTCTTTTTTGGCAATCAATTTAATGTGGGCTTGAAATCCGGCGGGAAGGTAGTCCCCTCCCCCCTGAATGGATTGGAACACTAATTGTAGGGCAGGGGAAAGGGTTTCGGCCATGAGTTTGTAAAATTCAACTGTATAGCCATCTGGCCCCGGGGCTTTACTGATCGTAAGTGATTTAATGGCTAGGGATATATCTGCCTGAGTGATGGGACCATTCAGAGCTTGTAGTGTGGTTGGGTCTAACTGTGGCAACGAAATAAGATCCAGGAAGGAAGTGGCCTTAGCAGTGTCTATAGGATCCGAGCCATATAGAGTTTGGTAGTAATTTTCGAAAATGGAAATAATGTCTAAAGGGTCGCTTTTTAATGTTCCCTGTGTACAGGGGCGGACTGACAACTCATGGGGCCCCCGGGCAATAGGGTATCATGGGGCCCCTGTGCCCTTGCCCAAACTCAAAAAAGCCTATGAAAAAGGTACCAGGGGCATCTTATGGGGCCCCCTACTGACCCCGGGCCCTCGGGCAGTGCCCAAGTTTCCAAATGGTCAGTCCGCCCCTGCCTGTGTATCCCTCAAAGATGCAAAGAGGGTAGGTGTGAATGGGTCTACATAACTGTGCTAACAGTTTGCCCGGCTTGTTGCCGAATTTATGAAATTGCAGGTCACTATGGGATTGGTGTGTGGCCTCTTGAGCTGCTGCCCATGTATCAAAGTGCTTTTTGGCCTCTGACCATGCTTTCCTAGTTTTGTGAGAGTTGAGACCTGCCAAGTCTTTTTGTGTCTGTCTTAGAGGCTTGCTTCTGTGTAATTTTGGAGAAGGTTTTTCTTGTAGGTGGATGTAAACGCTATGATTCTACCTCGTAAGACCACCTTGCCTGTCTACCAAAAGAGATTGGGGTTTGTTTGGTGCTCTGCATTTGTGTAACAGAACTCGCTCCAGGTGGTATTTAATACACGGAGTAAGTCCTGATTTTTTGCCAGGAAGGAAGGGAAATGCCATGTACGTGAGTGTTGGTTATGCTGTGCGTGTTGTATGGATATAGAAATCGGGGAGTGGTTGGAGATCGCTATGTCGTGTATATTAGAGTCCTTGATGTTTTGGAATAAAATATCGGTGATGAAGAAGTAATCAATCTTGGACAGAGTATGGTGGATGGGCAGGCAGAAGAAAGTAAGTTCTCTTCCTTCTGGATGAGTCAGACACCAAACGTCCGTGAGTTGTAATGCTTCTGTGAAGTTGTTCAATAGCGTGTGTGTTGGGGGGGAATGGGTAATTTGGGATAGAAGGTTTTAATTTATCTTCCTGTGCGTTCATATATTGGTCAAAGTCCCCTCCCAACACCAATGGAAGGTGCATAAAGTTCGATAATTTCGAGAACAGATCTTGGAAGAATGGCTTGGGTGAGGAGTTCGGGGCGTATATGTTAACCAATACCAGTGGGGAGGAGTCTATTTTATTGTGTGCAGCGATGTAACGTCCCTCCTCATCTGTAGCTAGCGTTATAATGTCAGGAGTAAGACGTTTATGTATGAGGAAAATTACTCCTGCTTTGCCACTGGGCGAGGGTGATCCCAGCACCTGTCCCACCCAGTTTTTTCATGAGCGTAAAGTCCGTTTGTTTTAAGTGAGTTTCTCAGAGAAACGCAATATCTGTTTTCATACATTTGAGATGGTGAAGGATAGCCATGCGTTTATGGGGCGATCTCAAACCCTTAACGTTCCATGATACTACACGAGTCATGAGAATGTGAATATGAGGGTGTTCAGAAGAGAATTAAAATCTTCTCTATGTGTTAGCAGTTCTGCGGACTCATCACCGTGGTCCATGTTCTCTCGTTGCATTGTAAGAGAGTAGGGTGTTGTGGGGTCTCCGGGTAAGGGGAGAATAGTGAAAAGAGAGGAAAGAGAGAGAAGGGAGAAGGGGAGAAATACAGATATCAGGGTGACCCAACAGGGTCTATTGTAACAATAAACTGCATAGGCATCATGAACTTCACATTATTCCGCATGTTGTCTCCTATCTTTGGCCTGCGTTACCAAAAATGATAGGGTGTAAATCCTGCACCGTGGGGTTGTATAGCCACGTACAAAGAGAGGAGGGCCCCGATAGTGGCACGGACCACCAGTGAAGGATGAGTCAGCTCACCCTATTATCAACAGCAGCGCAGCAGCCAAAGAATATACACCCTGTTCCAAATTATTATGCAAATTCTATTTAAGTGTCATAAAGATTAAATATTTTGTTTTTCAGTTTAACTCATGGATGGCATTGTGTGTCAGGGCTCTTTTGATCACTGAAAACAATCTGGGACACCTGTGATAATTAGACTGGCCGGTGAGCCCAATTTAAGGAAAATCTCCTAAAGGACGGCATTCCACATTATCAAGCAGAGCGCCATTTTCAAGCAATATGGGGAAGAAAAAGGATCTCTCTGCTGCCGAAAAGAGTGAAATAGCTTGATGTCTTGGACGAGGTATGAAAACATTCGATATTTCACGAAAACATAAGCGTGATCATCTTACTATGAAGAGATTTATGGCTGATTCAGAGCATAGACGGGTTGGTGCAGATAAAGGCACATTGAGGAAGATTTCTGCCAGATCCATGCATCGGATCAAGAGAGCAGCTGCTAAAATCCCATTACATAGCAGCAAACAGATATTTGAAGCTGCTGGTGCCTCTGGAGTCCCACGGACATCAAGGTGTAGAGTCCTCCAGAGTCCTGCAACTGTGCAGAAACCTTCTATTCGGCCACCACTAACCAATGCTCACAAGCAGAAACGGCTGCATTGGACAGAAAAATACATGAAGACTAATTTTCAAACAGTCCTGTTCACTGATGAGTGCCGTGCAACCCTGGATGGTCCAGATGGATGGAGTAGTGGATGGTTAGTGGACGGCCACCCTGTTTCAACAAGGCTGCAACGACTGCAAGGCGGTGGTGGAGTCATGATTTGGGCCAGAATCATGGGAACAGAACTGGTTGGCCCCTTTAGGGTCCCCAAAGGTGTAAAGATAATCTCTGCAAAGTATTTGGAGTTTATGACTGACCACTTTCTTCCCTGGTACAGAAGGAAGAACGATGCTTTCCGTAATAAAATCATCTTCATGCATGACAATGCACCATCTCATGTTGCAAAGAATACCTCTGTGCCAAGTACCTGATAGGTGACTGAATTGACAAGGTCGGCCTCACTTGTGTCACTAGCCCTGACCCCGCTGAGGTTGGAACAGAAGGAGTCTAGGGACCAGGGGGACAAGAGCGCCAGTGTTTGTTGCTTGCGGCTCTTGCATATGATGGCTTGGGAAGGCAGTGTATCCTCTGATTAGAATACTGTAGTAGCAGACAGAGCAGGTTCTGGGTAATGCCGGATGTGCAGCAGAGCAAGTAGGTAGCCAGGACACAGAACAGGAGCAGGGTCAAAGGAAGCCAAGGTCATCAACAGTCGGGCAGCGAGGTACAGAATCGGTAGAGAAGCCAAGGTCATGGGGCAGAGCCGAAGTCAGGAACCAGGAGCAGGAGAGTAATCAGAGTCGGGTCATGAACAAACCGGTTCAGCACCAAAGGAATCGCACAGGAAACAAGAAGGGCACTGGGAGTAGCTGAAGACCAGTCAGCACTGAATCATCACCAAGTTATCCTCTGGTCTGTAACCCTTCCATTTGATGAGGAACTGGGTCTGTCCACCCCTTTTCCTACAGTTCAGAATAGCCTCAACCTCATACTCTTCGTTCCCTTCAACCAGCAATGGCGCAGGCACCTCCGGATTCTGGTTGGGAAACCCACTTGGGATGTGTGATTTCAACAAGGAGCAATGGAATACTGGGTGAATCTTCAAGTTTTTAGGTAATTCTAGTTCAAACGCTACAGGGTTCACCTTTCTCTTGATAGAAAATGGTCCCAGAAACCTTGGACTAAGCTTCCTTGATGGACAACTTAGTTTCAGGTTGGCCATGGATAGCCAGACTTTGTCCCCTTGTTTCAAATCCAGCTTACCCCTTTTTTTCCTATTAAAAATTTTCTTGTTGCTCGCTTGAGCTTTGGAAATGGTCTTTTGTAGGATTTCACCATTCCTCCTGTGAAACTTCATCCTTTCTTGTACTACTGGCACAGCGGCCTCTACTGGTATTTCTGGAAGAAAGGTGGGGTGGTATCCATAGTTAGAGAAAAATGAAGATTGCTTGGTAGCGGAATGGATGGAATTGTTATAGGAAAATTCTGCTTATGGAAGGAGCGAAGCCCAGTCGTCTTGTGAATAGGAGGAGAAGCATCGGAGGTATTGCTCCAGAGTTTGGTTTGTCCTCTCCGTCTGTCCATTTGTTTGAGGATGGTAATCAGAGGAGAAGCATAACCTGATCTCTAATGCCTCACACAGAGCTTTCCAGAAGTTAGGTGTGAACTGCACTCCTCGGTCAGATACAATATTCAGGGGAACGCCATGTAATCTTATGATTTCCTTGATGAAAATGGAGGCAGTTTCTGTGGCCGATGGAGTCCCTTTCAAGGGGATGAAATGAGCCATCTTAGACAGACGATTAATCATTATGAAGATAGTGGTAAATCCTTCAAATGGTGGCAGTTTGATGATAAAATCCATTGAAATCATGCTCCAGGGTTTTTCCGGTACGGGCAAGGATTCCAACAGGCCCCAAGTCTTGGCTTTATCAGATTTATTTCTCAGGCAGACTGTGCAAGATCTCACATAGTCCTGGCAATCCTTCACTGTGTTTGGCCACCAGAAAGAACGGGAAACCAACTCAGAAGTTTTGTGACTCCCGAAATGACCTGCTAGTGGATGGTCATGACATCGCTGGAGAACAAGAGCCTGGAGTTCAGGCACAAAGATCTGCTCCTTGTGGAAGTACAGACCATCCTTAATTGCAAATGCATATTCATGGGTGGTGGATGACTATTCATGGCTTCCTTAATCTGTGTGACAAGGTCCGTCTGAAAGAGTAAGAAGTTTTTGGCAGGCAGGATTGTGTCGGGTTCAGGCTGCACAATTGGGTCGGGGAACATACGGGAGAGGGCATCAGGCTTGCCATTCTTAGATCCAGGATGGTATGTCAGATGGAAGGTGAAACAAGAGAAAAATAGTGCCCATCTAGCTTGTCGTGGCCTGAGACATTTTGCCATTTTCAGGTATTCAAGATTTTTATGGTCTGTGAAGATGAGAATGGGATGAGAAGCACCTTCCAGTAAATAGCGCCTTTCTTCCAATTCTGCCTTAATGGCGAGTAATTCTCTGTCTCCCACGTCATAGTTCCTTTTGGAAACACTCAATTTCTGGGAGAAAATGCAACAGGGTGCAGAAGGGATTTGAGTCCTTGTCTTTGGGATAATATGGCTCCAACTGCGTTCTCCGAAGCGTCAACTTCAAGGACAAAAGCGAAAGCAGGGTCCGGAGGCTTCAGAATGGGTGCGGATGTGAACATAGCCTTTAATTGCTTGAAGGCTGTTTGAGCTTCAGGAGTCCATTTAAAGGGGGTTTGCTGTCCGGTAAGCTGCGTTACTGGTGCGATAATTCCAGAAAAATTCTTGATAAATTTTCTATAAAAGTTAGCCATTCCTATAAAGCGCTGCACTGCTTTCCTGTCTCCTGGGATGGGCCATTCTAAGACGGCGGACACCTTTTGGGGGTCCATAGAGATGTCCTCAGAAGAGATCACTAGCTCAAGGAACTGGATGGATTGCCTCTCAAAATCGCATTTCTCGGCCTTTGCGTATAAGCAATGCTGGGTCAATCTATCCAGAGTCTTCTTTACATGCTCCCAGTGGCTTTCTATAGAATTAGAAAAAAACAGAATGTCATCCAGGTAGACGATAAGGAATAGATCCAGGTAGTCTTGAAAGATATAATTGACCAGGTGTTGGAAAGTTGCCAGGGCACTACAGAGGCCAAAGGGCATCACAAGATATTTAAAGTGTTCGAACCTGGTTCGGAAAGCCGTCTTCCACTCATCACCCTCCCGAATTCTCACCAGATTGTAAGCACCCCTGAGGTCCAGTTTTGTGAAGAAGCATGCTCCTTGCAGCCTTTGAAATAGTTTGGGGATCAACGGAAGGGAGTAACGATTTTTTACCGTTCTCTTGATTAAGTCTCGGTAGTCGATACAGGGTCTGAGAGTATGGTCTTTCTTCTCCAAGAAAAAGATACCGACTCCTGCTGGTGATGTAGAAGGCCAAATAAAGCCCTTTTCCAAGCTCTCATTTATATATTCCCGGAGGACCTCTAATTCAGCCTCGGATAAGGAATAGATTCTGCCGAAAGGGATTTTGGCACCAGGCAGGAGCTCAATAGGACAGTCGTATGAGCGATGGGGAGGAAGGCAGTTGGCACTTTTCTTATTGAAGACGTCCAGATATTCATGGTATGCTGCAGGAACAAGTTTCATGGTCTCAGGATCAGAGTGAATGCAGAGAAGAGGGGTTGCCTCAGTAGTTCCTTTGGGAGTACAGTGATTCAGACAATATTCTGAGGTAAAGGAGATTTCTCCGGTTGGGTTGTGGGGCCTTTACCCAAGGCATGCCGAGAATGACTGGAAAGATCGGAGAGGTAATGATGTCTAAACAGGAATTTCTGGTGTACCGAAGTAGAGTAGCAGAATATTGGCACGGTTTCCTGTGTCACAGGGCCAGAACTGATACCAGATCCATCTGCCAGGTGAACTGCAAGTCTATGTGCTTTGGTACAGAATGGAATCTGGTTTTGTGTAGCGAATTGAGCATCCATAAAGCAGCTACAGACACCTGAGTCTATAATGGCCAGGACCCTGATTGTCCTTTAGGCCAGTTGTAGCTGCAGATGAAAGGAGAGATGTGCTCGATTTGCCCCTTGAGGGTGCATCATGCAGAAACAGTTGGGAGAGGACTTGTGGGATTTGGCCAGACAGGTGGCCACGAAATGACCTGCATCACCACAGTAGAGGCAGAGGTCGGACTTCTGCCGGCGAAGGCGTTCCACTGCGCGATAATTGCGGCCTCCAGAAGCTTCTCCTAGTGGAGTTGGTGGATGATGCTGATGAGGCCACATTTGTAGGAGGCCCTATTTCAGAGCATATCAAAATCTTCCCATTGGACCTCTCGTTCTGCCTTTCCTGAATTCGGATGAATATGTCAATATGAATCGCTAGGTCTATCAGACCCTCCAACCCGGTTGGCACCCTTACTTGAGCCAACTCATCCTTCAGATTTTCTGACAGACTGAGACGGAACTGGTGGCGAAGAGCAGACTCGTTCCACTGGGTATCAGGACACCAGATATGGAAATCAGTGACATAGTCTTCCACAGGTCTCTGGCCTTCCTGTAGCTTACTGAGCATGACTTCAGCAGTTTGGCGCCGGAAGGGATCATCATAGATTTGTGCCATCGCTGTAAAGAATGAGTCCACAGAAGCTAAGGCCGGGTCATGTAGCTCACGGAGGTGGTAGGCCCAGGACTGGGGTTCATTTCTGAGGAGTGTGATAATGAATCCCACCTTAGTGTTAGGTGCCAAGAAGGTCCTGGGGAGCAGGGAAAAATATAACTCACAGGAGTTATGTAAAGTCCTGAACTTCCTGTGATCCCCTGTAAAGAACTCAGGCGTGGGCACCCGGGGTTCCTGCAGAGCAGAAGCTTCAATGGTTATACTGGTCTCTGTTTGTGTGACAGCATCAAAGGTAGTCTTGAGGTCTGTGTCTAAGAGGACATTAGAGTTGGTTCGCAGTTTACTCTCCAAGTGTTCAAAGTTTTTCTGTAACTCATGCATCACATGGGACAAGGTGGTTACTGCTTGGCGAATGTCCCCCAGTTGTGAGGCCTCCCTTTCAGACTCCATCATGGCTGACTGGTACTGTCACGTCCTAATTAAAAGGTATGCGCTAATAACAAACTTATACAAAGGTGTATATCATCATCCAAAAAAAACATTTAGTGTTTTAAATAAATAATCATAGTCTCCAAACATAAATTAGTGTCCAAAAAAAAAATATATTAGTGTCCAAAAATATATATATCTTCAGTGACTTGAACCAATTGTGAAAAATCCACCACCAAAGGAGATTAAATGAACTCACCTGAGCTAATGGCTGGTCAGATTATAAACCAGCAACAACGCTTGTGCTCTGGGAGCAATGAACCCGATGTCCAAACAGATATGGTGATGTTTCAGACAATTCCGGATAATAATAATCACAGACAAACAACTTTGCAGCCCAAGCTCTTATGATGAACTTCTCCACTCTTTCTCATACCTCCATGAGAGCATGCAGTACACTCAGGGACAAAAAAGAGAACATAATGGTGCAATACGTTTTTTTCATTTATCTCTTTAATAAAAAAGGTATAAGGAAACTCACAAACAAGGTGTCCAACAGACACCAGCTTCAATCGCAAACAAAGGTGAGATACAATTACCGCTCACCGCGGATCTCTCCCATACAGCACAGAACAGCAAGGCTCTCTAACGTCCACATCAAGTAGGCCACGCCCAACCGGTTTCGTCACACTGACGTTGGCCTCACTTGTGTCACTAGCCCTGACCCCGCTGAGGTTGGAACAGAGGGAGTCTAGGGACCAGGGGGACAAGAGCGTCAGTGTTTGTTGCTTGCGGCTCTTGCAGATGATGGCCTGGGAAGGCAGTGTATCCTCTGATTAGAATACTGTAGTAGCAGACAGAGCAGGTTCTGGGTAATGCCGGATGTGCAGCAGGGCAAGTAGGTAGCCAGGACACAGAACAGGAACAGGGTCAAAGGAAGCCAAGGTCATCAACAGTCAGGCAGCAAGGTACAGAATCAGTAGAGAAGCCAAGGTCAGGAGTAGAGATGAGCGAATTATTCAAAAATTCGATTCGGCTGATTCGCCGAATTTGCGGAATAAATTCGATTCGGTGCAAATTTATTCGCTGCAGATTTAACTTATTAAAAGAGTGTTTCTAGGCTTCAGAGAGCCTTTATATTAGTGCAGAACACTGTACCTTTAATTTAAATGCCCTTGGAGTCTGCTGGGGAAGAGAAATAATACTGTCAGTCAGTATGACATGCAGATGAGTGCCGTCGATCTTAGAATCACCGCACACTTCACTCATTTGGGCAGTCACGGGGCCAAAACCAGAGTGTGGAGCCACAGTGTGGCGGTGGAGGCAGCAGCAATGGGAGGCCATACAGCACCCTATGACAAAATGGAACCCACCAGCAGTGTGAGGAGACCTGAAAGTGGCACATGGCAGAGTGTGGCGATGGAGACAGCAGCAATGGGAGGCCGTACAGGGACCCATGACACACTCTGGACCTGGCAGCAGCATGAGGAGGCGGTACAGGGGCCCATGGCAGATTAGGGGCCTGGCAGCAGCATGAGGAGGCGGTACAGGGGCCCATGGCAGATTACGGGCCTGGCAGCAGCATGAGGAGGCGGTACAGGGGCCCATGGCAGAGTGGCGGAGCGTAAGCAGCTTAAATTGAAGGCCATACAGAGGCCTATGTTAAAAAGTCCCCCCAGCAGCAGTGTGGGGAGACGACTATCAAGAGTCCAATGGCAGAGTGGTGGAGCAGAAGCAGCTTCAATTGAAGAAGAAGAGGATGAAGAAGAAGAAGAAGAGGATGAAGAAGAAGATGAGGATGATGAAGAAGAAGAAGAAGAAGAAGAAGAGGATGAGGATGAAGAAGAAGATGAGGATGAGGAAGAAGAAGAAGAAGAAGAAGAAGAGGATGAGGATGAAGAAGAAGAAGAAGAAAAAGAGGATGAGGATGAAGAAGAAGAAGAAGAGGATGAGGATGAAGAAGAAGAAGATGAGGATGAAGATGAGGATGAGGATGAAGAAGAAGAGGAAGACGAAGAAGAGGATGAGGATGAAGAAGAAGAAGAGGATGAGGAAGAAGAAGAAGAAGAAGAAGAAGAAGAGGAGGATGAGGATGAAGAAGAAGAGGATGATGAGGATGAAGAAGAAGTAGAAGAATAGGATGAGGATGAAGAAGAAGAAGAAGAAGAGGATGAAGAAGAAGAAGAAGAGGATGAGGATGAAGAGGAAGAAGAAGAGGATGAGGATGAAGAAGAAGATGAGGATGAAGAGGAAGAAGAAGAAGAAGAAGAAGAAGAGGAAGAGGATGAGGATGAAGAAGAAGAAGAAGAAGAAGAGGATGAGGATGAAGAAGAAGAAGAAGAGGATGAGGATGAAGAAGAAGAGGATGAGGATGAAGAAGAGGATGAGGATGAGGATGAAGAAGAGGATGAGGATGAAGAAGAAGAAGAGGAGGATGAAGAAGAAGAGGATGAGGATGAAGAAGAAGAGGATGAGGATGAAGAAGAAGAAGGAAGAAGAGGATGAGGATGAGGAAGAAGAAGAAGAGGATGAGGAAGAAGAAGAAGAAGAAGAGGATGAGGATGAGGAAGAAGAAGAAGAAGAAGATGAAGAAGAAGATGATGAAGAAGAAGATGAGGAAGAAGAAGAAGAGGATGAGGAAGAAGAAGAAGAGAATGAGGATGAAGAAGAGGATGAGGATGAAGAAGAAGAAGAAGAAGAAGAAGAAGAAGATGAAGAAGAAGATGATGAAGAAGAAGATGAGGAAGAAGAAGATGATGAAGAAGAAGAAGAAGAAGATGAGGAAGAAGAAGAAGATGAGGAAGAAGAAGAAGATGAGAAGAAGAAGAAGAGAAGATGAGGAAGATGAGGAAGAAGATGAAGAAGAAGAGAAGAAGATGATGAAGAAGAAGATGAGGAAGAAGAAGAAGAAGAAGAAGAAGAAGAAGAGGATGAGGATGAAGAAGAAGAGGATGAGGATGAAGAAGAAGAAGAAGAGGATGAGGAAGAAGAAGAAGAAGAAGAAGAAGAAGAAGAAGAAGAAGAGGAGGATGAGGATGAAGAAGAAGAGGAGGATGAGGATGAAGAAGAAGAGGAGGATGAGGATGAAGAAGAAGAAGAAGAAGAGGATGAGGATGAGGAAGAAGAAGAAGAAGAAGAAGAAGAGGATGAGGAAGAAGAAGAAGAGGATGAGGAAGAAGAAGAGAATGAGGATGATGAAGAAGAGGATGAGGAAGAAGAAGAAGAAGAAGAAGAAGAAGAAGATGAGGAAGAAGAAGAAGAAGATGAAGAAGTAGAAGAAGAAGAAGAAGAAGAAGAAGAAGAAGAAGAGGATGAGGATGAAGAAGAAGAAGAGGAAGAGGATGAGGATAAAGAAGAAGAAGAAGAAGAAGAGGATGAGGATAAAGAAGAAGAAGAAGAAGAAGAGGATGAAGAAGAAGAAGAGGATGAAGAAGAAGAAGAAGAAGAAGAAGAAGAAGAAGAAGATGAGGATGAAGAAGAAGAGGATGAGGATGAGGAAGAAGAAGAAGAGGATGAGGAAGAAGAAGAAGAAGAGGATGAGGTGAGAAGAAGGAAGAAGAAGAAGGAAGAGGATGAGGATGAAGAAGAAGAAGAGGCTGAGGATGAAGAAGAGGATGAGGATGAGGATGAAGAAGAGGATGAGGATGAGGATGAAGAAGAGGATGAGGATGAGGATGAAGAAGAGGATGAGGATGAAGGAAGAGAGGATGAGGATGAAGAAGAAGAGGATGAGGATGAAGAAGAAGAGGATGAGGATGAAAGAAGAGGATGAGAAGAGAAGAAGAGGCTGAGGATGAAGAAGAAGAAGAAGAGGATGAGGAAGAAGAAGAAGAAGAGGATGAGGATGAGGAAGAAGAAGAAGAGGATGAGGAAGAAGAAGAAGAAGAGGATGAGGAAGAAGAAGAAGAAGAAGAGAAGATGATGAAGAAGAAGATGAGGAAGAAGAAGAAGAGGATGAGGAAGAAGAAGAAGAGAATGAGGATGAAGAAGAGGATGAGGATGAAGAAGAAGAAGAAGAAGATGAAGAAGAAGATGATGAAGAAGAAGATGAGGAAGAAGAAGAAGAAGAAGAAGATGATGAAGAAGAAGAAGAAGATGAGGAAGAAGAAGAAGATGAGGAAGAAGAAGAAGAAGAAGATGAGGAAGATGAGGAAGAAGATGAAGAAGAAGAAGAAGAAGATGATGAAGAAGAAGATGAGGAAGAAGAAGAAGAAGAAGAAGAAGAGGATGAGGATGAAGAAGAAGAGGATGAGGATGAAGAAGAAGAAGAAGAGGATGAGGAAGAAGAAGAAGAAGAAGAAGAAGAAGAAGAAGAGGAGGATGAGGATGAAGAAGAAGAGGAGGATGAGGATGAAGAAGAAGAGGAGGATGAGGATGAAGAAGAAGAAGAAGAGGATGAGGATGAGGAAGAAGAAGAAGAAGAAGAAGAGGATGAGGAAGAAGAAGAAGAGGATGAGGAAGAAGAAGAAGAGAATGAGGATGATGAAGAAGAGGATGAGGAAGAAGAAGAAGAAGAAGAAGAGGAAGAAGAGAAGAAGAAGAAGAAGAAGAAGAAGAAGAAGATGAGGAAGAAGAAGAAGAAGATGAAGAAGAAGAAGTAGAAGAAGAAGAAGAAGAAGAAGAAGAAGAGGATGAGGATGAAGAAGAAGAAGAGGAAGAGGATGAGGATAAAGAAGAAGAAGAAGAGGATGAGGATAAAGAAGAAGAAGAAGAAGAAGAGGATGAAGAAGAAGAAGAGGATGAAGAAGAAGAAGAGGATGAAGAAGAAGAAGAAGAAGAAGAAGAAGAAGAAGAAGATGAGGATGAAGAAGAAGAGGATGAGGATGAGGAAGAAGAAGAAGAGGATGAGGAAGAAGAAGAAGAAGAGGATGAGGATGAAGAAGAAGAAGAAGAGGATGAGGATGAAGAAGAAGAAGAAGAGGATGAGGATGAAGAAGAAGAGGATGAGGATGAAGAAGAGGATGAGGATGAGGATGAAGAAGAGGATGAGGATGAAGAAGAAGAAGAGGAGGATGAAGAAGAAGAGGATGAGGATGAAGAAGAAGAGGATGAGGATGAAGAAGAAGAAGAGGATGAGGATGAGGAAGAAGAAGAGGATGAGGAAGAAGAAGAAGAAGATGATGAGGATGAGGAAGAAGAAGAAGAAGAAGATGAAGAAGAAGATGATGAAGAAGAAGATGAGGAAGAAGAAGAAGAGGATGAGGAAGAAGAAGAAGAGAATGAGGATGAAGAAGAGGATGAGGATGAAGAAGAAGAAGAAGAAGAAGAAGAAGATGAAGAAGAAGATGATGAAGAAGAAGATGAGGAAGAAGAAGAAGAAGAAGAAGATGATGAAGAAGAAGAAGAAGAAGATGAGGAAGAAGAAGAAGATGAGGAAGAAGAAGATGAGGAAGATGAGGAAGAAGAAGAAGAGAATGAGGATGAAGAAGAGGATGAGGATGAAGAAGAAGAAGAAGAAGAAGAAGAAGATGAAGAAGAAGATGATGAAGAAGAAGATGAGGAAGAAGAAGAAGAAGAAGAAGATGATGAAGAAGAAGAAGAAGAAGATGAGGAAGAAGAAGAAGATGAGGAAGAAGAAGATGAGGAAGATGAGGAAGAAGATGAAGAAGAAGAAGAAGAAGAAGATGATGAAGAAGAAGATGAGGAAGAAGAAGAAGAAGAAGAGGATGAGGATGAAGAAGAAGAGGATGAGGATGAAGAAGAAGAAGAAGAGGATGAGGAAGAAGAAGAAGAAGAAGAAGAAGAAGAAGAAGAAGAAGAGGAGGATGAGGATGAAGAAGAAGAGGAGGATGAGGATGAAGAAGAAGAGGAGGATGAGGATGAAGAAGAAGAAGAAGAAGAGGATGAGGATGAGGAAGAAGAAGAAGAAGAGGATGAGGAAGAAGAAGAAGAGGATGAGGAAGAAGAAGAAGAGAATGAGGATGATGAAGAAGAGGATGAGGAAGAAGAAGAAGAAGAAGAAGAAGAAGAAGAAGAAGAGGAAGAAGAAGAAGAAGAAGAAGAAGAAGAAGAAGAAGAAGATGAGGAAGAAGAAGAAGAAGAAGATGAGGAAGAAGAAGAAGAAGAAGTAGAAGAAGAAGAAGAAGAAGAAGAAGAGGATGAGGATGAAGAAGAAGAAGAGGAAGAGGATGAGGATAAAGAAGAAGAAGAAGAAGAGGATGAGGATAAAGAAGAAGAAGAAGAAGAGGATGAAGAAGAAGAAGAGGATGAAGAAGAAGAAGAAGAAGAAGAAGAAGAAGAAGAAGATGAGGATGAAGAAGAAGAGGATGAGGATGAGGAAGAAGAAGAAGAGGATGAGGAAGAAGAAGAAGAAGAAGAAGAAGAAGAAGAAGAGGATGAGGATGAAGAAGAAGAAGAAGAAGAGGATGAGGAAGAAGAAGAAGAAGAAGAAGAAGAAGAAGAAGAAGAAGAAGAAGAAGAAGAAGAAGATGAGGATGAGGAGGAAGAAGAAGAGGATGAGGATGAGGATGAAGAAGAAGAAGAAGAGGAAGAAGAGGATGAGGATGAAGAAGAGAATGAGGATGAAGAAGAAGAGGATGAGGAAGAAGAAGAGGATGAGGAAGAAGAAGAAGAAGAGGATGAGGAAGAAGAAGAAGAAGAGGATGAGGATGAAGAAGAGGAAGAGGAAGAGGATGAGGATAAAGAAGAAGAAGAAGAGGATGAGGATGAAGAAGAAGAAGAAGAGGATGAGGATGAAGAAGAAGAAGAAGAGGATGAGGATGAAGAAGAAGAAGAAGAAGAAGAAGTAGGATGAAAATAAGAAGTATTCCAGTACAGCAAAAAGTGTATCTGCAGAGAGCTCCGCTATTTCTGACAGTTCTCTGACAGTTCCTTCACATTTACAGCGGTTTAAACATTGTATCTATTTGTTTCCGAATAAACATCTGTATCCTAAATGGAAACAAATAGATACAATGTTTCAACCGCTGTACATGTGAAGGAACTGTCAGAGAACTGTCAGAAATAGCGGAGCTCTCTGCAGGGACACTTTTTGCCTGCTGTAGAAGGGATGAAAATCGGCCGATCGGGGAAAATTCGATTCGTGCATCCGAAGTTTGCTAATTTTCGGATTCGGCGCGATTCAAATTTTTCCTAATATTCGAAACGAATTCCACTTCGCCAAGTTCGATTCGCTCATCTCTAGTCAGGAGCAAAGCTGAAGTCAGGAACCAGGAGCAGGAGAGTAATCAGAGTCGGGTGAAGAACAAGCCTGATCTGCACCAAAGGAATCGCACAGGAAACAAGCAGGACACGGGGGGAGGGGGGGTGGGTGGTAAGCTGAAGACCAGTTAGCACTGAATCATCACCGAAGTGATCTTTAAACAGCCCGCCCAGAGCTGACAGGCGCACCTGGGTCCTAGTGCCTGGCCGTTCCGTCATAGGTGACAGCCACGCCTGGGTCCTAGTGCCTGGTTCCCCATATGCCTTGTCGGGATCCTGCGCCTGCGCAGATTCATATGCTGCAGCGATCTTCTTGTTCCCTGACACTCTGCATCAATGGCTGCTATGGGGATAAAAGGAGAGAAAGTCATGGTGTGGCCTCCATCCTCCCCTGACCTCAATCCTATTGAGAACCTTTGGAGCATCCTCAAACAAAATATCTATGAGGGTGGGAAGCAGTTTACATCCAAACAGCAGCTCTGGGAGGCTATTCTGACATCTTGCAAACAAATTCAAGCAGAAACTGTCCAAAAACTCCCAAGTTCAATGGATGCCAGACTTGTGATCTGCTATCAGATAAGGGCTCCTATGTTACAATGTAACGTGACCGCTTCAAATGTTTACAAAGTTACAATGTTGTTAAAAGTTTGATTGAAATAGCTTTTGATTTCAGTAAATTTGCTGCAAACACAACAAATGACAATTTTCAGTTCTTTACAACCTATAAAGTGTTTGGAAACTTCCTGTGCGGAATAATCCGGAACACAAATCCTGTTATCATTAGGAGGTTTGTTCAATAAAATGTGAATTGTTCTCTTATAGTTGATAACATGAGAATTCTGCCGACTGTTATTTACATCAATTATTTAGGAAAATGAGAAAAATATAATTTGCATAATAATTTGGAACACGGTGTAGTAAGGCATTACACATACATCAATTTGTAATAGAAAGAACAAGAACCTGAGAACTTGAGAAATATCTGAACATCTCAGCTGGTTAAGATCAGTATGAGACAATGAAACACTTTAACATAAGGTATTAAATACCAGTAAGAGGGTATTGGAATGAGGTGGGCGTCGGCCGTCAGGATGGTCTTTGCTTTGCTTTGCCTTCTCGCGGGCTGGGGTCTCGTGGTGAATGCTGTGGTTGTTGGGGTCCCATGACATTGGATAGATTGTTTTGAAAGTAAAGAAGGGCTTCCTCTGGGTGTGGGAATGATTTGGGTTCCCCTGCGGATGTAGTAAAGCGGAGTGTAGCAGGGTATGGGAGGGTAAATTTGACCCCTTTTTGAAATAGTGTAGCACAAATTTGTTGGAATGCTTTTCTTTTGCGGGAGACTTCTTATGAATAGTCAGCAAACAGTAATAACTTATGACCGTCTAGCTGCAGGGAATGTGAATTGCGAAACGAATTGAGTATAGCTACCCGGTCCGCGTAGTTGAGATATTTGACGATTGTTGAGCGCGGCGTGCGTCTGTCATTTGAGGGTGCGCCTAAGCGATGTGCCCTCTTGACCTGCCATGATGCCCAGTGCTGCAGGAATGCGTTTAGAGCAGATATCAGATAATAAACCCGAGCTGTATGATTCTGAGAGGTCTACGACACGTAAGTTGTTCCTGCGTGAACGGTTTTCTGAATCATCTAGCTCATCCAATATATTCTGTTGCTCACGTTTGGATTGTGTAGCGCCCACCTGCATAGCTTGAAACTCATCCTCTAGGTCAGAGAGGCGATGTTCAACTTCGGTTATGCGTTTGGAGTTTTCCCCCAAGTCACTTCTGAGCTGCTCTATGCCCTGTGTTACTGCTCCGTCTACTGCCTGAGTAATGGTGGGTAGCAACAGAGAAGCAACAGCCTGTGCAATCTTTTCATATTGGTCCGTGGGACTACTATTGTCAGCATGCCTTACTGAGGGAATGTGGGGTAGCTGTGCTTCTCTCCTACCTGTTTCTGGGTCTGGCTCTGGTTCTGGGTCCTTGCTGGCCATCCTGTGAGTTGAGCTGCTGCTGATTTGAATTGAACTGTTGCTGCTGCCAGCAGCGTGGTCGGCGGCCATCTTGGCTGCAGTAGGGGGAGACCTGTCGCTCAGGGCTCGTGGAGCGGGATCAGGGCCAAGTGTCGCCGGCCGCAAGTACCGATCCATGCGGGATCGGGTGAGGTATGTTCAGGGGGCACTCCCATGCCACTTAGATGAGTCCTCTGGTGCAGGAGACTGAAGTTATATGCTTGGGAGTCCGGAGCCGCGGGATGCCGTCCCTATCTCATGCGGCACCAGAACCGGAAGTCAAGTCATATTTTAAGAAAGCCTGCTGTGTGGAGTACCTTTTTCCCAGGGAAGGTGATCCCCCACCTGGGCTACCCCTACATATGATGGATTTGGCGGCGACTCCGTGAGCAAGTGGGAAGATGGAAGAGGTGATAAGAGCCTTGCTGAAGGTCACTGCAACCCAGCTGGAAACCAATCGCCAGTTCGCAGAGGCGAATCGTCAGTTTGTGGAGGCCCAACAAGCAGACCGAGAGATCCTTAAGGAAGTGGCCCAACACCTGGTGCAATTAAAGAAGGAGCCTGCAGGTCCGCTGCCAGTGGAACAGAAAATGGTGCAGGCCAGTTATTTTTTACAAAAGTTGACACCTGCAGATGATGTGGAAGCCTACCTCACAACTTTTGAAAGAGTTGCTGTTCGGGAAGAGCAATGGGCATGGCTGCTTGCATCATTTTTGACAGGTGAACCATGAAAAGCCTATTATGACCTGGAACCAGATGCTGCCCAGGATTATGAGAAGCTGAAGGCTGAGGTCGTTGCACAACTGGGCGTCACCATTGCAGTCCAGGCTCAACGGGTACATCAGTGGTATTACATTACTGACATGCCACCCTGCTCCCAGATGTTTGACTTGATACATCTCACCAGGAAGTGGCTCCAGCCAGAGGTGTTGTCAGCCCCTCAGGTTGTGGAGCGTGTGGTCATGGACCGATATTTACGTGCGCTCCCTGTCACTTTGAGGAAGTGGGTCAGCCATGGAGACCCTAAGTCTGCAAACGAGCTGGTGGACCTGGTGGAGAGATATACAGCTGCTGAGGACTTGTTGCACTGATCCGTGCCCAACCCCAATGTTGCTAGGGGTGAAAAACTGGATCCAGTAAGACTGTTCCAGGGGTCAAAGGCTCAGGGAAACATTACAGGACTATTGCTCCAGAAAATGAGACTGTGGGCTTAGGACCTGGAGACAAGCCAAATAGCTCAGGAAAGTCCCTGAGGCCATTTAGTGGTCTGGGTGCAGAATCTATAAAGTGTTATCTTTGCCATGCATTAGGTCATATTGCTGCAAACTGAGGATATCCCAAAGATTCTTTTGGCCTGGTTTACATGCAGAGGTCAAAGAATATTGTGAGTCATGCCCAGAGTGTCAGTATGCTGCACCTTTGACCCATTTTCGCAGTCCACTGGTACCTTTACCCATGATTGAAGTGCCGTTTGAAAGAGTGGGCATGGATTTAGAGGGTCCAGTAGTAAAGATGATTATTTCAGTGAGAATAGTAATTTTTGTGCTAATCAGAACTTAATTTTAGGGCTTGTCGGCTTCCTTTTATTAAACCCCAAAGTAAAGGTTCAACAGTAAACTTGCCCTTGCAGGGGTTCTACCATCAAAACTAGTAACACCTGGCTCCCCCTTCAGCAGTACCAACATTCTCCTCACTGTGACTATTTCACCTAGCTCTCCTTGCTCAGTCAGTCTGTAGATAAAGCACCCTGCTGCACAGGCCCACTCCCTGGCCTCTTAATTCAGGATCTCTTGGCACTCCAGGCTCTCTCACTCCTCTCAGACCACCAGATTCCCTCAGTCCTCTGGACTTGTCTAGTCATCCTGGCTTTCCCAGACTTGTTTAGCTGCCTTGACCCCTCAGCCTGATGGGCATGGAATCTCTCTTCCAGAATGGACTGCTCTCTCTTGAGTGGATCACCTCTCCTAACGGGAACCCACACCTGTTCCCTGATAGGCCTACGCCTGTCTCCTGATTCACAGTTCAGGATAGACTTTGTTTAAAGCTAACATTCATGGATGGTGAGCTTCCATTTGGAAATAATGGTGGCACCCGGTGAGGATGCGAAACGACTGACTGATTACTCTATTGAGTTAAAATACTTCCTGTATAGATCTTCCACACACAATGCAATAATGTCGGCAGATGTCCAGATACATACAATTCTGACTGGTGTAATAACAACTACATAAAGGAGACTTCCACAAATGGCACAGCTTATTTTCTTACAGCTCCTTATTGCTGAGCTAATATTTTGGGCACTGGATCCAAAGGCAATTCTAAAAACCTACCAAACGAACATGCTGAGTTCATGCCACCTGGAGTGTTCTCTCATTCAAGCAACTAAACCTGTTAAACAAAACGGTGGACCCAGAAGGATTTGTGGATAATAATCATTGAATTTTCAAGTTGCAATGTTCTGTGAACCCCAATTATTCAGATTTCTGGTGTTCTGATCTGCACTCATTCTGGAAAAGTAAATCTAAAATATTCCACCCAGACTGTACAGAGTCATCTATTGAATACACCATAATACATATGTAGCCCCTTCTAGGCTAGCTAGATAGGATTTTTGTTAGAGAAGCAGCCTGGGATGAGCCAGCCTGGGAATGAGGTAGTGAGTTCACCTCAGGATAAGCTGGGAGGCTCTACAGGTCAGGGCTTCTAGAGCCTTCCCACCCATTCACAAATGTCTGGCACTTTCTGGAAGAGGGGTGGAGGAGGGGAGTAGGCCCGGATTTGCATATTTAGGTAACTTGGCCAATCCCCAGGCAAGAGGCCAGGTAGTGTGGTCAAGGACAGCCCTAAAATGTGGCAGAGCATGAGCAGCAGGGATTATTGTTGGAGTTGAGTCAGGTGGAAGATGGACTGAGAAAAGGTGCTGGAGTGTGTAGCCCAGGAGAAGGCCCCAGGGAGGGGAGCCTACCTACTGGCTGGATGCTGGACAGAAGGATCCCCACTGTGCCACAAGTCTCCTAGGGAGGACAACCTGTCAGCAGGGAAGGAGCTAGCCCAGCATAAGGCTTGAAAGCAGCTACCAACCCACCAAGCTACAGGACAGGACAGTATGAGAACTCCTCCACCCCCTGGGCCACAGAAGGGAGCGGGCGGTCAGGTGCAACACCCAACTCATCTGGGACTACTTAATTGCAGATCTTAGAAAACCTTGCCCAGAGATTCCCTCAGGACAGCCAGGTGCAAGAGGAAGGATTCATCTGGGGTCTGAGGAGGTATCTGGGGTCTGAGGAGATAAAACAAAGGGGACTCCTTAAATTAGCTGTTGCTGATGTTTGTTCCACATTTTGTACAGTGTGTGCTAAGAAGTTGTCCTCAAGTTCTACAGTTCCTTGGGCATCCCACATACCCCTAGACCCCATCCAAGTTGTTGTAGCGCTACACATACATAATATATGGAAGTGATCACTTACCTGTGTATACCGATACAGACTGAGCAATTGGGCCATCGCATTATTCGAATAGAAAGTACTGTCACCAATAAAACCGGCCACTTCTCCGTCTCCCTTACAGTAATAGTTGGGAGCTTCCTTCTCTCCAGACAATATCTTCATGACATATCCCAAAGTTTTCATTGGATCAGAACAAGTATTAAATATATGATAGCCCAGGGTGACATTGGGCAGGAGATCGAGGTTCTGGTTTATCTCATCGACAGCAGTAATCATCGCCAAGATGCTTTTGTACTCTTCAATGTCAACACTGCCAGATAATGAGAGGTTTTAAAAATGAAAATGGTTACTTCTGAGAGTACAGTTTGGTCACAGCCCACAAAACTAAAGCCCCGTATACACAATGAGAATATTGGACGAATGATCATCTGGTTTTTTGGGGGGGTTGCGTCCTAGTCTCATATCAAAAGTGAAGAGGCTGCCAACGTTACGAACATTCTTGTACAACAGAAAGAACATTCGGGAGTGATGTCATGTATTTGTATTGTATTATCTGATGAACACTGTACTGATTAAATCTTATGATCTGATATCATATGAGACACATTTCATCCCTTCATATAGCTGTGTACGGACGATTTGATTATCGTACGATCGCTTAAAAAGCGGGAATTTCCGTACGATTTTCTGATCATGTGTGCTAGGCTGAGCACTTCTTAGACAACCATAAAAAAAGTAATTTGATAGGCAACTGCAGATCACATAAATGACAAACAGCAGACTGCTGAGGATATCCGGTAAACATGTTCCGGTTCCCTGGAGTTGCAGAGTTGAAAAGTGCTGGAAGAGGGGTGCAGAGGGGGGAAGGGGAGCGCAGGGTTGCAAAACGAGTAATTTTGGAAGAGAGTGCATGATGAGCAGTGCTGGATCAGAAGTACTCGAAGAGGATTTTGGGGGGGATGGGATAGTACTGAAGGAGCATTGCAGCTTGTGCAGAGGTGAGAAGTGTTGGAAGTGGATTGCAGGGGGAGCAGTGTGGAATTAGGGCTCCAGGGAGTGCAGAGGTGAGAAGCGTTGGAAGAGGATTGCAGGGGGAGCAGTGTGGAATTAGGGTTCCAGGGAGTGCAGAGGTGAGAAACGTTGGAAGAGGATTGCAGGGGGAGCAGTGAGGAATTAGGGTTCCAGGGGGCGCAGAGGTGAGAAGCGTTGGAAGAGGATTGCAGGGGGAGCAGTGTGGAATTAGGGTTCCAGGGAGTGCAGAGGTGAGAAGTGTTGGAAGAGGATTGCAGGGGGAGCAGTGTGGAATTAGGGTTCCAGGGGGTGCAGAGGTGAGAAACGTTGGAAGAGGATTGCAGGGGGAGCCGTGTGGAATTAGGGTTCCAGGGGGTGCAGAGGTGAGAAGTGTTGGAGGCAGGAGGTACAAGGGTGAGCAGTTTTGCACAGTACATCACCGCTACTATTGTATGTTACATTCAGGTGTACCTCGGTTTACGAATTTAATGCGTTCTCCGGGATGTTTCATTTTGCGAAAAATTCATAAAACGAAACATGGTTCCCATAGGAATGCACTGAAAACCAATTAATCCGTTCTGAAGGTCAGAAAAATTTTTAAAAAAAGTTGCTGTCACTATAGGGCAGTGCCATTTTTTAACCCCTCGCCTACAGGGCACTTATACCCCCTTCCTGCCCAGGCTAATTTCCAGCTTTCAGCGGTGTTGCACTTTGAATGACAATTGCGCGGTCATGCAACACTGTACCCATTTGACATTTTTATAATTTTTTTGTGACAGATAGATTATTCTCCTTCACCGATGTGCACAAATGAGGCTGCAGTAATGGACACTGATAGGTGGCACTGATGGGCACTGATGAGGAGGCAGTGGTAGGTGGCACTGACAAGCATTGACAGGCATCACTGATGGGCACTGAAAAGCAGCACTGATAGGCGGCACTGATAGGCGGCACTGACTGGCATTGATAGGTTGCACCTACTGGCACTGTTAGGCAGCACTTATAGGCTCTGATAGGTGGCACTGACGGGCACTGAAAGGTGGCACTGATGCACACTGATAGGTGGCACTGATGCACACTGATAGGCGGCACTAACTGGCATTGATAGGTGTCACTGACTGGCACTGATGGGTGACACTGAAAGGCAGCTCAGATGGGCACTGATATGTGGCATTGATAAGGCACTGATGGGCACTGGCACGTGGCACTGAGGAGCACTGACAGGTGGCACTGCTGGGGCTACACTGATTATCAGGGCACACTGATCATCAGTGCCCTGATGATCAGTGTACATGTCCCCTCTGAGGAATGCCGATAACCGGCTCCCCTCTCCTCTCCTCTCCTCTGTCAGCGTAACAGCTCAAGAGGAGAGAAATGCCGATAACCGGCATTTCCCTGTTTACATGTGATCAGCTGTGATTGGACACAGCTGGTCACATGACCGAGCCGACATCTTCAGCTCTTTCCGTGATTAGTGATCCGCTGTGTCCGAGGGACACAGTGCACCACCGATCACCGTGCTGCGCGCTCCTGGAGCCGCGCATGCATGGTTAGAATGAGAGGACATCATATGACGTCCCCCCAGAACGAGAGAACCACCTTGCGCCCGTCATATCACTATATGGTGGGCGGGAGGCAGTTAAATGTAATTATCGGCTTTTTTTCTTCATTATAGCTCAGAGAATCAGCTATCACTTTCCCCCCAGATAAAAGAAAGAAAGTTTCCTTTTAGTTTATTTCCCAGAGTTAAAAGAAACAAAGTTTCCTTTAGCTCCTGGGAAAGTGACAGCTAATCCTGGAAGCTATAGTTAAGAGAAAAATAGCCGGCAATTGCATTTAAAAATTGTCACCGACAGACACTTCGCATTGCAAAAAAAAATCGTAAACCGAGGCGTTATTTTCAATGGACTTTCATTCTTAAACTGAAAATTAAGGTAACCGAGGCGTTGGTAAACCGAGGTACACCCGTACTTATATAAATTGTTTGGTATTTTTGCTGCTTCATTATAGACAGGTGTTTTTGGATTTGTTTTTTTCTGAATCGAAATTCAGATGAATTAAGCATTTTTCGGAGATTCAGATGTATCCAAATTTCTGAACTACAATAGTAATGAATTTAAATAAATCCAAAACAACAATTCAAAATTTTTGTCTGAAATTTGAATTCGAAAAACAAAATTGAATTTGAAAACAGGAATAAAATCAAATAGAATAGAGAAGAATATGATAGAAAAGAATGGAGGAAAACAGAGCAGAATAGAACAGAAAATAAAAGAATGTAATGAAACAGAATAGAAAAGAATAGAATAGAACATGAGGCTTCCATTCATTACTTAAATAATTAGTTTTGTTAAATTCGTTTCATTCATTTTTGGAATTTGTTTCATTTATTGATAAGCAGAGACATGACAAATAAACCAAAAACATTCCAAGCTAAAAGCAAAGCAGATTATTGTCAATCTATATGAAGCCAACATTTGTTAATGATTGTCACAAACTCATAAAAACAGCCTAGAGCATCGGCCGCCAATCGATGGTCCATGGACCACTGGTGGTCTGCAGAAAAATATGGACATTATTTGCATGTTTTATGTTTTATCAACCCCTCGCCTACCGGGCACTTCTACCCCCTTCCTGCCTACCGGACACTTCTACCCCCTTCCTGCCTACCAGACACTTCTACCCCCTTTCTGCCTACAGGATACTTCTACCCCCTTCCTGCCTACAGGGCACTTCTACCCCCTTCCTGCCTACCAGACACTTCTACCCCCTTTCTGCCTACAGGATACTTCTACCCCCTTCCTGCCTACCAGACACTTCTACCCCCTTTCTGCCTACAGGATACTTCTACCCCCTTCCTGCCTACAGGATACTTCTACCCCCTTCCTGCTTACAGGGCACTTCTACCCCCTTCCTGCCTACCGGGCACTTCTACCCCCTTCCTGCCTACCGGGCACTTCTACCCCCTTCCTGCTTACAGGGCACTTCTACCTTCTTCCTGCCTACCGGACACTTCTACCCCCTTCCTGTCTACTGGACACTTCTACCCCCTTCCTGCCTACAGGACACTTCTACCCCCTTCCTGCTTACAGGGCACTTCTACCCCCTTCCTGCCTACCGGGCACTTCTACCCCCTTCCTGCCTACCGGGCACTTCTACCCCCTTCCTGCTTACCAGGCACTTCTACCCCCTTCCTGCCTACCGGACACTTCTACCCCCTTCCTGTCTACCGGACACTTCTACCCCCTTCCTGCCTATTGGACACTTCTACCCCCTTCCTGCTTACAGGGCACTTCTACCCCCTTCCTGCCTACCGGACACTTCTACCCCTTTCCTGCCTACAGGGCACTTCTACCCCCTTCCTGCCTACCAGGCACTTCTACCCCCTTCCTGCCTACCGGACACTTCTACCCCCTTCCTGCCTACAGGACACTTCTACCCCCTTCCTGCCTACCGGACACTTCTACCCCCTTCCTGCCTACAGGGCACTTCTACCCCCTTCCTGCCTACCGGACACTTCTACCCCCTTCCTGCCTACCGGGCACTTCTACCCCCTCCCTGCCTACCGGGCACTTCTACCCCCTTCCTGCCCAGGCCAATTTTCAGGTTTCAGCGCTGTTGCATTTTGAATGACAATTGCGCGGTCATGCAACACTGTACTCATATGAAATTTTTATTATTTTTTTCACACAAATAGAGCTTTCTTTTGGTGGTATTTACTCCCCGCTGGGTGTTTTATTTTTTGCGCTATAAACAAAAAGAGAGCAAAAAAAAAAAAATAAAAAAAAAAGTTTCTTTGTTTCTATTATAAAATTTTGCAAACAGGTAACTTTTCTCCTTCACTGCTGTGCGTTAATAAGGCTGCACTGATTGGCAGCACTGATGGTCACTGATAGACAGAACTAATGAGGTGGCACTGATAGGCGGCACTGATAGGTAGCACTGACTGGTGGCACTGCTGGGCACAGGTGGGTGGCACTGATGGGCACTTGTGAGTGGCACTGCTTGGCACTGATCATCAGGACATTGATCATCAGTGTCAATCCCTGCTCTGAAAACTGCAGGTTCTTGGCAGGACTTTCCTCATGCTCTGACAGCATGAAGAAAGTGCAGCCGAGAACCAGCATTTCCTGGTGATCAGCGTGTCATTGGACACGGCTTGATCACGTGGTAAAAGGCTGTTGTGATTGGCCTTTTACAACATCACGTGATCAGCTGTGTCCATAGGACACAGCGATCACGGAGATCGCCGGCGGCACGCAGGAGAGCACGTTCTGGGAGGATGTCATATGACGCCCACCCAGAACTGGCCGGCCGCAGTGTAGTCATCATTCTGCTATCTGTGGTCAGCAACTGGTTTATAATAAAAACAGAAATAATATTGTAAGAAATTCTTATATTCTGAATGACAAGTTTCGCCTTCATATTGCGCTAAATTCACAAACTGTACTAGAGAGGGGGAAACAAGTGAGGCGCAGCATCGCATCAGGGTAGACTTAAATTGCATGAGGCAACCGCTGCCAAGCAGTACACTTCAGTATTGTCGGTACCGGTCTCAGCTTGAAGTAAAAACATCTCTCCGTCTCGCAGTAACGTCATTGCAGCCAAAAATCTGTAAACTTATTTCAATCAAGCAGGAACAAATATCACACCAAAAATGTGTAATACTTTAAATAAGATTCAATTATTATTTTGTAATAATTAAACTAACTTTAAGAATTTTGTTACAATTAAACAACCTTTGAAGATTTTGTTACGATTAAATAAGCATTTATAGTTTTGTTACATTAAAATGCATTTCACATTAATAAAATGGAAGTTCTCTGATCATTATTTTACAAATGTATTTATCTTTTTCAAAAATTCATATTAGTGTCTCTCTCACCTTGCCCGCACCTGCTAAATTCCCACCTGATTCCTGTCACTGGACATTAGAAAAGCTTTCCACACGGTCTCTTGGTCCTTTCTTGATTTTATCCTGCGCCGTTGGGGCTTTGGTCCCCACATCCTGACATGGATTCTTCCTTATACTGTAATCCCTCTGCTCAAGTTCGCTACCTGGGACACAAATCGGCCCCTTTTCCCGATTGCTCGGGGTACTCGCCAGGGTTGCCCGCTTTCGCCAATCCTTTTCGCCCTAGTAAGCGAACCCTAGCCCTTTTGATTAGAGCCGACCCAGATATACAAGGCCTAGAGGTTGGTGGGTCTCACCACAAACTTTGACTTTTTGTAGACGACGTTCTACTTTTCATGACTTTGCCACTTACCTCCACCCCACCTCTACTTCAGTTCCTACATGATTTTGGCCTTATCTCTGATCTTCAAGTCAAGCCCCAAAAATCTATGGTTCTGAATATCTCCCTCTCTCCCCAAGAGTCCCTGCATCTACAACAAGTTCTTCCCTTTTCGTGGTCCCAACATGCTATCCCATACCTAGGCATTAAGTTGACAGCCTCCTTATCTGATCTATATTCCGCTAATTATTTACCAAATGCTCGCTCACCTTACTGGTCTTATGCACATCTGGTCTTCTCTTCCTTTGACGTGGATGGGAAGAATCGTGATTAAAATGTCTATTTTACCAAAGATCCTTTATCTCTTTAGAGTTCTCCCCATACCTGTCCCGGATCACTACCTTCGCACGTTGCAGCGTCGTGCCCACGCATATACCTGGGGTTCTGTCCGCCCTCGAGTTTCCCGTATTACCGTCCACATGCCTAAGTTAAAGGGTGGTCTGGGTCTTCCTGATTTTGCAAAATACTACCAAGCAGCTCACCTAGTGCAGCTCCCTAAATATCATGCATCCCATGAGATCCCATTATGGGTTGCTCTAGAGTCAGTCAGTATTGATCCCTTCTCATTAGCCAACCTGGCTTCGTCCTTCAGATCGTTGCGTGATCCAGAACCCAGTCACCTCACAATTTGTTGCCCTTTGGGATAGACTAAACTCCTGATACCCCCTCCAATCACCACACAGTCCCCTTCTTTCCCATCTCCGCAATCTGGCTTTCCCTCCTGCCTGGTCTTCCCCGAGATCCTTCATACTTTGGTCCTCAGCTAATCTCCTTAGGGCCCATCATTTCTTGACCAACACAGGTATCAAATCCTTCCCATCCCTCTGAGAATCTTACTCCCTACCTGTGTCATAAATCTATCGCTACCTTCAACTTAAGCACTTTTACTCCCCCCTCTCCACTACCTCAAGCTCCGTTAGATCCATGACCCTCTTTGAAAGCGCTTGCAAGAAAAATCTGCACAGGCAGGGACTCGACTCTGTTCTTTACACCCTACTTATGACCCCAGAGTCTTCCCCCAGCCCCTCATATGTCACCAAGTGGGAAAGGGACCTAGGCTCCATGTTGAGCCCAGAAGAATGGGACCACATTTGGCAGGCAACTAAATCCTCCTCACAGAACATGGTAATGGTTGAGACTAATTACAAGGTCCTATCTTGGTGGTACTTAGTCCCGGCTAGGATCGCAAAATATACTCCAAGTTACTCCCCAAACTGCTTTCGGGGCTGCGTGATGACAGGAAAGTATCTTCACATTTGGTGGTCCTGCCCAGTAGTCCATACTTTCGGAGATGGTGTCTTCCACATGCTATATACCCTCTTTCAAAAGCCACTGTCACCTACTCCAGACACCGCTCTACTCAATCTGCGACCTCTTTCGATCTCTAAGCTCCAGTTTAGGCTTTTCTTGCAGATCACAACCGCAGCCAAACACATTATAGCAAAATCTTGGAAATCTCCATCACTATGCATATTGGCGGTTCGGAATAAGGTGACACAGGCCATGATACATGCCAAAGTGGAAGCTACAATCACAGACACAGTCCCCAAATTTAATGTCAGTCTGGTCTCCTTGGATTGATCACTTTCTCCCTCGGGGTTTTGATGAATAGTTGCTTCTTCCTTAATACCCTTCTTTACCAGAAGATTATCCGGTACCTTGGTCCGGTCCCATATCCCCCTTTCTGTCTTGGAAGTCACACACTCTGCCTGTCCCCCCCCTACTCTTTTATTCCTCCTCTTCTCCTCTTCTCCCTCCCTCATTATGGTTCTTTTTTTTCTACATTTGCAATACCCGTACTACTACTATAGGCCCTAAGGCCTCATGTCTTTATCTGTTATCCATATTGCATTTTGCTGTATGTTCCATACCCTTAAAATCCAATAAAATTGTTTGAACAAGAAAAAATTAATTTTAGTGGCCCGCAGGATTTAAAATGATGAATTTAGAAAAGGAAAAAAAAACATTCCCCATAAAGCTCAGTACTTTATACAGAGCACAGTGCTGTGAAAAAATATTTTCTCCCTTTCTGATATTTCTTTTTTGCATATTTGTCACACTTAAATTATTCAGATCATCAAACAAATTTTAATATTACACAAAGATAACCCGAGCAAATACAAAATGCAGTTTTTAAATGATGATTTAATTTATTAAGGGAAAAAAGCCGTCCAATCTTGACTGGCCCTTGCCTGTGAAAAAGTAATTGTCAGCCCCCCTCATATTAAACTATGAATGAACTGGGATTCACCAGATGTTTGGAAAGCTGAGTTACATTTGCCACACCAAGGCCTAATTACTGTCAGACTTGCTGAATCAAGAAATCACTTAAATAGAAGCTATCTGACAAAGTGAAGCACTCTAAAAGATCTCAAAAAAGCAACAAATCAAGCCTTGATCTAAAGATATTCAAGAACAGATGAGAAACAAAGTAAATGGCAGGTATCAGTCTGGAAAGAAATTGTGAGTGGCTTAAAAATAAAACCATTTCTAAGGCTTTGGGACTCCAGCGAACCACAGTGGAAGCCATTATCATAAATGGAGAAAACTTGCAACACTGGTGCCCCTTCCCAGGATTGGTTGGCCTACCAAAATTACTCCAAGTGCACAACGACAAAATATCCAGGAGGTCATAAAAGTGATTTAGTCAAGGACTAAAATTGTCCAGTGCTTATCTATTCCTGTCCTAATTTATGACGCTGGCTTGTTCTGGAATGTGCGCACATAAAGAAACTCACACTGACACGTTTGGTCTGTGAAAACTTCTTCTCTCATTTATTGAAATGAAACCGTGAGTTTATCTAGATTGTAAGCTTGAATCCCGGGCCCTCAATCCCCTCATGTTTTGCATTGTATTGGTATTGTTCTGTCGCATGTTCTGTCTCCCTTTGTAATGTACAGCGCTGAGTGAACTATTGGCGCTTTATAAATACTGTATAATAATCATAATATATGCCAAATGATGCCAACATCACGTGAGAACAGCATAAGCATTATATTAGTCTTTAATTGGTCATTTCCACACAAAAACAATCTCCGTCATGGTATAGGTGTGATCTTCTTCCAAGTCTTACCTATAGAAAAAAAAACATTTCTTTGTCTTCGAAACCACAAGATGGGAGGGGGGATTGGTGCGTGTGAGCAGACATTTCTTAAGCAAGGATTTCTTAAAGTACCACAAAGCCCAGCAGACAGAAAATATACACACAACATATGTATTCATACTAAACATTTAGAAATATGAAGAAAGAAATAGTATTAAAGTATAAAAGTAGATATGTATAAAATGTATAGAAATATGTATATATTCAATAGAAAACGAAATAGGCATTTTACCATATCCATCACAAAAGAACTCAGAACAACGTCTAAAGAACTGCAGGCCTCACTTTCCTCAGGTAAGGTAAGTGTTCATGATTCAACAATAAGAAAGAGACTGGGCAAAAATAGCCTCCATGGGAGAGTTCCAAGGCCAAAGCCAAGTGCTGACCAAAAAAGAACACAAAGGTTCATCTGACATTTGCAAAAAAAAAAATCTTGATTATCACTAAAACTTTGGGGAAAATATTCTGTGGAATGAGGAAGCAAAAGTTGAAATTTTTGGAAGGTGTGCATCCTGTTACATCTGGAGTAAAACAAGCACAGCATTCCATAAAAAGAACATCACACCAACAGTCACACATGGTGGTGGTAGGGTGATGGTCTGGGCCTGCTTTGCAGCTTCAGGACCTGGAAGACTTGCCATAATTGACGGAACCATGAATTCTGTGCTCTACCAGAAAATCCTGAATTACTATGACCAGCCATCAGTTCCTGACCTCATGCTCAAGCGCACTATGCAGTAGGACACGGGTTATGCAGCAGGACAATGATCCGAAACACACCAGCAAGTCCATCTCTGAATGGCTCAAACAAATCAAAATGAAGGTTTTGGAATGGCCTAGCCAAAGTCCGAGCTTAAATCCGATTGAGATGCTGTGGCTCCACCTTAAACAGGCCGGTCATGATAGAAAACTCTCCAGTGTGTCTGAACTAAAACAATTGTGCAATGAAGAGTGGGACAAAGTTCCTCCACAGCGACGTGAAAGACTCATCACCAGGTATCGCAGATGCGTGATTGCAGTTGTTGACACCAATGGTGGCACAGCCAGTTATTAGATTTAAGGGGCAATTACTTTTCACATAGGGCCAGGTGAATTTGGCAGCTTTTTTTTTTTTTATTAAATAAAATCATAATTTAAAACACTGCATTTGTACTTACTTGGGTTATCTTTGTGTAATATTAAAATTAGTTAATTCATTCACATGCTCTGCTGTCTTCTGTGTTCACCTATGGGCATCGCCTGCTCTACTGTGAATTAATATCCCCTTCCCTTCTATCACTTCCTGTCCTGCTACCCCCTGTATATAGGCATGCTCAGTGCAGCTGGCGTTGCCTGAGCGACTTCCTAGTTTCTCTGTGATTCTTATTTCACTTGTATTCTGTGCCTGACTACCCCTGTACTGACCCCAGCTTTGTCTACCATTTTCCTGACTTCGACTTGTCTCCTTGGATCCTCTTCTGTTTCCTTCCATCTGTACTTTGCACATGTGAGTGGTCTCTTCATCAGCTGGGCATACCCGGTTCCAGTTTTCTGCAAGTCCATCCCCACCATCAGGGGCCCTGGTAAAGAAGCAGACTGGGAACCCCGAGTTGGATTTCTACCACTCTACTGCTCACTACCATAGAAACCTGACATTAGCTTTCCAAAATGGGGTCATTCTGTAGGTGTTTCCTCTGTCCTGGTGCTCCAGTGCCTCCACAAATGTGAAAGGCAGTCAGGAAATAACATGCATAGTTTATGTTCCTTTAAGTCCAAAGGTGCTCCTTGGATTTTGAGTGTATTTTTAATAAACAATCTGGTTTTAAGAATTTCAATAGAGAGCACTATGGTTTGTTTGTTTTTTTTTCTTCTGAGTGGCAATGCTGTACATGTTCCCTGGAGCTGGCCCTGATGATAGGGAAGACCTTGTGGAAGATGGATTCAGTTTTTGTTGATGCTGAAGACTTTTAATAGAGTAGTGTGTTTTTTTTTGCACATCCACGTGCACTATTATTTTGCAATAGTATTTATTTTGTTAAAGCATGCACTCCTCTTTAAGTTTGTTCTATTAGACCTCCCCTCATGTGTTTGTTCTACATAACCAGGTATTGTAGAGTAGTGCAGGTTTCTTTGTTTCATACTGATGTACTTCTGCAGTGGACACTATGAGGAGCTGTCAGTTAGTAAGAGGCTCACTACCTCATCATCTGCTTACACAGATTCCAAAATTCTTTCTCTCCTCTTGAAGCCAAGTCAAGGTCAGGCAAACCACGATTGTCACCACAACTGCTAGAAGAATTGTTCAGGATAGAAAGAGAATCTCCCACAGGTGACCTCAGGAGATGGCTGCTCTTGTCATATTGTACTTCTTGGAACAACTACACTGTCTTTTTCCAGAGCAGCCTGTATTTCTCCTGAGACTGTAATTCTCACCCAGTGCTGCCCACTACTAAGCCACTGTGCTGCCCACCACTAAGCCAATGTGCTTCCAACCAGGGGTGAACTGACCATTTGAAAACTTGGGCACTGCCCGAGGGCCCGGGGTCAGTAGAGGGCCCCATGAGATGCCCCTGGTACCTTTTTCAGAGGCTTTTTTGAGTTTGGGCAAGGACACAGGGGCCCCATGATCCCCTATTGCCCGGGGGCCCCATGAGTTGTCAGCCTGCCCCTGCTTCCAACCACTAAGCAACTGAGCTGCCCACCACTAAGCCACTGTGCTTCCAACCACTAAGCCACTGTGCTGCCCACCACTAAGCCACTGTCCTGCCACCCACTAAGCCACTGTGCTGCCACCCACTAATCCACTGTGCTGCCCATCGCTAAGCCACTGTGCTGTCCATCACTAAGCGACTGTGCTGCCACTCACCAAGCCACTGTGCTTCCCCCCACTAAGCCACTGTGCTGCCCACCACTAAGCCACTGTGCTTCCAACCACTAAGCCACTGTGCTGTCCACCACTAAGCCACTGTGTGGCCCACCACTAAGCCACTGTGCTGTCCACCACTAAGCCACTGTGTGGCCCACCACTAAGCCACTGTGCTGCCCACCACTAAGCCGCTGTGCTTCCCCCCCACTAAGCCACTGTGCTGTCCACCATTAAACTACTGTGCTTCCCCCCACTAAGCCTCTGTGTTGCCCACCACTAAGCCACTGTGCTGCCTACCACTAAACTACTGTGCTTCCCACCACTAAGCCTCTGTTTTGCCCACCACTAAGCCTCTGTGTTGCCCACCACTAATTCACTGTGCTGTCCATCACTAATCCACTGTGCTGCCCACCACTAAGCCGCTGTGCTGTCCATCACTAAGCCACTGTGCTTCCCACCACTAAACTACTGTGCTTCCCACCACTAAGCCTCTGTGCTGTCCACCACTAAACTACTGTGCTTCCCACCACTAAGCCACTGTGCTGTCCACCACTAAGCTACTGTGCTTCCCCCCACTAAGCCACTGTGCTTCCCCCCACTAAGCCACTGTGCTGTCCACCATTAAACTACTGTGCTTCCCCCCACTAAGCCACTGTGCTGTCCACCACTAAGCCACTGTGCTGCCCACCATTAAGCCGCTGTGCTTCCCCCCACTAAGCCACTGTGCTGTCCACCATTAAACTACTGTGCTTCCCCCCACTAAGCCACTGTGTTGTTAACCACAAAGCCACTGTGCTGCCCACCACTAAGCCGCTGTGCTTCCCCCCACTAAACCTCTGTGCTTCCCCCCACTAAGCCACTGTGCTGTTCACCACTAAGCCACTGTGCTGCCTACCACTAAGCCACTGTGCTGCCAACCAGGGGCGGACTGACCATTTGAAAACTCGGGCACCGCCCGAGGGCCCGGGGTCAGTAGGGGGCCCCATGAGTTGCCCCTGGTTTTGAGTTTGGGCAAGGACACAGGGGCCCTATGATCCCCTATTGCCCGGGGGCCCCATGAGTTGTCAGCCCACCCCTGCTTCCAACGACTAAGCAACTGTGCTGCCCACCACTAAGCTACTGGGCTTCCAACCACTAAGCCACTGTGCTGCGCACCACTAAGCCACTGTCCTGCCAACCACTAAGCCACTGTGCTGCCACCCACTAAGCCACTGTGCTGCCTATCGCTAAGCCACTGTGCTGTCCATCACTAAGCCACTGTTCTGCCACCCACTAAGCCACTGTGCTTCCCCCCACTAAGTCACTGTGCTGTCCATCACTAAGCCACTGTGCTTCCAACAACTAAGCCACTGTGCTGCCCACCACTAAGCCACCGTGCTTCCAACCACTAAGCCACTGTCCTGCCCACCACTAAGCCACTGTGCTTCCAACCATTAAGCCACTGTTCTTCCAACCACTAAGCCACTGTGCTACCCACCACTAAGTCACTGTGTTGTCCATCACTAAGCCGCTATGCTGTCCATCACTAAACTACTGTGCTTCCCACCACTAAGCCTCTGTGTTGCCCACCACTAAGTCACTGTGCTGCCCACCACTAAACTACTGTGCTTCCCACCACTAAGCCTCTGTGTTGCCCACCACTAAGCCACTGTGCTGTCCACCACTAAACTACTGTGCTTTCCACCACTAAGCCTCTGTGTTGCCCACCACTAAGTCACTGTGCTGCCCACCACTAAGCCGCTATGCTGTCCGTCACTAAGCCACTGTGCTGTCCACCACTAAACTACTGTGCTTTCCACCACTAAGCCTCTGTGTTGCCCACCACTATGCCACTGTGCTGTCCACCACTAAGCCACTGTGTGGCCCACCACTAAGCCACTGTGCTGTTCACCACTAAGCCACTGTGCTGTCCACCAATAAGCCACTGTGTGGCCCACCACTAAGCCACTGTGTGGCCCACCACTAAGCCACTGTGCTGTTCACCACTAAGCCACTGTGCTGTCCACCAATAAGCCACTGTGTGGCCCACCACTAAGCCACTGTGTGGCCCACCACTAAGCCACTGTGCTGTTCACCACTAAGCCACTGTGCTGCCCACCACTAAGCCACTGTACTTCCCCCTACTAAGCCACTGTGCTGCCCACCACTAAGCCACTGTGCTGTCCACCATTAAGCTCCCTGGAGGTATGATTATTTCAGATTTTTGGTGCTGAAAGCGGTACCATTATATTGCATGGAAATATGTATTTTTTTTATTGTCGGCCTGTCATTTTTAGGAATAACTCACTGAAATCTGTCCGAACAAGAGTCTAGTAAACATCCCGGATATGATAAAACTTGAAACACGAAATCATAAATTATAATTTAATAAATAATCATAAAAAATAATAATATAATAATAAATTTAATTCAATAATATAATCAAACCAAAAACACTGAAATGTGAAATAGAGCGCCAAGTTTGCACATCGCTGAGCTCAGTCGCAGAATCGTTTTCAGTGTCTGATGATGAATTTCCCCCACCAATCATTATCACTCAATTCTGCAAGTGGTTCTGATTTACTATCGCTGTTCTCTAGCCGGTCTAAAACCGCGTCTGACCTAAAGGGACGCTTTTTGGACGCCATGGACGTTTCTCAGTTTTCAGGCAGAAAGAACAGTAACAATGCAGGCAGGGCGCCGGACAAAGCACTCGGGACAAAATGTATGTGAAATGGTTGGATACAGCAATGTTTTGCTGTATCCAACCGTAAACATTAAACGTAATATTCGTTTACAAAAAATGACAGCTTTTGCCATTTTTAAATTTGCCGCCGGTTCTGGCCCCCATACGTCCCAACATCACAGGGACCGGAACATGGAAACCAGATGCTGGCATTGGCCGGAGGAGATGGCCGGGGGCGCTGCAGGGACTCCCTGAGCAACGCCGCATGGTAAGCCCGAGTGTAGCTCGGGGTTACCGCTTGTGGTACTGAAACTTTACCCCAAGCTACACTCGGGAATACTGCCAGGGGGGTTAAACTACTGTGCTTCCCACCACTAACCACTGTGATTCCCACTACTAAGCCACTATGCTGTCCATCACTAATCCACTGTGCTTTCCACCACTAATCCACTATGCTGTCCATCACTAATCCACTGTGCTTTCCACCACTAATCCACTATGCTGTCCACCACTAATCCACTATGCTGTCCATCACTAATCCACTGTGCTTTCCACCACTAATCCACTGTGCTGCCCACCACTAATCCATTGTGCTTTCCACCACTAATCCATTGTGCTTTCCACCACTAATCCATTGTGCTTTCCACCACTAATTCATTGTGTTGCCCACAACTAATATATTGTTCTGCCCACCACTAAACCACTGTGCTGTCCACCATTAAACTACTGTGCTGCCCACCACTAATCCATTGTGCTGCCCACCACTAAGCCACTATGTTGCCCATGTTATAGCAAAATATAAAAATGGTTAGATGGTTATAATAATACAAATAAATAAGTGTATAACCACCTCCACCCCAAAATTTCCAAAAAGTCACACTTTCTCCCCAGAAAGCAATTCAATATTATAACCTTTTTGTGATAGAATTACAAAAACATATTAATATTCAAATTACATAATGATAAATACTCAAAAACCAAAAAAAGTCCAATAAAAAAGTGTCCCAATAAAAAACAGTAATGTCCAAAAAATAAGTCCCAAATATTCAAACTTTATCATCCAGTAGGAAGAAATCCTATTTCATCCCGTGGTACCTCAAAAAAACAAAATTGAATAATCTAGTGCATTACCTTTGTAAACAATATATATTCACTCAGTGCAAAAAAACACAAAAAACACAAAAACTGTGCAAAAACTATATATATATATATCTCGTGCACATATGGATTAACTGTGACCACTCCGTGAACACTGCAACACTGTGTATCCACCGACACCAATAGTATTACATACTATTACCCTCTGTATCAATATAACCAGCATCCAGTCAGAGATCTTCTATTTCCTCTCCAAAGAAATTTTTCCAAGGTCCTCAAAAGACAAGAAGGGTCTCAAGGCTCATATTCAAGGTATATATAAAAGGTTTTAATAGCCACTTACATTAAAATTCCACATATCCAGCTCCCAACATGGTTCCTATGCAAGTTCTGCCAAACAAATGCAGTAAGCCATGTGAAAACAACCCACAAAATGGCCGCGGCGACACTTCCGGTCTGCGTGCGTGCGTATCGACGTCACACCCTTAACGCGTTTCGTCACTTCCGGACTTCGTCTGAAGGGATACGGACGTCCCACATCTCTCTCCTTATAAGTTAATGTCTCTTAATGGTATGAGGCCACCGCCGCCATTTTACAAAAGGGAAACCAGGCAATAACGATTCCTCTATCACTCTAATGGGTACACAGAACCAAACATATATCGGTCTGATCAAATTACAATACCCAAAGGGTAACAGAGGACTACAAATTACTAATACATATAATAAAATACAATAATTAAAATGTTTTTAAATATGGGGGTGAGTATAGGTAATATATATATATATATATTTTTAGTATATGGTGTAATGTTTTATTTTATTATATTTTTATTAATTTTCGGCTAATATTAAGGCAAGGATGTATAGAGTTATATTTGTATATTGTATTTTATTATATGTAATAGGAATTTGAAGTCCTCTGTTACCCTTTGGGTATTGTAATTTGATCAGACCGATATATGTTTGGTTCTGTGTACCCATTAGAGTGATAGAGGAATCGTTATTGCCTGGTTTCCCTTTTGTAAAATGGCGGCGGTGGCCTCATACCATTAAGAGACATTAACTTATAAGGAGAGAGATGTGGGACGTCCGTATCCCTTCAGACGAAGTCCGGAAGTGACGAAACGCGTTAAGGGTGTGACGTCGATACGCACGCACGCAGACCGGAAGTGTCGCCGCGGCCATTTTGTGGGTTGTTTTCACATGGCTTACTGCATTTGTTTGGCAGAACTTGCATAGGAACCATGTTGGGAGCTGGATATGTGGAATTTTAATGTAAGTGGCTATTAAAACCTTTTATATATACCTTGAATATGAGCCTTGAGACCCTTCTTGTCTTTTGAGGACCTTGGAAAAATTTCTTTGGAGAGGAAATAGAAGATCTCTGACTGGATGCTGGTTATATTGATACAGAGGGTAATAGTATGTAATACTATTGGTGTCGGTGGATACACAGTGTTGCAGTGTTCACGGAGTGGTCACAGTTAATCCATATGTGCACGAGATATATATATATATAGTTTTTGCACAGTTTTTGTGTTTTTTGTGTTTTTTTGCACTGAGTGAATATATATTGTTTACAAAGGTAATGCACTAGATTATTCAATTTTGTTTTTTTGAGGTACCACGGGATGAAATAGGATTTCTTCCTACTGGATGATAAAGTTTGAATATTTGGGACTTATTTTTTGGACATTACTGTTTTTTATTGGGACACTTTTTTATTGGACTTTTTTTGGTTTTTGAGTATTTATCATTATGTAATTTGAATATTAATATGTTTTTGTAATTCTATCACAAAAAGGTTATAATATTTTTTATAATAATACGTTTGCAGACTTATAGACTTCCTCTGTGGCCTTTGGTTCATGAAACACATTGAGAATCCATCATTTATTTTCATTTTTTCTACAGCATATTGTATATTATATTTGACATATTTGATTACTGTAGTCACATTGCTGGATTGATGCATTATATATATATATATATGGTGGATAAATAGGTATACATATCATTAAGTACACAAGATGTTCCGTGAAAATGGAGGGCATAAAGAATAGTAAATCCCATCATCACCATGCACAGAATCCCACAAACCCAACTATGGACCCAAAACTACACTGAAATCAATGGGAGCCAAATCTGTGAAATGTAAAGTGGCAATGTTCTCGACTAATAGGCAAGGGGATATACAAATAGCATGGGGGAGGGGGACCAATTACCCCACCAAAAAATTATATTAGTGCAGCAGCAGTAATTTTTTAAATGCTGAACCTTTAAAAATGCCCAATTCCATAAGATACCATGCTGGGGGGGTCCTAATCCTTCCTGTGAAGTGACGCATTTTAGTGATGGACAAAAACTGAGACAGCAGCACTGACATTTATTAAGGAAAACAGTGTTAAAGGATAAGTTCCCCTTTTGTAACATGTTACAGCCATATTCAGGGGGTAACATGTAACATGTCATGATCAGACTGGCCCCCGCATGCCTCAATCCCTGCTGTGACAACCAGTAGGGGATCCTCTCCCCCTCGCTAGCTGTCAAATTTAAAAAGCAAACATGCCCATGCGGGGCCCTGCCCACCTGGCCGCATTACTCATTTACAGTCCTCTGTGAAGGAGAGGCTACAAGTCCTAAAATCCTTAGTGGCTGTCGGCTCGTAGTCCTCAATGAACTCACAGCTCCATGGTAGTTCATTCATTCTTCCTGTCAGTATATCTGCTTGTATCTCATACATCCAGTACACCCCGTACATCCAGTACACCCCGTACATCCCATACACCCCCTACATCCCTGTACATCCCATACACCCCGTACATCCCATACACCCATACAACCCGTACATTCAGTACACCCCCTACATCCTGTACATTCCAGTACACCCCATACACCCCCTACATTCTGTACATTCCCGTACACCCCATACAACCCCTACATCCCGTACATTCCCTACATCCCATACACCCCGTACATCCCCATACATCCCATACACCCCCTACATCCTGTACATTCCCGTACACCCCATACACCCCCTACATCCTGTACATTCCCGTACACCCCATACAACCCCTACATCCCGTACATTCCCTACATCCCATACACCCCGTACATCCCCATACATCCCATACACCCCGTACATCCCCATACATCCCATACACCCCCTACATCCCGTACATTCCCATACACCCCGTACATCCCATACATCCTGTACATTATATTACTATTATTATACAGGATTTATATAGCGCCAACAGTTTTCTCAGCACTGTACATTATAAAGGGAGACAATACACGAGACAATACAGTAACAATATTTCATTTCATACACGAGGGGTTTGAGTGCCCTGCTCCTTGGTGCTTACAATCTAGGAGGGAGGGGATAGTGGTACAGGGGGAAATAGCTGTGGGGGATGGAGTGGAGGAGTTCAGTAATTATCTGAGGGCGGGGTAGGCTTCCCTGAAGAAGGGTTCACCTAAAGGTGAGGAGAGTAGGTGACAGTCTGATGGATTGGGGTAGGGAGTTCCAGAGAATGGGGGAGCTCTGGAGAAGTCCTAGAGATGGGCATGGGAGGAGGAGACCAGGGAACTAGAGAGTAGGAGGTCTTGTGAGGAGTGGAGAAGAAGGTTTGGGTGGTATATGGATACCAGATTGTTGATGTAGTTTGGGGCAGTGTTATGAACAGCTTTACACGTCAATGTTAGTAATTTGAATTTGATCCGTTGCAAATCGGAAGCCAGTGGAGAGATTGGCAGAGGGGGGTGGCAGATACGGAGCAATTAGTAAGGTGGATGAGTCTGCCCACAGCATTCAAGATAGACTAAAGCGGGGATAGCCTGCAGTGGGGTAAGCCGATGAGGGAGTTACAATAGTCGAGGAGTGATATAATTAGGGAGTGAATAAATTGCTTAGTGGTTTCCGGGGTTAGGAACGGGCATGTTTTGGAGATGTTGCGGAGGTGAAGTCTGCATGAGTCTGTCAGCGAACGGACTTGGGCCTAGAAGGACAGGTTGGAGTCTAGGATGACACCTAGTATTCTGGCTTGAGGGAAGGGACTGATGGTGGTGTTGATGGTCTTGATGGAGAAGTTGGGGGGGTGTGGGCTGGGGGGAAAACTAGGAGCTCGGTTTTGGACAGATTTAGTTTGAGGAAGTGGAGCGACATCCAGTCCGACATTTTGCTCAGTAGGCTTGTGATACGAGCGGAGACTTAAGGGGTGAGGTGAGGGGTAGAGAGATAGATTTGCGTGTCGTCGGCATAGAGATGGTAGTTGAAGCCGTGAGAGTGTATTAGTTAGCCAAGGGAGGAGGTGTAGATGGAGAAGAGAAGGGGCCCGAGGACAGAACCTTGGGGGACCCCAACAGAGAGGGGGAGAGAGGGGGAGGTGGCAGTATTATAGGTGACAGTGAAGGAGCGCTGGGATAGATAGGAAGAGAGCCAGGAGAGAGTGGAGTCTGTGAGGCCAAAAGAGTATAGTCTTTTGAGGAGGAGGGGGTGGTCGACCGTGTCGAAAGCTGCAGAGAGGTCCAGGAGTAGTAGCGCTGAGTAGTGTCCATTGGCTTTGGCGATTAGCAGGTTGTTGGTGAGTTTGAGTAGGGCGGTTTTGGTGGAGTGTAGCGGGTGGAAGCCAGACTGTAGGGGGTCGAGGAGGTTGTTGTCGGTGAGGTGGGAACACAGGCAATTATAGACTAAGTGCTCTAGGAGTTTGGATGTAAATGGCAGCAGGGAGATGGGTCTAAGGTTGTTCGGGTCGGTGGGATCCAGGGAGGGTTTTTTAAGTATGGGAGTGATGTGCACGTGCTTTAGAAGGGAGGGGAATGTGCCAGTAGAGAGGGAGAGATTAAAGATTAAAAATCCGCGTACATCCCATACATCCCCATACACCCCGATAATTCCTTGTACATCCTGTACATTCCTTACATCCCCGTACATCCCATACATCCCCATACACCCTGTACACCCCATACAGCCCCTACATCCCGTACACCCCATACACCCCGTACAGACTTAACAAGAATATGTGAGAAAATGTATTAAAATTTTAGATCAGGTTGAAAGAAATGTTGCTCACACCTCTCCTTTATCTTTTCAGGAACCAACACACCCTTTCCAAGTGGGAGATGTCGTAGTGGTCCGCCAACTCGCTAAAGACAAGAAGCAAGGCTACTCCTTTGGACCACCTACTACGATGTTACCAGAATGGCTGCTCTGGTGGAGAATTCCCAGTCCTGGATCTATGCTAGTCGAGTGAAGGTGAACCAAACACCTGAGAAACACGAGACTGAATAAGGAGGTGAAGTACAAGCGGAAAATCCGCAAAGAGTGGGTGAAGTAAGTAAAAAAGACTCTGAAGATTACATTCCTTACTGCCCCTCATGGTGCTTTGAAGATCTGGGTCATATTGGTCATACTGACTGTGCTCTTTTTCCTGCCAGTATGGATCTTAACTAACTGTATTTATCACCCTGAGGACTTGGGCCTAATAAAAGGTATCTGTGGTCAAGGACTAAATTTAAATGAGACCCAGATAACCAAAAGTGAAAGAAAGTCAAAAAGAAGTTTTGAAGAGAACAATCCTTTTTCAGGAAAAATGTTGATGATGCAGTTTAAATCTGCTTATGCTCAAAAGTCAGGTTCTGATAAATGTTGGATATGTAGTAAGTTACATCCGAGCACATATGAAATTCCTCTTCTGGCCGCTCCAGTCAAAATATTTTTGTTAATAACAGGGAATGTAAGTATTGGTTTGACCAATATTACTTCTAATGCCACCATATCTTATCCAACTCTGGGAGTCACTCAACTCCCCGATTGGTGTTTTAGACTGGGGAATACTTCCCAAAAGGGAAAGGGAATGTGCTCTCAGTCCATAATAACATATCTGATCCTGGAAGGAGGGATGGAACTTCTTCTGTGAAACTCTGGCAAGTAAATGGTAGAGCCCTGAATGAAAGTTTAGAAGGGATACAAGATAATGTGGGGAAAACTATGTTTGGAAAACGTCTTTTTTATTTCACATTGTTGTCACCCCTGAATTACGCTCTGCAATACAAAAATTGCCAATCTCCTTGGGAAACAATACCTATATTTGTTGTGGTAAGATCTGTTACCCTTGGATACCGAGTATTGTCCAGGGCTGGTGCTATGTAGCCCAATTAGTGCCAATCATGGCAGCTATAGACCAAAAGGAACACCAGGTAAAATCCAGTACATACCCAAAACACCAACTAACTCTGAGACAGAGAAGGGAAACCAAACAAGAAAAGGTAGATCTATTCTCTACAGGTGATAAGGTTTGGTCATGGTTCCCTACCTACACGGGATGGGGAATAACACTTATGAACAAAATAAATAATTACACAAACATTATTGATGAAATACTGGAGAGGAACTCTAAGGACATGGGGTTGCTAAATACCGAGACCAGAGCTATTAGAGAACAGCTGGAGATGCAAGAATTAGTTATTGAATGCATGAGTGCTGCTCTGACAGGTCTGTGTGAGATGACAGAGGATTCTGAATGTTGTACTTGGATATATAATACCACAATGACTGTTCCAGATTATTATGAAATAATAAAGCAACACAGGGAACAGGTAGATGGTTTAATGGAAGAAGCTAGAGCTATAGGAAAAGATGGATGGACTCCTTTTGATTGGTTAGGATCAGGATTTGGTTCTGTCTTTTCATGGATGAAAGGTATCGCTGTAAGCATAGTCATGATATTGCTTTTTGTTTTATTTTTATACCTATGTTTTAAGTGCTTATTATATTGCATTGCTAGAGCTACCAAGCCGCAAAATACAAATGAAGGTTATCTGGCTATGTACAAAAAGATGAATGAGGTAAAGAATTGAGATCATGTTCATGATCTAAGAGGGGATTGAAAGGATCTAGATAACCTCCATTTTGTTAATGTACGCCATTTTAAGTATTAAGTTAGCTTTTTGCAGATATATTAGAAGTTTAATGAAACTGTTTTAGTTGCTCAAGGATGTATAAACAAAAGATAACATGACCATGAAACTTTCTTTGTTCAACTAATTCTCAGAAAGCTAGCAAAAACAATTTATACCAAGAAATGTATATGTCATGTTTCATGTAGTTAGCTCATGATGGAAATTTACAAGTTACAGTTTGAAACTTGCTCCAACCTCTTTTATTTTTTATGTATTCTATATAATCTTAGTAATGTCTAGTAAACTTTGAACATCTCTGAACATAAGCTGCTGTTATTTCCGTGTTCAAGGGGTGTTCCCAGAATTCTGCTGATAAACCAGGAATCTCTCCACAGACCGGGGGTCTCTGAGGGGATAAAGAAAATCATCCTTTCACCACCCCTCTGAGGATTTCAGTAATCTATCGGCCTCCTGAACCCGTATCCCGCTTCCTCGATGATTTTTCCAACTGGCTACCCTTCTTCCTCTCCTCTAAGCTACCCACCATCATCCTTGGTGACTTCAATATCCCTATCAACGTCAACAACCCAGCTACATCCCAACCCCTCCACCTAACCTCTTCTTTTGCACTCACACAGTGTACACAGTCCCCCACCCACACCGACGGGAACACCCTGAACCGTGTTTTCTCTCATCTCTGCACCCCCCACAACCTCCCAAACACCCCTTTCCCTCTCTCTGACCACAACCTCATTACGTTCTCCATCTCCCCATTCTCAAACACCTCCCCCCAAACGTCAAACCATCACCAGCCATAACCTCCTTAACCTGAACCCTGCCCCCCTCCACTCTGCAGCTGACCGACTTTATGACAGTATCCTTCCACTGTCATGCCCTGACCTGGCCACTACTGCGTATAACAACTCGCTGTCAGCTGCCTTAGACTCCCTAGCACCCCTAATCACACGTAGCATTAGACCACGACCACTTCAACCCTGGCAGAATGACCACACCAAAAATCTTAAACAATGCAGTCGTGTGCTGGAGCGATTATGGCGCAAAACCAGATCCCCTCAAGCATTCACCCTTTACAAATCCGCCTTCCTCACCTACACCTCCTCCCTCCATGCCTCCAAACAAGCTTACTTCGTAACCCTCATCAACGCCCTCTCCTCCTGTCCTCGCCAGCTCTTCTACACTTTCAACTCCCTACTCTCTCCCCCCCACCTCCACCCAGTACCTCACTCACTGCCCACGAGATTGCCAACCACTTCCAAAACAAGATCGACGCAATCACCAATGCTCAACCTACCTCCCCACCTAGCCTCCCTCCCACAATAACCCCCTCAACTCTCCCCTCCTCTGACCCCACAACCGCCCTGACCCCCACCACACCTAACATCCCGCACACTAAACCCCCCCCCAACACTCCACTCCTTCGGCCTTGCTACCACTGAAGAGGTCACTAAGATCTTCTCAAACCCATCTCCCTGCTGCCATTTACATCCACACTCCTCGAGCGCTTAATCTATAATCGCCTAAGCTCCCACCTCAACGACAACAACCTCCTTGATCCCCTACAGTCTGGCTTCCGTCCCCTACACTCCACTGAAAGCACCCTACTCAAAATCACCAACGACGTGCTAACCGGCAAAGCTAATGGCCATTACTCAGTCCTCCTACTCCTCGACCTCTCCGCGGCCTTTGACACAGTTGACCCCCCCTCCTTCTTAATAAACTACACTCCCTTGGCATCAGAGACTCCGCTCTCTCCTGGCTCTCCTCCTATCTATCCCAACGCTCCTTCAGCGTTACCTATAACCTCCCTCTCTCTCCCCCTCTCTGTTGGGATCCCCCAAGGCTCTGTCCTCGGGCCCCTTCTTTTCTCCATCTACACCTCCTCCCTTGGCCAACTGATACACTCCCACGGCTTCAACTATCACCTCTACGCCGATGACATGCAAATCTACCTCTCTACCACTCGCCTCACCCCTTCAGTCTCCGCCCAAATCACCAGCCTACTGAACGACATATCAGACTGGATGTCACTCCACTTCCTCAAATTAAACCTTTCCAAAACCGAGCTCCTAGTTTTCACCCCAGCCCACACCCCCCCCCCCCTCTCCATTAAGACCAATACCGGCACCATCAGTCCCACCCCGCAAGCCAAAGTCCTAGGTGTCACTCTAGACTCAAATCTGTCCTTCCAACCCCATGTCCAATTGCTGGCAAATTCATGCAGGCTCCACCTCTTCAACATCTCCAAAATACTGACCCCAGAGACCACTAAACAACTCATACACTCCATTATTATCTCACGACTCGTATACTGCAACTCCCTCCTCACCGGCCTACCTCATCACAGACTATCCCCGCTTCAGTCTATCCTGAACTCAGCGGCCAGACTCATCCACCTTACCAACTGCTCCGCTTCTGCCACCCCCTTCTGTCATTCCCTCCACTGGCCTCCACTCAGTGTCCTCCACCCCCCTCTGTCATTCCCTCCATTGGCTCCGGATTGCCCAACACATAAAATTCAAACTTCTAACACTGACATACATAGCTATTCATAACACTGCCCCAAACTACCTCACCGACCTGATACCCAAATACCACCCTACCCGAACTCTTCGCTCCTCACAAGACCTCCTACTTTCTAGCTCCCTGGTCTCCTCCTCCCATGCCCGACTACAGGACGTCTCCAGGACTTCCCCCATCCCCTGGAACTCACTAACCCAATCCATCAGACTGTCACCTACCCTCCTCACCTTTAGGCGCACCCTGAAAACCCATCTCTTCAGGGAAGCCTACACCACCCTCACCTAACAGCTGATCTCCTCCACTCCTCCTACCACTCCATCCCCCACAGCCACTTCCTCCTGTACCACTATCCCCTCCCTCCTAGATTGTAAGCTTGAAAGAGCAGAGCCCTCGAACCCCTCATGTATTGTTTTGTTACTGTATTGTCTCATGTTCTGTCCCCCACTATAATGCACATTCCAATACACCCCGTACATCCCATACACCCCATACACCCCCTACATCCCCATACACCCCATACATCCCGTACATCCCCATACATCCCCGTACAACCCATACACCCCATACATCCCAGTACATCCCATACATCCCCTACATCATGTACACCCCACACATCCTGTACATCCCATACACCTCATGCATACCATACACTCCCATACATCCTGTACACCTCATACAGCCCATACATCCCATACACCTTTTACATCCCAGTACACCTCATAAATCTCCATACAACCCCATACATCCCATACTTCCTGTACATTCCGTACACCCTGTAGAATTCGTACATCCCTGTATACCTCATACATCACATACACCTCATACATCCACCTTAACCTCCGCAACCTTAACCCTGCCCTCCTCCACTCTGCAGCTGATCAACTCCATGACAGCATCCTCCCCCTGTCCTGCCCCGACTTGGCTATGACTGCCTACAACAAGGCGCTGTCAACAGCCCTTGACTCACTAGCGCCTTTAACCACATGCAACATCAGACAATGATCGCTCCAGCCCTGGCAGACTGATCACACCAAAACCTTCAAATGACACAGTCGTTCCCTGGAGCGACTATGGCGCAAAACCAAATCCCAACAAGCCTTCACCCGCTACAAATCTGCCTTCCACACCTACACCACCTCCCTCCATGCAGCCAAACAAGCCTACTTCCTGACCCTCATCAAGGCCCTCTCCTCCAATCCTCGCCGACTCTTCTCCACCTTCAACTCTCTACTCTCGCCACCCCCACCTCCACCCAGCACCTCACTCACTGCCCTTGAGATTGCCAATCACTTCAAAAACAAGATTGACACAATTCGCAAGGACATCGCCGCAACTCACACGCTCTCTCAACCCGTCCCCTCTCACACAGCTACCCCCTCATCCCCCCTCTCCCTTGACATAACCCGCAGGGACTTCATCGCTGCTCAAACTCCCTCCAACCCAGTTCCCCCTCACTCAGATACCCCCTCATCACCCCTCTCCCACGGCTCCACCACTGCTCTGACCTCCACTTCCACCCCACCCTACATTCCTCATACTGAAGCCCCCCCAACACTCCGCACCTTTGACCTTACTACCATCGAGGAAGTCTCCAAGATCCTTTCTGATGCCCGCCTCACCACCTGCCCCCACGACCCTATCCCCTCACAACTCCTACGACCTCCCTCCCCCTCCATCCTATGCTCCCTCACCCACATCTTTAATCTCTTTCTCTCCTCTGACACTTTCCCCTCCCCTCTGAAACATGCACACATCACCCCCATGCTTAAAAAGCCCTCCCTGGACCCCAATGACCCGAACAACCTCAGACCCATCTCCCTGCTCCCATTTACATATAAACTCCTCGAGCGCCTAGTCTACACCCGTCTATGCTCTCACCTCAACGACAACCACCTACTCGATCCCCTACAGTCTGGCTTCCGTCCCCTACACTCCACCGAAACTGCCTTACTCAAACTCTCCAACGACCTGCTAACCGCCAAAGCTAATGGCCACTATTCAGTGCTCCTACTCCTTGTCCTCTCTGCGGCCTTCGACACAGTTGACCGCCCCCTCCTCCTCAAAAAGCTACACTCCCTCGGCCTCAGAGATTCTGCTCTCTCCTGGCTCTCATCCTACCTGTCACAACGCTCTTTCAGCGTTACCTATAATGCTACCACCTCCCCCTCACTCCTCCTCTCTTTTGGGGTCCCTCAAGGCTCCGTCCTTGGGCCCCTTCTCTTCTCCATCTACACCTCCTCCCTTGGCCAACTCATACACTCTCACGGCTTCAACTACCAGCTCTATGCCGACGACACACAAATCTATCTCTCAACCCCCCACCTCAGTCTCTGCCCGAATCACACACCTACTGAGCGACATATCAGACTGGATGTCGCTCCACTTCCTTAAACTGAACCTTTCCAAGACCGAGTTTCTTGTCTTCCCCCCAGCCCGGACCCCCCCCCATTGACTTCTTCGTCACATCCAACAACGCTACCATCAAACCTGCCCCGCAGGCCAGAGTACTTGGTGTCATTCTGGACTCCAACCTATCCTTCCAGCCCCAAGTCCAATCTTTAACAAACTCGTGCAGACTCCACCTCCGCAACATGCAGACTCCACCTCTGCAACATCACCAAAATCCGCACGTTCCTAACCCCAGAAACCACTAAACAGCTCATCCACTCCCTCATCATATCACGACTCGACTACTGCAACTCCCTCCTCACTGGCCTGCCTCACCGCTGGCTATCCCCGCTTCAGTCGATCCTGAACACGGCTGCCAGACTCATTCACTTTTCCAACTGCTCCGTTTCCGCCACCCCCCTCTGCCAATCCCTCCACTGGCTTCCGATTGCGCAACGGATCAAATTCAAAATCCTAATGCTGACGTACAAAGCTGTCCACCATACTGCCCCGAACTACATCACCGACCTAATATCCAAGTACCGCCCAGCACGCACACTCCGCTCCTCACAAGACCTCCTTCTCTCTAGTTCCCTGGTCTCCTCCTCCCATGCCCGCCTCCAGGATTTCTCCAGGGTGTCACCCATCCTCTGGAACTCCCTGCCCCAACCCATCAGATTATCACATACTCTCCTCTCCTTTAGGTGCACCCTGTAAACCCATCTCTTCAGGGAAGCCTACCCCACCCCCTGCTAACTTGCCGACCTCCTCCACTCTTCCTACCACTCCATCCCCCACAGCTATCTCCTCCTGTACCACCATCCCCTCCCTCCTAGATTGTAAGCTCGAAAGAGCAGGGCCCTCAATCCCCTCATGTTTTGCATTGTATTGGTATTGCTCTGTCACATGTTCTGTCCCCCTTTGTAATATACAGCGCTGAGCGAACTATTGGCACTTTATAAATACTGTATAATAATAAGGACAGGGCCAACGATTCCTAGGAAGGTGGCAGGAGCCAGCACCCACTGCTTCCTTAGTGACCATTAAAAGAGAGAAGCGGCCATATAGAAGCAATAGAAATACCACGTCTGTGTATGATGCTTGGCTCCAGCTGAACAGGGGGCTGACCAGTCTGAACCTAGATTTGCTCATCCATAGTGAAAGCAAATAGTGAGCATGAGGAACAAGAAGCCATACTTATAAAGCAGTAAATGTGACTTTGCCAATCTTTCACTGCTGGTGAATCAATCACTGTCATTTAAAGCAAATTTAGCAGGGAGAATTACCTGCAGTGAATATTTGTTGAATGTCATATTCATTGCTTTATACGTACAGGTGAAACTCAAAACATTAGAATATGGTGCAAAAGTTCATTTATTTCAGTAATGCAACTTAAAAAGTGAAACTAATATATGTGATAGACCAGGGGCAGACTGATAACTCATGGGGCCCCCGGGCAATAGGGGATTATGGGGCCCCTGTGTCCTTGCCCAAACTCATAAAAGCCTATGAAAAAGGTACCAGGGGCATCTCATGGGGCCCCCTACTGACCCCGGGCCCTTGGGCAGTGCCCGAGTTTCCAAATGATCAGTCCGCCCCTGCGATAGACTCATTTCATGAAAAGCAAGATAGTTCACTGCAGCGCCGCATTTCTTCCTATGTTTGGGGCAATACTCGTCCTCGTATACTCCGCTCCACCTTATATCGCCCTAAGCTCCATGGAGATCTAGGCCTACCTGATATCGGCAAATACTACCAAGCAGCAAATCTAGCACAGTTGCCTAAATACCACGCGACCTTTGAAATCCCTCAATGGGTTGCCCTTGAATCAATAGAGTGCAACCCCCTTTCTACCGCTAACTTACTTTGTTTAAGGCCAATGGACCGCCATTCTATAACCAACCCCGTCACCTCCCACTTCTTATCTTTATGGGACAAACTGAAAACCTGCTATCTCCTCCAATCGCTACATAATCCTCTGCTCTCATTTCTTCGAAACCCAGCTTTTCCCCCGGCCTGGCAGACACCTCTTTCATTCAAGGCATGGACCTCTGCTAACCTGCTCCATATGCATAATTTTCTACAGAGGAATATGTTTAAGTCCTTTGCCTTGCTACGGGAAACGCAGTCTTCCAGCTTCCGAAATATTTAGATACTTACAGCTACAACACTTCTATGCCCCTTACGCAACAATAACCAATCAGCCAGCCGCCATGTCTCTCTTTGAACGGGCGTGTTACAAAGACCCACACAGACGTGGTCTCATTTCAAGCCTATACTCCCTCCTCGCGACTTCGGCTGTCACATCCCCCCCTCCTTATACCCATAGGTGGGAGACTGATTTAGATAAGCAATTAGATTCATCTGATTGGGACCACATCTGGGCCAACACAAAATCATCTTCGCAGAACACAGTTGCACTAGAAACAAATTATAAAGTCTTAACACGCTGGTATCTGGTCCCAGCGAGAATTGCAAAATATACCCCTGATTACTCGCCCAACTGTTTTAAAGGCTGTAAGGACCCAGGAACATACTACCATATGTGGTGGGATTGCCCAGTAGCCCGTACCTTCTGGGTTGAAATTTTCACTATGTTATCCACACTTAGTGCTACCACACTGCGACCCGACCCGACAACAGCTTTACTTAATCAACGCCCTCCTGGCATCTCCAATTCGCAATTCAAACTCCTTATGCAAGTCACTATGGCAGCCAAGCAGGTTATAGCGAAATCCTGGAAATCCCCCTCCGTAAGCGTCACAGCCGTTAAAACCAGAATAACACAAGCTATGATACACGCAAAGGTGGAAGCCACAATTCTTGACACGATCCCTAAATTCTTACATATTTGGAGTCCCTGGGTAGAGTGTTTCCTCCCGCCTAACTTTGATGAATCACTCCTTCTCCCTTGATCTGTATACTGTGCACCCTAGGTATTGTCATTGACCTTCCTTACGCAGTGCATAGGTTTTGCAGTACACTTACTTAACATTCATGGAGTCATCGTTGCTGTTCCTCCCTCCCCTTTCCCACCCCTGTTTGTCCCTCCTCTTAATTTCTCCAACCTTCTTTAATGCCCCAGTGAGCCATTACCCCGATTGGCCGAAACTACAATGTCTTTTGTTAACAACTTCTAACCACTTGTTTTTATTAGATATGTAATGACATTGGTACTGTGACCTTTATTCCTTATGTCTTGTTGTCACCACAATGTCCAATGTACATTGGTAATGTCTCCTTGTCCTTGTCATTTTGCTTTACTGTTAATAAAATGTTTGAACAAGAAAAGCAAGATAGTTCAAGCCGTGATTTGTCATCATTATGATGATTATGGCTTACAGCTCATGAAAACCCCAAATCCACAATCTCAGAAAATGAGAATATTCCATGCAATCAATAAAACAAGGATTGTACATAGAACAATATCGCACCTCTGAAAAGTAGAAGCTGCATATGTACTCAGTACTTGGTTTGGGCCCCTTTTGCAGCAATTACTGCCTCAATGCGGCGTGGCATGGAAGCTATCAGCCTGTGGCACTGCTGAGGTGTTATGGAAGACCAGGATGCTTCAGTAGCATGTAATGAGTCTATCTCATATGTTACTTTCACCTTTTAAGTTGCATTACTGAACTGACTTACTGCTGTGTTGTGAATAGGCTTGACTGTGACAATGTCAAACAACAAAAAAGACAAATTCCCGGCTCTAACTTGCCAGCCAGCCTGCAAACAAACCGAATTAACCTGTCTAGCAGTATGCGTTAAAAACAGGGGTTGTTAGCACACATTTGCACACATTTGCAAGCTACAGAGCCTCGTCATGGCATCCCAGTATTCTGTAGTTCCTAACTCTCTAATTTTAAGAGCCCCCATACTAGAGGCACATATATTTAATGGATAGACCAAGGGCAGGTGAACCTGAAGGAGCCCACCCCCCCTTAAAAGGTACAGGAGCGCACTGGACACTCAGCATGTAGCACAATGGCAGCCAAGGTGTCCAGTGCACTCCCTCACCAACAATTCAACAGTACAAACAGTAAACTACAGAGCCTCGTCATGGCACCTCAGTCCACCTGCCCTTGGTCTATCCATTAAAATACATGTGCCTCTACTATGGGGGCTCTTAAAATTGGAGAGTTAGGAACTACAGAATACTGGGGTGCCGTGACGAGGCTCTGCAGCTTACGCATGTATTTGCAAATGTGTGATAACTAAACCCCTGATTTTAATGCATACTGCTAGACAGGTTAATTTGGTTTGTTTGCAGGCTGGCTGGCAAATTAGAGCCGGGAATTGTTCTGTTTTTTTGTTTGACATGCGTTGCCCTTCCATGTGCTCCTTGCTGTGAAGGCCAGTTATGGACTGGGGCTGCGGCCATTTTTTGTACTGTTGACTGTGACCATCCCTGAATAGTAGGAGACTATACAAATAAGCTATTAAATGACAGCACACCTCATTCCCTCCTGGCAGAAAGAGAGACATCAAGATTTTCATTCTGCAGGAGCCATCAATAGGCACATGATATGACCAGGGGTGGACTGACAACTCATGGGACACCCGGGCAATAGGGGATCATGGGGCCCTTGTGTCAAAGCACACCCTAAAAAGTTTATAAAAAAGGTAACGGGGCATTTCATGGGGCCCCCTACTGACCCCGAGCCCTCGGGCAGTGCCAGAGTGCTCAAATGGTCAGTCCGTCCCTGGACATGACTATCTATCAGAAATCCCAGCATGGCCTGAAGACAAAGTATTATGCAAGTCATAGTTATTAAATGTATTTTTTGGTGAAACACAGACTGGAATCAAGTAATGAGAAAATGTATAAAACATCATCAGAAACATTTGTACATTTTCATAACATATTACAGTGAAAATGAAGACAAAGCATTATATTTTCTCTTTGTTGAGTCATACAGACAGAGCAAAGATGATGAAAAGATACTTACAGGTAACAATAAGAGAAGCATAAAAATGAATTAGATATACTGCCTTCATCTAAATGTTTAAAAAAGTGACTACTAAAGTGAGCAGAAATCAGTCCTCCGATAATCACGTCTCCCTTCTGGTAATATTCAGACTCAAACAATGGCTTTTGCATGTTAAGTCTACAACGAGGTGCTGAGCTTCGGGTCAATACGATGCCATAGTATGTGATGTGAAGGACGAGGATGAGCAGGTAACAGACACAGAAGAGCAGAGAACATCTCATGTCACACAGCAGATCCTCTCAGTCACCGGCAGATCTGCCCAGGAGGAGACACAATCACCAGAACTTTATACACATCGACTGAGACCGATTTACACTACAGAACAAAGAAGAGAAGAATAGAAACATCGACTGAGACCGATTTACACTACAGAACAAAGAAGAGAAGAATAGAAACATCGACTGAGACCGATTTACACTACAGAACAAAGAAGGGAAGAATAGAAACATGGACTGAGACCGATTTACACTACAGAACAAAGAACGGAAGAATAGAAACATCGACTGAGACCGATTTACACTACAGAACAAAGAAGGGAAGAATAGAAACATCGACTGAGACCGATTTACACTACAGAACAAAGAACGGAAGAATAGAAACATCGACTGAGACCGATTTACTCTACAGAACAAAGAACGGTAATAGTAACATCAATCTGAAAATATGAAATCTATATCCAGCAGTGTAGCTGATCTAACAAAGTTGGTTTATTCTTATATTTCTTACTCAGTACACCTTCAGTAGTTCAGAATTACAATTAATCAATTATAAGATATATTTCCCTAAATATATATATTTTTTCTAGTACAATATTTTACATCCCAGGGTGGGGATGTCCAATAGGGGTGAATGAGTCATATATGATTTGATTTGTTGGGTGTTTGGACACAAGACCCACTCTTCTAGAAAAAATCCACAACAGAAATTGGTCAGTAGAATGAGCTATGGTGTTTAATGAGTTGGAGGGACATGCTGATTAGGATCTGTATTGGTACAGAATTATTGAACCCCTTAGCACTCCGTTGTACAGGATTGGTAGATCCTTTCTGCAGTCTTTCTAGCTGTTTCAAAATGTTCTCACCAATTTACCTTTACTCTCTATTTTATTAGCAATGCTTATCGGAACACGATATTCAGAAAACTCCCCAACAGGGTTAAAGCACTAAAACATTTCACGATTGTCTACACCAGCCTCTCAACCTTTTCAACATAGAAGAACTCTTGAAGTAACTTTCCGGTCTCAGGGAACCCCGGCTAAAAATGACTATATCTATATTATTATACAGTATTTATATAGCGCCAAAAGGTTTGCTCAGCGCTGTACATTATAGTGGGGGACAGTACATGAGACAATACAGTAACAAAACAAAAACACGAGGGGTTCAAGGGCCCTGCCCTTTCAAGCTTACAATCTAGGAGGGAGGGGATAGTGGTACAGGAGGAAGTGGCTGTGGGAGATGGAGTGGTAGGAGGAGTGGAGGAGATCGGCTGTTAGGTGAGGGTGGGGTAGACTTCCCTGAAGAGATGGGTTTTCAGGGTGCGCTTAAAGGTGAGGAGGGTAGGTGACAGTCTAATGGATTGGGGTAGTGAGTTCCAGAGGATGGGGGAAGTCCTGGAGAAGTCCTGCAGTCGGGCGTAGGAGGAGGAGACCAGGGAGCTAGAGAGTAGGAGGTCTTGTGAGGAGCGAAGATTACGGGTTGGGTGGTATTTGGGTATCAGGTCGGTGAGGTAGTTTGGGGCGGCGGTATGAATGGCTTTGTATGTCAGTGTTAGTAGTTTGAATTTAATGCGTTGGGCAATCGGAAACCAGTGGAGGGAATGACAGAGGGGGGTAGAGGACACTGAGTGGAGGCCAGTGGAGGGAATGACAGAGGGGGGTGGCGGATACGGACCGGTTGGTAAGGTGGATGAGTCTGGCCGCTGAGTTCAGGATAGACTGAAGCGGGGATAGTCTATGATGAGGTAAGCCCGGAGAGAAGGGAGTTGCAGTAGTCCAGACGTGAGATAATAAGGGAGTGAACGAGTTGTTTAGTAGTGTCTGGGGTTAGGAACGAACGTATTTTGGAGATGTTGCAGAGGTGGAGTCTGCATGAGGCTGCCAACGATTGGACGTGGGGTTGGAAGGACAGGTCTGAGTTTAGAGTGACACCTAGGACTTTGGGTTGCGGAGTGAGACTGATGGTGGCGTTGTTGGTCATGATGGAGAGTGTGGGGAGGACGTGGGCTGGGGGGAAGATTAGGAGATCAGTTTTGGAAAGGTTCAAATTGAGGAAATGGAGCGACATCCAGTCTGATATGTTGTTCAGTAGGTGGGTGATACGGGCAGAGACTGAAGGGGTGAGGCAAGGGGTGGAGATGTAAATTTGCGTGTCATCGGCGTAGTTGAAGCCGTGGGAGTGTATCAGTTTGCCGAGGGAGGAGGTGTAGATGAAGAAGAGAAGGGGCCTGAGGACAGAGCCTTGGGGGACCCCAGCAGAGAGGGGGAGGTGGTAGCGTTATAGGTAACGCTGAAGGAGCGCTGGGATAGATAGGAGGAGAGCCAGGAGAGAGCGGAGTCTCTGATGCCGAGGGAGTGTAGTTTATTAAGGAGGAGGGGTTGGTCAACTGTGTCGAAGGCCGCGGAAAGGTCAAGGAGTAAGAGGACTGAGTAGTGGCCAATAGCTATCACAAGCTTTTAGCATCAGAGCAGGAGTTTAATACCATTGTGGAGCAAGAGGACGGGTCCAAGTGGAAAGCTAGAATGTCTTAAAAAAGTCCCTGGTGGAAGCAAAACATTTTCTCTAAATGGTAACTGGTACCAACTGTCTTGGAAATTCGCTTTTAACGAATTTCTCCTTACCGTGAGTACTCGCAGTTGGATGCGCAGCAATCCTCCATAAAGCTGTGCGAATCTCGCTTACCACGACTGCAGCTAAACTACAAGATTCCTGCGCCCCCAACTGGGTTAGCTTCTGTTGAGATGTGGGGAGTTGGAGCTCCGTTACCCAGGAATGATCACACGACACTCTCAGGTTGCTGTTGGAATTCACATAGACAAAGTTTTCATTCTCAGCCTCTGGTTTTATTACAAACACACACACGCCCCCCACATGAATAAGGTCAATCCCCTCCCACAGAACAATGCAATGGGGAGTGCCTATACACAGGATGTACATTCTGATTGGAGCATAGTCTTTCCTTTTATCTATCACCAGTCCTCCCCCATGAGCCCTCTGAGGTCAGCAGGCTTCCTCCCCTCCCCCCATGAACTCTCTATGGAGAGCATATTTCCTGTCCTAATAGCTCCTAGTGATATGTAAATTCTCTGTAAAAGCATTCCCTAGAAACATCAGTCTGTACCTGGATGGGCCCGGTACGATCTTTATTAAAACACATCCATCCAGACACAGTTTCAGGTTGGTAATGGTTTGTAAGATATGCATAAGCCTACATGCGGAGTTCACACCGCTTGGCGCCTTGCGTTATGAAGTCCATGTGGTACTATGCTGCTGATATGTGGATACAGGCCCGCGGCCTACCGCCGGCGGCATTTGAATGCCGTGGTGGTATACACACCGGTCTATAAGAGCAGATCTGCCATCTCATCCATTACCGAGCTGAGTACTGTAATACATACATTGTACATGCGCATGGCCCAATTGCAGCCTTCAGAGCTTTAATTAAGCCACACGAGAGACATATGAATAACACTCATATATGACACATTTAAAGTTCAAACAACAATACAAAATTTCCATGACATTCCCTCCTGTTTTATCATATTCTCCTGGTGTCCCTTCTTGATCTTCTTCAGCTTGATGGGTGTAGTCTCAAAACCTCAAAGAGTTGGTCTTAGATCCTGTAGTTTTCCCTGAGAATAAAGCTCCACGGGGTACCTGAAACAACAAGACCCGACGCAGACTCGACGCAAACAGGCTTGATTGAAGCGATGATCCTCAAGAGCTTTGGAACCTTCACTACAGGAAGGCTCTTGCAAAAACCACAAACAGACTTGTGGTATGAATAAGGCTTGTGATCCCATGGTGGTCTGGGGAGATCCAGCAGCAGATTCTCAAATTGCCCCTGCAGACGGGCCACACAAGGCTGGTCTCGACCCAGACAGTTTTCCAAATCACAGACACAAACCATGATGAGGCTTGAAGCTTGCTTGGAGGTCTTGGAGAATGTGGTCTTCAGGGAGATAAATTAGAGGGAAGCCAGGACGTAATCTGCAGAGAAGGTAGTTGGTTGGTGAGGTCTTCCTCCGATCAGTGGTTGGAGTGGGATCCCAGGAGCAGGCATGGAGATGTGGTCGTCTGCCCGAGCTTGGTTTACACGGTCGATGAGGCAACAGGAACATCTCACCGCGGCATATAAGAGGCAGAGGAAAAAGAGAAGCATCAGGACATACACTCCCACTTCCTTCAACCAAGATCCGATGGAGAACAGGAAATCTCCCAATCCTCCCAAACCCTTCAACGGATTCCAACCCTCACTAGCTATAGCTCTAGCTTTTCCCTGTAGTTCACTAACTTTGTCCATATGGGCATGGACCTTGTCATCGGTGTCTTCTATCCAAGTACAACAATCCTCTCCGATGAACTCACAGAACCTCCCTTTGGCGGCTAAAAGGTAATCAAGGGCCATCTTCTCCTGAAGCACTAAAATTCCCATCTGCCGTTGTTCTTGGGCAATTTCTCTGACAGCCTCTACGGTCTCGTTAAACATACTATCCACGATGACAGAAAAATTGTTCAGGTGCTTCATAAGTTCTATTCCCCAACCTGTCCATGAGGGGAACCAAGCCCATGCCTGGTCGCCCTCAGAGAACAGCTCCCTGCGAACTCTCCCTGCCATCCTTACCTTCTTGTGGACCATCAACTCTTCATGATCCATCACTACATAGGATGCGGGGACTAGCTTTGTGAAGGCACATGAACCTTTTGCGTTCTGGGGAAATGTTCTATAGGCTGCTGAACCACACAGAAAATAGTATGGACCTGTCAGAGCAGAGCAGGAGGAGTTCCTCATTCGGCCTCTGGCACTGAGCAACAGTTGCACAGACTGGGGGATTGCTCCCTCAGTCTGCACATCACATCCGTCCTTCCAACAAACGTGGTCTGGTCGGTCAGTGTGGTTACTCAGAAGGGAAGTCTGGTTAGTCAGATTGACAGTTATACCTCCCTCACAGGTGGTAGTCCCAACAAACTTGTTACCTGTGCCAAAGCTGATGTTAAAGCACACCTGAGGGCTGCCTAGCTGTCCAGTTACCCATAATGGACTGGTGAGGGCCCTACAGGAGCTAGAGCTAATATTGGTGCTAAAACTGATGTTACCTGCTAAAAATGTGTCATTAAGTTCTACAGACAAATGTCTACGTGGGGGCTGACCAGGGGTCCCTTGTTTTTTCATGCCGACACGGATGTCATATAGGGCATGAACAGCGGCCATTGCGGACATGTGATGACTGGGTGGGGGCTTAGAGCCTACCCAACAGTTGGTTTTGTTGGCGGTTCTGGCTAAACGCAGATGCATTTTAAATAAAAGGTTGGGATATCTGCCGTCTTTTCCTCCGTTCACACACATGTAAGACATACAAACAAAAAGAAAAAGGAAAATGACACCCCTCATTCTCTGGTGTAGCTGAAAAGCTTCTTGCAGTGGCTTGCGTGCACCCAGTTGTCTCGTCCCTCGAGTTTGAGTGAGGTAGGTGTCGTCAGCTGGACTTGGTATGGTCCGGTGAACCGTGGCTCGAGTCCAGTTCTTTGATGTTTCTTTAGGACGACCCAATCACCTGGCTCAATAGAAAGAACACCTGTTATTGCATTTGGATCGGGGAGAGATTTGCGAACCCGATGGTGTATCTTCTGCAGCTCCCGTTGCAGAGATTGCACGTAACCTGTAAGCTGTGAATGCAAAGACGACAACTGTTGAGGAAAGTACAACCCTGTTTTGGGAGGTCCCCCAAACAACACCTCGTAGGGTGACAGCCCATGTGGTTGCCGAGGGGCATTCCGGATGGAATAGAGGGCAATGGGGAGACACTCAGGCCAAGGTTTTTTGGTATCGGCCATGGTGTTGGAGATCCTGTTTTTAAGGATTCCGTTGAGACGTTCAACCTTACCGCTACTCTCGGGGTGATACGGGGTGTGTAGCCCTTGGTTGATGTGAAGGGCTTTACATACCTCTGCAAAGATCTGTCCAGTGAAGTGTGACCCCCCTATCGGACTCGATGGTTTCAGGTAGACCCCAGCGGCACACAACCTCAGACAGGATTTTCTTCGCCGTGGTACTAGCGTTGGCACACGTGACGGGCCACGCTTCAGGCCAGCCTGAAAACATATCTACACAGACCAAGGCATATTCGTACGACCCACTCTTTGGTAACGAGATGTAATCGATCTGGATGCGTTGGAAGGGGCGTTCAGGTTTTGGTGAGTGCCTTTGGGGTATTACTACCGTTCTGCCAGGGTTGTGTAGGGCACAAACTAGGCAAGAAGCTGCAAAGGTAGCTGCAGCAGTACTGAACCCAGGTGCAATCCAATGCTCGTCTACCAACGCACACATAGCCATCTTAAATTGGTGCCCAGGGTAATGAGCCAAGTGGGCCATCATGGGGAAAAGGGACTTTGGCAAACACCATCTTTTGTTCAGGCACCAAATGTCATTCGACCCTTGGGAGGCTCCTGCTGCTGTCCATCTAGCCTTCTCCTGCAAACCCGCCTGCGATTGCAGTTTTTTAAACTCATCTAATGAAACCTCTGAAGGAATGGCCAGCATCAGAATCCCCCTTTCCTGAACCAGTGCACCGGCCTTTGCGGACCGATCTGCCAAAGTGTTTCCACATGCTTCCACACTAGTCTCAGTGGTATGAGCCTTCACCTTAAGAACAGCTATCTCCCGTGGCAGGCCGAAGGCAATGAACAACCTGTCAATCAGTTCTGCATGCTTCACCGGTTTACCTGAACTTGTGAGGAATCCCCTCGCTTTCCAGATGGGACCAAAGTCATGTGCAATACCAAACGCATACCTCGAATCCGTATAAACATTAATCCTCTGACCTTCATTCAACTCACATGCCCTGGCCAGTGCCCACAGCTCAGCTTCCTGAGCTGACATATGTGCGTTCAAAGAGCCCTTTTCCACAACGTCACTTTCAGTCGTGACTGCGTAACCAGTGTGTGGCTTACCGTCTTGGGTCTAGTACATGGACCCATCGACAAAAAGATTTTTCGCTTCCGGTAGTGGCGTTTCCTTCACTGGGCTGATCGCCGCTGACTCCAGTTCCATCAAAGAAATGCAGTCGTGTCCTTTGGAGGAGAGGTTAGTAGTGGACAAAGAAGACATGTTAGTAGAAGAGGTGTTAGTATTGTTAGTCGGGTTGCAAGATTCAGCACTGTCGTTGTTGTCCTCCCCCCCTTCTCGTCTTCCAACACAGGAAGAAGAGAAGCTGGGTTAAGAATAGTGTATCGTTTGATAGAGAGTAGAGATGAGCGAATCGAACTCGGCGAAGTGGAATTCGTTTCGAAGATTAGGAAAAATCGATTTGCGCCGAATCCGAAAATTAGCAAACTTCGGATGCACGAATCGAATTTTCCCAAAAATGGCGGCGACATGTGTGGCGACGGAGCGGGGATCTCTGGGAAGGCGCGCAGACAAGGCGCGCTTACCCATAATGCATTCATTTATGACATGTGATCGCATTAGCCAATCAGCAGCCAGCCAGCCAGCCAGCACTGTGTAATGGTGGAGCTATAAATCGCGGCCATCTTAGAATTCTCCATTAGCCTCCGGTCATTCAAGAGAGACAGACCTGTCTGTATTAGGGACAGAGTTAGGGCCACAGAGACTTTAGGGCCACAGAATCGTTACTCAGGGACACAGAATCGTTACTCAGGGACACAGAATTGTTACTCAGGGACACAGAATCGTTACTCAGGGACACAGAATCGTTACTCAGGGACAGACACAGAATTGTTACTTAGTAAGAAAAAGCATAACATCATCAGCATACATGCTCATTTTAAATTGTGAGACTAACAATGGGTAGCCTGAAATATCCGGGTGTGATCTGATCGCTACTGCCAAGGGTTCCAACACCAGTGCAAATAAAAGGGGTGAAAGGGGACAGCCCTGACGGGTACCTCTACCCAATGTGAAAAAGTCTGAATTGCAGCCAGGGAGCCGTATTCTTGTCTTCGGAGAGTCATATAAGGCGTGTATACCGGCTAAAAATTCGTTATTAAAGCCCATTTTTCGTAGCAAGGAAAACATATAGGGCCAAAGAACACTGTGAAAGGCCTTGTTTATATCCAGACTCATCAGCAAGACCTCTTTAGAATGTAAATTAGCATCTTGAATAACGTTGAGCGTGAGGCGAATATTATCAGTGATAAATCTGTCTGGGATAAATCCAGATTGGTCCGGAGAGACCAAAGAGGAGATAATAGGGGCCAACCTGTCTGCCAAGATGCGGCTAAATATTTTCAGATCATTATTCATTACTGAGATTGGTCTATAATTTTGTGGTAAGCTGTGATCTTTCTGTGGTTTGGGTATTAAAGACATGTTAGCCAACAGCATCTCCTCCGGGAACCTACCCCCCTGCAAAACATCATTAAATAAAGTTATCAGATAGGGAGCCAAAGTAGAGGCAAAATGTTTGTAATAACTAGCAGTGAACCCGTCTGGACCTGGCGCAGTAGAGCTTTTCAGGGCGCTAATTACACGAGTTATCTCCTCCAGAGTGCAGGGGGCATTAAGAGAAGCAACTTGAGAAGGTGTGAGAGCAGGGAGGGGTATAGAATCCAGCCACGAGGCTGCTGGTGAAACAGAGTCCGACCGTGGAGGGGCTAATAGGTTAGAATAAAAGTTTTCAAAAATGCCCAAAACCTCCTGAGGCAGAGATGAGATAGTACCCGAGTTAGTATGCAATTTATAAATATGTGGGGGACGCATGGAGTGATTCAGTTTCCTTGCAAACATAGTGGAAGCCGAGTTGCTATGTAACAAAAACGAGGCTTTTGACCAGCGGAGAGCTTTTTCAGTTTTTTGGGATAGCAGAGTATTCAATTCTAAGCGCTTTTGAGATAGCAACTGTTTATTAAGAAAAGATGGGTTAGCAATATGACTTCGGTAATGTGCTTCCAACTCTCGGGTAAGAAGCAGAATTTGCTGCCATCGTTTTCTATTTCTGGATGAAGCCATAGAAATAAGGCGGCCTCGTAGGACCGCCTTATGGGCTACCCATAATGTGGCTGGAGAAATATCAGGAGTCGAATTAGATTGAAAATATTCCAAAATAGATGCAGCTACTTCATGGCGGGAGTCAACATCCGTAAGCATAGAATCATTGAGTCTCCATGAGAAGGGAGTGGGTGCAAGTCCCATACATGTGATAGACAAGGCTATAATATTGTGATCCGACCAAGGACTCAAGTGGATGTTCGCTATCCTAGAATTTGCTAATAAAATAGGGGTGCAATAAATATAGTCTAATCTAGCATAAGAGTCATGTGGGTGAGAATAAAATGAATATTCTCTAGCTCCTACATTATGCGCCCTCCAGGCATCTACTAACTGGAAGGCCTCTAGTCTTTTAGTAAGTGATTTTGGGAAGGCGTGGGAAGAGTGCAAGAGTGAGCTACGGTCCAAAAGAGGATTTGCTACCAGGTTGAAATCACCACCCACCAATAGATGGGGTGACAAAAATCTATCAAGAACATCAAAAAATTTTGAGAAAAAGGTAGCTTGTGCCGAATTCGGTGCGTAAACATTTGCTATTGTAAGTTCTCGGCCTGAAAGGGTGCCCTTAAGAATAATAAACCTACTGTCTGGATCACGGTACACATGTTGAACCTCAAAGGGGATTGAATTATGCAGAAAAATGGCCACCCCTCTACTCTTGGAGGAGTGTAAAGTATAATACCCTTGTCTATAGGATTTGTGAAAATATGTCGGGTGTTTTGCGGCTGCAAAATGTGTTTCCTGCAATAAAATAATTTTAGCCCCTAATCGCCTATACTGGAGAAAGGCTGTTTTGCGTTTGTTTGGCGAATTGAAACCCTGGACATTATGCGAGATACATTGAATTACCATAATATGCAAAAATTATTACCATCAGCAAAAAAATACACATTGACAAGACATATACTCGAATTATTTGGCTAGATGTAAGGACCTTCAAGTCCATAACAAATAGATTTACGGGTAGCATTACCAGTCTGGGGGACATCCAGACCCCAAAATGGGGGTCGTGACGTCCACACACCGGCATCAAGCCAACATCATGTACGAAATTTTTAAGGAAAAAAGAGACAAAAAACAGTAAAAGTGAAGCAATGATAGCTGCGACAATGAAAAGAGTAACTGAGAGACATGGATCAGGTATGCAATTAGCTGTACCTGAAAAAACAAAAAATTTCAACATCAAAGGGCCAATCGGGCCCAAACCCTGTCTCCATAACACATGAAAAACGGAGCCGTCACCCCACATTCGGGCGGTGATTCCTCCGGTCATGTCAGGAGGCAGGGTGGGGTAACGTGTCCAAGAGTTGTGAGGCCATGAATCAGTGGGCGATATTCAGAGGGCCCGAAGACCCTTGTTAGACTTAAACACATCCAGTTATCAACGAGAGAGCATATATAGTCTATATAAACACAGAAACAGCTCAACAGCGTCCACAAAAACACATATATATACCCCAAGGTGTAGGGGGTGCTGAAAAATAGACACCCCGTGGGTTGCCTCCTATCCCAGTATGTCTTCTTTGGTCAGGAAATCCTTTAGACACAGAACAATGTCCCTAGGCGGTTTATCACTAGGGGGTTTAGGGCGCAGGGCTCTATGGATGCGATCACAGGCAAAGGACCCGGGGCTGCGATCCGGAAGGAGAGATTTGAATAGCTTGGTAACGGTTTGTGAGAGATCAGAAACAGATTCCGGAATTCCCCTGACTCGCAGATTATTTCTGCGGTTGCGATTATCAAGGTCTTCAACCTGTGCCTGCAATTGTAAAAAGGCCGTTTGTAGATGATCATGTTCTCTGGAAAGGTCCCCATAGGCTAGGCTAAGTTCATCATGTTTAGTTTCCAAGCGATCGGTTCTAGAGCCCAATGTGGCTATTTCTTGAGAGAGAACATTAGTGCTTTTGTGTAATTCTGATTGGAATTTGGCGGCCAATTTGGTGTACATGGTTTCCAAGCAAGATTCCAGGTCACCCTTTGTAAGTTGCTGTGCATCTTCACTGACCAGAGTTAATGAAGGAGCTGTGATATCCCGCATGGGTTCGGATGGGGATGCTCGTTCTGCGTCACCTAGAGACATGTTGCAAATCTCGTGTGTCTTAAGTAGATATGTAGTGAGGGACTTTTGAGCTTGTCCCTTCTTTTTTTTGGTGGACGGCATACAGAGAGTCTCCCGGGGGTGATCAACTGGAAATTGGATGATAAAAGGAGATAATGACCCCAGGGGACCTATAACGCCCGAATCAGGTTTAGGGTTGTATTTACATAAACGCTGTCAAGCTTATCCGAAAAAACTTTATATTGTAAATACAGTTAGCAAGCTGTGAGGATGTAGAGTGGACATAGGCCGTGGTGCACCCCATTAATAGCTCCAGGATCTGGGAGGAACGGGGGGGCAAGTATAGGACAGAGGATCCCTCATGATGGCCTAAGAATCCTCCAGGGCAAATATAGTCAGCCCATGCACCCCTCCAGGGCAGTATATAGGCCTCAGTGGGTTTCTGGGCCCAGCAAAGGCCTCAATCACAGAGGAAAGGGGTCCCTGGAGTGGTGGGCGGGAGCCCCGTCTCCCGAGTCGTCAAAGGGGGATAGGATGGTCAGTATCTACCAGCCTCCTGCACTCACCGTGGCTCGGATGTGAGGGGGAGGAGGTCCGGTCCGGATGCAGTAGGCCGCAGCCACAGGGAACGGCAATATGCTGCGCCGTCTCTTCCCCAGGTCCAGGGGATGCAGAGGATGTCACCGATGTCTCAGGAGGATCTGCCGCCGCCCGGATGGTAGCGGATGCAGACAGAAGCCTCCGGAGTCACAGACCATGCGGCCGCGCTAGGCCGCGCGCATCCACCGCCACAGATGGCGGAGATATCCGGAGATGGCCTCTCTCCCAGGCACAGGGGAAGCACCTAAGGATCCAGCTGCTCCGCCGTGGTCCGCAGCAGCACGGATGGCGGTGGATTGTGTAGGTCGGCGACGGAGCTCCGGATTATGCGGCTGCTCCGGTCGCCATCTTGGACACGCCCCGGTGCTCAGGAATTATTGAGTGAAATGGGTGGTTTTTCCACTCAGCGGACAGGAGTGGAGGAGCAGGAGCATCTGGTAGAGGAGGAGGAGGAGACAGAGGACCCAGACGCACCGTGGCAGTATGCTGCGGAGATGGAGGCAGGGAGTCCCTCGCATTCCTTGGCACAAATGGCCCATAGCATGCTCGGTTGCTTGCGTAGCGACAGCCGAATAATAACCATCAGACAGAGGGATGACTTTTGGCTGTCCACCTTGTTGGACCCTCGCTACCGTTCAAAAATGGTGGCCTTTTTCACACCTGCTGAGAGGGAGGCCAAAATAAAGTACTATAAAAACCACCTATGTAGTCAGTTGGTCTCTGCCTTTCTGCGCCAACGTCCATCCTCAGACACTGTGGGCCCTGTGCGCTCGCGTTCCGCTGCCATGGCAGCAGGGGAGGGGTGGGGTAGTAGGAGCAGTGGCAGCTCCACCAGCAGCGGCTGCCTCAGTCTGCAGTCGATGATGAGTAGCTTTCTTCACCAGCTGCAGCAGCAGCAGCATCAGGTGGACCTGGAGCAGGACCTCAAACAACAGGCTCGGGCCTACTTGGACAGCACCCTGCCAACCGAGGTAGACAATCCCCTTGACTACTGGGCAACGAAACTTGACCTTTGGCCCCAACTAGCTGAATTTGCCCTTGAAAGGCTGTCATGCCCGGCCAGTAGCATGGCATCGGAGCGCGTGTTTAGTCCGGCAGGAGGTATTGTAACTCCGCAGAGGACACGACTGTCCACCCAAAGTGTGGAGAGACTCACGTTTGTGAAAATGAATCAGGCGTGGATTAGTCTGGATTTCAAACCACCAGTTCCTGACACAACTGACTAAATCCGCCATGAATCATGCCCCAAACATGTTATTATTTTTAACATAGGCCTCTGTATGGCCTTCAATTTAAGCTGCTTACGCTTCGCCACTCTGCCATGGGCCCCTGTACCGCCTCCTCTTGCTGCTGCCAGGTCCAGAGTGTGTCATGGGTCCCTGTACGGCCTCCCATTGCTGCTGACTTCATCGCCAGACTCTGCCATGTGCCACTTTCAGGTCTCCTTACACTGTTGGTGGGTTCCATTTTGTGATAGGGTGCTGTATGGCCTTCCATTGCTGCTGCCTCCACCGCCACCCTGCGCCATGTGCCTCTGTCGTCTGCTCACGCTGCTGACGGCTTCCGCTTTTTAACCTAGACCTGTGTATGGCTTCAGAATAATGCTGCCTACACCGCCACCCTGCGCCATGTGCCTCTGTCGTCTGCTCACACTGCTGCCAGGTCCATACTGATTCATGGCCCCCTGTACCGGCTCCTCATGAACGTGGTTCAGCGGGTTTGCATCACTTAACGGCAAATCGTTGACAAACGCTGGGACGTTCAGTGTTGTGCGCATTAAGCCAGACACCAAAGGGCAGCACAGACCTGTTATTACTCGCTCAAGCATGGCTGAACAAAACCAGTCTCTACCACAAATTGGACCCAGACCTGCCCAGGGTCTCGTAAGTAGATTGCACGGAGGAGTAGAGTTCGTTATTGGAATTAACTGTGAGGGACTTTTAAACCTAGGCCTGTGTATGGCCTTCAATTGAAGCTGCTTCTGCTCCGCCACTCTGCCATTGGACTCTTGATAGTCATCTCTCCACGCTGCTGCTGGGGGGACTTTTTAACATAGGCCTCTGTATGGCCTTCAATTTTAGCTGCTTACGCTCCGCCACTCTGCCATGGGCCCCTGTACCGCCTCATGCTGCTGCCAGGCCCGTAATCTGCCATGGGCCCCCGTACCGACTCCTCATGCTGCTGCCAGGCCCGTAATCTGTCATGGGCCCCTGTACCGCCTCCTCATGCTGCTGCCAGGTCCAGAGTGTGTCATGGGTCCCTGTACGGCCTCCCATTGCTGCTGTCTCCATCGCCACACTCTGCCATGTGCCACTTTCAGGTCTCCTCACACTGCTGGTGGGTTCCATTTTGTCATAGGGTGCTGTATGGCCTCCCATTGCTGCTGCCTCCACCGCCACCCTGCGCCATGTGCCTGTCGTCTGCTCACGCTGCTGACGGCTTCCGCTTTTTAACCGAGGCCTGTGTTTGGCTTCCGAATACTGCTGCATCCACCGCCACCCTGCGCCATGTGTCTCTGTCGTCTGCTCACGCTGCTGACGGCTTCCGCTTTTTAACCTAGGCCTGTGTATGGCTTCCGAATACTGCTGCCTCCACCGCCACCCTGTGCCATGTGCCACTTTCAGGTCTCCTTACACTGTTGGTGGGTTCCATTTTGTGATAGGGTGCTGTATGGCCTTCCATTGCTGCTGCCTCCACCGCCACCCTGCGCCATGTGCCTCTGTCGTCTGCTCACGCTGCTGACGGCTTCCGCTTTTTAACCGAGGCCTGTGTTTGGCTTCCGAATACTGCTGCATCCACCGCCCGCCCACTGCTGCTGCCAGGCCCGTAATCTGTCATGGGCTCCTGTACCGCCTCCTCATGCTGCTGCCAGGTCCAGAGTGTGTCATGGGTCCCTGTACGGCCTCCCATTGCTGCTGTCTCCATCGCCACACTCTGCCATGTGCCACTTTCAGGTCTCCTCACACTGCTGGTGGGTTCCATTTTGTCATAGGGTGCTGTATGGCCTCCCATTGCTGCTGCCTCCACCGCCACACTGTGGCTCCACACTCTGGTTTTGGCCCCGTGACTGCCCAAATGAGTGAAGTGTGCGGTGATTCTAAGATCGACGGCACTCATCTGCATGTCATACTGACTGACAGTATTATTTCTCTTCCCCAGCAGACTCCAAGGGCATTTAAATTAAAGGTATAGTGTTCTGCACTAATATAAAGGCTCTCTGAAGCCTAGAAACACCCTTTTTATAAGTTAAATTCGCAGCGAATATATTCGCCTCGAATCGAATTTATTCCGCGAATTCGGTGAATCAGCCGAATCGAATTTTTGAATAATTCGCTCATCTCTAATAGAGAGTTTAGTAGGAGTTAGGAGGGCTACCTCGTATTTGGTCAATCTTGCTGCAGAGAGATGTTTAGTTTGGACCTGGTTTAGGATCTCTTGCACCGAGTGCGGAGTGTAGAGTGTGAGGGGTGAATCCAAAACAATGTCACCCACTTTTTGGACAAGGACAGCACAAGCAGCCACTGCCCTCACACAACCCGGGGACCCTTTGATGACTGGGTCCAGAGCGGTCGATAGGTACATGATGGGGCGGTACTTGGTTCTGTGAAGTTGGGTTAGTACTCCGGTTGCATGGCCCTGACTTTCGTGACAGAAAAGGTAGAAAGGTAGGTCATAGTTGGGTAGACCTAGGGCTGGTGCTATTGAGAGTTCCTGGGTCAAATCTTGAAGAGTTGACCAGTCGTCGTCTGACATTTGAAACGGTGTTTTGGATGTCAGCTCATACAGGGGTCCAAGTCTGACCGAGATGTTGGGGACCCAATCTCTGCAGTAGTTGATAAGGCCGAGGACGGCTCTCAGCTGACGGTGGTTTTTGGGTCTCTTTAGGTCTTGCAATGTCTGCACTCTTTGGGTTGTTAGGTGCCTGGTGCCCTGAGAAATACAATGCCCCTGTCAGGAATGGACTCAGCACTGGTGGTGGGACTCACCTGCCGTGTGGGCTGCAGTGCCAGAGCTGACCAGCGGGTGCTCTCAGCAGCCAGAAGCTCACTTTTGCAATCAGCCAAACCTGGGGCTGATTGCAGAAAGGTGTATTTAAGGCATGGCCAGGCCTGTGATCTGGGCCTTGGTGTATGTTTTCCCATGAGCCTCTGTACCTGGTATCCTGTGTTCCTGCTTTGTTGCTGACCCTGCTTGATCCTGACCTCTGCTGACCGTCTCCTGTTGAACCCCTGGCTTGCCTGACCATCCTTCTGCCTGATCCCCTGTATCGCGCTGCCCGTGAGTTACTGAACCCGGCTTGTGACCCTGACCATTCTCTGCCTGCTCCTTTGGTACCCTGCTGCCCGCACATTGCTGACCCGGCTCGTCTGACCATGCTAACTACTCTGCCATCCATCCATCCATCCTGCACGGATCCAGCCGTCCCTGCTCACACCTTCTGCCTCTTCACATCAGGCTTCCTACCAGCACATACCTCTGGCGGATCCCTCTACCACTAGCAGGTGTACTCAGGGGCCACGACCTGGTTCCTGTCTGCTCCAAGTCCATCCCCACCATCAGGGGCCCTAGTGAATAAGCAGACTGGGACTTAGACTCCGCGCCCTGGGGAATCCTGTCCTGAGGACCGCTAGAGGTACCACCAAACAGTCATTACAGAACCCTTCGGCCGGCCTGACCATTCCACCTCTCCAGCCCTGACTACGCCTGTGTTCCTGCACCTACTAAGATTAGTGGAAGGTTGGTTTGTTCACTGTGCGTTTATATATATATCTGGGTGGCTAATAATAAACTGTATTATTATACTATACCTGAAACCTGCGTTTCCCTGTGTCAGTCCACACCTTTCTGGTCACTCCTAGATTCCTGACAGCCCCAAGAAGATGACTTTCTCCTGGCAGAGTTGTAATTTCTCCTTGCTGGCCTTGTTGCCCGTTTACGCCAGATGGTTGAGTAATGAAACAGTATGTTGATAACAATCCTTTTTAGTGGGACAGCAGAGTAGCAACTCATCAGCATACTGTAACAACACCACCTCTGGATTCATTGTGGTGCACTGATCTAACACGATTTTCAGCTTGCAGCTGTATTCCGAGGGACTGGTTACCGCCCCCTGGGGGAGACGGGTCCAGGTAAGTTGTCGGCCCTGGAAGGAGAAGGCAAAAAGGTACTGACACTGGGGATCCAGGGGTACCGAGAAAAACGTGTTTGATAGATCAATGACGGTAAAAAATTTTGCATTGGGTGGTACGGTTGCCAGCAGGGTGTGTGGATTGGGCACCAAAGGGGCATCACTGATGATGATTTTGTTTATCGCTCTCAGGTCATGTACCAGCCGGTAGGTGGTCGGTTGACCCGGTGCTGTCTTTTTGGCTACTGGGAATAATGGTGTGTTACACGGCGACTGGGTTGGGGTGAGGACCTTTATCTGTAGATAATGGTCGATCTGGGTTTTTAGGCTGTCCATTTGGGCTACACTTAAAGGGTATTGTGGTAGTTGTGGTAATACGCTTCCTGGTCTGATGTTGACTGTAGTTGGAGGTACCGGCAAGAGACCCACATCATATTTATCAGCCGCCCAAACTTTGGGGTCAACTTCAGCCAATACGTCCAACTCCAGACAATATGTAGCCTCGGTGAGATAAGGTAGGGCCAACAATGTGCACAGTCTTTCTTCCGACAGGGCACTACTCACCACAACACCCGATGGGGTGAACTCAATGACAGCTTGAATGTCTGACAAGATGTCCGCTCCCAAAAGATTGATGGGGACGTCATCTGAGACCAGCACTGACCTGACAGCCTCAGTGTGCAGACCTAACCTGCAATGGAGTGGTTTGGTGGACTGTAGAGACACCGTTTGACCTGTGAGACCTACCGTCGGTGTGCTTTCCCCTGAGAGGGGTACCTTGCCTTGGATGTCCTGTTTTCGCAAGACTGTTCTGGCTGCACCGGTGTCGATGAGGCAAGGGAGGGGATATTTTAATTCCTCGAGAAAAAGATGGACCTGGGCCGACACCGATTTGCCAACTTCCTATGAGGATTCATAGGAGTTACTTACCATTGTGGTGACAGGGGCGGAGGACTCATCAGGAATGAACTGCCACCGACCTTTAGGTAATTGGGGACAGCTTCTCCTTATGTGCCCCGTTTGGTTGCACTGAAAACACCTGGGTGGGGGCCTATCCTTCCTGTGACCCGGATCCCTTGGTTTTTCGTGTGGGGTCTGGGACATAAGAACTTTGGCCTTGTCCTGTTTTCTTCTATCCATTTCCCTCTCTATTGCCGCAAGAGTGGAAAGGATAGCAGGGATAGACATCTCATTATATTCGGGTTGGGCCAGAACCAGCCTTTTCCGAATTTTAGTATTGATGCCTTCCAAAAATTTGTCCCGCAACAGAATGTGCGTCGCGGTCACCTTTACCCCTTCAGTTGTAGCATCAGGTCCAACTTCCAGATCCGCATTTAGTGCCGTCTGCTTGAGAAGCAGGCGCTTTCCTCATTAGGAGCCTGGGTGAGCTTCATCATGTCCGTAGTAGAGGTAGCACCATACATTTCTGGAAGCTTTGCCTTTAGCTGTGTACAGAACTCTTTGCCCCCTGAAGTCATCTCCTCATGAGTGGTTATAAAGCACCCTGCAATCACTGTACTGGCCACTTCCATGCCCTCCTTTGCCCGCAGGATCTGCACACAATCTGACCCGCTCATACCATAGCTGAACTGGTTTTGTCCAAACATTCGAGCAAATCCTCTCGGATTGACTCGATAGTCCGGGAGCTCAGCCAGAATAGTGCAGATCTCTGCCGGGGTGAAGGGGACATGCCAAACTACTCGTTCCCCTAAAGTCCTTTCCCCCTGTGCATTGGGAGGACCTTCAAATTGCTGCACCCTGACTGGATAGGCCTCGGTCCGGAAGGAGTGCAAGGGCTGGCCCAGCTTCATCGGTGGGCTTAGATTAACCACCTCGCTTACTGCACCTTCAGGTTTGAGGTCCCTCAGATCAGGGTATAGCTGGGGGGCAGGGGTCTGATCAGTGGTTCGTAGCGCTTTGATGCAATCCGCCCTGTTTCTTAACCGGGTGTCTATTCCCCTTGATTCGCAGATAGTCTGCAAATCGGTTGTTGAGAAGACTTCGTAGTTGGAAACAGAAGGAGCTGGGGTGAAGCAGGGAGAAGGGAGAGGCTGAGGCATAGATATAATAGACATGAAAGGTACGTCAAGAGTGACATCACTAGCAGAAGAGACAGGTGCAGTTATACTTATCTCTGCCACTGTTGGTTGTTCGGGAACCCCAGCAGACCCTGATCCTGCCTGCCTTAGTAGAGTCAGCCCTGAAAGAGCTTCCTCCACCTCTGACACCGGATCCTCCTGTTTTATTCCCTCTGGAGGCCAGGTATACATCACCTGGTTCTTCCGGACAGACACCAGTTTATGTATGCCCTGCTTCCCTAATTGGATTGACCTGTGAAGCCATAGCTGTGCGATCTCTAGTTCTGACGCCTGCATCCGTGGTCCAAATTCAGAGATGAATTTTTCCCACCTCCATGCGTCAAATGTACCTTCCTGGGGAATTTCCCATCTGGTACCCTTCGACCATTTATTCCATCTTTTGAGGGGTTCTGTAGACTTCCCCCCCAAACTCACCTTCATCAGTTGTGCAGCTGTCCTTACCCTGAAGAGGGCTGGTTCCCCCTCTCTCTTCATGGACTGACTACTGCCCATCGTGACTAGTCACTGGTATATATCCCGCGTTTACCCCCTGGAGCACTCGGTGGGATCCTACCGAGAGGCCTGATTCCACCACTTTCCCAGCACAGCGTAATTTATGTGATTCTTATCGATCACCCGAAGCGCATCAAGTGGCGGTCAGACTGAGAGCACACCTCCCACAGCGCAATTTATGTGATCCTGACCACCCAAAGTGTTTGTGGTAACCAGGCTAAGCGTTACACTTCCCTGGACCGCCCACTCGCACAGCGCAATTTATGTGATCCTGACCACCCAAAGTGTTTGTGGTAACCAGGCTAAGCGTTACACTTCCCTGTACCGCCTACTCCCACAGCGCAATTTATGTGATCCTGACCACCCGAAGTGTTTTTGGTAACCAGGCTAAGCGTTACACTTCCCTGGACCGCCCACTCGCACAGCGCAATTTATGTGATCCTGACCACCCGAAGTGTTTGTGGTAACCAGGCTAAGCGTTACACTTCCCTGGACCGCCCACTCGCACAGCGCAATTTATGTGATCCTGACCACCCGAAGTGTTTGTGGTAACCAGGCTAAGCGTTACACTTCCCTGGACCGCCCACTCGCACAGCGCAATTTATGTGATCCTGACCACCCAAAGTGTTTGTGGTAACCAGGCTAAGCGTTACACTTGACAAAGCGCATGCGCGCGAAACATGTTGTCCCAGCAACCGGCCTCTTCCTTCTAAAGCTGCGGCTCCAGCAAGAGTTCCCCCCCTCTGTCTCTCCACATCGTGGTGACGTCATCCAGGACGCTGGGACGTCGGGTAAACGTGGTCCCTGCACTGACAGGCATTCTACTCCACTGCTTCCCTCTGAGCGGACGGGCCGTCCATCTTGGAACCTGGCTTCCTAAAGCCACAGGCTGGTTATTTATTATTGTTTTACCATATGACTTATTAAAGACACACCTCCATACAAGGTGTATTATTTCTATCACAAAACTACACAGCGCCTGGCTCCTGTTCATACCTCCCACAAACCGATGTGTTTTTACCATGGCAGCAGTGAGTTTTTTCCCCACCAATCATAGTTGACATATACCATTCACTTATTTCCTTTGGGACACATCTGTGCGCTTTTATCCAGACCGCACTTCCCTGGACCGCCCACTCGCACAGCGCAATTTATGTGATCCTGACCACCCGAAGTGTTTTTGGTAACCAGGCTAAGCGTTACACTTCCCTGGACCGCCCACTCGCACAGCGTAATTTATGTGGTTCTCATCACCCACTGTGTTTGGCAGGCCACACCGCACAATGATGAAAGTGGCTTTTCTCTCTCTGCACACAGTAGCTAACACAAGTCAAAACAAAAAGAGGGGTTCTTGGATGTTACTTAGGGGTCACTGGTTGGCCGGAAACCTGCTAACTGACCTTTAGGAAATTTGTGTAAAGAAAAAAACTTTCCTAAAACACACAGAAAAAACCCTTTTCATCCTGAAAAACCGTTAAAAAGGACAAAGTGGATCCTTATGAAAAACACGGGACGCTTCGCAGTAAAACAATTACACAGAGGTGAACCAAAAAACTGTGCCAAAAATAACCCCTGTTGCTAACGCGAAAATCGCTCCTACCTGGCTCGCCAAACTGTCTTGGAAATTCGCTTTTAACGAATTTCTCCTTACCGTGAGTACTCGCAGTTGGATGCGCAGCAATCCCCCATAAAGCTGTGCGAATCTCGCTTACCACGACTGCAGCTAAACTACACGATTCCTGCCCATCCAACTGGGTTAGCTCTGTTGAAATGTGGGGGATGGAGCTCCGTTACCCAGGACTGATCACACGACACTCTCAGGTTGCTGTTGGAATTCACATAGAGGAAGTTTTCATTCTCAGCCTCTGGTTTTATTACAAACACACACACGCCCCCCACATGAATAAGGTCAATCCCCTCCCACAGAACAATGCAATGGGGAGTGCCTATACACAGGATGTACATTCTGATTGGAGCATAGCCTTTCCTTTTATCTATCACCCGTCCTCCCCCATGAGCCCTCTGAGGTCAGCAGGCTTCCTCCCCTCCCCCCATGAACTCTCTATGGAGAGCATATTTCCTGTCCTAGTAGCTCCTAGTGATATGTAAATTCTCTGTACAAGCATTCCCTAGAAACATCAGTCTGTACCTGGATGGGCCCGATACGATCTTTATTAAAACACATCCATCCAGATACAGTTTCAGGTTGGTAATGGTTTGTAAGATATGCATAAGCCTACACACAGAGTTCACACCGCTTGGCGCCTTGCGTTATGAAGTCCATGTGGTACTATGCTGCTGATATGTGGATACAGGCCCGCGGCCTACCGCCGGCGGCATTCGCATCGAATGCCGTGGTGGTATACACACCGGTCTATAAGCGCAGATCTGCCATCTCATCCATTACCAAGCTGAGTACTGTAATACATACATTGTACATGCGCATGGCCCAATTGCAGCCTTCAGAGCTTTAATTAAGCCACACGAGAGACATATGAATAACACTCATATATGACACATTTAAAGTTCAACCAACCATACAAAATTTCCATGACACAACTAAACTGGGGAAATATTTCCTGACTCCTCCCTCAGTTGCAAATGAGAGTGCGACAAAAAGGGGATGTGTTAAATGTATGGGGATGTAACAGAAAGTAATGTTACTGGCGCTGCAGGACTCCCTTTCATCCACAAGATGGCAGCAGCAGGTGTGCTCTTTAGCTTGTGATTGTCTTTAGGCTGCGGCATTCTGGGAGATGTAGTTTGGAGGAGGATTAGAATCATTGCCGTTGACTACAGCATCCAGTGATGCCTGAGATCAGGAGAAGTCTTAAGAATAGAAAAGCCCAGGAAAGAGTAAGGCAGTTGTAGAGAACACCAACCAGTGGCTGAGAGAAAGAGGTGCTGTTCTGAGTCTCGCTGGGAGTGGCAAGAGCCGCTGATCTGCAGTATGCTGATCACTGATGTACCCTGACCCAGCAAGCTAGGCTTTGTTTTGACATCAGCTGTTCCAGTACCCTTTCTGGATCAAAAGTCTGTGAACCAGGCTGCTGCTATTCAGACCCACTTAAGGAATCACAAAGGTGAACTGCCAGAGTGTTGTCATCTTTCCTGCCACAAGTAAGAGTCACCAAATAAAGGAGGGTCCCCCCAACATTCAGCCAACCGATACAGGAGGATTCCAGACATAGAGAGTGGTGAGTGGGTCACAGACCTACAGTTAGTCTGAGCCTTTGATGGTGTCCACTTGCAAGAAGTTGACATGTCCTTCTCCCAATGTCTTCAAGGGCCCCAACCTAGCCGGTAGAAGATTCACTTTAAGGACTATAGTTAGACAACTTTATCCTGAAGGCATAAAGTTTAACTTTAAATTCTTCTCCTCGGGACTAACCCTAGTCCCCTTGTCTGAGAGCTCTCAAGTGGCATAGCCTGATCTCTGTTATTACTTTTGTGGTCACTTGGGGCAAATCATCTCATATAGAGAACTACTGTTTATGCCGTTGGGGATCACAGTATATATAAGGTCCACAGAAAGATAAACTGGTGGTGTCAGTGGGACTGAGGCCTCACGTGGGGCTAAACAAGAGCAGAGCACCAAAATCAAACATGGGCCCCTGAGGGTGTAGCACTACATGTGGGGGCTGGTCCAGGATTCCTCTGCTGTATGTGCCAGTAAGTCATTTAATGAGCCAGAAGATAACATGGAGCCCACAACAGCTGATAAGTGGTACCAAGAACAAAAACTGGAATTGTGTGGTGATTGGTACCTGGGGGAACATGGTCTGAAGAACAGGTGTGACAGACACCAGTAACATTGGTCCCTGGCCAACAAGTATTCATCCTTAAATGTGAAGACAAATCCATACACTCGTCACACCTGTGTCCTGACAGAATGGAAGAAAGGGATTCCTGCTGTGCTGCAAGGGGGAAGACTCCAACTGGCTGATTCAATTGAAGTCCAGTTAATCCAATTAGGCAGACCAAGAGCAAATTCAGAAAGCTCTGGGCGAGCCACATCTGACCCAAAAGTAGTCACCTCCACTTCTGCCTTTATTAAAGGACTCTCAGTTTCTCTTGTGGCTGAGTTTGGAAAGCCATTAGAAGGTCTTCAATTCAAGCCATCGAGGAGTGGGAGGTGGTTGGCAATGTCAAGAGTCAGAGAGTAATCAAGAGGCTACGGGGTCCATATTTAGACACGATCTAGAATCTAAAGAATGATAAGATGCACTGCACCTGAATGCCTGGAGGCTCTTTGCGAAATCTATGTGAGAGTCAAAAATTGTACTGAGTTTATATATCTCTCCAAGCATACTTGACAACAAGAGAATGAGAAGCTGTCAGACTATGTCAGGTGACTAGGCAAAATTCTTCACCAAGTTATAGTGAAAGGTGGTATGGAAGTGGAAGCTGCCATTAAGGCCTTTTATAGCAAGTTCAGAAAGGGGCCCAGCCTTTAGATCCCATTCAGTCCCAGCTTAGGGCTGGAGATCCAAATGACTCACTGATGTACTTTAAATTAATAAAGACTATCAGGGAGGAAGAAGTTCTCATTGCCACTGAGTCAGAGACCCCCAAAAGATATAAATCTTGTGCCACTACTTATTTCTCTCAAGTTAGCTTGAACACTGGTCCCAGAAAAGGGGTATCTGCACTTACAGACATGATGACTTTGGCCATAGCCCAAATGTTGCAGAAGAAAACTACTCTACAGCAGGATTTATGTAAAATCCAAAAGACTGTAGACAAGTGGTGGAAGCTCATACTAATATGCAACAGTCACTGACTGAAGTGAAGCAGATAGTGATGACATTGGCTCAGACAGAGAGGAACCTAGTCTATGCCCAGTTAGAAAGTGCTATCATTGCTGAGAAAAGAGATACATCTAGAGCCCAAAGCACTAGCGGGAAGACCATGGCCGAACTCACAGCTGAAGTTGTGAAAGTACTATTGAAACTATCCTTTGGTTTGGAGGAAGGAAACTCCAAAGAAGCTAGCTAAGGCTTGGAAACTATCAAAAGCTCCATATCCCAAGAAACTTAAAAATAGGGGCTGGGGACAATGGAGACAGTCCCCAGTGACCCTCCTGGAGAGCAGGGCAATCCTGCTTACTGGCACCCAGGCACAGGGAGTTGGTGCACACCCTCATTCCAGAATTACTAATACATCTCAAGAGAAACCAGCACCAAAGAAGAAAGGTAGCCATATTTGTACTACCGAACCTGGCCCAAACAAACTTCTTGATGACCTAGGGCAGGGGTAGGCAACCTGAGAGCCGCAGGACTACACGTTCCATCATGCTTCTGCAAGTCATAGCTGTAACTGTCAGTTTTGTAATCTTTGCAATGCCTCATGGGAAATGTAGTTCTACAACAGCTAGAGAGCCACAGGTCCTGTTATCTCCATCCAGGTAGAAGGAGTCTACACTAAGGCACTGATGAATACTGGAACTTAAGTGACCCTATTCTATCTAGACTTCTATGGAAAGTAATTGAAGCCTATATCACTCCAGTAATTGGATGAATTAAATGTCTGGGGAATCAGGACTCAAACGTTCCTGTATGATGGGCATGTCTCTGTCAGGTAAGGGCATGTCTCTATCAGGTAAGGTCTCTATCAGGTAAGTCCTTTATTAAAAATAAAAAAAAATACCCTGAAGTAGATCCAGCGTCAATCACAATGCCTGCCACCACAGCCAACCCTGAAAAAAAAATCTGCTCTGCCACCGCTGCTGGAAAAAAGAAGAGGATAGATATGATTTGGGGACAGCCCCCACGTTATTTTGAGTTGTACAATGAGAAGGAGTGATTGTGGTAATACCAGGTTGTGCCCAACTCATTGCCACGTTACCCTGTGTCCCTCCACCAGAATGACGCCCTCCGTGTGTCCCAGCCAAATTTTGGATGCCCTCATGTGTTGTTACCACCCTCAATTGATTCTAAAAGGTAGGTGGTTTCTTGTCCTATGTATGTGTAAGTGGCCCATCACCATAATGACATATTGCTTTTCCTTTTATTTTTGTTGGCAGAAAAAAATATGAGAAGATTGATAAAGAAATGACAAATATGAGGTAGGAGAGAGCAGAGTCACGGAGGCCAAGGGAGTGGAGTTTATTGAGGAGGAGTGGGTGGTCAACTGTGCCAAAGGCAGCAGAGAGTCTAAAAGTATAAGTATGGAGTAATGGTGTCATTAGTCTATTGGTTTTAGCAACTAGTAGGTCATTAGTAAGTTTTACAAACAAAGGATTTCCCAGCAACACTTACCAGCCAGCCTGCAAAACAACCAATTAGGCCCATTCTTACAGTTTGTGTTAAAGCGGAGCTCCACCCAAAAGGGGAAGTTCCGCTTTATGGATTGCTCCCCCGCTCCCCATTAAGGATTGACACCTTTGGGGGGAGGGTACCCGAATTTGACAGGCACCCGCTCCCACTTCCGGTCCTCCCTCCCTGTAGTCTTTTTGGACACGTGACAGGTCCCAGAAGACTACAGGACCATTCATGAAGCGCATCGCTACTCGTGCATGCGCAGTGGGTACCCGGCTGTGAAGCCGCAAGCTGCACAGCCGGGTGCCCACACTGAAGATGCCAACCTCCTGGAATACAGGACAGCCAGTGAAACGAGCTGTGAGGGACACACTGCGGGACCGAGGGACAGGTAAGTGGCTGTTTTTTAAAAGTCAGCAGCTACAGCTTTTGTAGCTGCTGACTTTTATTTTTTGACAGCGTGAGTGGAACTCTGCTTTAAAAACAGAGGGTTGTGTTTGCACACATTTGCAAATACATGTGTAAGCCGCAGTCCTCTGTATGCTGTGGATCTAACTCTACAATTTCCAAAGCCGCCATAGTAGGAGCACATATATCAATGTGACTTTAGTCATAAAGGCAGTCAGTAGAAGAGTGAAGAAGGGAAGGGTTGAGTCTGCAAAGGTTTTTATGGGTAACTGTTTGCTGGTTGGTGACATTGGCAGTTGGAGACAGGGAGAGTGTAAAGCAGATAAGATTGTGATAAGAGAGAGGAAAAGGGGTATTAGAGAGGTTGCAGGAAGTGCACAGGGGAAGAACACAAGATCAAGGGTGTTGCCATTGGAGTGAGTGGTGGTTTGTGTCCATTTAGTTAGGTTAAAAGTTGAGGTTAAGTTGAGTAGCTGAGAGGAGGCTGAGGTGTTAGCATTGACTGGAATGTTAAAGTCACCAAGGATGATGGAGGGCACTTCAGAAGAAAGAAAGTAGGTTAGGGCAGCACAGTGGCTAAATGGTTAGCACTTCCACCTGGCTAGTACTAGGATCACTGGATCAAATCCTGACCACGGCACCACCTGCCTGGAGTTTACATGTTCTCTCTGTGCCTGCGTGGGTTTCCTCCGGGTATTCCGGTTTCCTCCCACTCTCTAAAGACATGCTGGTAGGTTAAGTGTCTCCTGTCTAAATTGGACCTAATATGTGTATGTATGGATGTGAGTTAGGGACCTTAGATTGTACACCCCTTGAGGGTTAGGGACTGATGTGAATGTACAATATATATGTAAAGTGTGGAGTACATTGACGGAGCTATATAAGTACCTGAAATAAATAAATAAGTAGGGTAGCCATGCAGAGAAGTCATCAAGAAAGCATGACATTGGTCCAGGAGGTGATAAATGACTGCAATCCTCAGACAAACTGTAGAGAAAAGACAAATATGGTGCACTTCCAAAAAGCAGAGGGACAGAGAGGGAGGTGTAGGAAGAACCTGGAAGGTGCTTTGTGAGGAAAGAAGAAGTCCAACTCTGCCTTCTTTTCATCCTCTGGGTCTGGGTAAGTGAGTCCAGAGGAGGCCGCCATGGGAGAGGGCAACTAGAGAGGCATTCCTGGAGCCAGGTTTCAGTAACAGAGAAGGGTTTGTTAGAGACTGAGAGAGCATTCCAAAGGACTCATAAAGGAGGGACTAGCTTATATAGTTACATAGTTAGTCTGGCTGAAAAAAGACAAAAGTCCATCCAGTTCAACCAACTGAAAGCAGGGGAATTGTGGGTGAGGATTGTGGCTGCTGCCAGAGAGGAGAGACTGCCAGTTCTGGGCAGGGAGACGTTTATGGTGGAGGACCAGGGTCTGGGGCGATATCCCTGGAAGTTAGGAATATTGGGGGAGGGAGTGAGGAAGGCGAGAGGAGAAATATGAGGGCAAATTCCCCAGTGATTGGGAAGAGATGACATTATATGGGTTCAGAAAGAGCAGGAGATGACAATTGCATCCATTTTGAATGTGCAGAAGTGAGGGTGATATGTATAGGTTGTGGGGTGGAGGAGAGGGGTAAAGAAACGAGAGTCTGAGGAGAGTGGACATTATTACAAAAAAGAAGGTCAGTGTGAGCATGTTAGAGGGGAAAGAGAGGGGAAAAGCAGGCTGAGGAAGAGAGATACTGTAAGAGATGAAAGGACACTTGCAGACTGTTTGGAGTGGAGCATGAATGCTTCTACTTGTGTTTATTGATGCGCCTTTGTCAAAGTACTGTATTAAATGTTCCAAACACTTAAGGCAGAAAATAGCACTTTACACAAAAATGGCCGTGCTTACCCCTCATCTGCCACCCCAAAGAGTTTTATTGAATTTATCAGTAGATGGGGGTGGGGGAGGTTTGAATAATTAATACATTAAGAGCTAATAAAAAGTACACATTGATGAAAGTGGAGGTTTTCTACCCTAAACAAATTGCAAAGCAGGATGAAGACAACAAGATAAGGGTCTGGAGAAAGGAAAATACAAAAGTATCAGATAAGGAATCATTACGCACATGTCTGTCTATTGCTTCTGTAGCACCCCCCTAGGTATGTAGGGGGAGCTGGCTGATTGATTTTAGTTAGAACAGCCCAGTCAAATTTTGGTCAGAGCTGAGAAGCTCTGCAGACAAGCACTCTGGCACTTCCCCTTGATCTGGAGAAGTCTCTAGAAGTCAGTGGGCGCGGGGGTGAGGAGTGGCTGGTTTGCACTCTCAAAGGATCCTGGCAAATTCGCAAGAACGAGGCTTGGCATGGGGTCAGGACATCCCTTAAGAGTGATCAAGTCTGCTCAGCAACAGAACAGATGGGTGGAAGATGGAGTGAGCAGGATGGAGTGTGGAGCCTGGGAGGGGGTCAATGCAGAGGGGCTACCTACAGGTAGAGGAGCTGGGAGGATCTCTCAGCCTCACCGTCCCCTGAGAGAGGACAGCCTGGGAAGCAGGGAAGGAGCCAGCCCAGCAAAAGGCCTTGAAGGCAGCCACCAACCCACAAGATTACAGGACACACTGAGTGTGTAACCCCACACCCCCTGGGTGGCATAAGGGGAAAGGGAATTTGGGAAACCTGACTATCCCCCATATGGGACTGCTTTCATTTAAGTTAGCAGCTTGGCCAGGGATTCTGTCAGGGATCGCCGCGGCGCTGGTCCCGGCGCATGCGCATTAGGCCTTCTCATGCGGGGATACGGGCGCTAGGGCTCGGTCCACCGCGGCGACGAGGTTTGCGCATGCGTACTAGCGTGCACGAGTGCGCGCCTGGCACCAATGACAGCACAGGGAACGGTATTTAAATCGCCCTGTGCTGTCACTTGTTGCCGAATGGTCTTTCTGCGATTCCTGCTTCCTGAAACCTGTGTTGTGAACACTACTGACCCGGATTGTCTGACCTCTGCTGCCTTCTCCTGTCCTGACCCCTGGCTTGCCTCACTTTGCTCCTGGATGTTCCCCTTTAGATCTGATCTCCTGTTATTGACCTGGCGTGTGACCCGACCATTCTTTGCCCGCTGCTTTGTACCGCACCGACCCCCCGGCTACCGACTCGGCTTGTTTGACCTAGCTTTAGCTCATCCATCCCACTGGGACCATCTGGTCTCCTCACATCAGACTCTCACCCTGCGGGAGCCTCTGGCAGGCTCCTCTACCACTGGTGGGTATACCCGATACCCGGTAGTCACGACCTGGTCTCGGAGCGCTCCAAGTCCATCCCCACCATCAGGGGCTCTGGTGAACAAGTGCTCCGGGACTTAGACTCCTCGCTCTGGGGAGGCCTGACCAGTGGGTTGCTAGAGGTGCTGTCAGGTGGTCCGTTACAGTATCATTCGACCATGACTGAGTCTGGAGGAAGACCTTCCCCACTGGAGGATATATGCAGGCATTTATCGGCCCTGACCCAAGCCGTCACAGCACTACAAGACAAATGAACCCATCTAGAGAATCGTTTTGAGACTTTGACCATGTCTGACACCACCTCCCAGGCCCCTGTCACTACCTCCAGGCCTGGGGAGACCCCTGAGCCCGCCATGGGAGCTGCCACCGCATTCCCTCTGACCGAACCCCGTGTTCCTCTACCGGAATGATTTCGGGGAGACCGTGCACGTTTTAGGGCTTTCCGGAAGTCATGCCTCCTCTACTGTGACTTACAGCCCCGCACGTTCACTACCGAGTCGGTTGAACTGGGGTTCATAATCTCACTGCTTCAGGATGGACCCCAGGACTGGGCCCATCGATTGATGGAGAACCATGATTCTCATTTGGAATCAGTAAACAATTTTTTTGAAGCGATGGCCATACTTTGTGACGACCCGCAGCGGGCAGCTTCCGCTGAATCAGTCCTATACTCCCTTCGACAAGGTCGCCAGGCAGTGGAAGAATATGCTTCCGAATTCAGGCGGTGGATGGGGGACACACGCTGGAACGACGCTGCTCTGCGTCACCAATTCCGGGTCGGACTCTCGGAGGCCCTAAAAGACGAATTGGCCCGAGTGGGCCTACCAGAGTCCCTGGAGGATCTTATCTCCCTGGCGATCCAAATTGATCGCAGGTTGCGGGAACGCAGGTTCGAGAGGTCTAGCCAGGGTCAGGGGATTACATGGGCCCCAGTCATAGGGGCAGGTCAGCCCGTTCCAATGGATAACCGATCTTCTGTTCCGGCGGACACCCAGGAGCCCATGCAGCTGGGCCTGGCTCGGCATTCCTTGTCTCCCGAGGAGCGCCAATGAAGACGATCTAAGAATCTATGTCTCTAATGTCGAGAAGCCGGTCACATAGTACGGTCCTGTCTTCTGAAAGCGCTTAAGTCAACTTCTTTATTTTCTTCTTGTTCTATTGGGAATATTAGTCAGTCCAGTTACTTAGCTGTACCCCTCTTCTTCCAGCTCCCAGGAAGAACCGTGGAAACGACGGCTATAATTGACTCAGGGGCATGCAGTTGTTTTTTGGATCTTGAATACGCATGTCAGCAGGAGATTCCTCTACAGCCTAGAAAATGGGGTCTTAACTTATTTCTAGCTGATGGCTCCCGGATTAGATCAGGGTTAGTTGATCAGGAAACCCCCCCTATTCTCACCGCCATAGCGGGTCAACACCGGGAACATTTACGTTTGACGCCATCGCGTCACCCCTTTTCCCAGTTATCTTGGGGCTTCCGTGGCTACAGGCCCACAACCCTCAAGTCGACTGGGAGACCGGGTCAATTAGGTTCCTTTCGACATACTGTCAGGAACACTGTCACGCTTTGGGCCCCGGAACCCCCCAGATTCTCCTGTGCTCAGAAGAGGACCCCAGTCTAAGACAAGCCATACCAGCGGCCTACCATGGCTATCTGGATGTCTTTAGCAAGCGCGGGGCAGATACCCTGCCTCCTCACCGCCCATACGACTGTCCCATCGATCTGTTACCCGGTTCCGAGATTCCTTTTGGCCAAATCTTTCCTCTGTCTGAATTAGAGTTGGGGGTTCTCAAAGAATATATTGATGAGAATCTTCAAAAAGGGTTCATCCACCCTTCCACCTCACCAGCAGGAGCAGGGATTTTCTTTGTGGAAAAGAAAGATAAGTCCCTAAGACCCTGTGTTGACTACTGTGAATTGAATAGGATCAAGATTAAAAATCGCTATCCCTTGCCTCTGGTCCCAGAGCTTTTTCAAAGCTTAAAGTCTGCAGCCTTCTTTACTAAATTAGATCTGCAAGGGGCATATAATCTGGTTCGCATAAGAGAGGGGGACGAGTGGAAGACTGCATTTCGCACTCGTTTCGGCCATTTCGAGTACTCGGTCATGCCTTTTGGATTCTGCAACGCCCCGGCCACTTTCCAACATTTTGTCAACGACATATTCAGAGACTACCTTGACATCTTCGTCATTGTGTATCTTGATGACATATTGATATTCTCACCCTCACTGGAGACTCATAGGGATCATGTGACAAGGGTCCTGGAGCGTTTACACCTGCACGGCCTATATGCCAGAGCTGACAAGTGCAGCTTCGAACAACATAGCATTTCCTTCCTGGGTTTGATCATCTCCACCGCGGGGGTCGCGATGGATCCCCAAAAAGTCTCAGCAATTCTCGATTGGCCAATTCCTACTGACAAAAAGGGCGTCCAGCGGTTCACTGGATTTGCTAACTTCTATAGGAAATTTATCAGGAACTTTTCAGGTCTGGTCTCCCCCATTACGCAATTAACCAAACAAGGAACCCGCTTTAAATGGATGCCGGAGGCCCAGGCGACCTTCGAGTCCCTGAAAAGCTTGTTCACCACGGCACCCATTCTGGGCCACCCGGACACTGCGCTAACTTATGTCCTAGAAGTAGACGCATCTGAAAATACAGTAGGGTCGATTCTGTCCCAGAGAAAGGGCACGAAGGAACTTCTGCACCCGGTGGCATTCTTTTCAAGGAAGCTTACCCCAGCTGAAAGAAACTATGACATTGGTGACCGAGAATTATTGGCCATCAAGACAGCTTTGGAGGAATGGAGATATTTGTTAGAAGGGGCCGCACATCCGATCTTAATTTTCACAAACCATAAAAACTTTAAAATATTTGAGAACGGCAAAATGCCTACGACCACGCCAGGCGAGATGGGTGCTCTTCTTCTCCCGATTCTCATTCCACATCACCTACAGACCAGGATCCAAGAACACGAAGCCGGATGCTCTTTCGCGCATGTTTGAGGACCCTAAGAAAGAACCAAGACCTGATACCATCCTTTCGTCAGGAAACTTTCTGGCTCTCCAGACTACACACTAAGCTGCAGGATGCATCAGTAACTATGCCCATCCCGCCTGGGGCACCACTCCTGAACAAAGGGGGACTGATATGGAAAGAGGGGTGGATCGTGGTGCCAGAGGAGGTCCAGACGCTGGTCCTGGGACATTGCCATGATCATCTGATGGCAGGACACTTCAGACTGGCGAAGACCCTCGAGCTGCTCAGACGCACCTTTTGGTGGCCTAACATGGCCGGAGACTGCGAACTGTACATCAAGTCATATACCACTTGTCAAAGGAACAAGCTGCCTAGAAGCAAGGCCTGGGGGCTACTACGCCTACTACCTATACCCGTTCGACCTTGGCAAATGATTGCTATGGACTTCATAGTTGAACTTCCTCCGTCCCAGGGCCATACCGCTATCTTCGTGATTATTGACCGCCTGTCAAAAATGGCCCATTTCTTACCCCTGAAGAGTACCCCATCGGCGCTGGAGACCGCTCAGATCTTCATTTGAGAAGTGGTTAGGCTACACGGAGTCCCGGAAGATATCGTTTCGGATCGAGGAGTCCAATTTACCTCCAAATTCTGGAAGGCCTTATGTAAGGCACTTGGTATCAAACTGTCCCTCTCCTCTGCATTTCATCCACAGACCAACGGGCAGACAGAAAGGACCAACCAGATGCTAGAACAATATTTAAGATGTTACACATCCTTCCTACAGGATGATTGGTTGACGCTCTTACCTTTGGCGGAATTTGCCTATAATAATGCAAATCATGCAACCACAGGACAATCCCCGTTTTTCGCAAATTATGGGTTTCACCCCACCTTCTTGCAGATCTGATTGCCAAAAGTGCAGTCCCAGCCACCCAAAGCACTATCAGTTTTTTTTCAAACAATAATAAATTGCTTCAGGAAGCCATGGCTAAGGCCCAGGAAGACAATAAGAAGGCCTTTGACAAGAAGCGAAGGGGGGAATGGTGCTGCAACCTGGGGATAAAGTCTGGTTGGCAACAACAAACCTGAAGATGTTGTGTCCCTCGAAGAAACTAGGACCCAAATTTTTGGGGCCATTCCATGTTAAGCGCATGATTAATAAGGTGGCATACGAGCTCATTCTTCTGGAGACCTTTAAGATTCACACGGTATTTCATGTCTCTCTGCTAAAACCAGTCGTACCAGACCCATTCCCGGACCGAGAATCCAGACCCGCTGAAGCCATCACCATTGAAGAACAAGAGGAATTTGAAGTGGAAGCAATCCTAAATTGCCTAAAGAGGGAGGGCCAGACCCAGTTCTTGATCAAATGGAAAGGCTATGGTCCAGAGGAGAACTCTTGGGAACCAGCACAAAATGTCCATGCCCCTAGACTTGTCCGGGAGTTTTTTTGTAGCCACCCGCGGTGGAGAGATCAGTTGGGCACCCGGAGGTTGCCCGTAAGGGGGGGGCAATGTCAGGGATTGGTCCTGGTCCTGGCGCATGCGCATTAGGCCTTCTCATGCAGGGATACGGGCGCTAGGGCTCGGTCCGGCGCAGCAACGAGGTTCGTGCATGCGCACTTGCGTGCGCGAGTGCGCACCTGGCACCAATGACAGCGCAGGGCGCTGTATTCAAATCGCCCTGTGCTGTCACTTGTTGCCGAATGGTCTTTCTGTGATTCCTGCTTCCTGAAACCTGTGTTGTGAGTACTACTGACCCGGATTGTCTGACCCCTGCCATCTTTCTCGTGTCCTGACCCCTGGCTTGCCTGACTTCGCTCCTGGATGTTCCCCTTTAGATCTGATCTCCTGTTATTGACCTGGCCTGTGACCTGACCATTCTTTGCCCACTGCTTTGTACTGCACCGACCCCCCGGCTACCGACTCGGCTTGTTTGACCTAGCTTTAGCTCATCCATCCATCCCACTGGGACCCTCCGGTCTCCTCACATCAGACTCTCACCCTGCGGGAGCCTCTGGCAGACTCCTCTACCACTGGTGGGTATACCCAGTAGTCGCGACCTGGTCTCGGACCGCTCCAAGTCCATCCCCACCATCAGGGGCTCTGGTGAACAAGTGCTCCGGGACTTAGACTCCGTGCTCCGGGGAGGCCTGACCAGTGGGTTGCTAGAGTTGCTGTCAGGTGGTCCGTTACAGATTCCCTCTGGCAGCTGGGTGAAGAGGAGATTTCATCTGGGGTCTGAGGAGATACACCAGGAGAGGCTGGATAGCTCTTCACAGAAGAGAAAACATGTAAGGGATTTCCGGCAAGATGAATCATGATTAGAAATGCGCATGCGCATAGGAACTCCCGGAGAAGAGTTGTCAGTTGTGCACACGCACGGCAAAGATTGGCACCAGACAGGCTATTTAAAGAGAGTCTCTGCCCATGTTAGATGCTGACTGGTCTTCAGCTCCCCCATGTCCTGCTTGTTCCTGTGTGATTCTTTTGTTGCTGACCCGGCTTGTTCCTCACCTGACTCTGATTGCTCTCCTGATTGATACTGGTTCCTGACTTCGGCTCTGTTCCTGACCTTGGCTTTCCTTCTGATTCTATACCACGCTGCAAGACTGTTGATGACCCATGACACTGCTGTTGGCTATTCCCATGACACTGCTCCTGTCTCTTACCCTCACTACCTGCCTTGCTCTGGTGCACTCCTGGCAATCTACAAGACCCGCTCTGCTTGTTACTACTGTGCCTGAATCAAAGGATCATCGGTCTTCCAGAGTCATCATCTGCAAGAGCTGCAAACAACAACTACTGGCACTCTTGTTCCCCTGGGTCCTAGACTCCCTCTGTTCCAACTCCAGTGGGGTCAGGGCTAGTGACACAAGTGAGGCCAACCTCGTCACTTCAGTCTCCCATCAGTTACGTGACACAACCATTGTTACTGAATGAAACCGATTCATTTAGTCTTTTGTTGTGAATAACTGTGACTGGGCAAAGCTCATCACATGATACAGATGGGCTGTGATTGGCCCTGTCTGTACCATGTGACCGTGTAGCATGTGACCAAAACCAAATATTTTTTTCAAAATTTTTCATTTTTATTAAATTTTTTTCTTTTTTTTATACTATTTTTTTTTTCAACACACTGTGACCAGAGCAATACAGTGTTACCATAGTGAGATTGTACTACTCTGGGCAAGTGATCAGGATTTTTTTTTACACATTATAATTGCCAATACCAATGTATTTAATTGATATTAGCAATCATTGTTACTGAATGAAACCGATTCATTCAGTCTTTTGTTGTAATTAGCTGTGATTGGGCAAAGCTCATCACATGATACAGATGGGCTGTGATTGGCCCTGTCTGTACCCTATGACCGTGTACCATGTAACCTTTGTGACCAAAACCAAACTTTTTTTTTTTTTCATTTTTCTACTTTAATTTGTATTAAATTTTTTTACCATGTGAGGCCTGAAAAGCCAGGATAGTACAAATACCCCCCACATGACTCATTTGTGGACAATTCAAACGATTTTTGTTTTTACATATTATCACCAGTCCAGTACAGTGTTATCATATCACTGGTGTGGTGGTGATCAGGGGCACTGACTGGTGTGTAAAAAAAAAAAAAACTAAGATGAAGAAGAATTTAATTTAATTTTTTTTAATTTTTTTATTATTTTTATCTTTTTTATTAAATTATTTTTCTACTAATTCTTTTCAATACACTGTAACTGGAGCAATACAATGTTACCATAGTAACATTGTACTGCTCTGGGCGAGTGATCAGGATTTTTTTTTACACATTATGATTGCTAAGATCGATGTATTTAATTGATATTTGCAATCATTGTTACTGAATGAAACCGATTCATTCAGTCTTTTGTTGTGATTAGCTGTGATTGGACAAAGCTCATCACATGATACAGATGGGTGTGATTAGCCCTGTCTGTACCATGTGACCGTTGTGACCCAAACCAAATGGTTTTTTCACATTTTTCTTATTTTTATTACATTTTTTTCTTTTTTTTTTTACAATTTTATTTTTCAACACACTGTGACCAGAGCAACACACTGTGACCAGAGTAATACACTGTGACCAGAGTAATACAGTATTACCATTGTAAGATTGTACTACTCTGTGCGGCTCCGTGGCCACATGGGCGGCACCTTCTGATGGGACATCATATGACGTTCGCTCAGCAGGAGGACCGTCCCGCCCGGCTGTCAATCTGCTATAGGGCAGGCGGGAAGGTGGTAAAGATTATTGGGCAAATTTGGGGCCAACATCAAATACATTGGCCATGAAATTCTTACAGACTCCCTTTCATAACACTTTTTTTTCGTTTTTTAATTATCACTGGTCAATTTTTTATTTTTTTTGTAATATTATCAGTGGTCAAACTTAAGTATTTTTTTGCTTCTTTTGCCTTTTAAATATACAAATAATTAGTTCACTCTTGTCAGACAATATCACCAAATGAAAGCATTGCTCCCCCAATAACTAAATAAATAAATGACTCCGATTTGTATCATAACTAATAAAATGTATCGTCGAGTTATTAGGTCTGTAAATGAAATGTGAAACTTTAATTGTATCTGTGTAATGGCATTCCTATAAATTTGATCAGAAATGTCATTTTCTATAAACTTTTTTTTTTTTATCTCATAGGGATGTCTACTGTAAGTCATCTGTATATTCTGGGAAAAGAATTGTGTTAGCATCTGCCAGACTGCGCTCCCCCTCCCGTCATCCTCCCCCTCCCTCCATCCTCACCTGGCTCTATCAGTATACAGTAGTTGTATCCATACACAGAGGATGTTGTCACCTGGAGACATAATTACAGAGGGGGACACATTCATAGAAAGACAGATCACAGCTGCTGAACCTCCTCACACCCCTCCCTGCAGAGACGCCCCTACCAGCTAAGTGATGATTATTGATTACAATGATGGCAATGTGATGGTTTTCATAGCTATACTGAGCTGCAGAATACAATGATTTTATTATAGTATCATCTGTACCTTCCCGGGGGACACCGACACCCAACACACAGCACATGAGAGACACAAGAAAAGTATCTTAACCAAGGAAACAGTTTTACACAAGTTATGTCTCATCAAATCATTTAGTAAAATAGATCAATTTTAATAGATAGATAGATAGATAGATAGATAGATAGATAGATAGATAGATAGATAGATAATAGATAGATAGATAATAGATAGATAATAGATAGATAGATAGATAGATAGATAGATAGATAGATAGATAGATAGATAGATAGATAGATAGATAGATAGATAATAGATAGATAGATAATAGATAGATAGATAGATAGATAGATAGATAGATAGATAGATAATAGATAGATAGATAGATAGATAGATAGATAGATAGATAATAGATAGATAGATAGATAGATAGATAGATAATAGATAGATAGATAGATAATAGATAGATAGATGATAGATAGATAGATAGATAGATAGATAGATAATAGATAGATAGATAGATAGATAGATAGATAGATAGATGATAGATAGATAGATAGATAGATAGATAGATAGATAGATAGATAGATAGATAATAGATAGATAGATAGATAGATAATAGATAGATAGATAATAGATAGATAGATAGATAGATAGATAATAGATAGATAGATGATAGATAGATAGATAGATAGATAGATAGATAGATAGATAGATAATAGATAGATAGATAGATAGATAGATAATAGATAGATAGATAGATAGATAGATAGATAGATAATAGATAGATAGATAGATAGATAGATAGATAGATAGATAATAGATAGATAGATAGATAGATAGATAGATAGATAATAGATAGATAATAGATAGATAGATAGATAGATAGATAGATAGATAGATGATAGATAGATAGATGATAGATAGATAGATAGATAGATAGATAGATAGATAGATAGATAGATAGATAGATAGATAATAGATAGATAGATAGATAGATAATAGATAGATAGATAGATAGATAGATAGATAGATAGATAGATAGATAGATAGATAGATAGATAGATAGATAGATAGATAATAGATAGATAGATAGATGATAGATAGATAGATAGATAGATAGATAGATAGATAGATAATAGATAGATAGATAGATAGATAATAGATAGATAGATAATAGATAGATAGATAGATAGATAGATAATAGATAGATAGATGATAGATAGATAGATAGATAGATAGATAGATAGATAGATAGATAGATAATAGATAGATAGATAGATAGATAGATAATAGATAGATAGATAGATAGATAGATAGATAGATAATAGATAGATAGATAGATAGATAGATAGATAGATAGATAGATAGATAGATAGATAATAGATAGATAATAGATAGATAGATAGATAGATAGATGATAGATAGATAGATAGATAGATAATAGATAGATAGATAGATAGATAGATAGATAGATAATAGATAGATAATAGATAGATAGATAGATAGATAGATAGATAATAGATAGATAGATAATAGATAGATAGATAGATAGATAGATAGATAGATAGATAGATAGATAGATAGATAGATAGATAATAGATAGATAATAGATAGATAGATAATAGATAGATAGATAGATAGATAGATAGATAGATAGATAGATAATAGATAGATAGATAATAGATAGATAGATAATAGATAGATAGATAGATAGATAGATAGATAGATAGATAGATAGATAGATAATAGATAGATAGATAATAGATAGATAGATAGATAGATAGATAGATAGATAGATAGATAGATAATAGATAGATAGATAGATAGATAGATAATAGATAGATAGATAGATAGATAATAGATAATAGATAGATAGATAATAGATAGATAATAGATAGATAATAGATAGATAGATAGATAGATAGATAATAGATAGATAGATAGATAGATAATAGATAGATAGATAGATAGATAGATAGATAGATAGATAGATAGATAATAGATAGATAGATAATAGATAGATAGATAGATAGATAGATAGATAGATAGATAGATAATAGATAGATAGATAGATAGATAATAGATAATAGATAGATAGATAATAGATAGATAATAGATAGATAATAGATAGATAGATAGATAGATAGATAATAGATAGATAGATAGATAGATAATAGATAGATAGATAGATAGATAGATAGATAGATAGATAGATAGATAATAGATAGATAGATAATAGATAGATAGATAGATAGATAGATAGATAGATAGATAGATAATAGATAGATAGATAGATAGATAGATAGATAGATAGATAGATAGATTAATAGATAGATAGATAGATTAATAGATAGATAGATAGATTATAGATTTCTCCATAGATAGATATCGTGGCATTTTTCTATCATTTTGTATGAATATGTACGTTTGTCTAGGATGTTTCCAGTCCCAGCTGGTAGTTGCTACATCACCCACCATTGATGAGCCGTACTTCCAAGAATGTGTGCGAGGGGAACATAGATAAAGTCCTCCCCAAGGCGAGCTGGAAAGCCGCACTCTCCACTATATACCTGCTAACTGCCAAAGCTAATGGACACTATTCAGTGCTCTTTCTCCTTGACCTCTCTGCGGCCTTCGACACAGTTGACCACCCCCTCCTCCTCAAAAACTACACTCCCTCGGCCTCAGAGATTCTGCTCTCTCCTGGCTCTCATCCTACCTGTCACAACGCTCTTTCAGCTTTACCTATATTGCTACCACCTCCCCCTCTCTCCCCCTCTCTGTTGGGGTCCCTCAAGGCTCTGTCCTCGGGCCCCTTCTCTTCTCCATCTACACCTCCTCCCTTGGCCAACTCATACACTCTCACGGCTTCAACTACCACCTCTATGCCGACGACACACAAATCTATCTCTCAACCCCCACCTCACCCCCTCGGTCTCTGCCCGAATCACACACCTACTCAGCGACATATCAGATTGGATGTCGCTCCACTTCCTTAACCACTTGAGCTCCTGAGGATTTACCCCCCTTAATGACCACGCCTTTTTTTGCTGTTTGGCGCTGCACTAATTCAAATGATAATTGCGCTTTCATGCAATGCTGCACCCAAACGAAATTTACGTTTTTTTTTTACACAAATAGAGCTTTCTTTTGATGATTTTTTTTATCACCTGTGCACTTTTTATTTTTTGCGCTATAAAAAAACACAAAAAGTTTGAAAAAAAAAATATTTTCTTCTTTCAGCTATAAAAAATATATCGTAAACTCAAAGTTAGTCATAAATTTAAGCCAAAATGTATTCTGCTCCATGTTTTTGGTAAAAAAAATCCCAATAAGTGTATATTGATTGGTTTGTGTGATAGTTATATAGATACAAACTATGGGAGAGATACTGTAATTTATGGCTTTTTTGCTATACAGCGCTGCACTAATTCAAATGATAATTGCGCGGTCATGCAATGCTGTACCCAAACTAAATTTACGTCCTTTTTTTCACACAAATAGAGCTTTCTTTTGGTGGTATTTTATCACCTGTGCACTTTTTTTTTTGCGCTATAAACAAAAAAAACACAAACATTTTTAAAAAAAAACTATATTTTCTACTTTCAGCTATAAAAAATATATCGCAAACTCAAAGTTAGTCATAAATTGAAGCCAAAATGTATTCTGCTCCATGTTTTTGGTAAAAAAAAAATCCTGTGCATTAGCGGACAAACTGGCGCTATCTGGGAGGGGCGCTAACACTATTGGAAGTCACCAGTGACACTAATACAGTGATCAGTAAAAATCGGTTCACTGATCAGTGACACTGGTGACAGGGCAGTGAAGGGGTTAACAGGGGGGGAGAGAGATTAAGGGGATAAATGGGATTACTGGTGTACTAGCGGGCAAACTGGCGCTATCTGGGAGGGGCGCTAACCCTATCGGAAGTCACCAGCGACACTGATACAGTGATCAGTAAAAATCGGTTCACTGATCAGTGACACTGGTGACAGGGCAGTGAAGGGGTTCACTGGGGGGGGGGGCGATCAAGGGGTTAAACGGGATTACTGGTGTACTGGCGGGCAATCTGGCGCTATCTGGGAGGGGCGCTAACACTATCGGAAGTCGCCAGCGACACTGATACAGTGATCAGTAAAAGTCGGTTCACTGATCAATGACACTGGTGACAGGGCAGTGAAGGGGTTAACTGGGGGGGGGGATTAAGGGGTTAACGGGATTACTGGCAGGCAAACTGCCGCTATCTGGGATTGGCGCTAACACTATTGGAAGTCGCCAGCGACACTGATACAGTGATCAGTAAAAATCGGTTCACTGATCAGTGACATTGGTGACAGGGCAGTGAAGGGGTGAACTGGGGGGGGGGGAGAGATTAAGGGGTTAAATGGGATTACTGGTGTACTAGCAGGCAAACTGGCGCTATCTGGGAGGGGCGCTAACCCTATCGGAAGTCGCCAGCGACACTGATACAGTGATCAGTAAAAATCGGTTCACTGATCAGTGACACGGGTGAGAGGGCAGTGAAGGAGTTAACTGGGGGGGGCGATCAAGGGGTTAAACGGGATTACTGGTGTACTGGCGGGCAATCTGGCACTATCTGGGAGGGGCGCTAACACTATCGGAAGTCGCCAGCGACACTGATACAGTGATCAGTAAAAATCGGTTCACTGATCAGTGACACTGGTGACAGGGCAGTGAAGGGGTTAACTGGAGGGGTGATCAGGGGGTTAAATGTGTCTTAGGTGTGTTCTAACCTGTGGGTATGTGCTGTTTTACTCACTGTTTGTATGTCTTCTTCTCTGTCTGGAACGGAATGTGTCCAGGCAGAGAAGAATGACATCATATCCTGTCCTGTGTAAATGTCAACACAGGACAGGATAGGACAGGGACCGATCATCTGATTTCAGCCAGACATCACTGGCTGAAATCGAATGATTGATCCCTCCGGGATCGAATGGTGTCACCCGCGGGTCATCGTGAGCGTGCGCGCGCCCCCTGCCGGCGAAAATGTCGGGAGCGCGGAACCCATTTTAAAATGAGGTTTTGAGCCTGAATGCCACCCTGCACACGTATATATACAGTGGCAGGGCGGCAAGCAGTTAAACTGAACCTCTCCAAAACTGAGTTTCTTGTCTTTCCCCCAGCCCGGGCACCACCCCCCATTGACTTCTCCATCACATCCAACAATGCCACCATCAAACCCGCCCTGCAGGCCAGAGTACTTGGTGTCATTCTGGACTCCAACCTATCCTTCCAGCCCCAAGTCCAATCTTTAACAAACTCGTGCAGACTCCACCTCCGCAACATCGCCAAAATCCGCACGTTCCTAACCCCAGAAACCACAAAACAGCTCATCCACTCCCTCATCATATCACGACTCGACTACTGCAACTCCATCCTCACTGGCCTGCCTCGCCGCTGGCTATCCCCGCTTCAGTCCATCCTGAATACGGCTGCCAGACTCATCCACCTTACCAACCGCTCCATCTCTGCCACCCCCCTCTGCCAATCCCTCCACTGGCCTCCACTCAGTGTCCTCCACCCCCCTCTGCCAATCCCTCCAATGGCTTCTGATTGCGCAATGGATAAAATTCAAAATCCTAACACTGACGTACAAAGCCGTCCACCATACTGCCCCGAACTACATCACTGACCTAATATCCAAGTACCACCCAACACGAACACTCCGCTCCTCACAAGACCTCCTTCTCTCTAGTTCCCTGGTCTCCTCCTCCCATGCCCGCCTCCAGGACTTCTCCAGGGTGTCACCCATCCTCTGGAACTCCCTGCCCCAACCCATCAGATTATCACCTACTCTCCTCTCCTTTAGGCGCACCCTGAAAACCCATCTCTTCAGGGAAGCCTACCCCACCCCCTGCTAACTTGCCGACCTCCTCCACTCTTCCTACCACTCCATCCCCCACAGCTATCTCCTCCTGTGCCACCATCCCCTCCCTCCTAGATTGTAAGCTCCAAAGAGCAGGGCCCTCAATCCCCTCATGTTTTGCATTGTATTGGTATTGTTCTGTCACATGTTCTGTCCCTCTTTGTAATGTACAGCGCTGAGCAAACTATTGGCGCTTTATAAATACTGTATTATAATAATAATAATAATAATAATAATAATATGCAAGCTCTACTCTTTCAGTCACCGAGAACTTGACCAAAAAACACTCCATCATTGGTATTCTACCCCCTTCACATTACCTAAATTATACCTGACATGGTCCCCTAGGTGCTGGTGACTATGTGGAGAAACGGGATTTTCCCCATATTTTATGCACCCTTACTGGAATGCTATCTACTTCCTAGCCTCTAATATTATAGGGCACTTAGATCTTACCTGACACTGTCCTTACATTACTGAATTTAGGTACTTTACAAATACCCATTAATATTACATTTTGTGGTTCTCTACCTACTTTTTGCAGCTGAACGCACCATTGTTAGAATATGGAATTCCTTTCACAGCCAAGTATGGTCAACACTCTTAGAGATTTAAACTACCAATGTGAAATGGAATAAATACCAGAATTAAATAAAAATAATTGGCACAAAAATTCATTCTAATTTGGTCCATATGGCTAAATAATGCAGATTGTACTTTATAAGATTGATGACATGTACTTACATTGCCTTGTATTGCTGACTGGAACTATTTCCTTGTATTGTTAGTCCACTCCCGTGTTTGATTACCCTCCTCCAACATTTCTCCTCCTTCTACCCTGCCTTAACCGTAAAGCGGAGTTCCACCTGGAAAAAAATAACAAAAACTGTAGCTTCTGACTTTTAAAATACGGCCACTTACCTGTCCTTGGGTCCAGAGATGTCCTCACCACCACCGCTGATTTCACCGGCCGTCTTCTTTCTCCAGCGCCGGCATCTTCAGTGTGGGCACCCGGCTGTGAAAGCTTGCGGCTTCACAGCCGGGGTGCCCACTGAGCATATGCGAGAAGCGTTGCGCTTCGTGAATGGCCCCATAGTCTTCTGGGACCTGTCACGTGACACAAAAGACTACGGGGAGGGAGGGGGAGGACAACTTCCGCTTCCGATCGCCCAGGCGATTGCAGGGGAAGTGGGAGCGGGTACCTGTCAAATTCGGGCAATCGCTCCCCAAAGGTGCCAATCCTTAATGAGGAGCGGGGGACAAAGGCTTCAAGTGGAGCTTCCCCTTTTGGGTGGAGCTCCACTTTAACTTCCCTCTCTATACTCCCTTTTCCTTCCCTCTTACATCCCCAAGATGAAGACATTTGTTCTCCACCATTACTATGGCTGTAAACTTCCTTTCAGTCTACTAATTCTATGTGACCTGCTGTTTGCATTACTGTTTTTCTTCGTGTCATTTATGCTCCTGTAATTTGTATGACTTCATTCTTCTGTACACCTTTACTGCTTTATGAATTTATTGATATAGTCAGATACATCTACATACAATGATAAATATAATGAATGTGACACTGACAAATGACATCACAATCATCTTCTAAGAGAACGTGTTTAATATTTACCTTTATGGAAGGTGATGACAGAAATCTTCCCTCTCTTGAGTGATGGGTGGTTTTGGTATCTGACGCTTTAGGATGTTTTTGATACTTTGTCCCCCTCTGGTTACTGTGGTTCCTCCTCAATAAGAGACTACATTGTTCTGTAGTGATGTAACGGCTGATGGGAGGAATCACTACACCCAGCAGGGGACAAGGTTTCCAACAAACCCAAAGTATCTGATACTAGTGGCGTCCATAGCTCTTCAAGAGAGACTCAATTAGACTGACCATGTCCTGAAGAGGTAAGTATTAAATATTTAAATTCCCAAACACGAGTACAATACTAAAATATATATATAATAATAGAGATAATGCCATAACTACAGGTAGCCCAGTGTTGCTCCATACATATTAGTGGATAACTGTCTTTGTATTCAGGTCAGGTCTGAACAGAATTATGTAACATTTTGGGAAAAATATACAGCCAAGAAGTCCAGAACTTGATGCTATTATAGCAAAGACCTCCACAGCCACCATGTATTTCCCTCTGGTGCTCAGATAGGCCGGGATCATGGCAATCCAGACACTGCAGAACACCAGCATGCTGAAGGTGATGTACTTGGCCTCATTAAAACTGTCCGGTAATGTCCTGGCTATAAAAGCGATAATGAAGCTCACAGCTGCCAGAAGCCCCATATATCCCAGGACAGAGTAGAAGCCGATAACTGAACCCTCATTACACTGAATGATGATCTTCCCCTGATAAGAGTGAGTGTCTCGATCCTGGAAGGGGGGAGAAATAGACAACCAAGTGACACAGATTATGACTTGGACCAGTGAGAAGACACAAATGATACAATTGGGCAGTTTGGTTCCCATCCATTTCCTCCAGGGACTCCCAGGTTTGGTGGCCTTAAAGGCAATACACACCATGATACTTTTGGCAAGTAGAGAAGAGACGGCAACTGAGAAGATGACACCAAAAGAGGTGACACGCAGCATGCAGGTTACATCTATTGGATGGCCGAGGAACAAGAAGACACAGAGGAAGCTCAGCATGATGGAGACCAGGAGAAGGTAGCTCAGGTTCCGGTTATTGGCTTTAACAATGGGGGTGTCCTGGTAATGTATAAATATCCCCAATATTAAACCAGTCAGAAGGCAACAGAGGATGGAGACGGCTGAAAATACTGCAACAATGGTGTCATCAGTGTAGGAGAGAAATTCCACCACTCTTGGAACACACCGATCCTTCTTCTCATTTGGCCATTCATTGTCAGGACATTTTATGCAATCTTCACTGTCTGCAAGAAGAACAATACAAACACAATGAGCATCGGGGTCAGAGCTTCTGAGGAAATGAACTGTCTTGTGTTGTCTCCCAGCTAGCAATGGGATTTCCATCAGAGAATTGTGGGAGATAGATAGATAGATAGATAGATAGATAGATAGATAGATAGATAGATAGATAGATAGATAGGTAGATAATAGATAGATAGATAATAGATAGATAGATAGATAGATAGATAGATAGATAGATAGATAGATAGATAGATAATAGATAGATAGATAGATAATAGATAGATAGATGATAGATAGATAGATAGATAGATAGATAGATAGATAGATAGATAGATAGATAATAGATATCACACAGTTGAACTCCTATGTGTAGAGGCTGCACATTATGTACATTGGTATGTGCTTAAAATTTTTTGGAAAAGAATAAAAAAAGATATGTAAAATAAATAGGCAAAAAGTGATAATGGGGAATTTCAATTTAATTGTCTGAAAACCCTGAAAATGAACATCTATTTTTTCCTACCGTTTGGCCTGTTAAATATACCATTGTAAACATTTTGTTTTAACCACTTGCCGCCCGGCCACTGTAGAAATACGGCGGCAGGGTGGCACGGGCAGGCAAAACCACGTTCTAAAACGTGTGTTTTGTAAACAGGTAGGGGGCGAGCGCGAGGCGCGCCACCGCCCTGCCTGTCCCTCCAAACACAGCCGTGGATGTCAGTCGCCGGGTCACAGCCGGTCCTTACCGGTTATGACCCGGCGATCGGCGGCAATAGCTGACCGAGAGCACAGCTGCAGTAGCTGTGCTTTCTGTCAGTTCCCTGACAGCTCCTGACAAGCTGGTCAAGACAGAAGAGTTTCTCTTCCCGATCAGCGGTGTTCCCTTCAGCCCCCACACCCCCGCACCGCCCCCTAGTAAAACACTCCCCCTCACACAGATAACCCTTCCCTGAAAAATAAAGTTAACCCCTTCCTCCCCAGTGCCATTAGTACAGTGTCAGTATTTTTTTTTTGCACTGATCTCTGTATTGGTGTCACTGGGGACGTCAGTGACCCCAAGTCAGTACCCCCCAATGTCAGAATGACCGCTGCAGTCCCGCCATAAGTCGCTGAACACCGCCATAAGTCCCTTATCGCCGCCATTATTAGTATAAAGAAAACCTAAAAATCCCAGTATCTTTACCGCCATTTGTAAACGCTATAACTTTCACGTAAACCAATTAATTTACACGTATTGTTTTTTTTTTACCAAAGACATGTTGCAGAATGCATTTTGGCAGAAATTTATGACTAAATGTGATTTTTACATTTTTTTTTACTGGACATGTTTTATAGCAAAAATTCCAAAATATTGTTTTTTTTCCTCAAAATTGTCAGCCTTTTTTTGTAGCGCAAAAATAAAAACCGCACAAGCGATCAAATACCACCAAAAGAAAGCTCAATTTGTGGGAAAAAAAGGATGTAAATTTCATGTATGTACCGTATTGCATGACCGCGCAATTGTCTGTTAAACTAGCACAGCGCTGTATAGCAAAAAAATGTCGTAAATTGCAGTATCTATACCATAGTTTGTAGACGCTATAACTTCCACACAAAGCAATCAATATACATTTATTGGGATTTTTTTACCAAAAACATGGAGCAGAATACATTTTGGCCTAAATTTATAACCAACTTTGAGTTTACTATATATTTTTTATAGCTGAAAGTAAAATATATTGTTTTTCATCAAAATTTTTGGGATTTTTTTGTTTATAGCGAAAAAAATAAAAAGCGAACAGATTATCAAATACCACCAAAAGAAAGCTCTATTTGTGTAAAAAAAAGGACGTAAATTTTGTTTGGGTGCAGCATTGCATGACCGCGCAATTATCAGTTGAATTAGTGCAGCGCCGAGTAGCAAAAAGAGGCGTGGTCATTAAGGGGGGTAAATCCTCAGGAAGGCAAGTGGTACAAAAGGTTATAACTGTGGGGGTAGAGCTGATGGAAGTGATAAATGTGTAATTGGAGTCGTATTGTTACATAGTTACATAGTTAGTCTGACTGAAAAAAGACAAAAGTCCATCCAGTTCAACCATAGAAAAAAAAAGTTATAATCCTACACCCACAGTGGATCCAGAGGAAGGCAAAAAAAAAAAACAGCAAAGCACGATCCAATTTGCTCCTGTAGGGGAAAAAAATTCCTTCCTGATCCCCAGAGAGGCACCCGGATATTCCCTGGATCAACTTTCCCTATAAATGTTATATCCAGTTATATTCTGTGTATCCAAGAAAGGATCCAGGACTTTCCTACAGCAATCCACTGAGCTGGCCACAACCAACTCTGGAGGGAGTCTATTCCACATTCTCACAGCTCTTACTGTGAAGAAACCTTTCCGTGTTTGAAGATTACATTTCTTTTCCTCCAGACGTAGATAGTCCTCTGTGATGACCTCAGGGTGAATAACTACACCGAGTTCACTATATGAACCACTGATGTATTTATACATGGAGATTATACCCCCCCTTATGTATTATACATGGAGATCATACCCCCCCTTATGTATTATACATGGAGATCATATCCCCCCTTATGTATTATACATGGAGATCATATCCCCCCTTATGTCTTATACATGGAGATCATATCCCCCCCTTATGTATTATACATGGAGATCATATCCCCCTTATGTATTATACATGGAGATCATATCCCCCCCTTATGTATTATACATGGAGATCATATCCCCCCTTATGTATTATACATGGAGATCATATCCCCCCTTATGTATTATACATGGAGATCATATCCCCCCTTATGTATTATACATGGAGATCATATGGCCCCCCTTATGTATTATACATGGAGATCATATCCCCCTTATGTATTATACATGGAGATCATATCCCCCCTTATGTATTATACATGGAGATCATATCCCCCTTATGTATTATACATGGAGATCATATCCCCCCTTATGTATTATACATGGAGATCATATCCCCCTTATGTATTATACATGGAGATCATATGGCCCCCCCTTATGTATTATACATGGATCCATTTATGGAAACAAATAGATACAATGTTTCAACTGCTGTATGGAAGGACAGTCCCAGAACTGTCATTAATAGTCTATTTCTGACAGTTCTATGACATTCCCTCCATACAGCGGTTGAAACAGCTGTATGGAGTGAATGTCCCAGAACTGTCAGAAATAGACAGAAACTGTCACAGAACTGTCCTTCTTCTCATCCTTCTCCTTCTTCTCATCCTTCTTCTCATCCTTCTTCTCATCCTTCTTCTTCTCATCCTTCTCCTTCTTCTCATCCTTCTCCTTCTCCTTCTTCTCATCCTTCTCCTTCTCCTTCTTCTCATCCTTCTCCTTCTTCTCATCCTTCTCCTTCTCCTTCTTCTCATCCTTCTCCTTCTCCTTCTTCTCATCCTTCTCCTTCTCCTTCTTCTCATCCTTCTCCTTCTCCTTCTTCTCATCCTTCTCCTTCTCCTTCTTCTCATCCTTCTCCTTCTTCTCATCCTTCTCCTTCTCCTTCTTCTCATCCTTCTCCTTCTCCATCTTCTCATCCTTCTCCTTCTCCTTCTTCTCATCCTTCTCCTTCTCCATCTTCTCATCCTTCTCCTTTTCCTTCTTCTCATCCTTCTCCTTCTGCTTCTCCTTCTCCTTCTCCTTCTTCTCATCCTTCTCCTTCTTCTCATCCTTCTCCTTCTTCTCATCCTTCTCCTTCTCCTTCTTCTCATCCTTCTCCTTCTTCTCATCCTTCTCCTTCTTCTCATCCTTCTCCTTCTTCTCATCCTTCTCCTTCTTCTCATCCTTCTCCTCATCCTTCTCCTTCTTCTCATCCTTCTCCTTCTCCTTCTTCTCATCCTTCTCCTTCTCCTTCTTCTCATCCTTCTCCTTCTCCATCTTCTCATCCTTCTCCTTCTCCTTCTTCTCATCCTTCTCCTTCTTCTCATCCTTCTCCTTCTCCTTCTTCTCATCCTTCTCCTTCTTCTCATCCTTCTCCTTCTTCTCATCCTTCTCCTTCTCCTTCTTCTCATCCTTCTCCTTCTTCTCATCCTTCTCCTTCTCCTCATCCTTCTCCTTCTCCTTCTTCTCATCCTTCTCCTTCTCCTTCTTCTCATCCTTCTCCTTCTTCTCATCCTTCTCCTTCTCCTCATCCTTCTCCTTCTCCTTCTTCTCATCCTTCTCCTTCTCCTTCTTCTCATCCTTCTCCTTCTCCTTCTTCTCATCCTTCTTCTCATCCTTCTCCTTCTTCTCATCCTTCTCCTTCTCCTTCTTCTCATCCTTCTCCTTCTCCATCTTCTCATCCTTCTCCTTCTCCATCTTCTCATCCTTCTCCTTTTCCTTCTTCTCATCCTTCTCCTTCTGCTTCTCCTTCTCCTTCTCCGTCTTCTCATCCTTCTCCTTCTCATCCTTCTCCTTCTTCTCATCCTTCTCCTTCTTCTCATCCTTCTTCTCATCCTTCTCCTTCTTCTCATCCTTCTCCTTCTTCTCATCCTTCTCCTTCTTCTCATCCTTCTCCTTCTTCTCATCCTTCTTCTCATCCTTCTCCTTCTTCTCATCCTTCTCCTTCTCCTTCTTCTCATCCTTCTCCTTCTCCTTCTTCTCATCCTTCTCCTTCTTCTCATCCTTCTCCTTCTCATCCTTCTCCTTCTCCTTCTTCTCATCCTTCTCCTTCTTCTCATCCTTCTTCTCATCCTTCTTCTCATCCTTCTCCTTCTTCTCATCCTTCTCCTTCTTCTCATCCTTCTTCTCATCCTTCTCCTTCTTCTCATCCTTCTCCTTCTTCTCATCCTTCTCCTTCTCCTTCTTCTCATCCTTCTCCTTCTCATCCTTCTCTTTCTTCTCACCCTTCTCCTTCTTCTCATCCTTCTCCTTCTCCTTCTTCTCATCCTTCTTCTCCTTCTCCTTCTCCTTCTTCTCATCCTTCTCCTTCTCCTTCTTCTCATCCTTCTCCTTCTCCTTCTTCTCATCCTTCTCCTTCTCCTTCTTCTCATCCTTCTCCTTCTTCTCATCCTTCTCCTTCTCCTTCTCCTTCTCTTTCCTCATCTCCAAGGGCATTTAAATTAAAGGTACAGTGTTCTGCACTAATTTAAAGGCTCTCTGAAGCCTAGAAACCCTTTTTATAAGTCATCTTCGTAGCGAAGAAATTCGCATCGAATCGAATTTCACACTGGAATTCGCCGAATCAGCCGAATCGAATTTTTGAGAAATTCGCTCATCTCTAATCATATCCCCCCTTATGTATTATACATGGAGATCATATCCCCCCTTATGTATTATACATGGAGATCATATCCCCCCTTATGTATTATACATGGAGATCATATCCCCCTTATGTATTATACATGGTGATCATATCCCCCCCTTATGTATTATACATGGTGATCATATCCCCCCTTATGTATTATACATGGAGATCATATCCCCCTTTATGTATTATACATGGAGATCATATCCCCCCCTTTATGTATTATACATGGAGATCATATCCCCCTTATGTATTATACATGGAGATCATATCCCCCCCTTATGTATTATACATGGTGATCATATCCCCCCTTATGTATTATACATGGAGATCATATCCCCCTTTATGTATTATACATGGAGATCATATCCCCCCCTTTATGTATTATACATGGTGATCATACCCCCCCCCCCTTATGTATTATACATGGTGATCATATCCCCCATTATGTATTATACATGGAGATCATATCCCCCCTTATGTATTATACATGGAGATCATATCCCCCCTTATGTATTATACATGGAGATCATATCCCCCCTTATGTATTATACATGGAGATCATATCCCCCTTATGTATTATACATGGTGATCATATCCCCCCTTATGTATTATACATGGAGATCATATCCCCCCTTATGTATTATACATGGAGATCATATCCCCCCTTATGTATTATACATGGAGATCATATCCCCCTTATGTATTATACATGGAGATCATATCCCCCCATATGTATTATACATGGAGATCATATCCCCCCTTATGTATTATACATGGAGATCATATTCCCCTTATGTATTATACATGGAGATCATATCCCCCCTTATGTATTATACATGGAGATTAGAGATGAGCGAATTATTCAAAAATTTGGTTCGGCTGATTCGCCAAATTCGCCGAATATATTCGCTGCGAATTTAACTTATAAAAAGGGTGTTTCTAGGCTTCAGAGAGCCTTTATATTAGTGCAGAACACTGTACCTTTAATTTAAATGCCCTTGGAGTCTGCTGGGGAAGAGAAATAATACTGTCACTCAGTATGACATGCAGATGAGTGCCGTCGATCTCAGAATCACCGCACACTTCACTCATTTGGGCAGTCACGGGGCCAAAACCAGAGTGTGGAGCCACAGTGTGGCGGTGGAGGCAGCAGCAATGGGAGGCCATACAGCAACCTATGACAAAATGGAACCCACCAGCAGTGTGAGGAGACCTGAAAGTGGCACATGGCAGAGTGTGGCGATGGAGACAGCAGCAATGGGAGGCCGTACAGGGACCCATGAGAGACTCTGGACCTGGCAGCAGCATGAGGAGGCGGTACAGGGGCCCATGACAGATTACGGGCCTGGCAGCAGCATGAGGAGTCGGTACGGGGGCCCATGGCAGATTACGGGCCTGGCAGCAGCATGAGGAGGTGGTACAGGGGCCCATGGCAGAGTGGCGGAGCGTAAGCAGCTAAAATTGAAGGCCATACAGAGGCCTATGTTAAAAAGTCCCCCCAGCAGCAGCGTGGGGAGACGACTATCAAGAGTCCAATGGCAGAGTGGCGGAGCAGAAGCAGCTTCAATTGAAGGCCATACACAGGCCTAGGTTTAAAAGTCCCTCACAGTTAATTCCAATAACGAACTCTACTCCTCCGTGCAATCTACTTACGAGACCCTGGGCAGGTCTGGGTCCAATTTGTGGTAGAGACTGGTTTTGTTCAGCCATGCTTGAGCGAGTAATAACAGGTCTGTGCTGCCCTTTGGTGTCTGGCTTAATGCGCACAACACTGAACGTCCCAGCGTTTGTCAACGATTTGCCGTTAAGTGATGCAAACCCGCTGAACCACGTTCATGAGGAGCCGGTACAGGGGGCCATGAATCAGTATGGACCTGGCAGCAGCGTGAGCAGACGACAGAGGCACATGGCTCAGGGTGGCGGTGGAGGCAGCAGCAATGGAAGGCCATACAGCACCCTATCACAAAATGGAACCCACCAACAGTGTAAGGAGACCTGAAAGTGGCACATGGCAGAGTCTGGCGATGAAGTCAGCAGCAATGGGAGGCCATACAGGGACCCATGACACACTCTGGACCTGGCAGCAGCAAGAGGAGGCGGTACAGTGGCCCATGGCAGAGTGGCGATCCGGGAAGTCAGTGTTGTGATTGCAGATGCAATGCAGAAATTCTACGAAGTAATGCCGTGGGTGCGAAGAAGATCATATACCGTCGTACTTCCATCCATAAGACGGAACAACCTGCGAACCGGGAGCTTTATTGCCCTGACCCGCTGAGCAGCTTCTGGGATACCCAAGAGGCCCATGGCAGAGTGGCGGAGCGTAAGCAGCTTCAATTAAAGGCCATACAGAGGCCTATGTTAAAAAGTCCCCCCAGCAGCAGCGTGGGGAGACGACTATCAAGAGTCCAATGGCAGAGTGGCGGAGCGGAAGCAGCTTCAATTGAAGGCCATACACAGGCCTAGGTTAAAAAGTCCCCCCGCCATGCTTGAGCGAGTAATAACAGGTCTGTGCTGCCCTTTGGTGTCTGGCTTAATGCGCACAACACTGAACGTCCCAGCGTTTGTCAACGATTTGCCGTTAAGTGATGCAAACCCGCTGAACCACGTTCATGAGGAGCCGGTACAGGGGGCCATGAATCAGTATGGACCTGGCAGCAGTGTGAGGAGACCCGAAAGTGGCACATGGCGCAGGGTGGCGGTGGAGGCAGCAGTATTCGGAAGACATACACAGGACTAGTTTAAAACTGGAACCCAGCAGCGTGAGCAGACGACAAAGACGCACATGGCAGAGGATGGATCTGGCAGCAGTATGAGAAGGCGGTACAGGGGCCCGTGGCACAGTGTGGTGATTGACGTCGGGTGACGGAGCAAGTAACGGAGCGGGTGATGGAGCGGGGGCTGGGGCAGGCAGAACCGCCGTATCTTTATCACGGATTTCCCAGGCCACCGAATGGCGACGCTGCATATGCTGCCGCAACGCTGTAGTCCCAACATTGGCCCCCTGGCCACGCTTGACTTTCTGGCCACATAGTCGACATACGGCTACGTTTACTTCCTCGGGCGGCTTGACGAAAAATTGCCACACCGCCGAGTAGGAAACTTTGCCCCCGCTACTCCTCACTGGCTGACTGCTACTTCCTCCGTGCGCACCGGCACCACTACTGGCCGTGGTGGTAGGCTGCAGTGGAGCTGGTGCTCTACTCCGTGGCCGTTTGCCTCCACTGACACTGCTGCGACCCTGCTGCCTCCTGGGCAACCCACCGACTGTTTTGCTCGCTGCCAAGCTGGCACCCTCTTCTCCTGATGATGCGGAAGCAATAGCCTGATGACGACGAGGCTGCCAAGTGCGATCAGCCTCATCATCATCAATTAGGGTCTCCGCCTCACTACTAGCCCCCTCGGCTGCGTCTGGGTCAGGAGACAGACCTGTCTCTAGACCGGCTACCGAGCCACTCTCCTCGCCAGTACTTCTTCGCCTGGCTGCTGAAGAGGCGGATGTCTCCCCCGTTCCTGACCGCCCTCTGTTAGCTCTTCCTCACTGTACAGTGGGGCTGAGCCCACAGCATGCGATACTTCGCTTGGTGAGGGAACACCAAAGGACAGGGGCAGGTCGAGGACACGTGATTTCAGTGGGCTTGCTCCCGGGCCATGCCAACTAACGGTTGTGTCTGACGTACCCACCGACCGTTGGCTGTAGGTGTCAGAGGTGACCTGGGAAGAGGAAGACGACCGAGCCAACCAATCAATGACGGCAGGGTTGTCGGTGGAGACACGACCGCTGGATGACACCGGGAGCACTGGCCTCTGGCTGCGACTAGTGCTGTCTCGACCCCTTCCTCTGCTGCCACGTCTGCTCGCTCCTGAAACATTGCCTCCTCTGCCACTCCTCTGCATGTTGTCTGACATACTCTTTAATTCAATAAGCACCCCAAAAATAAAACCGGATTTAACTCTTTGAACGTACAATAGTGGTTGTGAAGCAGAAAGTCAGTTTATTTTGCACAATCGGCAAACTGCAGCACCAACTGTGCACGACAGCCACCAAAAAAAAAAAGGGTGTATGTCACTTTAAATTTTCGATTCTTTGATAGCTGTGGCCCTAAGTAACGATTCTGTGTCCCTGAGTAACGATTCTGTGTCCCTGAGTAACGATTCTGTGTCCCTGAGTAACGATTCTGTGGCCCTAAAGTCTCTGTGGCCCTAACTCTGTCCCTTAATACACACAGGTCTGTCTCTCTTGAATGACCGGAGGCTAATGGAGAATTCTAAGATGGCCGCGATTTATAGCTCCACCATTACACAGTGCTGGCTGGCTGCTGATTGGCTAATGCGATCACATGTCATGAATGCATTATGGGTCAGCGCGCCTTGTCTGCGCGCCTTCCCAGAGATCCCCGCTCCATCTTCTCTGTCCATTTTCTCCGTCGCCACACATGTCGCCGCCATTTTTGGGAAAATTTGATTCGTGCATCCGAAGTTTGCTACTCTTCGGATTCGTCGCGAATAGAATTTTTCCAAATCTTCGGAACGAATTCCACTTCGTCATGTTCGATTCGCTCATCTTTAATTAGGACAGATCACCCTGTACCCCTAACAGGCACAGGATGACTTAGATATAAGAGGGATATGGGGAGCTGAGACAGGGGTCTCCCCACCCCTCCAAAGTAAGTTGAGTTCCATGGACCCCCCACCCAAGGTGACTCCCGTCACATAGTGCATTTGCGTTTACAAGCGTTTTTTAAAGATAAGCACAGGAGAACCTCCCAAATGCCCGGATTGCACTGAAAAGTGGTAAATTATTAACTATTTCAGACTGTTTCAGAGAAATACAGAGAGTAGAAGCAGAGACCGCAGTATGTGTTGAGATTAGCTTAGGTGTGAGTTGCTCATTAACATTTCTTTTGTTTCCAAGGGTGGGAAAGGTGGCTGGTGGAGGGAGTCATTAAGGCCACCTGGCAGGAATTTGAGGTGTGAATGGTCATTAACATATCTTTTATTTCCAAGGGTGGGAGAGGTCTGAGGTGTGAATGGTCATTAACCTATCTTTTGTTTCCAAGAGTGGGAGAGGTCTGAGGTGTGAATTGGTCATTACAATGTGTGGCAAGATTGGTGGGAACATCCTGTGTTCAGTGTTTTGTCCATCTGAGTACCTTGAAAACGCTTTGCATTCATTTTTCATGATGAAAAAAGGCCCTGGACAGCATTGGGAACTGGAAGATTCAATTTGCAGCGTTTACAAGCGTTCACAAGCATTTTTCATTTGAAACGCTGATAAAATCGACTGCTAAACGCAAGTTTTCTGCGTTCGTAAAAACGACTGTAAACTCAAATGCCTGTAAACGACTGTAAACGAAGATGTGTACATGGACACATAGGAGGACATTAGGGGGAGTTCAGGAGCTGCTGAAAAACAACGCTGACCAGCTCCTAAATGTGAGTTTATCACCCGCAGTGTACATGAGCCCTAATACTGAGCACATTACTTGGGTATCTACCAAGGTAGCCTCATCACATTAAGTGACTGAATTAAACTGACAAGAAGTCATCTGTGTCATATGGTGACCTGATACGGAATAAAGTGTAACATTTGTATGAGATAGTACCAATCATCCCAGAATGGGAGAATTGTTAGATGGACAAGTACTAAGTCCACAAAAACGCAATTCAAACCGTCCAGCACATGTGAAGATCAGTAATAGAGATCAGATGAAATAATGGCGCTGAAAGTCAAATGTTGCGGGAATTAACCCCGTGGATTTCCACTGGTATGCAGACCTTAGTCGGTATATGCTTCAAATGGCACCGGGGTATAGAAGTGCCAGCATGTAAAAAATGTGAAATACGGCATAAATCATACATTGAAAGTCAAATGTTGCAGGATAAAACCCCGGGAATACCCGGAAGTACAACAATGGTGGGTGATGTAGCAACTACCAGCTGGGACTGGAATCATCCTAGACAAACGTTCACATTCACCAGCACACCATTCACTTTCTTTTGGGATGTAATCTTTTTGCAATAAAAACCTTTTTTGGACCATATTGGAGATCCATGGTGTGCTGGCGACTATGTACGTTGCCCTTGGTGAAGAGCCGCCCATTTTGGTTTCCCATTTGTGCCTATTATTGCATTATTTTAGATTAGATCGCTATTTTCTTTTTTTGTGGTGCTTCTGATCATTGAACAATGACTATACAAAGGAAGGAGGTTCTACATATTAATGGTGAGGGGTTTTGTTTTTATAAAACCGTTTATCGAGATCCCAGCAAAAGGAATCCAATATTATACAAAGTACAGTAATGTGAGCGTGTTTACATAGTAGGGATTACATATAGAAACTGTAGAAAGCTTGTACAGGGATAACACAGCAAGGCCTCTCAGAATCTCAGCAGCATTCAGTACCCCAATACACTGGCCTCTTGTGGTATACTACCAGCTCTGATTGGACCGATCTGGGTAAGAAGGCCATCTATATGGGACTGAACAGAGAAGAGAGGGCGCTTAAGATATCAAATAGCCAAACAGAAACCTGAACGGGAGGAGAACAAAGAAGAACACGTATAGGACCAAAAGGTAAGAGAAGAAAAGAAGAAAGGGAGAAAAAAAAGGGGGGATGTGTCAAATGATAGGGGGGGAGGGAATGGGTCAGCTCTGGTCTTCCCTCCTACCCTCCAAAATGGTGGGGGGAGAGAAGTCCGGTTGTTTCCCTCCTGAAGACGGGGGAGCTAAGAGTCATCCCAGCGTGCAAGAAATGGGCCATGTCTAGTGTGGCATTTTATAGGTATGATTTGTATTGTGGTGTGGTTTTAAAGTGGATCCAGCTGGCCCATGTGGTGACAAATTTGGAACTCATATGAATGACTTATTATTTCTCTTCTCTCATTGAAGTAGATCTCGCCTCCGTCTGGGTCGGTGTAATGAACATTTCTCACATATTTGTGCAGCTTTTCATGGAAGACAGAAATACTCACATTACTATATACAGGTATAAAGGTTGTGAAATTAAAGTCTAATTACAAAATACAAAGTGGTTAGATCCAAGTTATTATTATTATTATACAGGATTTATGGCGCCAACAGTTTGCTCAGCACTTTACAATATAACGGGAGACAATACAGCAACAATACAGTTCAATACAAGAGGGGTAGGAGGGCCCTGATCCTGGGAGCTTACAATCTAGGAGGGAGGGGCTAGTGGTACAAAAGGTATTAACTGTGGGGGATGGACTGGTAGGAGGAGTAGAAGATTCCATTACTAGCTGAGGGCAGGATAGGCTTCCCTGAAGAGAGAGGTTTTCAGAGATCGCCTAAAAGTGAGCAGAGTAGGCGATAGTCTGATAAATTGGGGTAGAGAGTTCCAGAAGATGGGGGAAGCTCCTGGAGACAAGCATGGGAGGAGGAGACAAGAGAGCTAGAGAGCAGGAGGTCATGCGAGGAGCGGAGAGTACGGTTTGGGTGATATTTGGAGACAAGATTTCTTCAATGTTGGTCAATCTGGTCAAGCATTCCCTGACCGTCAGAACGCGTGTGGAACGCCAGTGCACTGGTATGCAGAGTCTGTCAGCGGTAACCATAAATATAGCTAAGGATTTATGGTGGGATTCCTCACATAAGGAAGTGTAATATAAAAGGTATTGGGCTGGTTTATAGTCCAAAGGTAGTGCAGACACTTCTGTGGTAATCTAGTGGAGAAAAATGAGAGATGTGTAAGTAGAAGTTCTGGTGTTAGAAAATTAAATTTGGTGTATAATGTTTTGAACATTTGAAATGCTTAATTAGAGAATAGTTGGATTATTAACTGCTTGCCGTCCAGCCACTGTATTAAAATGGCCACAGGGCGCACCATGCGCAAAGTCACGTTTTAAAACGTCATTTTGCAAAACAGGTAGGGGCACTTGTGAGGCGCGCACATGCCCTACCCGCACCACCGATTGTGGCCGCGGCTGTCAATCACCGGGTCCTGGCCGGTCATTACCCGTCAGATCCTGGCAATTACCGGAAATCATTGACAGGGAGCTCAGCTGCAGTGTTTACACTGCAGCTCTGCTCCCTGTCAGTTCCCAACACACTGTTCCTGAGAGCGGTGTTTAGCTCTCAGGATCAGTGTGTTCCTATGAAGTACAACCCCCCCGCCCCCTAGTAAAACACTCCCTTCACACAGTTAACCCTTTCATTGAATAAAAATGTTAACCCCTTCCTCCCCAGTGCCATTAGTACAGTGTCAGTGTTTTTTTTTTTCACTGATCACTGTATTGGTGTCACTGGGGATGTCAGTGATCCCAAGTCACTTCCCCCCAGTGTCAAAATGTCCGCCGCAGTCCTGCCATAAGTCGCTGATCACTGTCATAAATCTCTGATCACCGCCATAAGTCGCTGATCACCGCCATTATTATTATTAAAAAAACAAATCCCAGTATCTTTCCCGCCATTTGTAGACGCTATAACTTTCACGTAAACCAATTAATTTACACGTATTGGGATTTTTTAGCAAAGACACGGAACAGAATACATTTTGGTTGAGATTTAAGACAAAATTTGATTTTTACATTTTTTTACTGGACATTTTTATAGCAAAAAGTCCAAAATATAGTTTTTTTCTCAAAATTGTCAGACTTTTTTTTTTATAGCGCAAAAAATAAAAACCGCACAGACGATAAAATACCACCAAAAGAAAGCTCAATTTGTGGGAAAAAAGGATGTAAATTTATTTTGGGTGCAGTGTTGCATGACCGCGCAATTGTCAGTTAAAGTAATGCAGCGACGTAACACAAACCACTTCTGTAACCGCTTCCTGACCGCCCTATAGCAGAAATACTGCTACAGGGTGGCATGGGTGCGCAAAATCACACACATATATATATATACGTCACGGTATAGGGACCCGGCCAATTATTAATTCCTGATTAATGATCCGGAGTGTTATAAGTTCTCTGCCAGCCCAGTTATTAATTCCCAATTATTAATTCCTGGTTCCTTTAATCCCTCCTGGCCATAGGAAGAGCATCCTCCAATGATTGTGTTTCTTTGTCCATCCTGTCTTGTGCCCAGATGTCCTACATCCCTGATTAGTGCCCTCCACAAAAGGTCCCAAATTCAATTAGTGTATACTCCCCATTGTTATCCTGTTTACAGCTACAAATCCAACTATTGTGTTTCTTTGTCCATCCTGTCTTGTGCCCAGATGTCCTACATCCCTAATTAGTGCCTTACTTTTGTATTAATGTATTGTGTTTCCTTGTCCATCCTGTCCAACCAGTCGTTTGCCTAAATATAATATCCTCCCCACTGTCCTCCTGTTTACAGCTACAAATTAAATTATTGTAGTTCCCTTCCTGTCCATTCTCTCCATTGTCATCCAAAATGTCCCTAAACTCCATTGTCATCCTGCTAATGACCCCCCTCCACCTCTCGTCCTGCTCAGGGGGTTTAAGAGGTCAGTGTTGGTCTCTCCTGTTGAGCCATTTTGCTGTGCAACCACTGAGGAGTCCAGCTGCGGCTCGACTCTAGTGGCTCCGACTCTGCCTGAGCCCCATTGGAAGAAGGGGGACCCCAGACTCTACATCAGCTTTACCTGAGACTACCACATCAGCTTTGCCTGAGACTACCGCATCAGCTCTGCCTGAGACTACCGCATCAGCTCTGCCTGAGACTACCGCATCAGCTCTGCCTGAGACCACCGCATCAGCTCTGCCTGAGACCACCGCATCAGCTCTGCCTGAGACCACCGCATCAGCTCTGCCTGAGACTACCGCATCAGCTCTGCCTGAGACTACCGCATCAGCTTTGCCTGAGACCACCGCATCAGCTCTGCCTGAGACTACCGCATCAGCTTTGCCTGAGACCACCTCATCAGCTTTGCCTGAGACCACCTCATCAGCTTTGCCTGAGACTACCGCATCAGCTCTGCCTGAGACCACCGCATCAGCTTTGCCTGAGACCACCTCATCAGCTTTGCCTGAGACTACCGCATCAGCTCTGCCTGAGACCACCGCATCAGCTCTGCCTGAGACCACCGCATCAGCTCTGCCTGAGACCACCGCATCAGCTCTGCCTGAGACCACCGCATCAGCTCTGCCTGAGACCACCGCATCAGCTCTGCCTGAGACCATCGCATCAGCTCTGCCTGAGACTACCGCATCAGCTCTGCCTGAGACCACCGCATCAGCTCTGCCTGAGACCACCGCATCAGCTCTGCCTGAGGCCACCGCATCAGCTCTGCCTGAGACCACCGCATCAGCTCTGCCTGAGACTACCGCATCAGCTCTGCCTGAGACCACCGCATCAGCTTTGCCTGAGACTACCGCATCAGCTCTGCCTGAGACCACCGCATCAGCTTTGCCTGAGACCACCTCATCAGCTTTGCCTGAGACTACCGCATCAGCTCTGCCTGAGACCACCGCATCAGCTCTGCCTGAGACTACCGCATCAGCTCTGCCTGAGACCACCGCATCAGCTCTGCCTGAGACTACCGCATCAGCTCTGCCTGAGACTACCGCATCAGCTCTGCCTGAGACCACCGCATCAGCTCTGCCTGAGACCACCGCATCAGCTCTGCCTGAGGCCACCGCATCAGCTCTGCCTGAGACCACCGCATCAGCTCTGCCTGAGACTACCGCATCAGCTCTGCCTGAGACTACCGCATCAGCTTTGCCTGAGACTACCGCATCAGCTCTGCCTGAGACTACCGCATCAGCTCTGCCTGAGACTACCGCATCAGCTTTGCCTGAGACTACCGCATCAGCTCTGCCTGAGACCACCGCATCAGCTCTGCCTGAGACTACCGCATCAGCTTTGCCTGAGACTACCGCATCAGCTCTGTCTGAGACTACCGCATCAGCTCTGCCTGAGACTACCGCATCAGCTTTGCCTGAGACTACCGCATCAGCTCTGTCTGAGACTACCGCATCAGCTCTGCCTGAGACTACCGCATCAGTTCTGCCTGGGACTACCGCATCAGCTCTGCCTGACACTACCTCATCAGCTCTGCCTGAGACTACCGCATCAGCTTTGCCTGAGACTACCGCATCAGCTCTGCCTGAGACTACCGCATCAGCTCTGCCTGAGACTACCGCATCAGCTCTGCCTGAGACTACCGCATCAGCTCTGCCTGAGACTACCGCATCAGCTCTGCCTGAGACTACCGCATCAGCTCTGCCTGAGACCACCGCATCAGCTCTGCCTGAGACCACCGCATCAGCTCTGCCTGAGACCACCGCATCAGCTCTGCCTGAGGCCACCGCATTAGCTCTGCCTGAGACCACCGCATCAGCTCTGCTTGAGACCACCGCATCAGCTCTGCCTGAGGCCACCGCATCAGCTCTGCCTGAGACCACCGCATCAGCTCTGCCTGAGACTACCGCATCAGCTCTGCCTGAGACTACCGCATCAGCTTTGCCTGAGACTACCGCATCAGCTCTGTCTGAGACTACCGCATCAGCTCTGTCTGAGACTACCGCATCAGCTCTGCCTGACACTACCTCATCAGCTCTGCCTGACACTACCGCATCAGCTCTGCCTGAGACTACCGCATCAGCTTTGCCTGAGACTACCGCATCAGCTCTGTCTGAGACTACCGCATCAGCTTTGCCTGAGACTACCGCATCAGCTCTGTCTGAGACTACCGCATCAGCTCTGCCTGAGACTACCGCATCAGCTCTGCCTGAGACTACCGCATCAGCTCTGCCTGAGACTACCGCATCAGCTCTGCCTGAGACTACCGCATCAGCTCTGCCTGAGACTACCGCATCAGCTCTGCCTGAGACTACCGCATCAGCTCTGCCTGACACTACCTCATCAGCTCTGCCTGAGACTACCGCATCAGCTCTGCCTGAGACTACCGCATCAGCTCTGCCTGAGACTACCGCATCAGCTCTGCCTGAGACTACCGCATCAGCTCTGCCTGAGACTACCGCATCAGCTCTGCCTGAGACTACCGCATCAGCTCTGCCTGAGACCACCGCATCAGCTCTGCCTGAGACCACCGCATCAGCTCTGCCTGAGACCACCGCATCAGCTCTGCCTGAGACCACCGCATCAGCTCTGCCTGAGGCCACCGCATTAGCTCTGCCTGAGACCACCGCATCAGCTCTGCTTGAGACCACCGCATCAGCTCTGCCTGAGGCCACCGCATCAGCTCTGCCTGAGACCACCGCATCAGCTCTGTCTGAGACTACCGCATCAGCTCTGTCTGAGACTACCGCATCAGCTCTGCCTGACACTACCTCATCAGCTCTGCCTGACACTACCGCATCAGCTCTGCCTGAGACTACCGCATCAGCTTTGCCTGAGACTACCGCATCAGCTTTGCCTGAGACTACCGCATCAGCTCTGTCTGAGACTACCGCATCAGCTTTGCCTGAGACTACCGCATCAGCTCTGTCTGAGACTACCGCATCAGCTCTGCCTGAGACCACCGCATCAGCTCTGCCTGAGACCACCGCATCAGCTTTGCCTGAGACTACTGCATCAGCTCTGTCTGAGACTACCGCATCAGCTTTGCCTGAGACTACTGCATCAGCTCTGTCTGAGACTACCGCATCAGCTCTGCCTGAGACTACCGCATCAGCTTTGCCTGAGACTACTGCATCAGCTCTGTCTGAGACTACCGCATCAGCTCTGCCTGAGACCACCGCATCAGCTCTGCCTGAGACCACCGCATCAGCTTTGCCTGAGACTACTGCATCAGCTCTGTCTGAGACTACCGCATCAGCTCTGCCTGAGACTACCGCATCAGCTCTGCCTGAGACTACCGCATCAGCTCTGCCTGGGACTACCGCATCAGCTCTGCCTGAGACTACCGCATCAGCTCTGCCTGAGACTACCGCATCAGCTCTGCCTGAAACTACCGCATCAGCTCTGCTTGAGACTACCGCATCAGCTCTGCCTGAGACCACCGCATCAGCTCTGCCTGAGACCACCGCATCAGCTCTGCCTGAGACCACCGCATCAGCTCTGCCTGAGGCCACCGCATTAGCTCTGCCTGAGACCACCGCATCAGCTCTGCCTGAGACCACCGCATCAGCTCTGCCTGAGGCCACCGCATCAGCTCTGCCTGAGACCACCCCATCAGCTCTGCCTGAGACTACCGCATCAGCTCTGCCTGAGACTACCGCATCAGCTCTGCCTGAGACTACCGCATCAGCTTTGCCTGAGACTACCGCATCAGCTCTGTCTGAGACTACCGCATCAGCTTTGCCTGAGACTACCGCATCAGCTCTGTCTGAGACTACCGCATCAGCTCTGTCTGAGACTACCGCATCAGCTCTGCCTGAGACTACCGCATCAGCTCTGCCTGGGACTACCGCATCAGCTCTGCCTGACACTACCTCATCAGCTCTGCCTGAGACTACCGCATCAGCTTTGCCTGAGACTACCGCATCAGCTTTGCCTGAGACTACCGCATCAGCTCTGCCTGAGACTACCGCATCAGCTCTGCCTGAGACTACCGCATCAGCTCTGTCTGAGACCACCGCATCAGCTCTGCCTGAGACTACCGCATCAGCTCTGCCTGAGACTACCGCATCAGCTCTGTCTGAGACCACCGCATCAGCTCTGCCTGAGACTACCGCATCAGCTCTGCCTGAGACTACCGCATTAGCTCTGTCTGAGACCACCGCATCAGCTCTGCCTGAGACTACCGCATCAGCTCTGCCTGAGACTACCGCATCAGCTTTGCCTGAGACTACCGCATCAGCTCTGTCTGAGACCACCGCATCAGCTCTGCCTGAGACTACCGCATCAGCTCTGCCTGAGACTACCGCATCAGCTCTGCATGAGTGTATGCTTCCCTTGTGTTATCTAACTGCTTATGAACTGCCTCTTGGATTACAAATTGCTGTAGAGACTTTAACTTTGCCCACCGGGGCTGGATTACAAGTATTTTGGACTCTCTCTCCCTGCACTACTCCCCATTGAGTGACTGTTGTCTGGTTTAATAAAGCTTTAAGTGTTTGCCGTCTGCCTTGTGTGTTCTGTCCTGCCTACCCTCCGTCACAATACATATACATGATTCGCGCTCCCGTGGTTTTCATGCCCCTCCCAGATGGCGTCAGATTGCCCGTCAGTACACCAGTCATCACATTTAACCCCTTGACTGCCAGGAAGACGCTCATACACATTAAAACCCCATTGCTAGTATAGTGTCTGAACGGATCAATATCTTTGATCAGATCAGCACTATACCAGCGTTCACATTAGTATAGCATCCCGAAAAATGCAGCGTTAGTGAGATCAGCCCCGGCACTTGCCAGCACCTGCGTTTAGTCTAGACGCTTACCCCCCCTTCTCCCCCAGCAAGTGCAGTGTCAGTAGGTCACTGTCACTGATACATTGCACACAAAACTGCAGTGTTGGCAGAATCAGGCCTGATCTCTGTTAGCACTTGCCGGTAAATTTTGAGGACTCTCATATGCAGCAGAGTGCCAGTACTAGTGCCGCGCTACCTTTTGGTGAACTGGCGAGCACCAGCAGTCTAGTACATCCTGGTCTTTCACATATCTCTTAGATTGCAAGCTCCCAGAATCAGGCCCTCCTAACTCTCTTGTATTGTTGCTGTATTGTCTCCCGTTATATTGTAAAGCGCTGAGCAAACTGTTGGCACCATAAATCCTGTATAATAATAATACCAGCCCTGCAGTATGACTTGGTGACGTGGCAAGTCCCATAAGTCCAGTACAAGCCGATGCGATGGCGAGCACAAGTATTGTCCCGCGGCCACCAAGAATTCACACACAGGCCCACAGAGCTCCTAGTATCCTTCCGGATGTGCTTGCAAATCCCAATTGACAGCCCACAAATTCTGCAGCACCCGTACTTCCCCCATTCACTGCCAAACCCGGAATTCAGGTGGAAATAGCAAATTGAAATACTCCCCTTGATTTTTGGAGCTGTTTTTCACAGAATATCTGGATGCGTTGATTGTGGATCAAAGCATTTTATATGCACAACAATTTATCGCCACCAACCCAAATTCAAACCTTGCCAGACCATTCGCATGGAAACTCATTACGGTTTCCGAATTTACTTTTTTTTGCCCTTAGTAATACCCTCAACATGGGCATTACTAAGAAGAATGAATTGCGGTTGTATTGGTCCGCAGACCCGATTCATCATATGCCGTGTTCTCTGCTGCCATGGCCAGGCATAGATATGAGAGTATAATGTGTTTTATGCATTTCAACAACAATACACTCTGTCATCCTCGGGGTGACCCTGAATTTGACCGGCTCCACAAAATTCAGCCCCTCGCAAATCACCTTAACCAAAAATTTGCAGATGTCTATACTCCCCAGCAAAACATCTGCGTTGAGGAGTCCCTCATTCATTTTTCTGGCCGCCTTGCATTCAAACAATTTCTACCCAGCAAGCATGCCAGATATGGGGTCAAAATGTAGAAGACCTGTGAGAGGACAACAGGCTATACTTATAAGTTTCAGATTTACGAGGGAAAAGATAGTCACGTGGAGCCCCCCGGATACCCAGACTACATGAGGAGCAGTGACAAGATAGTTTGGGACTTGGTGTCATCATTTTTCTATATGGGGTACCACTTATACGTGGACAATTTTTATTCAAGCGTGCCACTATTTAGACATTTGTACAATCTTGGAATTGGCTCATGTGGCACCGTGCGACCTAATGTGTGCCCACCATTAGAAGTGGGTGGATGCAGGGTGGTATATTCTAATGGTGGGCATACCACACACTTTTTCTGGCAGAGATTTATTCTCTTTTTTCACAGGCTGCATGCAAAAAAAAAAAAGAACATAGCATACATACTCAACAAGGACCAGCGACGTACTGGTACATCACTGGACTTTGAATGGTTATACCAGGATGATGCTACAGCTGCAGGCATCATTCTGGTATCGTTTTTTCAGCTGGCGATCGGCTTTCATGTAAAAGCAATCCTAGTGGCTAATTAGATGCAAGATTGCTTTTACAAGCAGCGGGAGATGATCCTCCCCTCCCCCACTGCCTTCCACGGCCTTCTCGGGCAGTCCCGTGCCATCAGGGCAACCTGAGAATGCATCCGGTGTCTCTGCCAGCTGACCATAGAGCTGATTGGAGACCAGAATGTTGCCAATCATCTCTATAGTCTAAGAATTTGAAAGCTACAAGCATTTCATCACTTTAGTTTTGCAGGATATAAACAGCGCCATTTGGAAATTGGGAAAGCATCTGATCACTGATCTTGGTGACATGAGATGATGTAAGGGCAGAGGAGAGATCCAGAGTCTGATAGACCCCAGATTTCTCAACAAAGAATATATGACGATGCCCATTGAAGTTATAGGGGATATTTACATTCCCTGTGATAGCATTAAAAGTGATCCAGAAAAAAAAGAAAGGTACAATGTAAAAATAATTTAAAAAATTGAAATAACTAAAAAAATAATTAAAAGAATCGCCCCTCCCATGCGCGCACACCTGTGTGCACAAGCCTTGACCCTGTGCCGGTATATAAAAAGCAGCTGTACCATGCATGTGAGGTATTGCCACGAACGTCAGATGAAGGGCAGTAATTCTAACACTAGACCTCCTCTGTAAATCTAAAATGGTGGCTTTTAAAGGCTTTTAAAGCGCTGCCTATGGGTATTAAACATGTATGCAGTTTGTCGCCATTGCACGAGGCATGCGCAGTTTTAAAGCATGTCATGTTTGGTATCTATTTACTCAGCATACCATCATCTTTTATATTTTACCAAATAATTGGCCAATATATTGTGTTTTTGTGCATTAAAAGTAAAAAAAGTGTATTTAAAAAAAAAAATGCTTTTGAAAAATCGCTGCACGAGTACTATGGGCCATAAAAATTGTAGTACCCACCATTGTATTCACTAGAGTGTTTGCTTTAAAATATATATAATGTTTGGGGGTTTAAATTAGTTTCCTAGCAAAAAATACTGATTTTTTCATGTGAACAAAAAGTGTCAGAAAAGGCTTGGTCTTCAGGTGGTTAGAAGAGTGATGTGTGGCATAAACTTCTAATGCTGGGCATAGAATGCCCCCACCCCCCAAAATGACCCCTTTTTGGAAAGTAGACACCCCAAATTATTTGCTGAGAGGCATGTTGAATCAATAGAAGAATTTATTTTTTTACCACAAGTTTTTGAAAAATTACATTTTTTTTTTTTTTACACAAAATTGTCACTTAAATGATTTACTGCTCAGCAGTGGGAGCCAATGGTAAGTATAAGGAGGGGGCTGGGGGGCTGCATGCAGAAAGTTTTTTACCTTAATGCATAGAATGCCTTAAAGTAAGAAACCTTCTCCCTTTAGAACCACCTTCACCATACAATGATCTGCTGGAAGCTCTGTCTGTAACACCACGGATCCCTATGAAGTGTCTCTGCCAGGTTTTATGGCTGGAATGTAGCCGAGATATGGAGTCACATGTCTGCCATGCTCCATCACATGTACCGTAGGTGTCCCCTTCTGTCAGGTTTTAATTCTTTCCAAGTCCTAGTTGGGGAAATTTCCCTTTATTTCCTGCCTTTGTGAGAATGATGATTGGGAAATAAAGAGAAAGGTAATCACTCCTACAGGGACATGGACAGCAATGAAAACCCATTTTTTCATACAGTATAGACCAGGGTTTCTCAACCAGGGTTCCATGGAACCACAGGGTTCCTTCAAAGGTTAAGCAATGTGCAATTTTTTCCTATCAGGTTTCCACTGACACCACTGATCTTTAGCTACCTGTAAGGGGGGAAATTCTTCCCAATGACCTCAGGTGTAAGGAGCATTCTTCCCACTGACCATCACACTAATGTATCATGAGTTGTAGATATAGTCATTTTTAGCCGGGGTTCCCTGAGACCGGAAAGTTACTTCAAGAGTTCTTCTATGTTGAAAAGGTTGAGAAAGGCTGGTGTAGACAATCGTGAAATGTTTTAGTGCTTTGCCCCTGTTGGGGAGTGTCACAGACTGCCAGTGCCTCTCCCATCCCCCGTCATATCCCTACACCCCTCCCTTCCCCCTGGCACATTCCGATGTCTGGGGAGCTTCCATGGACAATGGACAATGCTGGGCTGGCTGTTGCCGAGGCAACCTAGCCGCGTCCCACTTGGTTTTAAAAAGTCTTGCAGAGGAAGCAGCCCCCCTCTCTCTGTTCCTGTCCATGCTGCTGGAATCATCTTGCTCCCAGAAAGATGCTGGGAGGCTTGGGTGAGGGGGATCGAGCCTCCCCAGCCACCCCCCCCTGCGCACTCTGCAGACCCCCAAAAGGTCAGGACTGTAGCCCTCTGCCATACCACAGGGTTGGGAGTCTCCACAGCTCTGCATGAGCCTTCTCTGCTGAGTGCCCTGGGAGTTGCTGCTGAGGGATCCTGCACACTATCCGTGGCTGCGTGTCCCTGGAGGTTGTCTGCTGCTGAGTGCTCTGGGAGCTGCTGCTGAGGGACCCTGCACACTGTCTGTGGCTGCGTGTCCCTGGAAGCCGTCCGCTGTTGAGTACCCGGGGAGCTGTTGCTGTCTGCTGATCGCTGGTTGTCCCTGGAACGCTGACCGCTGGTCATTCCTGTCTGGAGCCGCTTGCCGCTGAGGGTCTGCAAGCTGCTTACCGTGAGTGTCCCTGTTGTGCGCACTGACCACCTGTGTCCTGAACTGTCCCCGCTGTGTGCACCGACCACCTGTGTCCTGAACTGTCATGTTGTGCGCACTGACCACCAGTGTCCTAAACTGTGTCTGCTGTGTGCACCGACCACCCGTGTTCTGAACTGTCCCCGCTGTGTGCACCGACCACCCGTGTCCTGAACTGTCCCTGTTGTGCGCACTGTCCACCTGTGTCCTGAACTGTGTCTGCTGTGTGCACCGACCACCCGTGTTCTGAACTGTCCTCGGTGTGTGCACCGACCACTCGTGTCCTGAACTGTCCCCACCTTCTCCGTGTGCTCTGTCCTGCCTACGATTCCGTTACAGGGAGTTTTCTGAATATCGTGTTCCGATAGGCATTGCTAATAAAATAGAGAGTAAAGGTAAATTGGTGAGAACATTTTGATACAGCTAGAAAGACTGCAGAAAGGATCTACCAATCCTGTACAACGGAGTGCTAAGGGGTTCAATAATTCTGTACCAATACAGATCCTAATCAGCATGTCCCTCCAACTCATTAAACACCATAGCTCATTCTACTGACCAATTTTTGTTGTGGATTCTCCCTAGAAGAGTGGGTCTTGTGTCCAAACACCCAACAAATCAAATCATAAATGACTCATTCGCCCCTATTGGACATCCCCACCCTGGGATGTAAAATATTTTACTAGAAAAAATATATATATTTCTAGGGAGATATATCTTATAATTGAATAATTGTAATTCTGAACTACTGAAGGTGTACTGAGTAAGAAATATAAGAATAAACCAACTTTGTTAGATCAGCTACACTGCTGGATATAGATTTCATATTTTCAGACTGATGGTACTATTACCGTTCTTTGTTCTGTAGTGTAAATCGGTCTCAGTCGATGTTTCTATTCTTCCATTCTTTGTTCTGTAGTGTAAATCAGTCTCAGTCGATGTTTCTATTCTTCCCTTCTTTGTTCTGTAGTGTAAATCGGTCTCAGTCGATGTTTCTATTCTTCCCTTCTTTGTTCTGTAGTGTAAATCGGTCTCAGTCGATGTTTCTATTCTTCCATTCTTTGTTCTGTAGTGTAAATCGGTCTCAGTCGATGTTTCTATTCTTTCCTTCTTTGTTCTGTATTGTAAATCGGTCTCAGTCGATGTTTCTATTCTTCCCTTCTTTGTTCTGTAGTGTAAATCGGTCTCAGTCGATGTTTCTATTCTTCCGTTCTTTGTTCTGTAGTGTAAATCGGTCTCAGTCGATGTGTATAAAGTTCTGGTGATTGTGTCTCCTCCTGGGCAGATCTGCCGGTGACTGAGAGGATCTGCTGTGTGCCATGAGATGTTCTCTGCTCTTCTGTGTCTGTTACCTGCTCATCCTCATCCTTCCCATCACATCCTATGGAGAAGTATTGACCTGGATGTCAGCACCTCGTTGTAGACTTAACATGCAAAAGCCATTGTTTGAGTATGAATATTACCAGAAGGGAGACATGATTATCGGAGGACTGATTTCAACTCACTTTACTAGTCAAATTCAGACAAATTTAAATGAAGGCAGTCTTTCTAATTCAGATGTATGCTTCTCTTTGTGTTACCAGTAAGTCTCTTTTCATCATCTTTGCTCTGTCTGTATGACTCAACAAAGAGAAAAAATAATGCTTTGTCTTTATTTTCACTGTAATATTTTATGAAAATGTACAAATGTTTTAAACATTTTCTGATTACTTGAGTCCAGTCTGTGTTTCACCAAAAAATAAATGTGATAACTATGGCTTGCATAATACATTGTCTTCAGGCCGTGCTGGGATTTCTGATAGATAGTCATGTCATGTGCCTATTGACGGCTCCTGCAGAATGAAAATCTTGATGTCTCTCTTTCTGCCAGGAGGGAATGAGGTGTGCTGTCATTTAATAGCTTATTTGTATAGTCTCCTACTATTCAGGGATGGTCACAGTCAACAGTACAACAAATGGCCGCTGCCCCAGTCTATTACTGGCCTTCACAGCAAGGAGCACATGGAAGGGCGACGCATGTCAAACAACAAAACAGAAAAATTCCCGGCTCTTTTTTTGCCAGCCAGCCTGCAAACAAACCGAATTAACCTGTGTAACAGTATGCATTAAAAACAGGGGTTTAGTTAGCACACATTTGCAAATACATGCGTAAGCTGCAGAGCCTCGTCACGGCACCCCGATATTCTGTAGTTCCTAACTCTCCAATTTTAAGAGCCCCCGTAGTAGAGGCACATGTATTTTAATGGATAGACCAAGGGCAGGTGGACTGGGGTGCCATGAGGAGGCTCTGTAGCTTACTGTTTGTACTGTTGTATTGTTGGTCGAGGGGGCACACTGGACACCTTAGCTGCCATTGTGCTACATGCTGGGTGTCCAGTGTGCTCCTGTACCTTTTAAGGAGGGGTGGGCTCCTTCATGTTCACCTGCCCTTGGTCTATCCATTAAATACATGTGCCTCTACTATGGGGGCTCTTAAAATTGGAGAGTTAGGAACTACAGAATACTGGGATGCCATGATGAGGCTCTGTAGCTTGCAAATGTGTGCTAACAACCCGTTTATAACGCATACTGCTAGACAGGTTAATTCGGTTTGTTTGCAGGCTGGCTGGTAACTTAGAGCCGGGAATTTGTCTTTTTTGTTGTTTGACATGGTCACAGTCAAGCCTATTCACAACACAGCAGTAAGTCAGCCTGGTGAAAACTTAGGGGTATACGTATAAAGCAATGAATATGACATTCAACAAATATTCACTGCAGGTGATTCTCCCTGCTAAATTTGCTTTAAATGACAGTGATTGATTCACCAGCAGTGAAAGATTGGCAAAGTCACATTTACTGCTTTATAAGTATGGCTTCTTGTTCCTCATGCTCACTATTTGCTTTCACTATGGATGAGCAAATCTAGGTTCAGACTGGTCAGCCCCCTGTTCAGCTGGAGCCAAGCATCATACACAGACGTGGTATTTCTATTGCTTCTATATGGCCGCTTCTCTCTGTTAATGGTCACTAAGGAAGCAGTGGGTGCTGGCTGCTGCTACCTTCCTAGGAACCGTTGGCCCTGTCCTCATCAACATGGTGACACGATACTTTGCCAGGGGGTGGTATGGTTCTGGCCCACTCTCTTTTGTATGGTTCTGGAGGGCCTCCACCACCTTTCCTGGCCAACCAGGCTGCATGCTTTGATTAGGGGTTTGGATTTTTAGGGGTAACCCTGTCAAGAGAACCAGAGAGCACAGAGACAGATTGCACGGAACCCAGCGTGCTTTTATTGGGGAGGTTTTTGGGGCACAGACAACAGTTCCTTTAGTCCACAGATCCACACCAGACACAGCAAAACAGTACAGTTCTCTGGAAGGCAATATGGAACAACAGGCATATGGTAATCCACAAGGTAATCCACACAGGAGGCTCCAGGCAGGGATGGGTTAAGTCCAGGCAGGTTCACGGAGAACAAGGGGTTAAGTGCAGGCAGGTTCACGGAGAACAAGGGGTTAAGTGCAGGCAGGTTCACGGAGAACAAGGGGTTAAGTGCAGGCAGGTTCAAGGAGAACGAGGGGTTATGTCCAGGCAGGTTCACGGAGAACAAGGGGTTAAGTCCAGACAGGTTCACGGAGAACAAGGGGTTAAGTCCAGGCAGGTTCACGGAGAACAAGGGGTTAAGTCCAGGCAGGTTCACGGAGAACAAGGGGTTAAGTCCAGGCAGGTTGACAGAGATTAAGGGGTTAAGTCCAGGCAGGTTCATGGAGAACAAGGGGTTAAGTCCAGGCAGGTTCACAGAGAACAAGGGGTTAAGTCCAGGCAGGGGATAGATCCAGCCATGCAGATTCACGGGGACAGCAGAAGATTCTTCCACAGTGCAGGGATTCCAGGCAGCACAGACAGTCCAGGAGATGAGGAGGAGGACGGGGGATGGTCGGATGAGAGAAGCTGTCCCTCAGCACAGCCTTCCCTCACACACACAGCCAGGAGAACACATGGAGATTTTTCTGCTCACCCTTAAGTATAGAGCTGGTAACCGGAGACTTCCTGTCGGGTTACCATGGCAATGGGTCCTGTCTCCCAGGTCTCCAGACCTGTCCAGGGAGCCCAGGAATTTGTGCATGAGGCGGAAGGGAGGAGATGGCCTGTTTGTGGATTCCTTCAGCAGGAGGCCAGGCTGCAAGCCAGGGGGGTGAGGGGCTGCTGAGGGCTGCCTGTGTCAGGGACAAAGAGGACTAGAAGTACCAGCATGGATGGGACAGAAGCGCGAGGGGCTGCTGAGGAGTGGGGGGTGGCAGCCAGCAAACCTGGAGGATAGGGAAGGAAGGACCAGCTCCGCGACAAGATTTATTATAAATAGTAAAATACTCATAAGAGAAATAAAATCAAATAGAAAGCATGTCGCAAAGGATGCAATGTGGTCCAAAACCCCTGGAAGTGGTCTGGTGGGGGACTGTAGACCTCTAGATAGCTCGTGACTGACGTGTTTCGAGGTTGTACCTCTTCCTCAGAGCCAGTGGACACTAGGTAATGCACTAGTGCCGTGCGCCCTCTCTCTGTTTCTTATATACAGTTCTCTTTGGATTCTCCTGGTCCATTGAGGGCAGCAAGGCTTGCATTCCTTTCATACTCATGTGGGGATTTTGACATTGTGGAGTCCACTGTCCAGCGCAGGAGTACATGCATTCAGTTACTTTATTCTTCTTTACAGAATACAAGTGATACAAGGAAAACAAGAATCACAAAGAAACTAGGAAGTTGCTCAGGCAACGCCAGCTGCACTGAGCATGCCTATTGTCACGTACCTGATTGGAGACTAAAATGACAAGGTAGGCCTCACTTGTGTCACTTGCCCTGACCCCACTGGAGTTGGAACAGAGGGTGCCTAGGGACTAGGGGGACAAGAGCGTCAGCAGATGTTGTTTGCAGCTCTTGCAGTTGGAGACTTTGGAAGACTGATGGACATCCGATTCAGGAACAGTAGCAATATGTAGAGCTGGTATGGTAGGTCGCCAGGTGTGCACCAGAGCAAGGCAGGAAGCTGGGATAGGAGACAGGAGCAATGTCATATGAATAGCCAGGGTGATCAATGGGCGGACAGCGAGGTACCAAATCAGAAGCAAGCCAAAGTCAGGAACAGAGCCGAAGTCAGGAAAAAGTATCAATCAGGAGAGTAATCAGAGTCAGGTAAGGAACAAGCCGGGTCAGAAACAAAGAAATCACACAGGAACAAGCAGGAAACAGGGATGAGCTGAAGACCAGTCAGCACTCAGCACAGGCAGAGGTACCTCTTAAATAGTCCGTCTGGTGACAATCTTCGCTGTGCGTGTGCGTGATCGTGCATTTCTGTGCGCATGCACACGTCTATTCACCAGCCGTCACACGGGAATTCCCTTACACCTACAGTGGGGCAAAAAAGTATTTAGTCCGCCACCAATTGTGCAAGTTCTCCCACTTACAAAGATGAGAGAGGCCTGTAATTGGCATCATAGGTAGACCTCAACTATGAGAGACAAAATGAGAAAACAAATCCAGACAATCACATTGGCTGATCTGGAAAGAATTGATTTGCAAATTATGGTGGAAAATAAGCATTTGGTCACCTACAAACAAGCAAGATTTCTGGCTCTCACAGACCTGTACCTTCTTCTTTAAGAGGCTCCTCTGTCCTGCACTCATTACCTGTATCAATGGCAACTGTTTGAACTTATCAGTATATGGTGAAGAGTCAAGAGAATTGACATATTGCTTACTACTCTTCATGTGATCACTGATTGGCCAATCAGTGATCACATGATCGGGACCTTGCACAGAGGTCCCATACAACAATCAGTGTTCCACTGTGTGAGGACACAGCAGGCACCGGATCACAGTGCTGCTCCCAGGGAGCGGGCAGGCCGTTTATAAATGGCCACCCGCCCCTGCACTGACACCGTCCGGCCGTTTAATTTGGTTAAGTGGTTAAATTATGATTTAATTTATAAAGGAAACCAAGCTGTCCAAACCCACCTGACCCTATGTAAAAAAGTAATTGCCCTCCTCATGTTAAAATAATGAATGTACTGTGATAAACCACATTTTTGGAAAGCTGAGTTACATTTGCCACACCAAGGCCTGATTACTGCCTGACCTGTTGAATCAAGAAATCACTTAAATAGAAACTGTCTGACAAAGTGAAGCGTGTTATAAGATCTCAAAAAGCAAAACATCAAGTTGTGATCCACGATGATATAACAGACGTGGTAACACACGTGGTCAAAATAGCACCAGTTGCACAAATCCAGATGTACACAGGACAATGTCTTTTGGGACACTGACTTATGAAGGTAGGTGCTCCCTGTGACTGTGCATGCAGCCTTGTGCTGCCATCTGTTGGCGTGTTACAAAACTAGTCTTGAAACTTTTTGATACCTTGTAGAAGAGAAATAAAAAACAGAATGAAATAGAAATTTGAATTTTGAAATGAATACATTCAAATTAGAATTCAATGCTTTTCGATTTGGTCGAATTAAATTCAATTTGAATGAATTTGGAAAATTTCAATTTAATTCCAAAACGAATAAACTAAACAAATTCTGAAAACAAATTAAACAAAGTTAACAAAACAAAATTATTGAAACAATGAATCAAAACCTCATGCTCTATTCTATTCTATTCTTATTCTATTGTTTCATTATTTTCTTTTATTTTCTGTTCTATTCTGTTCTGTTTTCCTCCATTCTTTTCTATTCTATTTGATTTTACTCCTGTGTTCAAATTCAATTTTGTATTCGGATTAAAATTTCAGACAAAATATTTAATTGTTGTTTTGGATTCATTTAAATTCATTACTATTGTAGTTCAGAAATTTGGATACATCTGAATCTCCGAATAATGATTAATTGATCTGAATTTTGATTCAGGAAAAAAACAAAAACATGTCTATAATGTAAAGTAAGCAATAATCAGGAGCTTGTCATGTTCAGCCCAGTGTAGGGAGTGCTGTGGTCAGAAGCAGGAAAAATGCCAAACAATGTATATAAGTACGGGTGTACCTCGGATTACAATCGCCTCGGTTACAGTAATTTTCAGTTTACAAATGAAAATCCATTGAAAATAACTCCTCTGTGTTCAAATTTTTTTTGAATGTTTTTCACTATATGAAGTGTATGTCAGTGCTGATTTTTAAATGCCATTGCAGCATTTTTGTTTTCTTCACTATAGCTCCCAGGATTTGCTGTCACTTTCCCCGGAGCTAAAGAAAACTTTTTTTCTTTTAAGAAACTAAAAGGAAACATTGTTTCTTTTAATTCGGAGAAATCAACTAGAAGGAAACATTGTTTCTTTTAGCTGGGGGGAAGTGACAGCTGAATCTCTGAGCTATAGTGAAGGGAAAAAAAAGCAGTAATTACATTTAAAAACCGGCACCGACCTATAGTGACATCAACTTTTTTTCTACTTTTTTCTGACCTCCGGAATGGATTAATTGGTTTTCAGTGCATTCCTATGAGAAACCGCACTTCAGTTTACAAATTTTTTTGCAAAATGAAACGTCCCAGAGAACGCATTAAATTCATAAACTGAGGTACACCTGAATGTAACATACAATAGTAGCGGTGATGTACTGTGCAAATCTGCTCACCCTTGTACCTCCTGCCTCCAACACTTCTCACCTCTGCACCCCCTGGAACCCTAATTCCACACTGCTCCCCCTGCAATCATCCTCCAACGCTTCTCACCTCTGCACTCCCTGGAACCCTAATTCCACACTGCTCCCCCTACAATCCTCTTCCAACGCTTCTCACCTCTGCACTCCCTGGAACCCTAATTCCACACTGCTCCCCCTACAATCCTCTTCCAACGCTTCTCACCTCTGCACCCCCTGGAACCCTAATTCCACACTGCTCCCCTGCAATCCTCTTCCAACGCTTCTCACCTCTATACCCCCTGGAATCCTAATTCCACACTGCTCCCCCTGCAATCCTCTTCCAACGCTTCTCTCCTCTGCACTCCCTGGAACCCCAATTCCACACTGCTCCCCCTACAATCCTCTTCCAACGCTTTTCACCTCTGCACTCCCTGGAACCCTAATTCCACACTGCCCCCCCTGCAATCCACTTCCAACACTTCTCACCTCTGCACTCCCTGGAACCCTAATTCCACACTGCCCCCCCTGCAATCCACTTCCAACACTTCTCACCTCTGCCCCCCCTGGAACCCTAATTCTACACTGCTCCCCCTGCAATCCTCTTCCAACGCTTCTCTCCTCTGCACTCCCTGGAACCCCAATTCCACACTGCTCCCCCTGCAATCCTCTTCCAACACTTCTCACCTCTGCACCCTCTGCAACACTTCTTCAATACTATCCCCCCCAAAATCTTCTTCAAGTACTTCTGATCCAGCACTGATCATGCACTCTCTTCCAAAATTGCTCGGAACCGGAACATACCAGATATCCTCAGCAGTCTGCTGTGTCATTTATGCGATCTGCAGTTGCCTATCAAATTACATTTTTTTATGGTTTTCTAAGAAGTGCTAAGCCTAGCACACATGACCAGAAAATCGTACGGAAATTCCCGCTTTTTAAGCGATCGTACGATAATCTGATCGTCCGTACACAGCTATATGAAGGGACGAAATGTGTCTCATATGATATCAGATCATAAGATTTAATCAGTACAGTTTTCATCCGAAAATACAATACAAATACATGACATCACTCTAGAATTTTCTTTCTGTTGTACAAGAATGTTCGTAACGTTGGTAGACTCTTCACTTTCGATATGAGACTAGGACGCAACCCCCCAAAAAAAAACAGACGGTCATTCGTCCAATATTCTCATTGTGTATACGGGGCTTTAGTTTTGTGGGCTGTGGCCAAACTGTCCTCTCAGAAGTAACCATTTTCCATTTAAAACCTCTCAATATCTGGCAGTGTTGACATTGAAGAGTACAAAAGCATCTTGGCGATGATTACTGCTGTCGATGAGATAAACCAGAACCCCGATCTCCTGCCCAATGTCACCCTGGGCTATCATATATTTAGTACTTGTTCTAATCCAATGAAAACTTTGGGATATGTCATGAAGATATTGTCTGGAGAGAAGGAAGCTCCCAACTATTACTGTAAGGGAGACGGAGAAGTGGCCGGTTTTATTGGTGACAGTACTTTCTATACGAATAATGCGATGGCCCAATTGCTCAGTCTGTATCGGTATACACAGGTAAGTGATCACTTCCATATATTATGTATGTGTAGCGCTACAACAACTTTGTTGGGGTCTAGGGGTATGTGGGATGCCCAAGGAACTGTAGAACTTGAGGACAACTTCTTAGCACACACTGTACAAAATGTGGAACAAACATCAGCAACAGCTAATTTAAGGAGCACTGAGTCCCCTTTGTTGTACCTCCTCATACCCCAGGTGAATCCTTCCTCTTGCACCCGGCTGTCCTGAGGGTATCTCTGAGCAAGGCATTCTAAGATCTGCAATTAAGTAGTCCCAGATGAGAAGTTGGGTGTTGCACCTGACTGCCCTCTCCCTTCTGTGGCCCAGGGGGTGGAGGAGTACTCATACTGTCCTGTCCTGTAGCTTGGTGGGTTGGTAGCTGCTTTCAAACCTTACACTGGACTAGCTCCTTCCCTGCTGACAGGTTGTTCTCCCTAGGAGACTTGTGGCACAGTAGAGATCCTTCTGTCCAGCATCCAGCCAGTAGGTAGGCTCCCCTCCCTGGGGCCTTCTCCCGGGCTACACACTCCAGCACCTTCTCTTAGTCCATCTTCCACCAGACTCCAACAACAAACCCTGCTGCTCAGGCTCTGCCACATTTAAGGGCTGACCTTGACCACACTACCTGGCCTCTTGCCTGGGGATTGGCCAATTTCCCCTAAATATGCAAATCTGGGCCTACTCCCCTCCTCTGCCCCTCTTCCAGAAAGTGCCCGAAGTTTCTGGAAGGGTGGGAGAGCTCCAGAAGCCCTGACCTGTAGAGCCTCCCAGCTTGTCCTGAGGTGAACTCACTACCTCATTCCCAGGCTGGCTCATCCCAGACCGCTTCTCTAACAAAAATCCTATCTAGCTAGCCTAGAAGGGGCTACATATGTAAGATGGTGTGTTCAATAGATGGCTCTGTACAGTCTGGGTGGAATATTTTAGATTTACTTTTCCACAATGAGTGCAGATCAGAATACAGGAAATTTGAATATTTGGTGTACACAGAACATTGCAACTTGGGGGAATTATTCAATGATTATTATCCACAAATTCTTCTGGGTCCACCATTTTGCTTAACAGGTTTAGTTGCTTGAATGAGAGAACACTCCAGGTAGCATGAACTCAGCATGTTCATTTGGTAGGTTTTTAGAATTGCCTTTCCAGTGCCCAAAAAAATTAGCTCAGCAATAAGGAGATGTAAGAAAATAAGCTGTGCCATTTGTGGAAGTCTCCTTTATGTAGTTGTTTTTACACCAATCAGAATTGAATGTATCTGGACAGCTGCTGACAATATTTTGATTAGCACAAAAAATACTACTATTACTGAAATAATCATCCCCCAAGACCGTACTCAGTAGAGTACTCAATGACTTCCATCACATTAATCATCCTCAGGAGGTGCCATCAATATTTCCAATTTGAAATCTCACCATCCATGGATGGAAGCTTTAAACAAAATCCATCCCACACCTTGAATCCCTTGCAGGTGACATATTGGGATGGTGGGACACAAGTGGAGTTTTGACAGATCCAAGAAGATAAAGTAGAAGTGCTTGCAATAAAAATCTTAGCTTCCCAGCACCAGTGGAAATTCGGGCAGCACAGGAACCCATTTATTGTACTGAGAAGCAATGTCCAAACAGTACAAGAAGTAAATATAGCACAAATTGTGGGGGGGTGTCCAAGATGGCATTCTGAGAAGGTGCACCTGCACAAAGCTCTGTGATATGATCTCAGCTCTTATTAATCCCTGCAGTGCATTGTGTCCCCCGTAGCCTGTTTCTGCTCCTCTGTTCCCTGCTCCACAGATTTGCAGAGTGGGCACCGATCTCCAAGTCTGTAGTATGGTGGGATACACTGGTGACTTGGTGCTGTGAGTCCCATTCAGCCTGTTCTGCTTCAATAACAAGCTTTATCCAGAGATCCTGGCTGGGAGGTGAAGGAAACTAGAGTCTTGTAGAGTGGGAATCGCTCCTCAGCCTAAAGCCCTGGTGGGAGACATTGGAGGCTCTGTGAAGTGGTCTCTGCTGCTCTCTATCCTCCTGAAGCAGTTAGTTCCCGTAAACCTGTGTCTAACTTCTCCTTACCCCACCTCCTCAAGAAACTAGTTGGGAGGGAAGAGACACTGCTGCCTTGATTTGTAGAGCTTCTGTTTTCTGCCTCATGCTCTTGATTTTATCTTTTTGCGGCAGTGATAACATGCCTAACCCCTCTAAAGACCAGTATTTTCAAAGAAGGTAGGGGAGATGTTTCAAGATATTCTTTTTGGTGTTTTTCAAATCCATGATCAATTTTGTTTTTTTGTCTGTGCTGCCCCAGCTCCTCGGGTCTTGTGCTCCTCAGAAAGGAGTAAGAGACGGTCATCGAAAGGGAGGACTAACATTCCCGGGGAAGGACAGAGACCTTGTGTTCCCGTTCAGCCTCTAGGGGCCGGTGCTCCCCATCACGATACGGCAAGGATTCACATTATGACCAACCCAGACCAGGAGGATACTGAGCATGCCCTAGAAGAGCCATGCTGGGCAAGATGGCTTGTGAGACTTGCTTCAAAGAAACAACCAAACACCAAGAGCCCGATAAGGTGGAGATGGTATCGCTAATGAAGCAGGCATTTGAGGAGATGCTAACGGCGTTTCCTCGGAGGATGAGGGCCATTATGGCGGTTTTGATTGTGCCTTGGTCCAGCATTTCTTGAAAGAGATTAGGCAGCCTCTGATTTGGGAAGACACCAGGGAAGAACTGCTGAAGAAGCAGAGGATGTTTTTCATCAACATGAAAAAGGAGGGGGTGAATTTCCCATTCATGGAAGAAATTGAGAACATAATTACGGATAAGTGGAACCAAGCGGATAAGAGAATCTCTTTTAAAAATAGGTTCACAAAGCTATACCCCTTCAAGGCGGGGAATATTAAGAGTTTGGAGGAGCCTCCGGTGGTGGACGCAGCACTTATGCGCCTTGCTAGACACATAACCCACCTGCTAGATGATGCAGTGACATTCAGGGATGTGTTGGATAGAAGAGTGGATGTGGATCTTAAAAAGATTTACACACTTGCTGGTGGAACGTGTAGACCTTCTATGGCTTTGGCAGCTATTTCGAAGGCCATGGAGTCCTGGGTTCAGAAGTCAGAAGTGGCAGTGGGAAGTGACCTGAGCAAAGCCGAGGTCTTGGCCTCCTTTGCCAATTTGAAGCTAACAGCTTCTTTTATGATGGAGGCATCCATTGACCTAATTAAGATATTGGCCAGGATCATGATTATTGCAGTGACAGCCAGCAGAGCCCTATGGCTGAGGCCCTGGGTGGTCAACCCAGCCTCCAAGCAAGGATGGTATAAGATACCATTTGAGGGGCAGTTCCCGTTGTAAATAAATTTGACACTGCCATCGCAAAAGCCACAGGGGGGAAGTTGAGATTTATTCCCCAGGATCAGAGGCTCCTGCGCAGAAGAGTTGCTTACAAAAATTTGCCAAGGACCAGAGGTAGAGATGTTAAGTTTTACAGGCTAGGAAGAGAATTTTGTCGTCAATGGTCCAACACGGCAGCTCAAAGTTGTCACGTAGGAGTTCAAGTTCCGTCAGGTGTGAGCACAAGAGGTAAAGGAGCCTTGGGTAATTTCCACCATCCAGTTCTGCCATGCTTGGAAGTTCCTGAGGATTCCCTGCAGAATCTTTGTCCCGACAAAATTACCTTTGGCAAGAGAAAAGTAGGAGGTTTTATGGAAATGCATAGAAACCCTTCTCAACCAGGAAGTGATAGTTGCAGTACTCTGGCAAGAATGTTTTTCTGGAATCTACTCACCTCTATTCCTAGTATGAAAGGAGTCGGGAGCGTTGAGACCAGTGATAGACCTCAGGAGGTTCAACATGTACAGTGAAGGAAATAAGTATTTGATCCCCTGCTGATGTTGAATGTTTGACCACTCACAAAGAAATTATCGGTCTAAAAATCAAATGTTTGGTGTATTGTAACACTGAGAGACAGAATAGCAACAAAAAATTCAGCAACAATGCATGTCTAATAAGTGATGACTGATCTGCATGTTCATGAGGGAAAGAAGGATTTGATCCCTTATCATTCAGCAGGATGTCTGGCTACCAGGTGTCTTTCATACAGGTAACCAGCTGAGATTAGAAGCAGTCTCTTAAAGGGAGTGCTGCTAATCTCATTGTGTTAACTGTATAAAAGACATCTGTCCACAGGAGCAATCAAACAATCAGATTCCAAACTTTCCACCATGGCAAAGACCAAAGAGCTGTCCAAGGATGTCAGGGACAAGATTGTAGACCTACAGAAGGCTGGACTGGGCTACCAAACTATGGCCAAGCAGCTTGGTGAGAAGGTGACAACAGTTAGTGCAATCATTCACAAATGGAAGAAACACAGAACAAGTGTCAGTCTCCCTAGGTCTGGTGCACCATGCAAGATCTCACCTCGTGGAGTGTCAATGATCATGAGAACAGTGAGGAATCATCCCAGAACTACACGTGAGGATCTTGTCAATGATCTCCAGGCAGCTGGGACCACAGTCACCAAGAAAACAATTGGTAACACACTACGCCGACAAGGACTGAAATCCTGCAGTGCCCGCAAGGTCCCTCTGCTCAAGAAAGCACATGTCCAGGCCCGTCTGAAGTTCGCCACTGAACATCTGAATGATGCCGAGGAGGACTGGTGGGAAGTGTTGTGGTCAGATGAGACCAAAATCCAGCTCTTTGGCATCAACTCAACTCGCCGTGTTTGGAGGAAGAGGAATGCTGCCTATGACCCCAAGAACACCATCCCAACTGTCAAACATGGTGGTGGAAACATTCTGCTTTGGGGGTGTTTTTCTGCTAAGGGGACAGGACAACTGCACCACATCAATGGGATGATGGACGGGGCAATGTACCCTCAAATCTTGGGTGAGAACCTTCTTCCTTCAGCCAGGGCATTGAAAATGGGTGGTGGATGGGTGTTCCAGCATGACAATGACCCAAAACACACGGCCAAGGCAACAAAGGAGTGATCAAGAAGAAGCACATTAAGGTCCTGGTGTGGCCTAGCCAGTCTCCAGACCTTCATCCGATTGAAAATCTGTGGAGGGAGCTGAAGGTTCGAGTTGCCAAACGTGAGCCACCAAACCTTAATGACTTGGAGAGGATCTGCCAAGAGGAGTGGGTCAAAATCCCTCCTGAGATGTGTGCAAACCTGGGGGCCAACTCCAGGAAAGGTCTGACCTCTGTGATTGCCAACAAGGGATTTTCCACCAAGTACTAAGTCATGTTTTGTGCAGGGGATCAAATCCTTCTTTCCCTCATGAACATGCAGATCAGTCATCATTTGTTAGACGCATTTCTGCTGAATTTGTTGTTGTATTCTGTCTCTCAGTGTTACACCGAACATTCCATTTTTAGACCAATAGTTTCTTTGTAAGTGGGCAAACATTCACCATCAGCAGAGGATCAAATACGCATTTCCGTCACTGTACATCCCGGCCCACATTTATGAAGAACAATAATTTATTTGCAAACTTTTATAACAGAAAGTTTTTTCAAAATTTTATTTTTTTTTTTAATTTAGCAAAAAATAAAAACCCCAGTGGTGATTAAATATCACCAAAAGAAAGCTCTAGTTGTGTGAACAAAATGATAATATTTTAGTTTGGGTGCAGTGTTGCATGACCGCGCAATTGTCATTCAAAGTGTGAGAGCGCTGAAAGCTGAAAATTAGCCTGGGCACGAAGGGGGTAAAAGTGCCCGGTATTGAAGGGGTTAAGGACAGTGGATATCAGGGAGGACTTACTGTTTTACAGCAGCCTATTCCCCCTGAGGTCATCACAGAGGACAAGGGGGCGCGGTTTACATCTGGAGGAAAAGAAATATAATCTCCAAACACAGAAAGGGTTCTTCACAGTAAGAGCTGTGAGAATGTGGAATAGACTCCCTCAAGAGTTGGTTGTGGCCAGCTCAGTGGATTGCTGTAGGAAAGTCCTGGATTCTTTCTTGGATACACAGAATATAACTGGATATATATATAACTAGATCTCTAGGATATAAATTCTGGCAAGCACTTTTTATTAGAACAGATAAAATAAATATAGTTACATAGTTAGTCTGGCTGAAAAAAGACAAAAGTCCATCCAGTTCAACCATAAAAATATGATAGAGATCTTTGTGTGTCATTTATATATTGTCTTTGTTTGAATAATATTAATACCATCCCATGAAAATATCTCCCAACGTATCATCCAGCTTAGTTATCGAGTCACTCACCCTCTCTCGAGTGATGGAAGAATGTATCCAACTTTATTCCGTATGACACCGGACAGTCGGGCCTATTATACGGCTGTTGTACATTTCTTGAAGCATTTTGGGTGGAACTGGGTTGGAATAATATCATCATATGATGGCAGCGGTGATGAGGAGGCCCAAGAACTGAGCAGGATGATGAGCCAACACGGGATCTGCACATATTATATCTTTGACATCCCTTCAACTGTTGAAGATCAATATCGGAAATTAAAGATGATGAATGAATCAACAGCTAAAGTCGTGGTAATGTGTGGAACTTTCACAGAGTACTTTTCTTATATTGCTAATAATATGCCCTCTGCTATAGAAAATACCACATTTATTTTCCCGCCGTCGTGGAGTAAAGTCTTAGATATCGACTTTGGTAATTTTCCACCAATCAGCTGCAGCTTCATATTTCAGTGGCCACAAATGAAAAGCGTGAACTTCAATCATCGTGGTGTTGGTGTCAGCTTCTCCAGCTGCTTAACTGACCCAATACTGCAAGATATTGGGATTTCTTTGTTTCAGTGCCTTTCCCCAAATCCGGACAAAAATAACAATTTTCCGCCCTCTCTCAGACCTTGTACAGATGTAATTGATATTTCTGAAGTATTTTTTAATTATACATCTATACCTTCCTATGCATACAGGGCTGTGTATGTTCTGGCCCACGCTCTACACGGAATGTACACCAAGAAAATACAATCTGAACAAACTGGATTCCAGCACAGAGTGAGTTGGATAATAAGTGCTTATGTTACTCGGGGGTGTATATACCACAAGGTTAAACAAGGCATTTGCCTAGGGCGGAATTTTTTTAGGGGGGCAGCACTGGCCCTCAGCGGAGGGACATGGGGACCAGGTGGGATCCGAGAGAGGCTGTGGGCTGCTTGATGGTGTATGCAGAGTTCCACTGTCATTCCTGGGGATGGCCAGAGCTGTGAAGGTGATTGAAGGCTGTGTCCTCACCTTCACAGCTTTGGACATCCCCCCCCCCACGGAGAGAGCAACAACACCCCTGATCCACCCTCACCCGAGAGAGCCTTTGTCAGGGCTCCGGGTATGACCAGAGGTATGTTAACTGACGCAGGGAAACGCAGGCTTCAGATATGTTATAAACAATATAAGTTATTAATACTAACAATACAAAACGCAGTGCAATACTAAAACATAACACAGTGCAAACGAACCAAACCAACCACAGATAACAATACATACAATGCAAGCGTCGTCAGGCAGGCCGGGTCAATAACAATCGGGCAGGTAGGAACAGGAGGAGCAGGCAGAGAGTAGTCAGGTCACGAGCCGGGTACAGCAACTAACGGGCAGGTAGGTACAGGGGGTCAGGCAGAGAATGGTCGGGGTCACAAGCCAGGGATCAAACAGGAGAAGTCAGCAGAGGTCAGGATCAGGCAGGGTCGGCAACGAGTCAGTCAGGCAGGAACAGGAAAAGGAACAGGAATGCAGGTAACAAGATACAGGGGCCCATAGAAAAACACACACCAAGGTCCAGACTGTAGGTCTGGCCATCCCTTAAATACACCTCCGTAATCAGCTTCAGGTGTTTGGCTGACTGCAGGGTTGAGTCTCTGATTGCTGAGAGCACCCGCTGGCCAGCCCTGGTACTGCAGCCCACAAGGCAGGTGAGTCCCACCATTACTGGCAAGTCCATTCCTGACAGTACCCCCCCCTCAAGGAGCGGCCTCAGGACGCTCCAAACAGTCCTAGCTGGGCAAAATGTTCCACCGCCCGGGTCTGGTAACTGGTGGGGTATCAAAGACTGGCACATTGGGCTGGACTCCGGGCAGAGGCACATCGGGCTGGACTCCGGGCAGAGGCACATCGGGCTGGACTCCGGGCAGAGGCACATCGGGCTGGACTCCGGGCAGAGGCACATCGGGCTGGACTCCGGGCAGAGGCACATCGGGCTACCAGGCGGGGCAGCAGACATCGGGCCACGAGGCGGAGCAGCAGGCACCGGGCCCCCAGGCGGAGCGACAGGCCCCGGGCCCCCAGGCAGAGCGGCGGGCACCGGGCCCCCAGGAGGAGCGGCAGGCACAGGGCCCCCAGGCGGAGCGGCGGGCGCCGGGCCCCCAGGAGGGGCGGCAGGCACCGGGCCCCCAGGCGGAGCGACAGGCAACGGGCCCCCAGGCGGAGCGGCAGGCACCGGGCCCCCGGACGGAGCGACAGGCATCGGGCCCCCAGGCGGAGCGGCGGGCGCCGGGCCCCCGGGCGGAGTGGTGGGCGCCGGGCCCCCAGGAGGGGCGGCAGGCACCGGGCCCCCAGGCGGAGCGACAGGCACCGGAGCGCCGGGCACCGGGCCCCCAGACATGACAGCGGGCATCGGGTCACCAGGCACGACAGTGGGCTCCGAGTCAACTGGCATGACAGCGGGCACTGGGTCAGACATTGGATTGTCTGGCTCGACAGCGGGCATCGGGTCACCAGGCATCTTGTCATTTGGCTCGACAGCGGGCACCGCGTCATCTGGCAAGGCAGTGGGCACCGAGTCACCAGGCACGACAGTGGGCTCTGAGTCAATTGGCACGACAGCGGGCACCGGGTCATGAGGTACTGGATCGTCTGGCTCGACAGCAGGCACCGGGTCATCTGGCGCTGGATCCTCTGGCTCAACAGCGGGCATCGGGTCACCAGGCATGACAGCGGGCACCGGGTCATCAGGCATTGAATCGTCTAGCTCGACAGCGGGCATCGGGTCACCAGGCTTGACAGTGGGCACTGGGTCATCAGGCATTGGATCGTCTGGCTCGACAGTGGGCATCGGGTCACCAGGTATGATAGCGGGCACTGGGTCATCAGGCGTGATAGAATCATCAGGCTGGATCAGTTCATCAGGCTGGGTAGAGACATCAGGCTGGGTACAGACATCAGGCTGGGTAGAGACATCAGGCTGAAGTGCGGGTGCCGAGGCACCAGGCTGAACCACGGAAGGCAGGTTCTCAGACGGCAGGCTCACCGGTTTGGATACTGGCAGGATGGTATTGGTTGGAAAGAATTTTCGCTTTTTTCTGGTTTTAACTACTGGAGCACTGCAAGTAAACGCAGGTCTGCAAACAAATGGAGCAGCTGAGGACAGAGAAGAGCTGGAAGGTGGAACAGAGGAGGGAGCAGCCGCCACAGCGGACCTCTCCACAGGGCCAAAGAAAGGATAGGTGCAGCGAGTGGGAGCAGAGGACTGATATGTGGTAGTTAGCAGAGTATACTGGGCAGTCACTGGGGGTGCTGTCGGGGATGTAGGAAGAGTGCCTTGAGCAGAAGAATGACATTGCAAGCTGACTGAGGCTGGGTGCAACAGGTCTGTCCATGTCTGCAGTATGGGTTGAACAAAGCTGAGCTTACACAAAGCCTGTCTGACCAAAGACTGCACTGCGTTTATACAATCTCTTAGTACCTGTGGTGAACATGCAGCATAACGCTCCAAGAAGCAATCCACATCATCCTCTAATAACCATACCAGGGACTCTACCTGGTCGGCACTAAATGGTGGCAAAATGTCATCCCTGCATTCGGGGGTACCAGATGAAACCAACTCAGCACAAACCTGAATCAATGGCTGCACCTCAGAGCACTCTGTGCCCTGATCTACTAGAACATGAGCGATCGTATACATTCTAGCAGTTCATCCCGGGGATACTCCCTCAGAGCCTGATAAGCATATTCTCTGTCATCAAAAACCAACAGCGACAAATACACAACCTCATCAAGATCCATCCTTCCCAGCAACAAGCCAAGATGGCTTCCCTGTGCAGCCACTTCTGGTCAGGATTGGCCTTGGTGTAATGTCAGGGCTCCGGGTATGACCAGAGGTATGTGACTGACGCAGGGAAACGCAGGCTTTAGATATGTGATAAACAATATAATTTATTAATACTAACAATACAAAACGCAGTGCAATACGAAAACATAAACACAGTGCAAACAAACCAAACCACCCACAGATAACAATACATACAATGCAAGCATAGTCAGGCAGGCCGGGTCAATAACAATCGGGCAGGTAGGTACAGGAGGAGCAGGCAGAGAGTAGTCAGGTCATGAGCCGGGTACAGCAACTAACGGGCAGGTAGGTACAGGGGGTCAGGCAGAGAATGGTCGGGGTCACAAGCCAGGGATCAAACAGGAGAAGTCAGCAGAGGTCAGGATCAGGCAGGGTCGGCAACGAGTCAGTCAGGCAGGAACAGGAACAGGAATGCAGGTAACAAGATACAGGGGCCCATAGAAAAACACACGCCAAGGCCCAGACTGTAGGTCTGGCCATCCCTTAAATACACCTCCGTAATCAGCTTCAGGTGTTTGGCTGACTGCAGGGTTGAGTCTCTGATTGCTGAGAGCACCCGCTGGTCTGCCCTTGTACTGCAGCCCACAAGGCAGGTGAGTCCCACCATTACTGGCAAGTCCATTCCTGACAGCCTTCCACTAACACCCCCCCACCCGACAGAAAAAAAGACACTCACCTTCACAGCTCTGGACATCCCCTAAGTGTCCTCTACCCCTCTGCCAATGTGTCAGGAATCCCCGGGCTCGTGGCGGAGCACAGGTCGGCACATGCATAGAACGCCAATGCGCATTAGCCAGTGGGCACTAGGATATAGGCATCTGCTTCAACAGCGGCATCATCGCATGAGCACTCGCGATCACCGACACACGTCTAGCACCAATGACAGCGCAGGGCACGCTATTTAAACCTGCCCTGTGCATACTCAAGTTGCCGTATGGTCTTTGTTCCTTTTTCCCTGCTCGTCTATTCCTGAGAGATATACCTTGTTGCCAACCCTGCTTGATCCTGATCCCTGTTGACCATCTCCTTCTCTGACCTCTGGCTCGTTTGACTACTCTTCTGCCTACTCCTGATTACTTGACCTCCTGTTGCTGAACCTGGCTTGTGACCCGACTACTCTCTGTCTGCTGCTCTGTACCGTTCTGCCTCCGCTGTTACCGACCTGGCCTGTCTGATTACGCTATACTTGCACTGTCATCCGTCCATCCATCCTGCACGGATCCAGTCACTACTGCCCGGGCCTGCCAGCCTCTTCACATCAGGCTCTCTTCCATTACATTCCTTGGTTCCATCTACCACAGTTGGGTGTACTGAGGGGCCGCGACCTGGTTTCAGTCTGCTCCAAGTCCATCCCCACCATCAGGGGCTCTGGTGAATAAGCAGATTGAGGCTTAGACCCCGGGCCCTGGGGAATCCCGTTCTGTGGGATGCTAGAGGTACCGCCGGGCGGTACTTGATACAATCCCTGCACTGACCTCCATTCAGTGTCCTCCACCCCTCTCTGCCAATCCCTCTACTGGCCTCCATTCAGTGTCCTCCACCCCTCTCTGCCAATCCCTACACTGACCACCATTCAGTGTCCTCCACCCCTTTCTGCCAATCCCTCCACTGACCACCATTCAGTGTCCTGCACCCCTTTCTGCCAATCCCTCCACTGGCCTCCATTCAGTGTCCTCCAACCCTCTCTGCCAATCCCTCCACTGACCACCATTCAGTGTCCTCCACCCCTCTCTGCCAATCCCTCCACTGGCCTCCATTCAGTGTCCTCCACTCCTTTCTGCTAATCCGTCCACTGGCCTCCACTCAGTGTCCTCCACCCCTTTCTGCCAATCCCTCCACTGGCCTCCATTCAGTGTCCTCCACCCCTCTCTGCCAATCCCTCCACTGGCTTCCCATTGCCTAATGGATAAAATTCCAAACATTAACAATAACATATAAAGCCATTTATAACTCTGCCCCAAATTACATCACCAATTTTGTCTCCAAATATCACCAAAACCGTCCTCTCTGCTCCACCCACGACCTCCTGCTCTCTAGCTCCCTTGTCTCCTCCTCCCATGCTCATCTCCAAGACTTCTCCAGAGCTTCCCCCATCCTCTGGAACTCTCTACCCCAATTTATCAGACTATCGCCTACTCTGCTCACTTTTAGGCGATCTCTGAAAACCTCTCTCTTCAGGGAAGCCTATCCTGCCCTCAGCTAATACCGGAATCTTCTATTCCTCCTATCAGTCCATCCCCCACAGTTACTACCTTTTGTACCACTAGCCCCTCCCTCCTAGATTGTAAGCTTCAAGGATCGGGGCCCTCCTATTCCTCTTGTATTGATCTGTATTGTTGCTGTATTGTCTCCCGTTATATTGTAAAGCGCTGAGTAAACTATTGGTGCCATAAATCCTGTATAATAATAATAACTTGGATCTAACCACTTTGTATTTTGTAATTAGACTTTAATTTCAGAACCTTTATACCTGTATATAGTAATGTGAGTATTTCTGTCTTCCATGAAAAGCTGCACAAATATGTGAGAAATGTTCATTACACCGACCCAGACGGAGGCGAGATCTACTTCAATGACAGAAGAGAAATCCCAACCGATCTTATTGTACAGAGCTGCCTTTATTTAAAAAATATATCTTTTCCTCAAAGCAAAATTTCCGTTTTTCAAGGCCCGGATTTTGTACCCAAAACGTTTGATATGAGTAACATCTTCTGGAAAAATGGCAACGTAAGAAATGACTTCAATGTTTTCTGTTCATATCATTTGCTGAGGAGGTTCATAATTAGGATTTCTAGGAATTTGTGTCCTTGTTTTAAGATATTCCAGCAGATACGTATGTTCATGAAAGGGGTCATTCTTGGAGTCGGTGAAGGTTGTTAACTGCCATCATTTTGTGCAGTTTCCTATAAGTGATCTATTTCCTACTTTGTGTATGTATGTGTTATGAAATAAAGTTGTCATAGAAGGTAATGAGGTCTGTAAATCTCTGACATACAGTATGACACGGGATAGAATTATTACAGAAAACAGCAGCATTACAATCAGGACATTATTAGTAATACATCCAATTGGGCCCTCAAAGCAGTTCAGGATGTCCATGAAATGTATAAAAGAAATATAAATGTATAGAAAATAAATCTAACTGGGCAGCTCTTTGTGTTTTCCATGTTGCTGGTGAACATAAACTCCATAAGAACATTTAGAATCCCCTAGAGGTGTCTCCTGGATAAATGGTGACTGATCTAATGTGACCAAACAAGAATGTATCTTCAAGTTGGTGACAGATTATATACAGTGACATGAGTGGGTGTAACAGTTGTGATATACACTCACCGGCCACTTTATTAGGTCCACCTGTTCAATTGCTCGGTAACACAAATTGCTAATCAGCCAATCACATGGAAGCAACTCAATGCATTTAGGCATCTAGACGTGGAGAAGACATCTTGCTAAAGTTCAAACCGAACGTGGCATGCATGTTGATGCCAGACGGGTTGGTCTGAGTATTTCAAAAACTGCTGATCTATTGGGATTTTCCTGCACAACCATCTCTGGGGTTTACAGACAATGGTCCAAAAAATAGAAAATATCCAGTGAGTGGCAGTTGTGTGGAGGAAAATGCCTTGTTGATGTCAGAGATCAGAGGATAATGGCCAGACTGGTTTAAGATGATGGAAGGTAACAGTAACTCAAGTAACCGCTTGTTACACCCAAGGAATGCAGAATACCATCTCTGAACGCACAACATGTCCAACTGTCAGGAATGGACTTGCCAGTGGTGGTGGGACTCACCTGCCTTGTGGGCTGCAGTACCAGGGCTGGCCAGCGGGTGCTCTCAGCAACCAGAGGGTCACTCCTGCAATGAGCCATCACCTGAGGCTGATTACAGCAGGTGTATTTAAGGAATGGCCAGGCCTGTGATCAGGGCCTTGGTGTATGTTTCCCATGAGCCCCTGTACCTGCATCCTGTCTGCTTCCTGCCTGATCCTGATTCTGCTTTAATCCTGACTCTGCATGAACTCTGCCTGTCCTGACCTCGGCTATTCCTGACTACGCTTCCGCCTGCTCCTTGTACCTTGCCTGCCCGTTTGCTACCGACCCGGCCTGCCCGACTACGTTTAGTATTGTTCCTATTGTTATCTGTTGGAGGTTTGGTTGCACTGTGTTTATGCTTAGTCTTGCACTGCGTTTATGTATTTAGTCTTTAATAAATTGTATTGTTTATGCTATACCTGGAGACTGTGTTTCCCTGTGTCAGTCCACACATTTCTGGTCATACCCGGATCCCTAACACCAACCTTGAAGAAAATGGGCTAGAGCAGTAGAATACCACACCAGGTGCCACTCCTGTCAGCTAAGAACAGGAAACAGAGGATACAGGCTCACCAAAATTGGACAATAGAAGATTGGAAAAACGTTGCGTCTGATGAGTCCGGATTTCAATTGCGACATTCAGATGGTAGGGTCAGAATGTGACGTAAACAACATGAATACATGGATCCATCCAGCTTTGTATCAGCGGTTCAGGATGGTGGTGTCCTAGTGTGGCGGATCCATCCAGCCTTCTACCAACGGTTTAGGATGGTGGTGGTGGTGTCCTGGTGTGGGGGATCCATCCTGCCTTGTATCAACGGTTCAGGCTGGTGGTGGTGGTGTCATGGTGTGGGGGAGATTTTCTTGGCACACTTTGGGCCCCTTAGTACCAAATGAGCATGGCCTACCTGAGTATTGTTGCTGACCAAATCTATTCCTTTATGTTTCAATATTTTTATTGAGTTTTCAAGGATAAACATGGATAAAACAGGGAAAAACAGGGAAAAGAAATAAGGTTCAATCATACAACATTACAGTAGACAAATATGGTTGATCAATTAGTTGTAGATCTGCCCTCTGGACAGATGGGGTATTGGTCTTGTTTAGCAATATCATCAGAGGTATTTGTGTGCCTTTGAAGTGCCTTGGTGAGGAGTTAGGGGAATTAGGGGGGGATGGTGGTGAAGAGGTGGGGGAGGGGAGGGTTGGGGAGGGAGGAATATAACTGGGGAATTGAGTTGATACCAGTCTAAGTGCGGGGTGTGAGTTCATTTCCTGAGATGTCATCAAGGTTGTATAATACATTTAGGGTGGTTTAGTCATCAGGTCCACTGGAGATTGAATGTGTGATAGGAGGAAGTGTTGATTGTGGATAGTTTTTCCATTTGGCATTGAGTGTTAAGGTCTGTAATCAATGAGGTGATTGTGGGGGTATTATTTGTGTTTCATAGTCTAGTAATATTAATTTTTGCGGCAAAGACTATATGGGTAATAATTGTTCGGGAGCTTGGAGGGAGTTTCTCGATTCCAATGTGTAGGAGTGCTAGTGATGGGTTCGGGACTAATGGAAATTTGTGTATTTCAGAAATTAACTGGAATGTAGCATTCCAGAAGGAACAAAGTGATTTGCATGACCACAAAATGTGGATTGTTGAGCCTGGCTCACCACAGAGTCTCCAGCATGTAGAGGATTGTTTCGGGTAGTAGATGGAAAGTTTGACCCAAGTCAGGTACCATTGGTGGAGTATTTTTAAGTATGACTCCCAGTGGGAGCTACATTGGGTAGCTTTATAGGTGATGCTGAAGGTATTTTCCCAACACTTTAAAGTTATTTGGGTTGAAAGGATTTTCTCTCAATTGGTTAGGGAGGTTGTTTGCAGAGTGAATTGTGAGTTTGTGAGGTGCGTGTAGAACGTGGATATACCTTTACCCGGGTACTGGGGTTTGGTGAGGAAGGTGTAGGCTGTAGTTGGTATTATAGTATTAAAAAGGTTGGAGAACCACAATCGGGCTCAGGGTAGGATTTCTGCTGCTGCTCCTAATTTTGAGATATGGATTGCGTGCACGCCGGAAAATAATTACACGGACAACTGTCCAGTACAACCACTTTCACATCATCTCATCTCTGTTTATTGCAGGGCGGTGCTTAACCTTTTATACATAGAAAACAATAGAGTACACGTCACTATTACGTATATACAGTCACATTCTAAAAGGCACATGTTGCTTGGTTGAAATATAGGAGAAATGTAGAAACTTGATGCTTGCTTCTCATCCCGTTATCTCTTCACTCCTCCTCACATTCCCAAAGTCTAAGTGAAGTCCTCTGCGAAGGGAGGGGTTGAGAGCATCGCTCTGAGCAAAACAAGTTAAGGAGGACTACAAAGCCCAGCAGACAAAATATATATATATATATATATATATATATATATATATATACACACACAACACATATATTTAGAAATATAAAAAAGTATAAAAGTAAATATGTATAAAATGTATATTTTAAACAGAAAACAGAATAGGCATTTTACCAAATCCATCACAGTCCCCCCTTAAAATGACTATTTTCCTCTGTCCCTATAAAGCCTAGCTCATCTGTCCTTATGTACCTTGGAACTCTTTTATGCTGTACGTTAGACAAGTGATGACTATTTCATCACCTCCCTTGCCACAGACTTTGTACATAAGGAAGTCAGATGCTATCCCTACAAAATTGTGAAATTGCTGTTGACTTGGAGGGACCGTAGAGGAGTGAAAAGTTTATCCTCTTCCATCACAAAAGGATCCTCCTCTTCTTGATGGAGAAATATAGGTGTGCTGTTGTCTACAACCTTGCTTATTAACTTCTTTACAAATGATAGAATACAACATACAATCAGAGCTAAAAGAACTAGAATTATTAATACCGTTACCCCTATTTTTACCCCTATTTGGGCGAGCACTTTTTGCCACCCACTCATCCAGCTAAAATATTGGTCCCACGGGTCTGTGATACCTGAGTTCTTTTTCAGCTCCACTAACAGACCTTCTAATTTCTTTATAGCCAATGTAACCTTACCATTCGGCCAGTATTGTCAGGAATATATGTACAACATGTTCCGGTTCCTTCTATCATTTTACAGACACCTCCTTTTTCCGCTAAAATCATGTCCAGAGCCATCCTATTCTGGAATGTCATGTAGGATGTAGGGGCTAGCTGGTCAACGATTCCTTGGAGGGCATCCCTGGTGTAATTCACAAACCTCTGTTGGTTGTAGTATATGTAATTTATCCAATCTACATTTTTATTAACAGTTATCATGGGAATCAGGCATTCAAAACCTGCTTTACTTGGTCTCTGGCTTTAAATTTATTAGGCACCCCCCTTGGGACTCCAATGGCATCTATATACACATGTGGGTCAAAACTGCCAGAAGGAGCTTTTCGCTTTCTCCTACGGCCAGGCGTTGGGTCAGGGATATTTTCTGCTAGGATGTGGAGAGGCATAATGGCCTTTGCAAGGGCACACTCACCAGTCCAAATCCCTTCCAATCTGGTTCTAATCTTTTGGTTCCCAGTAATCACCCGTGACACATATGTATATTTACTCACTACTATCGGAACATGCTCATTATGTCAAGATCATATAGATTACGGTCATAGCACCACATGGGATCTATACTACAGAAATCAAAGATAAAAATAACTACATGAATATTGGATAAATTGTACCAAAATATAGTGGTGTCACCTATTTCGGTGATATCCACCTGTTGAGCCTCTGTCAGACTTATAGGAAAAAGGATATACAACATAGTTGTCATGGTGTAGATGACACCTTTTCCTCAGGGGTTGGACATTCTTGCAGTGGGAGGCGTGTATCCAAGTGTTCTTCCCGGCCACCTTGACAGAAGTGGCTGTGGTCAGCAGAACTTGGAATGGACCATTATATCTTGGCTCAAGGGAATGTTTCCTCATAAATGTCTTTACTAATACCCAATCTCCGGGTAATAGGATGTGAATTCCTGTATCTGACTCAGAATCTGGAATGGAGAAAACACTTGGACATAGATACAGGTTAATTCACGTGATAATGCAGTCACATAATCAGTTAACACATGAGATTGTAATTGCAACTGTTGCGGAAAGTAACAGCCAAGTCTAGGGGCTGAACCAAACAAAATGTCATAAGGGGACAGAGCATGTTTCCCCCAGGGGGTGTGTCTGACACTAAACAGAGCAATAGGCAAACTGTCTGGCCAACTCATGTTAGTCTCTTGGGCCATCTTTAGCATCCTGTTTTTTAGAGTCCCATTCATCCTTTCTACCTTCCCACTTCTTTGAGGGTGATATGGGGTGTGTAGGGCCAACTCGACCCCCAGTGCTGTCCAAATCTCTTTTATAAGGGTTGCTGTGAAGGCTGGACCCTGATCACTCTCTATCACCTCTGGGATCCTAAATCTACAGACTACCTCACTCAGTAGTTTCTTAGCCGTGGTCTTGGCTGTCATGTTTGTAACAGCATAGGCTTCCGGCCAACCAGAGAACATGTCCACCACCACTAGGGCATATTCATATCGTCCACTTTTTGGCATCTGTATATGATCAATCTGTATCCTCTGGAATGGATAGAGACGTTTTGCCAGATGTTTTTGTGGTGTCTTTTCCGTCCTCCCCGGATTGCATTTTGCACATACTACACACGAGGCGCAGTATTTTCTGGTTAAGGTGGTTATCCCTGGAGCCCAGTAATACTTGCTGATCAGTGAGTTCATTAAGTTCTTGGAGAGATGTGCCTGTCCATGCGCCCATTGGACAACTGCTGGATACATATGTTTTGGTAAACAAGTTTTTCCTTTCATCGAATACAATTCTCCATCGTAGTCTGCTCCTTTATCAATCCATTCCAGCCTTTCTTCTGTATAAGCGGCCATTTGCATAGAAATCAGGTATTGCTTGTCAGATGGCACATGCACTGCCAAAAGTATCTGTACTGAGGTCTCACTATCCTCTTCAGCCACCTCAGATGTTTTTCGTTGGTTTTTCGCTGCTTCTTTAGCAGCTATATCCGCCAAGTGGTTCCCTCTGGCCTCTTGAGAATTCAGTTTACCATGTGCTTTAACCTTCAAGACAGCCACTTGGTCAGGCAGGAGCAGTGCATCTATTAAATCCTTGATGGCTGGGCCGTGTTTTACCAGTTTTCCAGCCTCTGGCTTTCCAGATGATACCAGTCATGAGCTACTCCAAAGGCGTACCTTGAGTCTGTGTAAATATTGACTCTTTTACCTTCTGCCATCTTACACGCTGTAATGAGGGCTTGAAGCTCTGCTTCCTGGGCAGAGAAAGTTGGTAATAATGCTCCTGCTTGTAGAATTTCAAATTCCGAGGTCACAGCATAACCTGTGTGGTACTTGCCTCCTTCATCTGCATATCTGGAACCATCCACAAAAAGTGTGTAGTCAGGGTTTTCCAGAGGAATTTCACTCACTGTAGGGAGATGTGTGGTTTCCATGCGCATCATATCAAGGCAGTCATGTGGAGTAGTGCAGGGGTCTCCTTCTTCACCTTCTTCTCCCCCCTCGAAAAATGGCAGAAGAGTGGCTGGGTTGAGGGTAAGACACCTTTGGAGGGTCACATTGTCAGGAATGAGGAGGGAGATTTGCAACCGTAGATGTCTGGCTGTGGACAGGTGTCGGGGTTGTACCTGATTCAGGATGGCGGCAATGTCATGCGGCGCCAGGAGGACAAGTTCATGTCCCAGAACAATATCAGAGGTCTTATCCAGCAGAGCTTGAGCAGCAAAGACAGCTCTTAGACATGAAGAACCACCCCTAGCTACGGGGTCCAAATGGCAAGAATATTACCCAATGGGTCTGGTTTGCCCTCCATGTACTTGAGCTAGGACCTCTGTGGCGTGACCTTGCTTTTCTGATACAAACAGTTTGAAAGATTTCTCATAATCTGGAAGTCCCAAGGCAGGAGCGGTGGATATTGCTTGCTTCAGCAGAATAAAATTGTCCAGGGCCTCACTTGACAAGGTAAATGGCATAGACTTGAGAGCATCAGGGATTCATGTCCTGCAGTAGGATATGAGTCCAAAAAAAGGCATGCAGTTGTTTAGCTGCTTTAGGTTGGGGAATATCCTGGATTACAGCTACACGGTCCCCCAGTCTTGTTTGAGGATACTGCCATAAGGGGTGACACGGGTTTGCCCATTTCCTAACGAGAGTTGGGGCGTGGTGGTTGATATTCGCACTGCCCTTCCCGGGGGTCCCTGTCTTGTCTAGGATATCTTGGGGCTCTGCATTCTCTTCTAAAATGTTCCCATTTGTCACAGTTATAACAGGTGATCCTTTCCCTGATATTTGGCAAAGGTGGTGGACAAGTGTAGGTGGGATCTTCATCATTGACCACCATAAGGGGCGCTGGTTTTTTTTTTTTTTTTTTTTCTATGCCTCTGGCCGCCAACAGTAAGTCAGACATCTTCATAGAGCGGTATTCAGGGCAGGGCCACCATCAGACCTTTCCTAATATCCTCTTTGAGCCCTGAGACAAAAACAGTTGAGAGCATGTGTGTATGTGCCTTTTCATATTGAGAGAAGCCCAGATCATCAAAGGCCTGTATGAGTCTGGCATAATACTTCTCCACAGACTCCCCTTTATCTTGGGTGATGTCTTGAATCGTGGTAGTCTGATCCGCCAATTTCTCCTTTGCCCAGTCATGGAGCTGGGCACAGAACTCCACGCCTGAAGAATTGGAAATAACACTTGTCAGGCAGGCATCATTAAAGGCCATCTGCATAACCGGCCAGAAAACATGTCCTGCTTTAATTTGGCATAGACTGAGCAGGTCTTTCCAAGCAGCTGAGTAAGTTTCTTGTATCTGCACTACCCTGCGATAAAAGGGTATTGGCTGTTTCTCTGGGTCAGGCAGACTCGTCACTAAGGCCGCTGCTTGTGATGGGGTAAAAGCGACATACATTACCGGTGCCCCTTCCGGTAATCTTGAATGTCGGTGTTGTCTTGTGTACTGTTCCTGTTTAGGTTGTGCTCCACTGTGCGTGGGTTTGGGAGTCAAATCTATTGGCGCCCTTGTTGCTTGCAACTGTTGATCACTCCATTCAGATGCATTGTCATTCAATTGGACATCTGGCATAGGTTTGGGAGTCATACCTATCAGCATCCTTCCTGCTTGAGGTTGTTGATCATCCGACTCGAATACATTGTCATTCATGTATCCGGCTTGTGAAGGTGACACTTCCATATTGGGGAAAACGGGAGTGTGGTAGGAACCATCCTGGTTTAGAACAGGGAGAACTGGGTATATGCCTTATTTAGGCTTTCCGGGTGTACCAAGATGGCTGCCAGGCAGAAGTGCACTGGGCTGGACAGGAAATGACAACACAGGTGTAGCAAGATGGCTGCTAGCAGGAAGTGTACTGGGCAGGAAGTGACAACACAAGGTGTAGCAAGATGGCTGCTAGCAGGAAGTGTACTGGGCAGGGCTGGGGTAATGGGAATAAAGTAGGCGTTAGACAAAGGGCAGGGCTGTCCCTCCCCTCCTCCGCCCCACATTCCAACATAGGGCGGTGGTTTTAGAACACCTCTATTTACAATTTTGTGATACACATACATTATACAATTGCCATTTTCTTGAATTTCTTCCAACTATCCTTCTTTATGCAACACTTTTCCAGTTCTGTACCAAACTTCTGTCACTTTCAGCAAACCTTTATCACATAACATTCCTCTCTGTTCCTACAATGATTTATGCCAATCCTGACCTTCAGCTTACAAACTTTTGCTACTTTAGATAACTTTTTAACTGCTTCACTTCCTTCTCTCCTTTTTACAATATCACATACTAATAATCCTTTCTGTGGCTTGACTATCTTCTGACCCATCTTCCCCCCTCTCTCTGGGTCACCCAACTTCTCACTCTGTTCTGTTCTTTCACCATAGTCTCAGCTATCGGTTTCAGAGGCAGCGCGGGCAACTATTAGATTAATATCCCTATTCTGCTGCTTTCTGTCTTATCTCAGAACAAACAGTGATTCACAAATACACTCAGAACAGGACATTACACCTGCCGCCCCTTGCTCCGTGAAGCCTCAGCAGCTGAACTAAACCCTCAGGGGTCTCACACCGTCAACCCCGAGTCACCGTCCGTAGACGCTTGTTGCAAGGTTCCGTCTTCCAGGGGCCCACAGCTCACCTGGTCAGGACACTCATTGCAACATATTGCAAGGTTCCGTCTTCCAGGGGCCAACAGCTCACCTGGTCAGGACACTCATTGCAACTTATCTATCAGTCTACTGAGTTATCACAGTCGCACAGGATGACAGACACTGAACAAATACACAGTCAGCAGAAATCCAGTGGCAGGTTCGTTAAACAGCCCCAGGCGAGCAATAAAAATTACCTGCCGCTCTTGATGACCTCTGGAAGCCGACAAAACTGGCGCCAAGGCTGGACAGAAACAAATCGTACAGTGGTAAGTATAAAAAGTACCTACCGTACTCTCAGGGGTGCGCAAATCCCTTTTGGTCAGTCCTGGCCAGCCGCTCAGTCTCACGTGCGGACTTCCATCGGTCACAACCTGGGGCCCCACATTGGGCGCCAGCTAAAAAGGTTGGAGAACCACAATTGGGCTCAGGGTAGGATTTCTGCTGCTGCTCCTAATTTTGAGATATGGATTGCGTACACGCCGGAAAATAATTACACGGACAACTGTCCAGTACAACCACTTTCACATCATCTCATCTCTGTTTATTGCAGGGCGGTGCTTAACCTTTTATACATAGAAAACAATAGAGTATACGTCACTATTACGTATATACAGTCACATTCTAAAAGGCACATTTTGCTTGGTTGAAATATAGGAGAAATGTAGAAACTTGATGCTTGCTTCTCATCCCGTTATCTTTTCACTCCTCCTCACATTCCCAAAGTCTAAGTGAAGTCCTCTGCGAAGGGAGGGGTTGAGAGCATCGCTCTGAGCAAAACAAGTTAAGGAGGACTACAAAGCCCAGCAGACAATATATATATATATATATATATATATACACACAACACATATATTTAGAAATATAAAAAAGTATAAAAGTAAATATGTATAAAATGTATATTTTAAACAGAAAACAGAATAGGCATTTTACCAAATCCATCACAGTATTGTGGGGTAGGTTATTTGTTGGTATACAATGAGCGATTCTGAGGTATGTAAAATTTTCAGCAGTAGGAATATTGTATTTGGATTGAAGAGTTTGGAAGGGATACAAAGATTGATTGATGTAGAGGTCCCTTATGTTGGTTATTCCTTGTTTTGTCCATTGCGATAGATCCAGTGAGGGGATGAGGAGGTGTAGTATGTTGGTTGGGGTGGGTATTTGTTTAGTGTCTTTGAATTTAGTGAGTAGAAGGTCCTGCCAAGCTTGTAGGGAGGCTACAATGCAGGGATGATTTAGTTGGGGTTCTATACGTTTGGACGGAGGGATCAAAAGAATGTTTTGGGGTTTAAGTGGTCGAAAGGGGAGGGTTTCCATTATGGACCAGATTTTTTCCTTCGAAGGATTCCACCAGAAGTATAATTGGTCTAAGAGGGTAGCTGTGTAATAAGATTTGAGGTGTGGGAGTCCTGCTCCTCCTTTGGTTGTAGGTCTGATGAGAAGATTGGTGGTACATCTCGGTTTTTTTGAGTTCCATAAGAATTTTGTAAGAATTGTTTGTAGTTTAGTGAAGAATGAATTAGGAACTGGTAGGGGAAGTGTACAGAATATGTACAAGATTTTGGGTAAAATATACATTTTTAGGGTCGCCACGCGGCCTAGTTTGGAGAGTTCTGAGGTGCGTAGAGTGTTTAGTTCTCGGGGTATAGTTTCAAGCAATATTTTGTGGTTTGCTGTGTATAGATGGCCTGTCGCTGGTGTGAGTCTAATTCCTAAGTAAGGAATGCTGTTAGTTTCCCATGTAAACGGGAATTGTTTGGTCAGTTGGGTTTGGAGTTGGGTTGAGATGTGAAAGTTAAGTATGGAAGATTTGGGTTCATTAAGTTTATAGTATGACACTGTTGAGTAAGTAGATAGGTGTGAGCGAATCGTTTGGAGGGATTTTTTAGGGTTGGATACCATAAGTATTATATCGTCCACAAATAGGCTGATTTTGTGTTCCATGTTAAGATGTGTAATTCCTGTGAATGTTCTATCCTCCCTCAGTTTGGAAGCTAGGGGTTCAATAAGGAGTGTAAATATTATCGGGGAGAGTGGGCAGCCTTGTCTTGTACCATTTGATATGTTGAAGGGATTGGATAATGTGCCATCTGTCAGAACTCTAGCGGACGGTTGAGAATATAATGACAAGATGGCTTTCATCATCCAACCTGTGATGCCAAATTTTTGAAGTGTCAGTTTCATGAATTGCCAATGTATTCGGTCGAACGCTTTTTCTGCATCCAATGATAGGAGGAAAGAGGGGGTCTTAGTACTTTCTAAATTATGCAGGAGGGAAATAATTCTCCTGGTAGCATCGGGTGCTTGTCGACCTAGGATGAAACCTACTTGATCCGGGTGTATTAGCAGGGGAAGGTAGGGAAGAATTCTTCTGGATATAATTTTTGCGTAGAGTTTTATGTCGGTATTGAGTAGTGAGATTGGCCTATAGTTCTGAACTAGTTGGGGGTCTTTGCCAGGTTTGGTATAGTCGTTATAATGGATTGCAACATGTCTTAGGGAAATGAGCCTGTGGTGGCAGCGTGGTTGAAGAGTTTGGTCAGATGTGGTGATAGTTCTGTGGCAAGGTGTTATAGTATTCGTTAGTGTAACCGTCATTTCCTGGTGATTTATTAATTGGTAGTGTTTTAATGGTCATTTCTATTTCTTTGGGTGATATCGGGGTGGAAATGGAGTCACGTTTCTGTGGATAGCTGAGGAAGATTGGTTGTTTGGAGAAATTGTTGTATGGTCGCGGTCGTTGGTTGAATGGTGTTAGGGTCGTTTTTAAGATTATAAAGATTTTGGTAATATTCTGCAAAAGCGTTCTATATATCTTGTGGGTTTGTGTTTAGGGTATTTGTAGATGGGTGTTTAATTGAGGCTATTTTGGATTTCAGACGTTTTTGTTTTACCGATTTGGCTAACAACGAGCTGGCTTTGTTACCTGGTGAGTAGAATTTCACTTTCATTTTCTGGAGATTTAGATCATATTTCTGGAGTAAAAGGGATCTTAATTTATTTCTATCTGCTGTCAGAGACGCAGAGATTGCTGGGTCTTGAGATTTTTTGTTTTTTTCTTCATTTGATTTGATTGATGTTAGGAGGTTATCTATTTGTTGGGTTCTATTTTTGTTATTGCGGGCGTTTAGTTGTATCAGAATACCTCTCATGTATGCTTTATATGTTGACCGTAAAGTGGTTATGGATATATCAGGGGTATCGTTAAATTAAAAAAATGTTTTGTGCGCATCAATTATCTGTTGCTTGTAGACTTGGTTTTTCAGCAGGAACGAGTTCAGTCGGGGTATAGTCGAATATTGTTTGCTGTCAAGAGAGATTGTGATCGGAGCGTGGTCTGACCACGTGATAATGCCAATCTTGGAGGAGGTGATGTGCTGCAGTGTCCATTTATCGGTGAGGAAGAAGTCTATTCTAGAGTAGGATGAGTGGGATGGAGAAAAGTAGGTATAGTCCTTTTCTGTACTGTGTTGACATCTCCAGACATCGTGCAGATCGTTGGAATGGAGAAATTGGTTGAAGGTCCGTCTTGAAGATCTTGTATTGGATGAGGAGTCCAGAAGAGGATTACCGATGATGTTAAAGTCGTAGCATTGGTAATTCAGGTGCTATGAAGAGGAGTGGACTGTTCTGTGGTGGAGTCGATGGACCATCAGATGTGCGATTTTGTGAACATGGGACTGCTGCTTTTGTGGACTGGGTGTTCAGCTGTGCAGAGAGCGATGTTGAGAGGGACAATTCTCACTGTTGAAGACTGGTAGCTTGGGGTAAAAACAGGGGTAAAAATGAGGGTAAGAAAGACTTGCAGACAACGCAAGTAACATGTGTAGCAGTATCTTCTACTGTATATGAAGGAGGCGTGAGGAAGCATGACTCTTCCGAGAGCTCATGCTGGGGACGAACTTGGATGAACAGTTTGTTCGATCGATCGGGGCCGATTGCCAGCTTGTGTGTTAGTAATTGGTGCCCAGGGAATTGAGCGTGGAGATAATAATGCAACGGAGTGGAGGCTATATCCGCTCAGTTTCCATGTGTTGTAGTCAGTTGGATGCCGGTTGATGGGAGTCGGGTGGTATAATGCTCCATGACTTTAATAATTCAATGCCTGCTTCTAGGGAATTAATTGTGAAAAATCTGCCTTGGTATTTGACATTGAGTTTCGTAGGGAAGCCCCACTGATATGCGATGTTGTGGTTCCGTAATGCTTTGGTTATGTTGACGAGCTTTTTACGGTTGTTTAGTGTGGCTTTGGACAAGTCTGCGAACAATTTAATGTTTGCTTGGGCTGAAGGGATGGAGGACGGATTCCTGGCTGCAATCATAATTTTTTCCTTCACATGGTAAAAATGTATGCGCGCCAATATGTCCCTGGGAATCGTCGTAGGTAAAAATGTTGGTTTGGGGATTTGATGTGCTCGATCTATAGCCAATTCCACGTCAGTGAGGGTGGGAATAAGATTTTTCATATAATTTTGTATGAAAGGGACAATGGCATCTGTAGCTATGGATTCTGGAATCCAATGGAATTTGATGTTGTTCCGCCTGGAGCGACCTTCTACATCTGCCAGTTTGAGGTTGATTTGTTCGATGTCTGTCGTATGGTCTGTATGTACATCTATAAGATTGTTATGTGTGGTGCACATTTCTCCTAATTTTTTCTCGATATGGCGGATGCGTTTTTCCTGGTTTTGAACCGTGTTGGAAATTTGGGATAGTGAAGCCGTCAGATCATTTTGTAGTGTTTGTTGCAGGGAAAGGAGCATGTTCTTCATAGAAATCTCTGTGATAGGTTGGTCAAAAGCAGGATAGGATTCAATTAGAGATGGAGCAGCATCAGAAAGTAGGGTAGGAGAGAAAGAATGCAGCTGTCTGTCAGGGGGAGATCCCATATCCAGCCTAGGTCTGGATTTTGCCGGGCTGCTAGTTGTAGGAGACGGTGGGAGAGGACTCACCGGGGTCTCCTGGGTAGAGGGGTCCCTTAAGCCTGGGGTCCGGATAATGTGCAGCCTGGTGGTCTGTGGTCTCCCCTTCATGCTGTTGCTGGGCAGATGAGCCGTTTTGCAGGGGACCGGCGCCATCTTGGTTGCAGGGAGTGAGAGCTGGGTAAAAATGTATCATTTTTGCAGGGTGACCTGGCGCTTTCCTCCTGCGGGTCACAGCCCTGTTGGATGGTGAGGTTTTGATGGCTCTATGGAGCTAATTATAATTCCCTGGGGTCGTAGTGTGCCGGCGTTAGGCTGGCGGAGCTCTCTTCAGTGAGCGTCCATCCTCAGAGCCGGCCGCGCATGCGCCCCAATCCATTCCTTTATGACTCCAGTGTCCCCATCCTCTGATGGTTCCTTCCAGCAGGATAATGCACCATGTCACAAAGCTCAAACCATCTCCAACTGGTTCATTGACCATGACAATGAGGTCACTGCACTCCAATGGCCTCCACAGTCACCAGATCTCCATCCAATAGAGCACCTTTGGAATGTGGTGGAACGGGAGGTTTGCTTCATGGATGTGCAGCCGACAAATCTGCAGCAACTGCGTGATGCTATCATGTCAATATGGACCAAAATCTCTGAGGAATGTTTCCAACACCATCTTGAATCTATGCCACGAAGAATGAAGGCAGTTCTGAAGGCAAAAGGGGGTCCAACCCTCTACTGGTACGGTGTACTTAATAAAGTGGCCGGGGAGTGCATATTATTCGGTGGGCAGTGACATCAGTCAGTATCACGGTTGATGGGAGATTCTGAACAATGACTTATTTTATTATGGGATAGATTTAGATACAGTAAAATGGTGAGAGCCAACCTGTCATGACCCTAGTGCTACGAGCAGTCGGGGACCTCAATATAGTCATGTGCAGAATATGGAGCTATAGGAAGATCAGTGATAGGACAGCGTCATAGAAGCTCAGGTTGGGCATGGCCAGAAAGGGAGGACTGCCCTTTTCCTGGTGACCCAGGCTGAATGCAGGGATAAAGGTTTACTATGATTTTTTGGTGGGATCCCATGCCATTTTGCTTCCACAAAACTGTGTACTGTCCCATTTAAGATAAAATGGCATGGGCCCCCATAACATTTATACCACACCCTTATCTTGGCACGTGTGCGGGTGCAGCAGTAAAAACACAGAGTCCAGTTGCAGATAAATTAGAACTTGTGTTGTAGAATAATGTAAACTACAAACAACCCCAACGGGAGAGCGCCGCTAAGGGTATCACTCAGAGTTCAGTTCTTGGCAGAGGGGCGATGTGTAAAGATGCACCAACAGTATCTGTCTTTAGAAGGCAGAATGTGGTCTGGTCCCAAAAGGAAGTTGCAGCACAGGTTTGCGAGTCCCTAGTGTAGAATTAACCCCTTCACTAGTCACTAGAGATTTGGGTCCCCTTATAGTCCTGCACACCCAGGCAACATGCATTTCCTTCCAGACTTGCACTCCAGAGACAGTAACCAGTCCTTGATCTTGGGTTTTTTGTTTTATTAGGGGATTTTGAACTTGGATGGGGTAAGGGGTGTATGGGATGCCCAAAGGAACTGCAATTGAGGACAATCTTCCTGGAACTTTGTACAAGTCTCTTTAAAACAAAGAATCATCTTATTGGAGAGCTAGCCAACCTCTCCTGGTGTACCACCCCAGACCCTAGATACTTCTTTATCCAGCTGTCTGAAGGAATCCCTGAGCAGGGGATCCAGTTCCTGTCGCTTTAAATGTAAGGCAGTCCCGGGAAGAAAGCTAATCCAGTTTCTCACTAGAGTGCTCCTTCCCCTCTCTGGCCCAGGGGGTGCATGTCCACTCATTCAGTCCTCCTATGAGCTGGTGGTTTGGTTGATGCTCTCAGGCCTTCTGCTGGGCTGCTCCTTCCCTACTGCAAAAGTGATCCTCGCTCTGGGGGCTAGTGAAGTCCTGAGCTTTCCTCCTTTCCAGGACTACTGCCTATAGGTAAGCCCCTTCCCACCCGAACCCCCTCCCAGGCTCCTGCTCTTCAGCCTCTCACACATCTTCCACCCAAACTCTCCCTGCTGCTGAGCAGGATTGGTCACTCTTAAGGACTATCCTGGCCCCATGCCAAGCCTTCTGTTCAGGATTGGCCAGGATCCCTCAAGAGTGCAGACTAGCTCCACCTCACCCCCACCCACTGAGTTCTAGAGACTCCCCCAAGTCTCTAGATCAGGTGAGGTGTCAGGGAACTGCTCTACAGAGCATCTCAGCCCTGACTTAATTTCACCCTGCTAACTATTACACCTGGACTGCTGCTCAGCCCTCCCAACTACCAATTGACTCCATCTCCCTCTAGCTATCTAGGAGGGTGCTAGCCTGTTCCTATTCATCAGGAACCTTTCCCTTCCACTATCACTTTCCCTAATAGACGGGATGTGACAAAACATGGTGGTCACCAAAGATGGCCACCAAAGGTCACCTGAACACATAGTAGCGAACCGGAACGCTGCCTCCAGAAACCATAGAAAAAAATGATTTTCCTTTGACTTATTTTCCAGGATGTGTCGGGTGCCACCTACAGTGAAGAAAGCAGACTGCACCTGGCTACAGGCATACAGCCTTGGTGGCTTGTAGGGATGGTCTATATGTTCGAGTGTTCACTGAACACATGGACATCTGGGGCGTTCAACGGGCCATTCGCCCGTATGCCCCACAGTGCAATGCGCTCTGGTGACGCATTGTAATTGGCCAAAGCATTGCACCTGACCACAGGTCAGGTTCAATGCTTTGGCCAATCACAGCTGAATTCACAATAAGAGCCATGATTGGCCAAAGTCTCAGTGACTTTGGCCAATCATGGCTCACGGCAATTGAGTGGAGCTAGTGGTGATGTCACTGCTAGCTCCGCCCAATTGTGGATGATGGTTCTGACAGGTACATAATTGGCTGGAGCTAGAGGGGACGTTTGTTTTCGTCTGACTTGCAAATGTTGGTATCGGCGAGTACTCCGCAGGTGCAGACGGGTCGGCGGGTGTCGGGATTTTTTTAATTCGTCAGGACAACACGGGACGCTGTGATTGATGATGGATTACAACACTGAAACCATTTTTTAAAATAAAAGACTTGTCAAAAACAGATTTTTTGTTCAATAAAGGATATTTTCAAAAGTCTGGTCTATTTATTTTTTACAAGTACCCCTTACTCACACACAAGGGGAGCAGCATCAGGGTGTCCCCTTATTTAAAGGGGTACCCTGATACTAATGAGCCCCCCTGCCCACAGACCCCCCCCTGCCCACTGGACCAGGGATGTGGGGAAGAGGCCCTTGTTTTCCTTGGCATGAGGACATTTGCCCCACCCCCTCTCCTGGCTTGCCAGGCCTGTGCTCAGATCAAGGGTCTGGTAGGAATTTAGGGGGGATCCCATGCACTCCTCCCCAATTTTGGGAGGTGCGGTTCCCCTAAAAGTCCTACCAAGCCTAAAGGGCTAGGGGGAATCCCACACAATTTTTTAAAATACATTTTTACTGTGGGGTCCCTCCTAACCTTCCTACCAGACCTAAGGGGTCTGGTATAGATTTTTTTAAATGTCAGTCTTGCTGCAGCAGGTTTAATACACAGATGTGCAACTTTGCAGGTTGTTTAGGGAGACCCCCCCCAGGCATGATATTTAAAGGAATTTTTTCATTTTTTTTAACTTTTAGCAACGAAAATGACTACGCCTTTAAAAACAATACTTTTTGAAATGTTTTCTTTCACTGATTCATATCCCTCAGGGCAGTGCCCAAGTCCCCACATTTATGGCCAATAACTTGCATATAAGCCGTCCAAATGGGCATTTTTTAAATTTACAAGTTCAAGTCCCATAGACCTGCATTATGTTCAATGTTCGCAGTATAACTTTCTACCGCGACCCGAACACACAGGGGGTGTGCAGACCATCACTAGTGGCTGAGAAATGGGAAGTAATGATCATACAGCCTCTTCCTTAATGTACCATACGCCTCCCCCTTGCAAGGCACCCCGTGCCCATGTTCAGGGGGCAGTGGCCTCATCTCCACATTCTGTGCCCAAATAGGGTGGCTGCCTCATCCCTTTACACCCGAACACATATTAATGACACAGGTTCTGTGGCTGAGTAGGCTGGTAAGTAACTGTTTCCTGTCCACCATATAGCAGAAATACCGAATACAGAAAAATCACGTATATATACAGTAGGGTAGCGCCACCATTCATGGACGTGGCTGTAAATCACTGGATCCTGGCCGGTGATCACTCGCCCGGAGATTGCTGAGCATCTCCGATGAAGAGGACAGTTATCCTCCCTGTCAGCTTGTGCACACAGCACAGCCATCCAAAGCAGTGTGATTACAGTGAAGCACATGGACACAACTTATAGTAACACAGCACACATTTAACCCTTTGATCTCCCCAGATGTTAACCCCTTCCTGCCCAGTGCCATTAGTACAGTGTCAGTGCTTTTTCTAGCAGATCTGAGGGGAAGGCTGCTGGGATTCAGTGTAGTCCCGGGAAAATGGGGTCCTTAAAATAGATTAAATTTTCGGATTTTCTCCTCCTTCCTGGTCCCGATCCTCTCCTGGTCCCGTTCCTCTCCTCCTTCCTGGTCCCGATCCTCGCCTCCTTCTTGTTCCCAATCCTCTCCTCCTTCCTGGTCCCGATCCTCACCTCATTCCGGGTCCCAATCCTCGCCTCCTTCTTGTTCTCGATCCTCTCCTCCTTCCTGGTCCCGATCCTCGCCTCCTTCCTGGTCCCGATCCTCTCCTCCTTCCTGGTCCAGATCCTCTCCTCCTTCCTGGTCCCGATCCTCTCCTCCTTCCTGGTCCCGATCCTCTCCTTCTTCCTGGTTCCAATCCTCTCCTCCTTCTTGGTCCCGATCCTCTCCTCCTTCCTGGTCCCGATCCTCTCCTCCTTCCTGGTCCCGATCCTCTCCTTCTTCCTGGTTCTGATCCTCTCCTCCTTCTTGGTCCCAATCCTCCCCTCCTTCCTGGTCCCGATCCTCGCCTCCTTCCAGTGATGTCACTTCTGCCCGTGCGTTCCACGCGGGTTCCGGTGCACTTCCTCATATACACAGGGCATCCCGGCTCCGTTCTCCCATCTTCCAGCCCAGATGACAGCGGCAGACCCTGCTAAAGGAGGGAGCTAAGGACCTACTAATCTGATACGTCTGAAGTTTGTAGTCATCTTGTGAGTGTTTTAACCTCTTTAACCCCTCCCCCTCCAGAGGATCCCCCCCTCCTGACCAGGCCATTTTTTGCGGTACAGTGTGGCGTTACTTTAATTGACAATTGTGCGGTCATGCAACGCTGCACCCAAATGAAATTTACATCCTTTTTTCCCCATGAATTGAGCTTTCTTTTGGTGGTATTTGATCGTCTGTACATTTTTTATTTTTTGCGCTATAAGCAAAAAAAAGACCAACAATTTTGAGGAAAAAAACAAGATTTTGGACATTTTGCTAGTAAACATGTCCAGTAAAAAAATTTAAAAAATCAAATTTCATCATAAATTTCGGCCAAAATGTATTCTGCTCCGTGTCTATGCTAAAAAAAATCCCAATACGTGTAAATTAATTGGTTTACATGAAAGGTATAGTGTTCACAAATGGCGGTATAGATAATGAGATTTTTTTTTCTACTAGTAATGGCGACAATCAGCGACTTTTAGCGGGAATGCGGCAGACATTCTGACACTGGGGGGGAACCAACTTGGTGTCACTGACATCCCCAGTGACACCAATGCAGTGATCAGTGCTAATAAAAAGCACTGACACTGTACTAATGGCACTGGGCAGGAAGGAGTTAACATGAGGGACAATCAAAGGGTTAACTGTGTGCTGGGAGTGTATTACTAGGGGGCGGTGGTGTGTGCTTCACTGTAATCACACTGCTCTGGATGGCAGTGCTGTGCAGTGTGCCTGAGCTGACAGGGAGGAAGTTTGTAAACAAAACAATCTTCCTCCCCGTCGAAGATGCTCGGTAATCACTGGGCGGGTAATTACCGGCCAGGACCCGGTGATGGACAGTCGTGGGCGCAAATGGCTCACGCACGCCCCCTACCAGGAAATGAGAAATCACATATATATATTTCTTTATTTATTTATTTATTGCAGGTACTTGTATAGCGCTGTCAATTTACGCAGCACTTTTACATATATATTGTACATTCACATCAGTCCCTAACCCTCAAGGTGTGTACAATCTAAGGTCCCTAACTCACATTCATATACAAGGGCCAATTTAGACAGGATCCAATTAACCTACCAGCATATCTTTGGAGTGTGGGAGGAACCCGGAATACCCGGAGGAAACCCACGCATATATATATATATATATACACATGTGATTCTGCGCACAGATTCCCCCCTGGAGCAGTATATCTGCTATAGGGTGGTCCTTAAGCAGTTAATAAACCATCTTTATACACATACTGCACTTAGCTGGCACCTCCTGTCCCTCCCTACATAGCTGGTCACTCCCTGTGGACGGCTGCCGCCGGCAACTCTTTGGATTTTTTGTATATTGTGGAATTCTGGGCCTTAAAAGGACTTTGTCAGAGTAATTAGGACTTATAAGGACTCCCTTACATATTGTTTGCATTACCATTGGTCCTAGTTAAGCACCAGATCATACTGTTCTCTTTGTGGGGGGAAGCCCCCTGCACCAATTCACCCCTCCATGTTCAGGGCATGTGCCCTGGTGTAGTTTGGGGGGGGGGTGTCAATCACCCCCCCCTCTTTCCTGACCTGCCAGGCTGCAGGCTCAGATAAGGGTCTGGTACGGATTTGGGGGAGATCTCAAGTCATTTATTTTTTTAATTATCTGCACTGTCCTGACATTGGGGGATATCTGTACTGTCCTGACATTTGGGGGATATCTGTACTGTCCTGACATTTGGGGGATATCTGTACTGTCCTGACATTTGGGGGATATCCGTACTGTCCTGACATTTGGGGGATATCTGTACTGTCCTGACATTTGGGGGATATCCGTACCGTCCTGACATTTGGGGGATATCCGTACCGTCCTGACATTTGGGGGATATCCGCACCATTCTGACATTTGGGGGATATCTGTACCGTCCTGACATTTGGAGGATATCTATACCGTTCTGACATTTGGGGGATATCTGTACTGTCCTGACATTTGAGGGATATCTGTACTGTCCTGACATTTGGGGGATATCTGTACTGTCCTGACATTTGGGGGATATCTGTACTGTCCTGACATTTGGGGGATATCTGTACCGTCCTGACATTTGGGGGATATCTGTACCGTCCTGACATTTGAGGGATATCTGTACTGTCCTGACATTTGGGGGATATCTGTACCGTCCTGACATTTGGGGGATATCTGTACCGTTCTGACATTTGGGGGATATCTGTACCGTCCTGACATTTGGGGGATATCTGTACCGTTCTGACATTTGGGGGATATCTGTACTGTCCTGACATTTGGGGGATATCTGTACCGTCCTGACATTTGGGGGATATCTGTACCGTCCTGACATTTGGGGGATATCTGTACCGTCCTGACATTTGGGGGATATCTGTACCGTCCTGACATTTGGGGGATATCTGTACCGTCCTGACATTTGGGGGATATCTGTACTGTCCTGACATTTGGGGGATATCTGTACTGTCCTGACATTTTTAGACCTCAAGAAATTAGATTGGCCATCAGTACTTCAGGATTGATCGGTTTTCAGATCTATCCCATAGTTTGTGAACTCTATAACTTTCCTACAGATAAATAAAACATCCTAATTTGGGTTGTTTTCACCAAAGACATGGAGCAGAATACATCTCGGCCTAAATTTATGAAGAACAATTATTTATTTGCAAACTTTTATAACAGAAACAAAGAAAAATGTGTTTTTTTCAAAATTTCGGGTTTTATTGGTAATTTAGCAAAAAATAAAACCCCCAGCAGTGATTAAATCCCACCAAAAGAAAGCTCTAGTTGTGTGAAGAAAATGATAAAATTTTAGTTTGGGTTCAATGTTGTATGACCGCGCAATTGTCATTCAAAGTGTGAGAGCGCTGAAACCTGAAAATTGGCCTGGGCAGGAAGGGGGTAAAAGTGTCCGGTATGGAAGAGGTTAATAATAATGATAATAATAATAATGATAATAATGATAATAATGATATTAATAATAATTTCTGATTTCAGGTTCTGATATCTCGATGCTCAGATCCCTGTTTACCCGGCAGCAGAAAAAAGTTTGGCTCTTCCATACATAAATGCTGCTATGAGTGTTCCCCGTGTCCAGAAGGAGAGATATCCAACATTTCCGGTACGGTTTGTATTTGTTAGTAAGTGATTGTTGGACTCGGCAGACTTTACCAATGTAGTTAACCGGTTCCGTGCCGCCCTATAGCAGAAATACTGCTACAGCTCGGAACGGGTGCGCACAATCATGTATATATATGTGATTTCACTGTTCTGGGTAGCACCGCCATTCGCAGCCTCGGCTGTCAATCACCGGGTCCCGGCCGGTGATTACTTGCTGGCACCCGCTAATGATCACCGAGTATCTCCGACAGGGGAGAGACCTGTGTATAGACAAAACAGATCTCTCCTCTGTCAGCTCCTGCACACTGCTTTGTATGGCTCTGCATAGCAGCATGCTTGCAGTGAAACACAAACACAGCACACAGGTAACCCTTTGATCACCCCACATGGTAACCCCTTCCTGCCCGGTGTCATTAGTACAGTGTTGGTGCTTTTTATTAGCACTGATCACTGTATTGGTGTCACTGGGGATGTCAGTAACAGTAAGTCAGTCCCCCCCCCCCGTGTCAGAATGCCCGCCTCACTCCCACTATAAGTCGCTGATCGCCTCCATTACTAGTAAAAAAAACCCAATTCCAGTATATATCCCGCCATTTGTAAACGCTATAACTTTCACATAAACCAGTTAATTTACACGTATTGAGATTTTTTTTAGCAAAGACACGGAGCAGAATACATTTTGGCCTAAATTTATGAGGAAATTTGATTTTTTTACTGGACATGTTTTATAGCAAAATGTCCAAAATATAGTTTTTTTCCTGAAAATATTTTTTTTGTTTATAGCGCATGTAACGGAACCGGTACCCGACCGCCACAAACAACATGTTTTATACAGAGGGCGGGGAAACACAACCAGGAACAGGAAATACATCATCAGTCCACCCTCTCAGTGGGAAGGGCTACAGTATAGGCAGGAAACACCTCATCACCCCTCCCCATCCAACCAGACACAGAACAATGGGATGCAACCATGTGGCAAAGGACATTGACCAACCCCCACACCAATACACAAACAGTACATCTCATAATAGTTCGCTGGACAGGAAGACACAGCACCATGGGGGGGAGCACATGGCAAACAAACAATGGACAGCCATGTGGCCCAGAACAAAGGAATGGACACATGGCAGTAGACAATGGGCAACCACATGGCAGGGACAAAGGAACACACACTATACACAATACTGGGACATTCACTTTCACACCCTGTACCCCTTAACAGGCACAGGGTGGGTTAAACATAATGAGGGGGACATGAGCTGACCAAGCGGTCCAACCACCCCCAAAAGTCACTCCCGTCACATATCTCCCCTTTCGGCAAGAGAGTAACACAGGAGTAGATCCCAGACGGATGTACTCTGAAGTTACTCTGCACCTCCAGTCTCTCAATGCCGGCACCTGCACAGTACCCCATGCAAATTGTCCCACACCAAGTGTTACTCACCCAGCCAACCTCTGCCTCTCCCGTAGAACATACCCGCCGCTGGGGAGAAGTACGGACTGGTCCTTCTCCCGGAAATCCTCTCAGCCGCTGGAGAGAAGACAGGGTGGCTGGGCCGCCTTCATCCTTCTGTGGGGGATCTGGGCCAACTGCCCAGCATCCCTGGGGTATCCAGGTGGTGGCTGTAGTTGCTAGGCAGAGGCCAGCGGCCCTCTGCCCTGTTGCCAGCACTTCTGCTGGGGACCCCACATCTGCTCCGGCTAACCATAGGGGAGGTAGGCCGGCTTCCTCCCCTCCCAGACTGTGGATCTGCTGCTGGGATGGAATTCCACTGTCACTGTCCCCCTGGTGCACAGATCCTGGCTTGGGAGGGAAAACAGTTTCCTCCACTCTGGCTGACTGTGGGGGAGAGAGGACAACAACCTCCTCTCCCTTCTCACCCTGGGCCTCTGAAACTACCACAGGCATGGGACAGAGGTCCTGGACCCTCTGTCCGGTTGTCAGCACTTCAGCTGGCGGCTCCCCGGCTGGTTCCTCCTCAGAAAAAAAATCAATCAAATCCCCAGCCTCTGGAACTGGGGTTTGGGGATCGGGGCTCACCATCTCCTGTTCGTGGAACTCAGGAGACGTTACCAGTGCTGGGCAGAGTTCAGTACTGTTTGGCCCTGTTGCCAGGTCTACTGCTGGTTCCTCCTCAGCCGAGAGGTCTATCAGATCCCCAGTCTCTGGAATTTCCACTGCTGATTCTTGGGCATGCTGCCGAACATGTCCTAGCAGCTTCCTGTATGCCCTTTCTAGATCCAGTTCTTTCTTCAGCAGGTATTCCAGATCTGCTTTAAGTTCTGAGACCCCTCTGAGACTGAACATAGCCTCTCTGCCTTCTCGTAACTCCTCCAGAGTAGGTTCTCCTCTATCGCCAAACACAAAAAGGTCTGTAAGGCTCTCCCACAGCAATCCAGGCCCACCAAAGTCAAGTCCCTCAGGAGAGCACTCTGTGGACACCCCTAAATATTCCTGCTCTGCGTACCACTGCAGAGCCCGATATCTATTGTCCAGTTCTATCTCCTGCTGGACCAGTCTGTCCAACTCAGCCACCCATTGCTCCTGGGGTTGCTCTCCCAGGAATGGCATCCATGACTTCTGATGGTCCCTGGCCCTCTCCTCTGGGGTTGGATACCACTTGCCTTTGTCCATACCAGCAGCCTGGACGGCTCCTCTCCAAAGCACCTCCTAAATCCGCTGCCTGAGCTCCAGGTACTGATCCGTAGACACAGTCCTGGGGTATGTTGCAAGAACAGTCTGTAGCAGCCCTGGGAACTCTGATGCCAGGTCCATATCTCCACTGGGGTGACTGACGTCTTTTCCTGCTCTTGAATCCCGGTGGTGGTTTGGATGTGTTTACAGTTGGAAGCACAATCCCACCGCTTGCCACCAATGTAACGGAACCGGAACCCAGACTGCACTGAGTTTTTCCGTTATAGCACAACTTCCCCTGTCCGAACACCATCCACGGACCACACCCTCGACATCCCTCAGGAAAATAGACAATACCCAGCTCTTACTAAAACAGGAAGCCAACAACCTTTATTTTACACAAACAACATGTTTTATACAGAGGGCGGGGAAACACAACCAGGAACAGGAAATACATCATCAGCCCACCCTCTCAGTGGGAAGGGCTACAGTATAGGCAGGAAACACCTCATCACCCCTCCCCATCCAACCAGACACAGAACAATGGGATGCAACCATGTGGCAAAGGACATTGACCAACCCCCACACCAATGCACAAACAGTACATCCCATAATAGTTCGCTGGACAGGAAGACACAGCACCATGGGGGGGAGCACATGGCAAACAAACAATGGACAGCCATGTGGCCCAGAACAAAGGAATGGACACATGGCAGTAGACAATGGGCAACCATATGGCAGGGACAAAGGAACACACACTATACACAATACTGGGACATTCACATTCACACCCTGTACCCCTTAACAGGCACAGGGTGGGTTAAACATAATGAGGGGGACATGAGCCGACCAAGCGGTCCCCCCACCCCCAAAAGTCACTCCCGTCACAGCGCAAAAAATTAAAGACGCACAGACGATCAGATACACCCAGCACACCATCCCACCGATGGGTCCCAACACACCATCCCACCGATGGGTCCCAACACACCATCTCACCGATGGGTCCAAACACACCATCTCACCGATGGGTCCCAACACATCATCCCACCGATGGGTCCCAACACACCATCCCACCGATGGGTCCCAACACAGCATCCCACCGATGGGTCCCAACACACCATCCCACCGATGGGTCCCAACCATTCGCTTTAGCTTAAAAGTATGTGCCGCCTCCAAAGATCAACAACCGCCTCCGGAGCCAGAACACACCGAGAATAAAAAAAAAACACCCACACACACCCCCAGGGAGGGTGGGAGGAAAACTTGCTCCACTGATGCCCTATCCTGGACTGAATAGGATGACCCCCCCACAACCACACCCAAAGATGCTGAAGACCCCACCCTGCACTCCCGTCACCAATCATATAACCTGCCCATTTTCTAACTCCCACCTACTTTTCTCTTAACCCTTTCTTGTCTTTCCTACCCCCCTCTTAAGTCATGTCTACCCTGCGCTATTTTCTTTTTCTTGCTTTTTGCTACAGGCATCTCTTTCCAGTCAATGTTAACACCTCAGCCACTTCTCAACTACTCAACTTAATTTCCTCTTTTAACCTAATACAATGGGCACAAGCCACCACTTACTCCAATGGCAACACCCTCAACCTCGCATTCTCCCACTTAAGCACTCCCAGCAACCTCTCCAACATCCCTTTTCCTCTCTCTGACCACAACCTTCTCAGTTTCACACTTCCCCTGTCTCCTACCTCCCATGCCTCCAACCAGCAAACGGTTACCCGCAGGAAACTTGGCCACCTCAACCCTTCCCTTCTTCATCCTGCTACTGACTGCCTTTATGATAAAATTGCTCCCCTGTCCTTCCCAGACCTGGGCACTTCTGCCTACAACAACATTCTGTCATCCTTCCTGGACACGCTCCTCTCACTACACGCAGAACCAGGCCTCACCTGTCACAACCCTGGCAAACAGATGACACCAGAAGTCTCAAGAGATGCAGCCGTGCTCTTGAGCGAGTATGGAGTAAAACTAAATCCCTGAAAGACTTCACCCTCTACAAATCCCTCCTTCTCAAATACAGCTCCTGCCTTCATACTGCTAAACAAACCCACTACACAAGTCTCATCAAAACCCTCTCATCCAAATCCTGTCAACTCTTTTCTACCTTTAATTCCTTACTTCACCCCACACTGCCTACAGCCACCAACTTGCTTACTGCCCAGGATATTGCCAGTCATTTCAATAACAAAATCAATACAATTAGTGAGGTGAGATTAATGAGATAGCCAGCATCCAGCTTTCTCTACCAACCAACTCACCAACTCCAACACCACAATCAACACTTTCCTCTTTCAACCCCATTACCACTGAGGAAGTTGCCAAACTCCTTTCCTCTGTCCACTTCACCAAATTTCCCCTGGACCTGTCCTCTCTCAATTACTATGGCCACCTTCCTGCTCCATCCTAAACTTTCAAACCCACATCTTCAACCTTTCCCTCTCTTCAAGCACGTTTCCCTCCACGCTCAAACATGTACTGGCCACCCCCATACTTAAAAAATCCTCACTGGACCCCACCTGTTTGAATAACCTAAGACCCAGCTACCTGCTGCCATTTGCCTCCAAGCTTCTTGAATGCCTTATCCACAGTGGTATGAGTTGCTACCTCCTTGACAACAACCTTCTCAATCCCCTACAGTTCTGCTTCCTCCCACAATGTTCCACTGAAAATGCTCTATTAAAATTCACCAATGATCTTTTAACTGCTAAAACCAACGGCCATACTCCATACTCATACTCTTAGACCTTTCTGCTACCTTTGACACAGTTGACCACCCACTCGTCCTCAACAAACTCCACTCCCTTGGCCTCCATGACTCTGCTCTTTCCTGGGTATTCTGGTACCTATCTCTGTGCACTTTTAGTGTCACATACAATACCATCTACTCTGCTCCTCTTCCTCTTTCTGATGGGGTCCCCCACGGCTCCGTCCTTCAGCTCCTCCTCTTCTCCCTCTATATCTCTTCTATAGGCCAGTTGATAACCTCTAATGGCTTCCAATCCCACCTCTATGCTGATGACACCCAGATCTATCTCTCAACTCCTCATTTCACCCCCTCAATCCCCTTACAGGTCACAAGTTTACTAAGTGACATATCAGTATGGATGGCACACCGCTACCTCAAACTCAATCTTTCTAAAACTGAGCTTCTAATAGTTCCTCCTTCTGTATCTCCTCCCCATGACTTTACCATTGAGATCAACGGCACAACCAATGGTCCCTCCACACATGCTAGGTGGTGCTTGGTGTAATCCTAGACTCTGACCTCTCCTTCATCCCCCACATCCAATATCAGGCTAAATTTTGCAGCCTCAAACACCGGAACATTTCCAGAATTCTCCCCTTCCACACTAAAGACACCACACAACAGCTTATTCACTCCTTGGTTATTTCCCAACTTGACTACAACTCCCTTCTCACTGGCCTACCCTTACACAGGCTATCCCCCCTTCAGTCTGCTATAAATGCTGCTGCCAGACTAATGCACCTTACTAACCAATCCATGACTACTGCCCCTCTGCCTATCTCTTCACTGGCTTCTACTAGCCCAACATATCATTTCAAAATACTAACCACAACATGCAAGGCCATCCACAACATCGCCCCCAGCTACATCACCAACCTCATCTGCAAATATTGTCCTCTCCTCCCAAGACCTCCTGCTCTCCAGTTACCTCCTCCCACACTCGCCTCCAGAACTTCTCTCCCATCCTCTGGAAGATGGCCACCTAAAAGCAAAGGATTTGAGTCTCTGTGGCATGACCTCCGACAGGTTCAAGCTGAGTGCCACAGACTTCTGATAATTTATTTGAAAATTAGATAATTCACCATAACGTCTAAATTCAGCCATCAAGTTGGGAATGGTGACATCCAGTTAACTGCTAAAAAAGAGCAAATCATCTGCATAAGTAGAGACCTTATGGCATTTATGCCCAGTCAAGATATTATGAATGTTCTGCTTACTCCTAACATAGTGTAGAAATGGTTCACACATTAAAAGGAAAATGAGAGGTGAAAAGGCACAACCGTGTCTTGTACCATTTGTAACAGGGAAAGGAGACAAGAGCAATCCATTAGCACCTGTGCTGTGACTCAGTCCACATTCTCATAGTCGGACTAAGGCCTATGTCTTCCAGTGTGACCCTGATGAAGGACAAATTCACGCTGTCAAAGGCCTTTTCACATCAGTAGAACGAAGGAGAGTTGGAGTAGTCCCTGGCAGGACAGAATGTATAACATTAAGTCTTCGGATCATACCATCACATGCCTCTCTGTCTGGTATAAAGCCCACCCGGTCATAATGGATAATGTTATTAAGATAAGGAATCAGATGGGTAGCTAAGATTTTAGTGAATAGTTTTGGAGCAAGCTTGAGCAGAGAAATAGGCCTTTAGTTGGAGCATCGAGTGGGATCTTTCATTCTTTGGTGATCACTGAGATATGGGCTGTTAATGTTTCTGGGTGTACAGTGTGTTCATGGGCACTGAGCAGGCTTTTCCTGAAAGCACTTTTACTAGGCCAGGGAGAAGCCATCTGAGTCTGGTGCTTTGCCAGTTTTCATTTGCTTGATGACCTGGGAAAAATCCAGAGAATTTATTGGTTAAGCAAGGCTATAGATTGTTTCCAGAAGGCATTCTGGTGCTCCGACCATAATCCAGAATCCTCTCTCTGAGTATATCACAAAGCACATTTATTTATTCTGGGCTGGAGTGACAATGTATAAGGAAGCAAAATACTCCCTAAATGCTTACGCTATCTCAGAGGGCATGAACAGGTGGGTTACAGTAGTGGCGTACTACCAGTAGATATGCTTTGGATTTCCATTGTCTAAGCACTCTAGCAAGAGACTGACCACATTGGTTTCCATATTTGTAGAAACTATGTCTGCATTTAACAAGAGTGGCTTTAGCATTATCTAGAACTCAAATATACTCAAAGGATAAGTTCACCTTTTGTAGCAAGTTACATGTCACAGCTATATTCAGGGTGCAACATGTAGCATGTAATGAACGGACTGCCCCCCTCCACTAGCTGTAACAATTTAAAAAAATGGGGGCTCTGTCCACCCGGCCATGTCACTCATTCACAGTATTCTGTGCATATCTTCTCAGTCTTCTCAGAAGCCTGCCTCACTACCTGCCCCCTGGACCCTATCCCCTCTCAACTCCTCCGGTCACCCCCCTCTTCCCTCATCCGCTCCCTTACCCACATCTTCAATCTCTCCCTCTCTACTGGCGTCTTCCCCTCCCCCCTAACACATGCACACATCACCCCCATACTCAAAAAGCCCTCCCTGGATCCCACGGACCTCAACAACCTCAGACCAATTTTCCTGCTGCCACTCACGTCCAAGCTCCTTGAGCGCTTGGTCTACGATCGCCTAAGCGCCCACCTAACTGACAGCAACCTCCTTGACCTACTACAGTCTGGCTTCCGTCCCCTACACTCCACCGAAACTGCCCTCCTCAAAATCACCAACGATCTACTAACCGCCAAAGCCAAAGGCGACTACTCTGTCCTCCTTCTCCTAGACCTCTCTGCGGCCTTTGACACAGTTGACCGCCCCCTCCTCCTTAATAAACTACTCTTCCTTGGCATCAGAGACACCGCTCTCTCCTGGTTCTCGTCCTATCTATCCCAACGCTCCTTCAGCATTTCCTACAACGGTGCCACCTCCTCTTCCCTCCCCCTCTCTGTTGGGGTCCCCCAGGGCTCTGTCCTTGGACCCCTTCTCTTCTCCATCTACACCTCCTCCCTTGGCAAACTCATACACTCCCACGGCTTCAACTACCACCTCTACGCTGATGATACTCAAATCTACCTATCCACCCTTCACCTGACCCCCACATTTTCCGCCCGCATCACTCACCTCCTACACAACATCTCTGACTGGATGTCGCTACATTTCCTCAAGCTCAACCTCTCCAAAACCGAGCTTCTCGTCTTTCCCCCTTCCCGCGCCCCCCATACATCCTTTCCATCACTACCAACAACACCACCATCAATCCCGCCCAGCAAGCCAAGGTCCTTGGCGTCATTCTGGACTCAAACCTTTCCTTTCAACCTCATGTCAAATCACTTACAAATACATGCAGGCTCTACCTCCGGGACATCGCCAAGATACGCTCCTTCCTTACCCCAGACACCACTAAACTACTCGTACACTCCCTGATTATCTCACGCCTTGACTACTGCAACTCCCTCCTCACCGGCCTACCCCAGTGCAAACTCTCCCCGCTTCAGACCATCCTGAACTCAGCTGCCAGACTCATCCACCTCACCAGCCGCTCCACCTCTGCCACCCCCCTCTGCCTCTCCCTCCACTGGCTCCCCATTGCCCGACGCATTAAATTCAAACTGCTCACTCTGACCTATAAGGCCATTCACAAGACTGCCCCTAACTACCTCACCGACCTGATTCCCAGGTACCACCCTACCCGTACCCTTCGCTCTTCACAGGACCTCCTTCTATCTTGCTCCCTGGTCTCCTCCTCCCACGCACGACTGCAAGACTTCTCCAGGTCCTCCCCCATCCTCTGGAACTCACTACCCCAATCCATCAGACTGTCACCTTCCCTCCTCACCTTCAGGCGCTCCCTGAAAACCCACCTCTTCAGGGAAGCCTACCCCACCCTCACCTAACAGCCGCTGCCCTTCCCTCCTACCACTCCATCCCCCACAGCCATTCCCTCCTGTACCTCTACACCCTCCCTCCTAGATTGTAAGCTCGAAAGAGTAGGGCCCTCTTACCCCTTGTGTGCTGTTTGATGTTACTGTACTGTTTCATGTATTGTCCCCCCCTCTATTGTACAGCGCTGAGCAAACCCTTTGGCGCTATATAAACTCGATAAATAAATAAATAAATATGAAAAAACTACAAGTTCCGACAGTCTTTATAACCATCGGCTTGTAGTTTTGAAAGCTTGAAAGCTTTTGGCCCAGGGGACAAGTACAACCCAGAAGCCCATGGTGCAGTGACTTGGCCCCCTCCCACTTTCCCTCTTTCCTGCCTCCTCCTGTCCCCCATCCCAGGCTAAAGTTCTCCTTCAGGTACTCTCTGCTCACCCGGTGGGATGGGTTGGACAGCGCCTGGTTCAACTGGCATCAACTCCAGGTTCCCAAACTGGCCAGAAGGGGCTGCAGGAGGAACTCAGGGCAGCTTGGTTGGGGCTGGCCAGGGAAGGAGAGCCTCCGCTGAAGCACAGAGCTGGCCAGAAACAGCATACACCATCCATGTCAGGGGGTGGCCTGCGTCTGAGCTCACTCGGCAATGTTCTGGACATGCCCAGAGAATGTTAAATTTGTTGTCAAAATTTGACAAACTGAATTCTTGAAGTGTATATCACAGCAAAAAAAATGTGCAGGACATGAACATTTCTCAGCATTTTGTCCTTTTTAAAGGCCCAATAATAAATTACCTGTTGACCTGCTAGAAATGCTCTGACTTCTTAAGTCCTATTGTGGGCTGACAATACCCAGCACTTTTGTGGACTTAATGGTGTCAGCTCTGTCCAGTTCTCTTTTGCTAATCTACTGAAAGAATCCCCCATCCTGTTCTGTACAAAATAAAGACTAATCACTTTGTAGTCTTCAGATAAGAACCAGGAGGGCTAATTAGACTGTGCTGAGATAACTAAAGGCTTCTCCTGCTGCCCTCTCCTATGGTGGTCTCCAGTGGACTCACTCACCCAGACCTAGTGGATGGAAAGGAGGTGGAGTTGCATTCCTTCTATCCCCACAGAGCACCTTGGACTTGGCTACCCTACTTTCTCTCCTCTGAATTACACATTATCATTCTTGGTGACTTTACCATCCCTGTTAGTGTTAACAGCCGGGCTACAGCTCAACTTCTCAACTTAACCTCATCTTGTGACCTAACACAATGGACATTCACTCTGATGGTAATACGCTTGGCCTTGTATAACCCCATCTCTGCACTCCTGGCAACTTCACCAACACCCCCTGTCCTTTCTATGATCACAACCTCATCAGTTTCACAGTATACTTGTTTTCAACCACCTATCCCCCCAAGCAGCAAATGATTACTTGTAGAAACCTTCACCCTTCTCTTTTCTGTTCTGTTACTGACCACCTCTATGACAAAATCTCTCCCATTTCCTGTCCTAACCCGGCCACCGTTGTCTACAGCAGTTCACTCTCATCTTCAGTGGATGCACTTGATCCTCTAACTAATGAAATGACTAATGAAACCACCAAGTTACTCATTCACTCCCTTATTACATCTGCCTTGACTTTTACAACTCCCTTCTCATATGCCGATCTCTCCATAGGCTATTCCCTCTCCAGTCTATCATGAATGCTGCTGCCAGGATCAACTACCTTACCAACTGCTCACTGTTTGCCACCCCTCTCTGCCAATCCCTCCACTGGCTTCCGATTGCCCAGTGAATTAAATTCAAAATGCTAACAACAACAACATACAAAGCTATTCACAACTCTACCCCCAGCTGCATCACCAGTCTTGTATACAGATATCTCCCAAACCATCCTCTCCGCTCCTCTCATGATCTCCTGCTCTCAAGATCCCTTGCCTCCTCCTCTCCCATTCTCTGGAATTCTTGACCTGTCTGGCTATCCCCTACTCTAGATGCCTTTAGGTGATCCCTGAAAACTCATCTGTTCAGGGAGGCAAAACATTGCAGAACAAACCTCCAAAATTTTTTTAAATATATTAATAGTAAAAAAGGTCCAGTCCGAGCATGTAGGCCCTTTACAGAACCATCTAGAGGGGGTGACTGGGGACAAAGAGAAGGACAATGTATGAAATCCCTTCTTCAGCTCTGTGTATACAAAGGGGCATGGGGGGGCTCTTGTCCTCAATGGGTATGGTATTGACACAGCTCCAGATGATCCACATTGGCTAACAATTGATATGATCCAAAAATATTTAGACAGAATAAAGGTGAATAAAGCCCCTGGACCGGATGGCATACACCCACGGGGCCTTAAAGAATTGAGCTCTGTCATCTCACAGCCATTGTTTCTCATTTTTAGGGCCCCTTTAATGACTGGCATAGTACCACTGGATTGGTGTAAGGCCAATGTGGGACCAATATTTAAAAAGGGGTCAAAATCTTTCCCAAGTAATTATAGGCCTGTTAGTGTAACTTCTATAGTTGGGAAGATACTGGAGAGTTTAATAAAAGACACACAGAGGAGTACTTGCTGGAAAAAAAATATTTTAAGCAACAGACAGCATGGATTCATGAAAGACAGAAGATGTCCAACAAATCTGATTTCTTTTTATGAAGAGGTGAGCAAAATCTTGGAAAGAGTGGATGTGGTATACTGGGACAGAGGGGTGGTTGTGGACATGGTATACTCGGACTGAGGGATGACAGTGGACATATTATACTTGGACAGAGGAGTGGCTGTGGACGTGGTATACTTGGACAGAGGAGTGGCTGTGGACGTGGTATACTTGGACAGAGGAGTGGCTGTGGACGTGGTATACTTGGACAGAGGAGTGGCTGTGGACGTGGTATACTTGGACAGAGGAGTGGCTGTGGACGTGGTATACTTGGACAGAGGGGTGGCGGTGGACGTGGTATACTTGGACAGAGGAGTGGCGGTGGACGTGGTATACTTGGACAGAGGAGTGGCGGTGGACGTGGCATACTTGGACAGAGGGGTGATGGTGGATGTGGTATACTTGGACAAAGGGGTGGCGGAGGACATGGTACACTTGGATTTTGCAAAAGCGTTTTGCACAGTTCCCCACACACGGCTAATATGTAAGGTAAAGTCTACAGGCTGGAAAAATCCAAATGTAAATGGATAGAAAACTGGCTAAAAGATCGTATTCAAAGAGTAGTGGGTAATGATTCATAATCTGAATGACCTAGGGGTTGTCAGTGGGGTACTCCAAGGTTCAGTGTTATTAGTGGGGTTCCCCAAGGTTCAGTGTGATTAGTGGGGTCCCCCAAGGTTCAGTGTTATTAGTGGGGTACCCCAAGGTTCAGTGTGATTAGTGGGGTCCCCCAAGGTTCAGTGTTATTAGTGGGGTACCCCAAGGTTCAGTGTGATTAGTGGGGTCCCCCAAGGTTCAGTGTTATTAGTGGGGTACCCCAGGGTTCAGTGTGATTAGTGGGGTCCCAGAAGGTTCAGTGTTATTAGTGGGGCACCCCAAGGTTCAGTGTGATTAGTGGGGTACCCCAAGGTTCAGTGTGATTAGTGGGGTACCCCAAGGTTCAGTGTTGGGACCCTTACTTTTTAATATATTTATAAACAATATAGGATTTGGGATTATAAATCCCATTTCAGTGTTTGCAGATGACACCAAGCTGTGCCGGGAATAACGTCCTTACAGGATGTCTCCAACTTACAAGCCGACCTCAATGTTCTGTGTAATTGGGGGACTATGGGGCCAATGAGGGTTAATTTTGATAAATGTAATGTTCTGCACTTGGGGGCTAAGAATATGCATACATCATACATACTGGGGGGGGGTACAATTGGGGGGTCAATGGTGGAGAAGGATCTGGGGGGTCAATGATGGAGAAGGATTTAGGGGTTTTCGTAAATCACAAGCTTAATAATGGCATGCAAGTTGTGGGTTGTAAAGCGAGCAAAATCCTCTCTTTTATTAGGAGAGATATAGACTCCATAGAGAGAGATATCATCCCCCCCTCCCCCCCAGGCACATATCATTATTAACACCTCATCTAGAATATGCAATTCAGTTTTGGGCACCAATTCACAAAAAGAACATTGGGGAACTGGAGGGAAAAAAGCGAAGGGAAAGATTAGAGGAACTGAATGTATCCTCCACTTAAAAGAGGAGATTAAGGGGGAATATGATCACCATGTATAATACATAAGGGGGATATGATCTCCATGTATAATACATAAGGGGGATATGATCTCCATGTATAATACATAAGGGGGGATATGATCTCCATGTATAATACATAAGGGGGATATGATCTCCATGTATCATACATAAGGGGGGGATATGATCTCCATGTATAATATATAAGGGGGAATATGATCTCCATGTATAATACATAAGGGGGGATATGATCTCCATGTATAATACATAAGGGGGGATATGATCTCCATGTATAATACATAAGGGGGATATGATCTCCATGTATCATACATAAGGGGGGGATATGATCTCCATGTATAATACATAAGGGGGAATATGATCTCCATGTATAATACATAAGGGGGGATATGATCTCCATGTATAATACATAAGGGGGGATATGATCTCCATGTATAATACATAAGGGGGGATATGATCTCCATGTATAATACATAAGGGGGGATATGATCTCCATGTATAATACATAAGGGGGATATGATCTCCATGTATCATACATAAGGGGGGGATATGATCTCCATGTATAATACATAAGGGGGAATATGATCTCCATGTATAATACATAAGGGGGGATATGATCTCCATGTATAATACATAAGGGGGGATATGATCTCCATGTATAATACATAAGGGGGGATATGATCACCATGTATAATACATAAGGGGGATATGATCTCCATGTATAATACATAAGGGGGGATATGATCTCCATGTATAATACATAAGGGGGATATGATCTCCATGTATAATACATAAGGGGGGGATATGATCTCCATGTATAATACATAAGGGGGAATATGATCTCCATGTATAATACATAAGGGGGGATATGATCTCCATGTATAATACATAAGGGGGGATATGATCTCCATGTATAATACATAAGGGGGATATGATCTCCATGTATCATACATAAGGGGGGGATATGATCTCCATGTATAATACATAAGGGGGAATATGATCTCCATGTATAATACATAAGGGGGGATATGATCTCCATGTATAATACATAAGGGGGGATATGATCTCCATGTATAATACATAAGGGGGGATATGATCTCCATGTATAATACATAAGGGGGGATATGATCTCCATGTATAATACATAAGGGGGATATGATCTCCATGTATCATACATAAGGGGGGGATATGATCTCCATGTATAATACATAAGGGGGAATATGATCTCCATGTATAATACATAAGGGGGGATATGATCTCCATGTATAATACATAAGGGGGGATATGATCTCCATGTATAATACATAAGGGGGGATATGATCACCATGTATAATACATAAGGGGGATATGATCTCCATGTATAATACATAAGGGGGGATATGATCTCCATGTATAATACATAAGGGGGATATGATCTCCATGTATAATACATAAGGGGGGGATATGATCTCCATGTATAATACATAAGGGGGATATGATCTCCATGTATAATACATAAGGGGGGATATGATCTCCATGTATAATACATAAGGGGGATATGATCTCCATGTATAATACATAAGGGGGGATATGATCTCCATGTATAATACATAAGGGGGGATATGATCTCCATGTATAATACATAAGGGGGGATATGATCACCATGTATAATACATAAGGGGGATATGATCTCCATGTATAATACATAAGGGGGGATATGATCTCCATGTATAATACATAAGGGGGGGGTATGATCTCCATGTATAATACATAAGGGGGGAATATGATCTCCATGTATAATACATAAGGGGGGATATGATCTCCATGTATAATACATAAGGGGGGATATGATCTCCATGTATAATACATAAGGGGGATATGTTCTCCATGTATAATACATAAAGGGGGGGGATATGATCTCCATGTATAATACATAAAGGGGGGGGGGGTTATGATCTCCATGTATAATACATAAGGGGGATATGATCACCATGTAAAATACATAAGGGGAGGATATGATCTCCATGTATAATACATAAAGGGGGATATGATCTCCATGTGTAATACATAAGGGGGGATATGATCTCCATGTATAATACATAAGGGGGGTATGATCTCCATGTATAAAACATAAAGGGGGATATGATCTCCATGTATAATACATAAGGGGGGATATGATCTCCATGTATAATACATAAGGGGGGGGTATGATCTCCATGTATAATACATAAGGGGGGGTATGATCTCCATGTATAATACATAAGGGGGAATATGATCACCATATATAATATATAAGGGGGGATATGATCTCCATGTATAATACATAAGGGGGGGGATCGTGATCTCCATGTATAATACATAAGGGGGATATAATCTCCATGTATAATATGAAAGGGGGGATATGATCTCCATGTATAATACATAAGGGGGATATGATCACCATGCATAATACATAAGGGGGGATATGATCTCCATGTATAATACATAAGGGGGGGATATGATCTCCATGTATAATACATAAGAGGGGATATGATCTCCATGTATAATACATAAGGGGGGGATATGATCTCCATGTATAATACATAAGGGGGGATATGATCTCCATGTATAATAAATAAGGGGGGATATGATCTCCATGTATAATACATAATGGGGGGATATGATCTCCATGTATAATACATAAGGGGGATATGATCTCCATGTATAATACATAATGGGGGGGATATGATCTCCATGTATAATACATAAGGGGGATATGATCACCATGTATAATACATAAGGGGGGATATGATCTCCATGTATAATACATAAAGGGGATATGTTCTCCATGTATAATATATAAGGGGGATATGATCTCCATGTATAATACATAAGGGGGGATATGATCTCCATGTATAATAAATAAGTGGGGATATGATCTCCATGTATAATACATAAGGGGGATATGATCACCATGTATAATGCATAAGGGGGGGATATGATCTCCATGTATAATACATAAAGGGGATATGATCTCCATGTATAATACATAAGGGGGGGATATGATCTCCATGTATAATACATAAGTGGGATATGATCTCCATGTATAATACATAAGGGGGCATATGATCACCATGTATAATACATAAGGGGGGATATGATCTCCATGTATAATACATAAGGGGGGATATGATCTCCATGTATAATACATAAGGGGGGATATGATCTCCATGTAAAATACATAAGGGGAGGATATGATCTCCATGTATAATACATAAGGGGGGATATGATCTCCATGTGTAATACATAAGGGGGGATATGATCTCCATGTATAATACATAAGGGGGGATATGATCTCCATGTATAATACATAAGGGGGACATGATCTCCATGTATAATACATAAGGGGGGATATGATCCCCATGTATAATACATAAGGGGGGGGGGTATGATCTCCATGTATAATACATAAGGGGGGATATGATCTCCATGTATAATACATAAGGGGGGGTATGATCTCCATGTATAATACATAAGGGGGGGTATGATCTCCATGTATAATACATAAGGGGGAATATGATCACCATGTATAATACATAAGGGGGGATCGTGATCTCCATGTATAATACATAAGGGGGATATAATCTCCATGTATAATACGAAAGGGGGGATATGATCTCCATGTATAATACATAAGGGGGATATGATCACCATGTATAATACATAAGGGGGGATATGATCACCATGTATAATACATAAGGGGGGGATATGATCTCCATGTATAATACATAAGGGGGGGATATGATCTCCATGTATAATACATAAGAGGGGATATGATCTCCATTTATAATACATAAGGGGGGGATATGATCTCCATGTATAATACATAAGGGGGGATATGATCTCCATGTATAATAAATAAGGGGGGATATGATCTCCATGTATAATACATAAGGGGGGGATATGATCTCCATGTATAATAAATAAGGGGGGATATGATCTCAATGTATAATACATAAGTGGGATATGATCTCCATGTATAATGCATAAGGGGGGATACGATCACCATGTATAATACATAAGGGGGGATATGATCTCCATGTATAATACATAAGGGGGGATATGATCACCATGTATAATACATAAGGGGGGGATATGATCTCCATGTATAATACATAAGGGGGATATGATCACCATGTATAAAACATAAGGGGAGATATGATCTCCATTAGAGATGAGCGAATCGAAGTATCCGAAGTGGAATTCGAGTCGAATATCGGAAAAATTTCGATTCGCGCCGAATCCGAAAAATAGCCTAATTCGGACGCGAATCGAAATTTTTCCGAAAATGGCGGCTGACATGTGCGGCGACGGAGCGGGGATGTCTGGGAAGGCGCGCAGACAAGGCGCGCTGACCCATAATGCATTCCTCAACGACATGTGATCGCATCAGCCAATCAGCAGCCAGCCAGCTAGCACTGTGTAATGGTCGAGCTATAAATAGCGGCCATTTTGGAATTCTTCATTTGCCTGCAGTCATTGAACAGAGGCAGACCGCTCTGTACTAGGGACAGGGACAGAGTTAGGGCCACAGAAACGATACTTGGGGACAGAGAAACGATACTTAGGGACACAGAATTGTTAATTAGGGACAAAGAAACGCTAGTTAGGGCCACAGAATTCATACTCAGGGACAGACAGAATTGTTACTGAGTGCCAGAGAATTGTTATTTAGGGCCACAGAAACGTTATTAGGGCCACAGAATTGTTACTCAGGGACAGACAGAATTGTTACTGAGTGCCAGATAATTGTTACTTAGGGCCACAGAAACGTTATTAGGGCCACAGTATTGTTACTCAGGGACAGACAGAATTGTTACTGAGTGCCAGAGAATTGTTACTCGCACAGACACAGAATTGTTACTCGCACAGACACAGAATTGTTACTCGCACAGACACAGAATTGTTACTGAGGGCCACAGAACTGTTACTTAGGGCCACAGAATTGTTACTCGCACAGACACAGAATTGTTACACAGGGACACAGAACTGTTACTGAGGGCCACAGAACCGTTACTTAGGGCCACAGAATTGTTACTCGCACAGACACAGAATTGTTACTCGCACAGACACAGAATTGTTACTCGCACAGACACAGAATTGTTACTGAGGGCCACAGAACTGTTAGTTAGGGCCACAGAATTGTTACTCGCACAGACACAGAATTGTTACTCGCACAGACACAGAATTGTTACTGAGGGCCACAGAACTGTTACTTGGGGCCACAGAAACGTTAATCAGGGACACAGAATTGAAACTGAGGGCCACAGAACTGTTACTTAGGGCCACAGAATTGTTACTCGCACAGACACAGAATTGTTACACAGGGACACAGAACTGTTACTGAGGGCCACAGAACCGTTACTTAGGGCCACAGAATTGTTACTCGCACAGACACAGAATTGTTACTGAGGGCCACAGAACTGTTACTTGGGGCCACAGAAACGTTAATCAGGGACACAGAATTGTTACTGAGGGCCACAGAACTGTTACTTGGGGCCACAGAAACGTTAATCAGGGACACAGAATTGTTACTGAGGGCCACAGAACTGTTACTTAGGGCCACAGAATTGTTACTCGCACAGACACAGAATTGTTACACAGGGACACAGAACTGTTACTGAGGGCCACAGAACCGTTACTTAGGGCCACAGAATTGTTACTCGCACAGACACAGAATTGTTACTCGCACAGACACAGAATTCTTACTCGCACAGACACAGAATTGTTACTGAGGGCCACAGAACTGTTACTTGGGGCCACAGAAACGTTAATCAGGGACACAGAATTGTTACTGAGGGCCACAGAACTGTTACTTAGGGCCACAGAATTGTTACTCGCACAGACACAGAATTGTTACTCGCACAGACACAGAATTGTTACTGAGGGCCACAGAACTGTTACTTGGGGCCACAGAAACGTTAATCAGGGACACAGAATTGTTACTGAGGGCCACAGAACTGTTACTTAGGGCCACAGAATTGTTACTCGCACAGACACAATTGTTACTCAGGGACACAGAACTGTTACTGAGGGCCACAGAACTGTTACTTAGGGCCACAGAATTGTTACTCGCACAGACACAGAATTCTTACTCGCACAGACACAGAATTGTTACTGAGGGCCACAGAACTGTTACTTGGGGCCACAGAAACGTTAATCAGGGACACAGAATTGTTACTGAGGGCCACAGAACTGTTACTTAGGGCCACAGAATTGTTACTCGCACAGACACAGAATTGTTACTCGCACAGACACAGAATTGTTACTGAGGGCCACAGAACTGTTACTTGGGGCCACAGAAACGTTAATCAGGGACACAGAATTGTTACTGAGGGCCACAGAACTGTTAGGGCCACAGAATTGTTACTCGCACAGACACAGAATTGTTACTCGCACAGACACAGAATTGTTACTGAGGGCCACAGAACTGTTACTTGGGGCCACAGAATTGTTACTCGCACAGACACAGAATTGTTACTCAGGGACACAGAACTGTTACTGAGGGCCACAGAACCGTTACTTAGGGCCACAGAATTGTTACTCAGGGACACAGAATCGTTTAATTAAAGAGTATGTCAGACAACATGCAGAGGAGTGGCAGAGGAGGCAATGTTTTAGGAGCGAGCAGACGTGGCAGCAGAGGAAGGGGTCGAGGCAGCACTATTCGCAGCCAGAGGCTAGTGCTCCCGGTGTCATCCAGTACAGTGAGGAAGAGCTAACAGAGGGCGGTCAGGAACGGGGGGAGACATCCGCCTCTTCAGCAGCCAGGCGAAGAAGTAGTGGCGAGGAGAGTGGCTCGGTAGCCGGTCTAGAGACAGGTCTGTCTCCTGACCCACACGCAGCCGAGGGGGCTAGTAGTGAGGCGGAGACCCTAATTGATTATGATGAGGCTGATCGCACTTGGCAGCCTCGTCGTCATCAGGCTATTGCTTCCGCATCATCAGGAGAAGAGGGTGGCAGCTTGGCAGCGAGCAAAACAGTCGGTGGGTTGTCTCCATCGCCACACTCTGCCATGTGCCACTTTCAGGTCTCCTCACACACTGCTGGTGTGTTGAATTTTTTGACATAGGGTGCTGGCAGATTACGGGCCTCCCATAGATGCTGCCAGGCCCCTAATCTGCCATGGGCCCCTATATACCGCCTCCTCATGCTGCTGCCAAGTCCAAAGTCTCTCATGGGTCCCTGTACGGCCTCCCATTGCTGCTGTCTCCATCGCCACACTCTGCCATGTGCCACTTTCAGGTCTCCTCACACACTGCTGGTGTGTAGAATTTTTTGACATAGGGTGCTGGCAGATTACGGGCCTCCTATAGCTTCTGCCAGGCCCCTAATCTGCCATAGGCCCCTATATACCGCCTCCTCATGCAGCTGCCAGGTCCAGAGTCTCTCATGGGTCCCTGTACGGCCTCCCATTGCTGCTGTCTCCATCGCCACACTCTGCCATGTGCCACTTTCAGGTCTCCTCACACTGCTGGTGTGTAGAATTTTTTGACATAGGGTGCTGGCAGATTACGGGCCTCCTATAGCTGCTGCCAGGCCCCTAATCTGCCATAGGCCCCTATATACCGCCTCCTCATGCTGCTGCCAAGTCCAGAGTCTCTCATGGGTCCCTGTACGGCCTCCCATTGCTGCTGTCTCCATCGCCACACTCTGCCATGTGCCACTTTCAGGTCTCCTCACACACTGCTGGTGTGTAGAATTTTTTGACATAGGGTGCTGGCAGATTACGGGCCTCCCATTGCTGCTGCCAGGCCCCTAATCTGCCATGGCCCCTTATACCGCCTCCTCATGCTGCTGCCAAGTCCAGGGTCTCTCATGGGTCCCTGTACGGCCTCCCATTGCTGCTGTCTCCATCGCCACACTCTGCCATGTGCCACTTTCAGGTCTCCTCACACACTGCTGGTGTGTAGAATTTTTTGACATAGGGTGCTGGCAGATTACGGGCCTCCCATAGCTGCTGCCATGCCCCTAATCTGCCATAGGCCCCTATATACCGCCTCCTCATGCTGCTGCCAGGTCCAGAGTCTCTCATGGGTCCCTGTACGGCCTCCCATTGCTGCTGTCTCCATCGCCACACTCTGCCATGTGCCACTTTCAGGTCTCCTCACACACTGCTGGTGTGTAGAATTTTTTGACATAGGGTGCTGGCAGATTACGGGCCTCCCATTGCTGCTGCCAGGCCCCTAATCTGCCATGGGCCCCTATACCGCCTCCTCATGCTGCTGCCAAGTCCAGGGTCTCTCATGGGTCCCTGTACGGCCTCCCATTGCTGCTGTCTCCATCGCCACACTCTGCCATGTGCCACTTTCAGGTCTCCTCACACTGCTGGTGTGTTGAATTTTTTGACATAGGGTGCTGGCAGATTATGGGCCTCCTATAGCTGCTGCCAGGCCCCTAATCTGCCATAGGCCCCTATATACCGCCTCCTCATGCTGCTGCCAGGTCCAGAGTCTCTCATGGGTCCCTGTACGGCCTCCCATTGCTGCTGTCTCCATCGCCACACTCTGCCATGTGCCACTTTCAGGTCTCCTCACACACTGCTGCTGTGTAGAATTTTTTGACATAGGGTGCTGGCAGATTACGGGCCTCCCATTGCTGCTGCCAGGCCCCTAATCTGCCATGGGCCCCTATACCGCCTCCTCATGCTGCTGCCAAGTCCAGGGTCTCTCATGGGTCCCTGTACGGCCTCCCATTGCTGCTGTCTCCATCGCCACACTCTGCCATGTGCCACTTTCAGGTCTCCTCACACTGCTGGTGTGTTGAATTTTTTGACATAGGGTGCTGGCAGATTATGGGCCTCCTATAGCTGCTGCCAGGCCCCTAATCTGCCATAGGCCCCTATATACCGCCTCCTCATGCTGCTGCCAGGTCCAGAGTCTCTCATGGGTCCCTGTACGGCCTCCCATTGCTGCTGTCTCCATCGCCACACTCTGCCATGTGCCACTTTCAGGTCTCCTCACACACTGCTGGTGTGTAGAATTTTTTGACATAGGGTGCTGGCAGATTACGGGCCTCCCATAGCTGCTGCCAGGCCCCTAATCTGCCATAGGCCCCTATATACCGCCTCCTCATGCTGCTGCCAGGTCCAGAGTCTCTCATGGTTCCCTGTACGGCCTCCCATTGCTGCTGTCTCCATCGCCACACTCTGCCATGTGCCACTTTCAGGTCTCCTCACACTGCTGGTGTGTAGAATTTTTTAACATAGGGTGCTGGCAGATTACGATCCTCCTATAGCTGCTGCCAGGCCCCTAATCTGCCATAGGCCCCTATATACCGCCTCCTCATGCTGCTGCCAGGTCCAGAGTCTCTCATGGGTCCCTGTACGGCCTCCCATTGCTGCTGTCTCCATCGCCACACTCTGCCATGTGCCACTTTCAGGTCTCCTCACACACTGCTGGTGTGTAGAATTTTTTGACATAGGGTGCTGGCAGATTACGGGCCTCCCATAGCTGCTGCCAGGCCCCTAATCTGCCATAGGCCCCTATATACCGCCTCCTCATGCTGCTGCCAGGTCCAGAGTCTCTCATGGTTCCCTGTACGGCCTCCCATTGCTGCTGTCTCCATCGCCACACTCTGCCATGTGCCACTTTCAGGTCTCCTCACACTGCTGGTGTGTAGAATTTTTTGACATAGGGTGCTGGCAGATTACGGGCCTCCTATAGCTGCTGCCAGGCCCCTAATCTGCCATAGGCCCCTATATACCGCCTCCTCATGCTGCTGCCAAGTCCAGAGTCTCTCATGGGTCCCTGTACGGCCTCCCATTGCTGCTGTCTCCATCGCCACACTCTGCCATGTGCCACTTTCAGGTCTCCTCACACACTGCTGGTGTGTAGAATTTTTTGACATAGGGTGCTGGCAGATTACGGGCCTCCCATTGCTGCTGCCAGGCCCCTAATCTGCCATGGGCCCCTATACCGCCTCCTCATGCTGCTGCCAAGTCCAGGGTCTCTCATGGGTCCCTGTACGGCCTCCCATTGCTGCTGTCTCCATCGCCACACTCTGCCATGTGCCACTTTCAGGTCTCCTCACACACTGCTGGTGTGTAGAATTTTTTGACATAGGGTGCTGGCAGATTACGGGCCTCCCATAGCTGCTGCCAGGCCCCTAATCTGCCATAGGCCCCTATATACCGCCTCCTCATGCTGCTGCCAGGTCCAGAGTCTCTCATGGGTCCCTGTACGGCCTCCCATTGCTGCTGTCTCCATCGCCACACTCTGCCATGTGCCACTTTCAGGTCTCCTCACACACTGCTGGTGTGTAGAATTTTTTGACATAGGGTGCTGGCAGATTACGGGCCTCCCATTGCTGCTGCCAGGCCCCTAATCTGCCATGGGCCCCTATACCGCCTCCTCATGCTGCTGCCAAGTCCAGGGTCTCTCATGGGTCCCTGTACGGCCTCCCATTGCTGCTGTCTCCATCGCCACACTCTGCCATGTGCCACTTTCAGGTCTCCTCACACACTGCTGGTGTGTAGAATTTTTTGACATAGGGTGCTGGCAGATTACGGGCCTCCCATAGCTGCTGCCAGGCCCCTAATCTGCCATAGGCCCCTATATACCGCCTCCTCATGCTGCTGCCAGGTCCAGAGTCTCTCATGGTTCCCTGTACGGCCTCCCATTGCTGCTGTCTCCATCGCCACACTCTGCCATGTGCCACTTTCAGGTCTCCTCACACTGCTGGTGTGTAGAATTTTTTAACATAGGGTGCTGGCAGATTACGGGCCTCCTATAGCTGCTGCCAGGCCCCTAATCTGCCATAGGCCCCTATATACCGCCTCCTCATGCTGCTGCCAGGTCCAGAGTCTCTCATGGGTCCCTGTACGGCCTCCCATTGCTGCTGTCTCCATCGCCACACTCTGCCATGTGCCACTTTCAGGTCTCCTCACACACTGCTGGTGTGTAGAATTTTTTGACATAGGGTGCTGGCAGATTACGGGCCTCCCATAGCTGCTGCCAGGCCCCTAATCTGCCATAGGCCCCTATATACCGCCTCCTCATGCTGCTGCCAGGTCCAGAGTCTCTCATGGTTCCCTGTACGGCCTCCCATTGCTGCTGTCTCCATCGCCACACTCTGCCATGTGCCACTTTCAGGTCTCCTCACACTGCTGGTGTGTAGAATTTTTTGACATAGGGTGCTGGCAGATTACGGGCCTCCTATAGCTGCTGCCAGGCCCCTAATCTGCCATAGGCCCCTATATACCGCCTCCTCATGCTGCTGCCAGGTCCAGAGTCTCTCATGGGTCCCTGTACGGCCTCCCATTGCTGCTGTCTCCATCGCCACACTCTGCCATGTGCCACTTTCAGGTCTCCTCACACACTGCTGGTGTGTAGAATTTTTTGACATAGGGTGCTGGCAGATTACGGGCCTCCCATTGCTGCTGCCAGGCCCCTAATCTGCCATGGGCCCCTATACCGCCTCCTCATGCTGCTGCCAAGTCCAGGGTCTCTCATGGGTCCCTGTACGGCCTCCCATTGCTGCTGTCTCCATCGCCACACTCTGCCATGTGCCACTTTCAGGTCTCCTCACACACTGCTGGTGTGTAGAATTTTTTGACATAGGGTGCTGGCAGATTACGGGCCTCCTATAGCTGCTGCCAGGCCCCTAATCTGCCATAGGCCCCTATATACCGCCTCCTCATGCTGCTGCCAGGTCCAGATTCTCTTATGGGTCCCTGTACGGCCTCCCATTGCTGCTCTCTTCATCGCCACACTCTGCCATGTGCCACTTTCAGGTCTCCTCACACACTGCTGGTGTGTAGAATTTTTTGACATAGGGTGCTGGCAGATTACGGGCCTCCCATTGCTGCTGCCAGGCCCCTAATCTGCCATGGGCCCCTATACCGCCTCCTCATGCTGCTGCCAAGTCCAGGGTCTCTCATGGGTCCCTGTACGGCCTCCCATTGCTGCTGTCTCCATCGCCACACTCTGCCATGTGCCACTTTCAGGTCTCCTCACACTGCTGGTGTGTAGAATTTTTTGACATAGGGTGCTGGCAGATTATGGGCCTCCTATAGCTGCTGCCAGGCCCCTAATCTGCCATAGGCCCCTATATACCGCCTCCTCATGCTGCTGCCAGGTCCAGAGTCTCTCATGGGTCCCTGTACGGCCTCCCATTGCTGCTGTCTCCATCGCCACACTCTGCCATGTGCCACTTTCAGGTCTCCTCACACACTGCTGGTGTGTAGAATTTTTTGACATAGGGTGCTGGCAGATTACGGGCCTCCCATTGCTGCTGCCAGGCCCCTAATCTGCCATGGGCCCCTATACCGCCTCCTCATGCTGCTGCCAAGTCCAGGGTCTCTCATGGGTCCCTGTACGGCCTCCCATTGCTGCTGTCTCCATCGCCACACTCTGCCATGTGCCACTTTCAGGTCTCCTCACACACTGCTGGTGTGTAGAATTTTTTGACATAGGGTGCTGGCAGATTATGGGCCTCCCATAGCTGCTGCCAGGCCCCTAATCTGCCATAGGCCCCTATATACCGCCTCCTCATGCTGCTGCCAGGTCCAGAGTCTCTCATGGGTCCCTGTACGGCCTCCCATTGCTGCTGTCTCCATCGCCACACTCTGGCATGTGCCACTTTCAGGTCTCCTCACACACTGCTGGTGTGTAGAATTTTTTGACATAGGGTGCTGGCAGATTACGGGCCTCCCATTGCTGCTGCCAGGCCCCTAATCTGCCATGGGCCCCTATACCGCCTCCTCATGCTGCTGCCAAGTCCAGGGTCTCTCATGGGTCCCTGTACGGCCTCCCATTGCTGCTGTCTCCATTGCCACACTCTGCCATGTGCCACTTTCAGGTCTCCTCACACTGCTGGTGTGTTGAATTTTTTGACATAGGGTGCTGGCAGATTATGGGCCTCCTATAGCTGCTGCCAGGCCCCTAATCTGCCATAGGCCCCTATATACCGCCTCCTCATGCTGCTGCCAGGTCCAGAGTCTCTCATGGGTCCCTGTACGGCCTCCCATTGCTGCTGTCTCCATCGCCACACTCTGCCATGTGCCACTTTCAGGTCTCCTCACACACTGCTGGTGTGTAGAATTTTTTGACATAGGGTGCTGGCAGATTACGGGCCTCCCATTGCTGCTGCCAGGCCCCTAATCTGCCATGGGCCCCTATACCGCCTCCTCATGCTGCTGCCAAGTCCAGGGTCTCTCATGGGTCCCTGTACGGCCTCCCATTGCTGCTGTCTCCATCGCCACACTCTGCCATGTGCCACTTTCAGGTCTCCTCACACTGCTGGTGTGTAGAATTTTTTGACATAGGGTGCTGGCAGATTATGGGCCTCCTATAGCTGCTGCCAGGCCCCTAATCTGCCATAGGCCCCTATATACCGCCTCCTCATGCTGCTGCCAGGTCCAGAGTCTCTCATGGGTCCCTGTACGGCCTCCCATTGCTGCTGTCTCCATCGCCACACTCTGCCATGTGCCACTTTCAGGTCTCCTCACACACTGCTGGTGTGTAGAATTTTTTGACATAGGGTGCTGGCAGATTACGGGCCTCCCATTGCTGCTGCCAGGCCCCTAATCTGCCATGGGCCCCTATACCGCCTCCTCATGCTGCTGCCAAGTCCAGGGTCTCTCATGGGTCCCTGTACGGCCTCCCATTGCTGCTGTCTCCATCGCCACACTCTGCCATGTGCCACTTTCAGGTCTCCTCACACACTGCTGGTGTGTAGAATTTTTTGACATAGGGTGCTGGCAGATTATGGGCCTCCCATAGCTGCTGCCAGGCCCCTAATCTGCCATAGGCCCCTATATACCGCCTCCTCATGCTGCTGCCAGGTCCAGAGTCTCTCATGGGTCCCTGTACGGCCTCCCATTGCTGCTGTCTCCATCGCCACACTCTGCCATGTGCCACTTTCAGGTCTCCTCACACACTGCTGGTGTGTAGAATTTTTTGACATAGGGTGCTGGCAGATTACGGGCCTCCCATTGCTGCTGCCAGGCCCCTAATCTGCCATGGGCCCCTATACCGCCTCCTCATGCTGCTGCCAAGTCCAGGGTCTCTCATGGGTCCCTGTACGGCCTCCCATTGCTGCTGTCTCCATTGCCACACTCTGCCATGTGCCACTTTCAGGTCTCCTCACACTGCTGGTGTGTTGAATTTTTTGACATAGGGTGCTGGCAGATTATGGGCCTCCTATAGCTGCTGCCAGGCCCCTAATCTGCCATAGGCCCCTATATACCGCCTCCTCATGCTGCTGCCAGGTCCAGAGTCTCTCATGGGTCCCTGTACGGCCTCCCATTGCTGCTGTCTCCATCGCCACACTCTGCCATGTGCCACTTTCAGGTCTCCTCACACACTGCTGGTGTGTAGAATTTTTTGACATAGGGTGCTGGCAGATTACGGGCCTCCCATTGCTGCTGCCAGGCCCCTAATCTGCCATGGGCCCCTATACCGCCTCCTCATGCTGCTGCCAAGTCCAGGGTCTCTCATGGGTCCCTGTACGGCCTCCCATTGCTGCTGTCTCCATCGCCACACTCTGCCATGTGCCACTTTCAGGTCTCCTCACACACTGCTGGTGTGTAGAATTTTTTGACATAGGGTGCTGGCAGATTACGGGCCTCCTATAGCTGCTGCCAGGCCCCTAATCTGCCATAGGCCCCTATATACCGCCTCCTCATGCTGCTGCCAGGTCCAGATTCTCTTATGGGTCCCTGTACGGCCTCCCATTGCTGCTCTCTCCATCGCCACACTCTGCCATGTGCCACTTTCAGGTCTCCTCACACACTGCTGGTGTGTAGAATTTTTTGACATAGGGTGCTGGCAGATTTCGGGCCTCCCATTGCTGCTGCCAGGCCCCTAATCTGCCATAGGCCCCTATACCGCCTCCTCATGCTGCTGCCAAGTCCAGGGTCTCTCATGGGTCCCTGTACGGCCTCCCATTGCTGCTGTCTCCATCGCCACACTCTGCCATGTGCCACTTTCAGGTCTCCTCACACTGCTGGTGTGTAGAATTTTTTGACATAGGGTGCTGGCAGATTATGGGCCTCCTATAGCTGCTGCCAGGCCCCTAATCTGCCATAGGCCCCTATATACCGCCTCCTCATGCTGCTGCCAGGTCCAGAGTCTCTCATGGGTCCCTGTACGGCCTCCCATTGCTGCTGTCTCCATCGCCACACTCTGCCATGTGCCACTTTCAGGTCTCCTCACACACTGCTGGTGTGTAGAATTTTTTGACATAGGGTGCTGGCAGATTACGGGCCTCCCATTGCTGCTGCCAGGCCCCTAATCTGCCATGGGCCCCTATACCGCCTCCTCATGCTGCTGCCAAGTCCAGGGTCTCTCATGGGTCCCTGTACGGCCTCCCATTGCTGCTGTCTCCATCGCCACACTCTGCCATGTGCCACTTTCAGGTCTCCTCACACACTGCTGGTGTGTAGAATTTTTTGACATAGGGTGCTGGCAGATTACGGGCCTCCCATAGCTGCTGCCAGGCCCCTAATCTGCCATAGGCCCCTATATACCGCCTCCTCATGCTGCTGCCAGGTCCACAGTGTCTCATGCCATGTGCCACTTTCAGGTCTCCTCACACTGCTGGTGTGTTGAATTTTTTGACATAGGGTGCTGGCAGATTATGGGCCTCCTATAGCTGCTGCCAGGCCCCTAATCTGCCATAGGCCCCTATATACCGCCTCCTCATGCTGCTGCCAGGTCCAGAGTCTCTCATGGGTCCCTGTACGGCCTCCCATTGCTGCTGTCTCCATCGCCACACTCTGCCATGTGCCACTTTCAGGTCTCCTCACACTGCTGGTGTGTAGAATTTTTTTGACATAGGGTGCTGGCAGATTACGGGCCTCGCATTGCTGCTGCCAGGCACGTAATCTGCCATGGGCCCCCGTACCGACTCCTCATGCTGTGACGTTGCAACAAGGTGGAATTCAACCCTACATATGTTAGACCGCCTTTACGAACAGCGAAAGGCCATCACAGATTTCCTGATGTTAAAAGCGGATAAAGGTACTCCCTGTGTAACTTAGATGTCAGCCATTGGCAGCTCATGCGTGACACCTGCGCTTGCTCAGGCCCTTTGAGGAGGCCACGCTATTCGTGAGTCGGCAGGACTATGGGATGAACGACGTCATTCCTCTGTTGCACGTCCTGGAACAAATGCTGTTAACAATGGCTGGTCAGGGTGCGGTAGACGTGGCGCACAGATCTCAACGCCACATGACCCCTGTGGGGGCAGGACAGGAAGAAGAGGAGGAGGTAGAGGAGGACATTGGTGCTCAGGAATTATTGAGTGAAATGGGTGGTTTTTCCACTCAGCGGACAGGAGTGGAGGAGCAGGAGCATCTGGTAGAGGAGGAGGAGGAGACAGAGGACCCAGACGCACCGTGGCAGTATGCTGTGGAGATGGAGGCAGGGAGTCCCTCGCATTCCTTGGCACAAATGGCCCATAGCATGCTCGGTTGCTTGCGTAGCGACAGCCGAATAATAACCATCAGACAGAGGGATGACTTTTGGCTGTCCACCTTGTTGGACCCTCGCTACCGTTCAAAAATGGTGGCCTTTTTCACACCTGCTGAGAGGGAGGCCAAAATAACGTACTATAAAAACCACCTATGTAGTCAGCTGGTCTCTGCCTGTCTGCGCCAACGTCCATCCTCAGACACTGTGGGCCCTGTGCGCTCGCGTTCCGCTGCCATGGCAGCAGGGGAGGGGTGGGGTGGTAGGAGCAGTGGCAGCTCCACCAGCAGCGGCTGCCTCAGTCTGCAGTCGATGATGAGTAGCTTTCTTCACCAGCGCAGTGAGGAAACTACTAACCAGCCGCAGCAGCAGCAGCAGCAGCATCAGGTGGACCTGGAGCAGGACCTCAAACAACAGGCTTAGGCCTACTTGGACAGCACCCTGCCAACCGAGGTAGACAATCCCCTTGACTACTGGGCAACGAAACTTGACCTTTGGCCCCAACTAGCTGAATTTGCCCTTGAAAGGCTGTCATGCCCGGCCAGTAGCGTGGCATCGGAGCGCGTGTTTAGTGCGGCAGGAGGTATTGCAACTCCGCGGAGGACACGACTGTCCACCCAAAGTGTGGAGAGACTGACGTTTGTGAAAATGAATCAGGCGTGGATTAGTCTGGATTTCAAACCACCAGTTCCTGACACAACTGACTAAATCCGCCATGAATCATGCCCCAAACATGTGCCACTTTCAGGTCTCCTCACACTGCTGGTGTGTTAAATTTTTTGTCATAGGGTGCTGGCAGATTACGGGCCTCCCATAGCTGCTGCCAGGCCCCTAATCTGCCATGGGCCCCTATACCGCCTCCTCATGCTGCTGCCAAGTCCAGAGTCTCTCATGGGTCCCTGTACGGCCTCCCATTGCTGCTGTCTCTATTGCCACACTCTGCCATGTGCCACTTTCAGGTCTCCTCACACTGCTGGTGTATTCCATTTTTTGTCATAGGGTGCTGGCAGATTACGGGTCTCCCATAGCTGCTGCCAGGCCCCTAATCTGCCATGGGCCCCTATACCGCCTCCTCATGCTGCTGCCAGGTCCAGAGTCTCTCATGGGTCCCTGTACGGCCTCCCATTGCTGCTGTCTCCATCGTCACACTCTGCCATGTGCCACTTTCAGGTCTCCTCACACTGCTGGTGGGTTCCATTTTTTGTCATAGGGTGCTGGCAGATTACGGGCCTCCCATAGCTGCTGCCAGGCCCCTAATCTGCCATGGGCCCCCGTACCGACTCCTCATGCTGCTGCCAGGCCCGTAATCTGTCATGGGCCCCTGTTGTCGCTTGTTGGCATATTCCGCTCGTTCAGATGCTCCTTCTCCTGCTACTCCTCTTCACGGATTCTGTCAGCAGTCTTTCTTGGAATCCGTTTCCAAGAGACAACAGTTTGCGAGCACGCACCAGACGGTGCAGAAGCTGAACGTCCTCCTGTCCAAGTTGCTGCTGCCAGGCTCGTAATCTGTCATGCGCCCCTGTACCGCCTCCTCATGCTGCTGCCAGGTCCAGAGTGTGTCATGGGCCCCCGTACCGACTCCTCATGCTGCTGCCAGGCCCGTAATCTGTCATGGGCCCCTGTACCGCCTCCCCATGCTGCTGCCAGGTCCAGAGTGTGTCATGGGTCCCTGTACGGCCTCCCATTGCTGCTGCCAGGCCCGTAATCTGCCATGGGCCCCCGTACCGACTCCTCATGCTGCTGCCAGGCCCGTAATCTGCCATGGGCCCCTGTACCACCTCCTCATGCTGCTGCCAGGTCCAGAGTGTGTCATGGGTCCCTGTACGGCCTCCCATTGCTGCTGTCTCTATCGCCACACTCTGCCATGTGCCACTTTCAGGTCTCCTCACACTGCTGGTGGTTTCCATTTTTGTCATAGGGTGCTGTATGGCCTCCCATTGCTGCTGCCTCCACCGCCACACTGTGGCTCCACACTCTGGTTTTGGCCCCGTGACTGCCCAAATGAGTGAAGTGTGCGGTGATTCTAAGATCGACGGCACTCATCTGCATGTCATACTGACTGACAGTATTATTTCTCTTCCCCAGCAGACTCCAAGGGCATTTAAATTAAAGGTACAGTGTTCAGCACTAATATTAAGTCTCTCTGAAGCCTAGAAACACCCTTTTTTAAGTTAAATTCACAGCGAATATATTCGACTCGAATCAAAATTTTTCCACGAATTCGCCGAATCAGTCGAATCGAATTTTTGAATACTTCGCTCATCTCTAATCTCCATGTATAAAACATAAGGGGGATATGATCACAATGTATAAAACATAAGGGGGGATATGATCTCCATGTATAATACATAAGGGGGGATATGATCCCCATGTATAATACATAAGGGGGGGATATGATCTCCATGTATAATACATAAGGGGGGATATGATCACCATGTATAATACATAAGGGGGGATATGATCTCCATGCATAATATATAAGGGGGATATGATCACCGTGTATAATACATAAGGGGGGATATGATCTCCATGTATAATACATAAGGGGGGGATATGATCTCTGTGTATAATACATAAGGGGGGATATGATCTCCGTGTATAATACATAAGGGGGGATATGATCTCCATGTATAATACATAAGGGGGGATATGATCTCCATGTGTAATACATAAGGGGGGATATGATCACCATGTATAATACATAAGGGGGGATATGATCTCCATGTATAATACATAAGGGGGAATATGATCTCCATTTATAATACATAAGGGGGAATATGATCTCCATTTATAATACATAAGGGGGATATGATCTCCATGTATAATACATAAGGGGGGGGATATGATCTCCATTTATAATACATAAGGGGGAATATGATCTCCATTTATAATACATAAGGGGGAATATGATCTCCATGTATAATACATAAGGGGGGGATATGATCTCCATGTATAATACATAAGGGGGGATTTGATCTCCATGTATAATACATAAGGGGGGTATGATCACCATGTATAATACATAAGGGGGGATATGATCTCCATGTATAATACATAAGGGGGATATGATCTCCATGTGTAATACATAAGGGGGGGATATGATCTCCATTTATAATACATAAGGGGGGATATGATCTCCATGTATAATACATAAGGGGGATATGATCTCCATGTGTAATACATAAGGGGGGGATATGATCTCCATTTATAATACATAAGGGGGGATATGATCACCATGTATAATACATAAGGGGGGATATGATCACCATGTTTAATACATAAGGGGGGATATGATCTCCATGTATAATACATAAGGGGGGATAAGATCTCCATGTATAATACATAAGGGGGGGGATATGATCTCCATGTATAATACATAAGGGGGATATGATCTCCATATGTAATACATAAGGGGGGGAATATGATCTCCATATATAATACATAAGGGGGATATGATCTCCATGTATAATACATAAGGGGGGATATGATCTCCTTGTATAATACATAAGGGGGGATATGATCTCCATGTATAATACATAAGGGGGGATATGATCACCATGTATAATACATAAGGAGGGATATGATCTCCATGTATAAGACATAAGGGGGGGGATATGATATCCATGTATAATACATAAGGGGGGGATATGATCTCCATGTATAATATATAAGGGGGGTATGATCTCCATGTATAATACATAAGGGGGATATGATCACCATGTATAATACATAAGGGGGGATATGATCTCCATGTATAATACATAAGGGGGGATATGATCTCCATGTATATTACATAAGGGGGGGATATGATCTCCATATATAATACATAAGGGGGGATATGATCTCCATGTATAATACATAAGGGGGATATGATCTCCATGTATAATACATAAGGGGGGATATGATCTCCATGTATAATACATAAGGGGGGGATATGATCTCCATGTATAATACATAAGGGGGGATATGATCTCCATGTATAATACATAAAGGGGGATATGATCTCCATGTATAATACATAAGGGGGATATGATCTCCATGTATAATACATAAGGAGGGATATGATCTCCATGTATAATACATAAGGGGGGATATGATCTCCATGTATAATACATAAGGGGGATATGATCTCCATGTATAATACATAAGGGGGGATATGATCTCCATGTATAATACATAAGGGGGGATATGATCTCCATGTATAATATATAAGGGGGGATATGATCTCCATGTATAATACATAAGGGGGGATATGATCTCCATGTATAATATATAAGGGGGGATATGATCTCCATGTATAATACATAAGGGGGGATATGATCTCCATGTATAATACATAAGGGGGGTATGATCACCATGTATAATACATAAGGGGGATATGATCACCATGTATAATACATAAGGGGGATATGATCTCCATGTATAATACATAAGGAGGGATATGATCTCCATGTATAATACATAAGGGGGGATATGATCTCCATGTATAATACATAAGGGGGATATGATCTCCATGTATAATACATAAGGGGGGATATGATCTCCATGTATAATACATAAGGGGGGATATGATCTCCATGTATAATATATAAGGGGGGATATGATCTCCATGTATAATACATAAGGGGGGATATGATCTCCATGTATAATATATAAGGGGGGATATGATCTCCATGTATAATACATAAGGGGGGATATGATCTCCATGTATAATACATAAGGGGGGTATGATCACCATGTATAATACATAAGGGGGATATGATCTCCATGTATAATACATAAGGGGGGATATGATCTCCATGTATAATACATAAGGGGGATATGATCTCCATGTATAATACATAAGGGGGGGATATGATCTCCATGTATAATACATAAGGGGGTATGATCTCCATGTATAATACATAAGGGGGTATGATCTCCATGTATAATACATAAGGGGGGATATTATCTCCATGTATAATACATAAGTGGGGATATGATCTCCATGTATAATACATAAGGGGGGGATATGATCTCCATGTATAATACATAAGGGGGGATATGATCTCCATGTATAATACATAAGGGGGATATGATCTCCATGTATAATACATAAGGGGGGGATATGATCTCCATGTATAATACATAAGGGGGTATGATCTCCATGTATAATACATAAGGGGGGATATGATCTCCATGTATAATACATAAGGGGGGATATTATCTCCATGTATAATACATAAGTGGGGATATGATCTCCATGTATAATACATAAGGGGGGATATGATCACCATGTATAATACATAAGGGGGGATATGATCTCCATGTATAATACATAAGGGGGGATATGATCTCCATGTATAATACATAAGGGGGGTATGATCACCATGTATAATACATAAGGGGGATATGATCACCATGTATAATACATAAGGGGGAATATGATCACAATGTATAATACATAAGGGGGGATATGATCTCCATGTATAATACATAAGGGGGGTATGATCACCATGTATAATACATAAGGGGGGATATGATCTCCATGTATAATACATAAGGGGGGATATGATCTCCATGTATAATACATAAGGGGGGATATGATCTCCATGTATAATACATAAGGGGGATATGATCTCCATGTATAATACATAAGGGGGGGGGATATGATCTCCATGTATAATACATAAGGGGGATATGATCTCCATATATAATACATAAGGGGGATATGATCTCCATGTATAATATATAAGGGGGGATATGATCTCCATGTATAATACATAAGGGGGATATGATCTCCATGTATAATACATAAGGGGGGAAATGATCTCCATGTATAATACATAAGGGGGATATGATCTCCATGTATAATACATAAGGGGGGATATGATCTCCATGTATAATACATAAGGGGGGATATCATCTCCATGTATAAATACATCAGGGGTTCATATAGGGATCTCGGTGTAGTTATTCCCCCTGAGGTCATCACAGAGGACAAGGGGGCGCTCTTTACGTCTGGAGGAAAATAAATGTAATCTCCAAACACGGAAAGGTTTCTTCACAGTGAGAGCTGTGAGAATGTGTAATAGACTCCCTCCAGAGTTGGTTGTGACCAGCTCAGTGGATTGCTGTAGGAAAGTCCTGGATTCTTTCTTGGATACACAGAATATAACTGGATATATCATTTATAGGGAAAGTTGATCCAGGGAATATCCGATTGCCTCTCGGGGGATCAGGAAGGAATTTTTTTCCCTGCAGGAGCAAATCTATCTATTATCTATCTATCTATCTATCTATCTATCTATCTATCTATCTATCTATCTATTATCTATCTATCTATCTATCATCTATCTATCTATCTATTATCTATCTATCTATCTATTATCTATCTATCTCCCTCCCACAATTAACTGATGGAAATCCCATTACTAGCTGTGAGACAACACAAGACAGTTCATTTCCTCAGAAGCTCTGACCCCGATGCTCATTGTGTTTATATTGTTCTTCCTGCAGACAGTGAAAACTGCATGAAATGTCCTGATGATGAATGGCCAAATGAGAAGAAGGATCGGTGTGTTCCAAGAGTGGTGGAATTTCTCTCCTACACTGATGACACCATTGTTGCAGTATTTTCAGCCGTCTCCATCCTCTGTTGCCTTCTGACTGGTTTAATATTGGGGATATTTATATATTACCGGGACACCCCCATTGTTAAAGCCAATAACCGGAACCTGAGCTACCTTCTCCTGGCCTCCATCATGCTGAGCTTCCTCTGTGTCTTCTTGTTCCTCGGCCATCCAGTAGATGTGACCTGCATGCTGCGTGTCACCTCTTTTGGTGTCATCTTCTCAGTTGCCGTCTCTTCTCTACTTGCCAAAAGTATCATGGTGTGTATTGCCTTTAAGGCCACCAAACCTGGGAGTCTCTGGAGGAAATGGATGGGAACCAAACTGCCCAATTGTATCATTTGTGTCTTCTCACTGGTCCAAGTCATAATCTGTGTCACTTGGTTGTCTATTTCTCCCCCCTTCCAGGACCGAGACGTTCACTCTTATCAGGGGAAGATCATCATTCAGTGTAATGAGGGTTCAGTTATCGGCTTCTACTCTGTCCTGGGATATATGGGGCTTCTGGCAGCTGTGAGCTTCATTATCGCTTTTATGGCCAGGACATTACCGGACAGTTTTAATGAGGCCAAGTACATCACCTTCAGCATGCTGGTGTTCTGCAGTGTCTGGATTGCCATGATCCCGGCCTATCTGAGCACCAGAGGGAAATACATGGTGGCTGTGGAGGTCTTTGCTATAATAGCATCAAGCTTTGGACTTCTTGGCTGTATATTTTTCCCAAAATGTTACATAATTCTGTTCAGACCCGACCTGAATACAAAGACAGTTATCCGCTGATATGTATGGAGCAACACTGGGCTACCTGTAGTTATGGCATTATCTCTATTATTATATATTTTAGTATTGTACTAGTGTTTGGGAATTTAAATATTTAATACTTACCTCTTCAGGACATGGTCAGTCTAATTGAGTCTCTCTTGAAGAGCTATGGATGCCACTAGTATCAGATACTTTGGGTTTGTTGGAAACCTTGTCCCCTGCTGGGTGTAGTGATTCCTCCCATCAGCCGTTACATCACTACAGAACAATGTAGTCTATTATTGAGGAGGAACCACAGTGATCAGAGGGGGACAAAGTATCAAAAACATCCTAAAGCGTCAGATACCAGAGACACCCATCACTCAAGAGAGGGAAGATTTCTGTCATCACCTTCCATAAAGGTAAATATTAAACACGTTCTCTTAGAAGATGATTGTGATGTCATTTGTCAGTGTCACATTCATTATATTTATCATTGTATGTAGATGTATCCGACTATATCAATAAATTCATAAAGCAGTAAAGGTGTACAGAAGAATGAAGTCATACAAATTACAGGAGCATAAATGACACAAAGAAAAACAGTAATGCAAACAGCAGGTCACATAGTATTAGTAGCCTGAAAGGTAGTTTACAGCCAGTAGTAATGGTGGAGAACAAATGTCTTCATCTTGGGGATGTAAGAGGGAAGGAAAAGGGAGTGTAGAGAGGGAAGTTAAAGTGGAGCTCCACCCAAAAGGGGAAGTTCCACTTGAAGCCTTTGTCCCTCGCTCCTCATTAAGGATTTGCACCTTTGGAGAGTGGGTACCCGAATTTGACAGGTACCCGCTCCCACTTCCCCTGCAATCGCCTGGGCAATCGGAAGCGGAAGTTGTCCTCCCCCCCTCCCTCCCCGTAGTCTTTTGTGTCACGTGACAAGTCCCAGAAGACTATGGGGCCATTCAGGAAGTGTAACACTTCTCACACATGCTCAGTGGGCACCCCGGCTGTGAAGCCTCAAGTTGTCACAGCTGGGTGCCCACATTGAAGATGCCGGCGCCGGGGAGAGAAGACAGCCGGTGAAATCAGCGGTGGTGGTGAGGACACTACTGGACCGAAGGACAGGTAAGTGGCCGTATTTTAAAGTTTTTGTAGCTACTGACTTTTATTTTTTTTCCAGGTTAAACTCTGCTTTACGGTTAAGGCAGGGTAGAAGGAGGAGAAATATTGGAGGAGGGTAATCAAACACGGGAGTGGACTAACAATACAAGGAAATAGTTCCAGTCAGCAATACAAGGCAATGTAAGTACATGTCATCAATCTTATAAAGTACAATCTGCGTTATTTAGCCATATGGACCAAATTAGAATGAATTTTTTGTGCTAATAATTTTTTTTAATTCTGGTATTTTTTCCATTTCGCATTGGTAGTTTAAATCTCTAAGAGTGTTGACCATACTGGGCTGTGAAAGGGAATTCCATATTCTAACAATGTTGCGTTCAGCTGCAAAAAGTAGGTAGAGAACCACAAAATGTAACATTAGAGGGTATTTGTAAAGTACCTAAATTCAGTAATGTAAGGACAGTGTCAGGTGAGATCTAAGTGCCCTATAATATTAGAGGCTAGGAAGTAGATAGCATTCCAGTAAGGGTGCCATAAAATATGGGGAAAATCCTGTTTGTCCACATAGTCACCAGCACCTAGGGGACCATGTCAGGTATAATTTAGGTAACATGAAGGGGGTAGGATACCAATGATGGAGTGTTTTTTGGTCAACTTCCCGGTGACTGAAACAGTACAGCTTATATATAGTGGAGAGTGCGGCTTTCCAGCTCGCCTTGGTGAGGACTTTATCTATGTTCCCCTCGCACATATTCTTGGAAGTACGGCTCATCAATGGTGGGTGATGTAGTAACTACCAGCTGGGACTGGAAACATCCTAGGCAAACGTACACATTCATACAAAATGAAAGAAAATGCCACGATATAGGTGGATCACCCTATAGAATTACTCTGACTCGTCAGTCAATATAGATGTGGGTTAATACCGAAAAATTAGAGCATACAAAAAATAGTCATCCCTGAAGAAGGACTGTAAAGTAACGGTTTAAAATGAACCCAAGCAGAGTAGTTAATGGTACAAAAATTACTTTATTATAAATCTTGCATAAAAAAATATGAAACCTTGCAAGGTGAGAAATACACATCACAATATAAAAACTTGAGCAATCCGGATTGCAAAGGCCTAATGTCACAAGTTAGCCTGCAGTTTCTTGTTTGCGTGTTCTGACCTCCTTGCTGCAGTGCTGTTCCTGATCCCTTTCACATGTGTGAACTGTCTGTGCTCACCTATGGGCGTCGTCTGCTGTTCTCTGGGTTTTATTTCCTTCCCTTCCATCACTTCCTGTCCCGCCTCCTTGTTTGCCTGCCTATATAAGACATGCTCAGTCTAGGCCACTTTGCCTGAGCAACTTCCTAGTTGTTGGAGCTCCTGTGTGTTGCTACTGCCTCAGGGGCGGACTGACAACTCATGGGGCCCCCAGGCAATAGGGAATGATGGGGCCCCTGTGTCCTTGCCCACACTCAAAGCACACCCAAAAAAGCCTATAAAAGTTACCATGGGCATTTCATGGGGCCCCCTACTGACCCCGGGCCCTCAGGCAGTGCCCGAGTGCTCGAATGGTCAGTCCACCCCTGTACTGCCTATATCATGCATTAACTACTTGTATACCGACCCCGGCTTCGTTCCCTGACTGTGCTTGTTTTCTGCCCGTCCTGACCTCGGCTAGTCTATCAGATTTCCATTTGTCTCCTCCCATTGTACTCTGCTCCCCCAAGCGGTCTCCTCATCCTCAGCTGGGAGTACTTGGGGCCACAACCTGGTCCCAGCTTGCTGCAAGTCCATCCCCACCATCAGGGGCTCTGGTGAAGAAGCAGGCTGGGGTTTAGACTCCATGCCCTGGGGAACCCCAAGTTGAGCATCTACAAGGGCTCACTACCACAGGAGCTGACACCTCAGGCTAATAAATATACCATACATCATAGATAAGCTCCATGAAATAAACACAATCCATTATTCACAGAAGTGGTAAATACCATCTTACTTGGTAAATGAATTGCAATATTTCATCATCAATTGCAAAAATTATGTTAGATGGCATATGAGCTGAGCATCAGGATGATAAGTGTTCCAATCACCCCATGAGGATTGAAATGGGATCATGTAAACCCCAGAGGAACAAAAATAATCATACAGGCCCAGGAGCAAATATATACATATCACAACATGCCAATAAAGATGATGGAATACGGCACCGTTAGCAATCAATAAGGGACAACAGATATTAGGCCATGTAAGGCTCCATGTACACGGGACACTTCTGAACGATGGAAACAGACTGCTGGAAAACGTAGGTTAAAAAAAGTCTGTTTAGCTACGTGTTTATGCACGTATATGTGTGTAACGGAACCGACCCCAGACTGCACTTGGGTACTTCCGTTAGACTCCCCCTCCGAACACCGACAACAGACACCACAGCCGACCATACAAGACTAGACAACACCAGTCTTGAAGTAAACCAGGAAGTAGCCTAGTTTATTTGAACACAGATACAAGATATATACACTCAGGGGATAATCCCCCCTCCCTGCATAATGACACAGGGCGGGGCAATCTACATTTATTAACAAGTGACACACCAGCAGACAATCCCATCAGGAAGCAGGGCTGCTGGAGACACCCCCCACCAAGCCAATACCCATAAACACATACATCCCATAATAGTTTGCTCCCAAGCAAGACACACAATAGAACAATGGGATGCAACCACATGGCATTAAACAATCAACATCCCCCTCACCCCAATATTAGGACAGATCACCCTTTACCCCTAACAGGCACAGGGTGACTTACATATAAGAGGGATTTGGGGAGCTGAGACAGGGGTCTCCTCATCTTTCCAAAGTGAGTTGAATTCCATGGGCCCCCTACCCAAGGTGACTCCCGTCACATAGTGCATTTGCGTTTACAAGCGTTTTTTAAAGATAAGCACAGGAGAACCTCCCAAATGCCCGGATTGCACTGAAAAGTGGTAAATTATTAACTATTTCAGACTGTTTCAGAGAAATACAGAGAGTAGAAGCAGAGACCGCAGTATGTGTTGAGATTAGCTTAGGTGTGAGTTGCTCATTAACATTTCTTTTGTTTCCAAGGGTGGGAAAGGTGGCTGGTGGAGGGAGTCATTAAGGCCACCTGGCAGGAATTTGAGGTGTGAATGGTCATTACAATGTGTGGCAAGATTGGTGGGAACATCCTGTGTTCAGTGTTTTGTCCATCTGAGTACCTTGAAAACGCTTTGCATTCATTTTTCATGATGAAAAAAGGCTCTGGACAGCATTGGGAACTGGAAGATTCAATTTGCAGCGTTTACAAGCGTTCACAAGCATTTTTCATTTGAAACGCTGATAAAATCGACTGCTAAACGCAAGTTTTCTGCGTTCGTAAAAACGACTGTAAACTCAACTGCCTGTAAACGAAGATGTGTACACGGACACATAGGAGAACATTAGGGGGAGTTCAGGAGCTGCTGAAAAACAACGCTGAACAGCTCCTAAATGTGAGTTTATCACCCGCAGTGTATATGAGCCCTAATACTGAGCACATTACTGGGGTATCTACCAAGGTAGCCTCATCACATTAAGTGACTGAATTAAACTGACAAGAAGTCATCTGTGTCATATGGTGACCTGATATGGAATAAAGTGTAACATTTGTATGAGATAGTACCAATCATCCCAGAACGGGAGAATTGTTAGATGGACAAGTACTAAGTCCACAAAAACGCAATTCAAACCGTCCAGCACATGTGAAGATCAGTAATAGAGATCAGCTGAAATAATGGCGCTGAAAGTCAAACGTTGCGGGAATTAACCCCGTGGATTTCCACTGATATGCAGACCTTAGTCGGTATATGCTTCAAATGGCACCGGGGTATAGAAGTGCCAGCATGTAAAAAATGTAAAATACGGCATAAATCATACATTGAAAGTCAAATGTTGCAGGATAAAACCCCGGGAATACCTGGAAGTACGGCTCATCAATGGTGGGTGATGTAGCAACTACCAGCTGGGACTGGAACCATCCTAGACAAACGTACACATTCACCAGCACACCATGGAACTTTCTTTTGGGATGTAATCTTATTGCAATAAAAACCTTTTTTGGACCATAGTGGAGATCCATGGTGTGCTGACGACTATGTACGTTGCCCTTGGTGAAGAGCCGCCCATTTTGGTTTCCCATTTGTGCATAGTATTGCATTATTTTAGATTAGATCGCTATTTTCTTTTTTTGTGGTGCTTCTGATCATTGAACAATGACTATACAAAGGAAGGAGGTTCTACGTATTAATGGGGAGGGTTTTTTTATAAAACCGTTTATCGAGATCCCAGCAAAAGGAATCCAATATTATACAAAATACAGTAATGTGAGCGTGTTTACATAGTAGGGATTACATATAGAAACTGTAGAAAGCTTGTACAGGGATAACACAGCAAGGCCTCTCAGAATCTCAGCAGCATTCAGTATCCCAATACACTGGCCTCTTGTGGTATACTACCAGCTCTGAATGGACCGATCTGGGTAAGAAGGCCATCTATATGGGACTGAACAGAGAAGAGAGGGCGCTTAAGGTATCAAATAGCCAAACAGAAACCTGAACGGGAGGAGAACAAAGAAGAACACGTATAGGACCAAAAGGTAAAAGAAGAAAAGAAGAAAGGAAGGAAAAAAATTGAGGGTGTGTCAAATGAGGCAGGAACGAATCAGCTATGAGCTCCCCTTCCTACCCTCCAAAACGGTAGGGGGGAGAGAAGTCCGGTCATTTGCCTCCTGCAGATTATGGCGCTAAGAGTCATCCCAGCGTGCAAGAAATGGGCCATGTCTAGTGTGGTATTTTATAGGTATGATTTGTATTATGGTGTGGTTTTAAAGTGGATCCAGTAGGCCGATGTGGTGACAAATTTGGAACTCATATGAATGAATTCCAAAGATATGTCATCTGGTGACAAATTGTGAAACAATGAATGAGTTATTATTATTATTATTATTATACAGGATTTATATATCACCAATAGTTTGCTCAGCGCTGTACAATATAACGGGAGACAATACAGCAACAATACAAATCAATACAAGAGGGATAGGAGGGCCTGATCCTCGGAGCTTACAATCTAGGAGGGAGGGGCTAGTGGTACAAAAGGTATTAACTGTGGGGGATGGACTGGTTGGAAGAGTAGAAGATTCCATTATTAGCGGAGGGCAGGATAGGCTTCCACGAAGAGATCGGTTTTCAGAGATCGCCTAAAAGTGAGCAGAGTAGGCGATAGTCTGATAAATTGGGGTAGAGAGTTCCAGAGGATGGGGGAGGCTCCTGGAGACAAGCATGGGAGGAGGAGACAAGGGAGCTAGAGAGCGGGAGGTCATGCAAGGAGCGGAGAGTACGGTTTGGGTGATATTTGGAAAAAACATTTCTTCAATGTTGGCCAATCTGGTCAAGCATTCCCTGACCGTCAGAACGCGTGTGGAACGCCAGTGCACTGGTATGCAGAGTCTGTCAGCGGTAACCATAAATATAGCTAAGGATTTATGGTGGGATTCCTCAGATAAGGAAGTGTAATATAAAAGGTATTGGACTGGTTTATAGTCCAAAGGTAGTGCAGACACTTCTGCGGTAATCTAGTGGAAAAAATGGGAGATGTGTAAGTAGAAGTTCTGGTGTTAGAAAATTCAATTTGGTGTATAATGTTTTGAACATTTGAAATGCTTGGTTAGAGAATAGTTGGCTTATTAAAGTGAGACCCTTGGGTTTCCATGGCAAAGGTGCTGGTTAAGGAGGAACTGATGCAGTAGGTCAATGGGGAGGTTGGTCATCTGTAGAGATGAGGAGATATTCGTTTGTGTTGAGGTTTGGGACCAAATATGGTGTGATATAGAAACCCGCTGGGTATTCTGACTTAGAAGGAGGTAAACCTAGCTTCATTGTCAGTTTGGAGTTTTTAGATATAAAAAATGAAGGCTCCATCAGGGACCAGGTTTTATCTGGTGTTGGGTTCCACCAAAGGTGGAGTTTGTCTGGGATGGAAGCTCTATAATAAAGGGATATGTTTGGTAGCACTATGCAATATTTACAGTAGATCTATGTCTAAGTATAATAGTAAGCTTCCATATGGGAGGTTTGTTACCCCCCCATACATATTGATTTATGGGACAATGAATTGCCATAACATATGATGGAGTGAGTGGGTAATATTAGCTTTGAATATGGAGAGAAGTTTAGGGAGCAATATCATTTTTAGAGCTGCTATTCTACCCGCGACAACTGAATGGATAGATAGATAGATAGATAGATAGATAGATAGATAGATGATAGATAGATAATAGATAGATAATAGATAGATAGATAGATAGATAGATAGATAGATAGATAGATAGATAATAGATAGATAGATAGATAGATTCTACCCGTAAAAAAAAGATCATGGGAGTGCAATTGTTTTAGTTTCTGGGGTAAAAAGGATAAAAATGTTTTTTTCATTAAGGTCATAGAGGTTTGAGATGGATGCCGAAATGCATAGAACCTAGAAAGGTGATTGCGATGTTGCCCAGACATATGGGAAATGTAAGTGCTGAGGTGTGTGAAGGCTTTGAATTTGCTCTTTAGCTTTGTTTAGTTTATACTAAGAGGCAGCACTAAGAGGTAGGACATTGTATTTCTTGCAGGGAAGAGTTGGGGGTCGGAGACCATGAGGATAACATCATCTGCAAATACGATTATTTTATGTGCGGTGTCATGAATTGTTATTAAAAATCCTGTAAATCCGCATAGAAACCCCAAGTTCAAGTTGCAACTATCCTACACCACAAATAAAAAAGTACGTGGACCCCTGCACTATCCAACTAATAACAAAGTGAAAATTAACCCCTTCATGTCCTGACACTTTCACCCCCTTCCAGTCCGGACACTTTCCCCCTCTTCCAGTCTGGAAACTTTCCCCCCTTCCAGTCCAGACACTTTCACCCCCTTCCAGTCCGGACATTTCCCCCCCCCTCCATTCCGGACATTTTCACCCCCTTCCAGTCCGGACGCTTTCACCCCTTCCAGTCCGAACACTTCCCCCCCTTCCAGTCCGGACGCTTTCCCCCTGTTCCAGTCCGGACACTTTCACCCCCTTCCAGTCCCGACACTTTCCCCCACTTCCAGTCCGGACACTTTCCCCCACTTCCAGTCCGGACACTTTCCCCCTCTTCCAGTCCGGACACTTTCACCCCCTTCCAGTCCAGACACTTTCCCCCCCTTCCAGTCCGGACACTTTCCCACCTTCTTGCCCAGGCCAATTTTCAGCTTTCAGCACTATCACACTTTGAATGACAATTGCGCGGTCATGCAACACTGTAAACAAATGAATTTTTTTGCCAGTCCGGACACTTTCCCCCCCCTTCCAGTCCGGACAATTTCCCCCCTTCCAGTCCTGACACTTTCACCCCCTTCCAGTCCGGACACTTTCCCCCCTTCCAGTCCGGACATTTTCACCCCCTTCCAGTCCGGACACTTTCACCCCCCTTCCAGTCCAGACACTTTCACCCCCTTCCAGTCCAGACACTTTCACCCCCTTCCAGTCCGGACACTTTCACCCCCTTCCAGTCCGGACAGTTTCACCCCCTTCCAGTCCGGACACTTTCCCCCCCTTCCAGTCCGGACACTTTCCCCCCCTTCCAGTCCGGACACTTTCCTCCCCCCTTCCAGTCCGGACACTTTCACCCCCTTCCAGTCCGGATACTTTCTCCCCCTTCCAGTCCGGACACTTTCCTCCCCCCTTCCAGTCCGAACACTTTCACCCCCTTCCAGTCCGGATACTTTCCCCCCCTTCCAGTCTGGACACTTTCCCCCCCTTCCAGTCCGGACACTTTCCCCCCCTTCCAGTCTGGACACTTTCCCCCCCTTCCAGTCCGGACACTTTCCCCCCCTTCCAGTCCGGACACTTTCCCCCCTTCCTGCCCAGGCCAATTTTCAGCTTTCAGCACTATCACACTTTGAATGACAATTGCGCGGTCATGCAACACTGTACCCATGTATATGTCTTAAAAAAAATGCAAAAAAATTCATAACTTTATTTTGGTGGTATCTATTCACCACTGGGATTTTTATTTTTTTCTATATAAATGAAAAAGTCAAAACTTTTTGAAAAAAAAAGTGTATTTCTTAAAAAATTTTGCAAATAAATAATCTTTCTTCATAAATCTTGACCAAAATGTATTCAGCTATCTGTTTAGTAAAAAACAAAAAACTCAAATTAGTTTATAACCAAAAATTATAATTTTTAAAAAAATTTTTTACATTTTTATTTTTTTTTTTATATTATTTATGCGGTTTTTTTTTTGTATATATACTGTCACCCTAGCAGTACAGTGTCACCATGGTGACACTGTACTACTTGTGGGGGGTGATGAAGATTTCTTTTTCTTTTTTTACACTGATTAAGTTTATACCCATAAAGGCTGTAAAAGCAATCATTTCTCCTTCTCTCTGGCTGCATTCCTGCAGCCATTAAGAAATACTGACTGAGCTGTGATTGGTCACAGCTTGTCACATGGTACAAGGCTGTTGTGAATAGCAATGTACCATATGATCTCTGTGATCATTCACAGATTTCACACGTAGTAAGCAATGATGTCAGCAAGTGACATCTTACTACTATTCATGTGATCACTGATTGGCCAATCAGTGATCACATGAATAGGAACCTCACACAGAGGTCCCGTACAGCCGTTTTATTAGGGGATTTGAACTGGGATCGAGTTAAGGGTGTCCGAGATGTCCAATGAAACTGTGAAATCGAGGACAACATCCTGAAACTATACTGTATACAAGTTTTAACAGCAAAATCCTCTTGGAGAATCTACCCCATGAAGTCAATCTTCCCGACGCGTCGTATCTTCAACCCAGATCCTAGATTATGGGCGAATCCCTGAGGGAATGACACTTTAAAGTAAGACAGTCCGGGGTAGTCGCTAATCTGATTTCCCACCAGAGTGCTCCCTCCTTTATCTGGCCCAGGGGGTGCAGCTTTACTCGCTGGTGGGTTGGTGGCTGCTACCAGGCCTTCTAACTGGGCCAATCCTTCCCTGCCACACAGGTAGTCCTCTATCTATCTATCTATCTATCTATCTATCTATCTATTAAAATTGATCTATTTTACTAAATGATTTGATGAGACATAACTTGTGTAAAACTGTTCTGTTGGTTAAGATACTTTTCTTGTGTCTCTCATGTGCTGTGTGTTGGGTGTCGGTGTCCCCCGGGAAGGTACAGATGATACTATAATAAAATCATTGTATTCTGCAGCTCAGTATAGCTATGAAAACCATCACATTGCCATCACTGTAATCAATAATCATCACTTAGCTGGTAGGGGCGTCTCGGCAGGGAGGGGTGTGAGGAGGTTCAGCAGCTGTGATCTGTCTTTCTATGAATGTGTCCCCCTCTGTAATTATGTCTCCAGGTGACAACGTCCTCTGTGTATGGATACAACTACTGTATACTGATAGACAGAGCCAGGTAAGGATGGAGGGAGGGGGAGGATGACGGGAGGGGGATCGCAGTCTGGCAGATGCTCATACAATTCTTTTCCCAGAAGATACAGATGGCTTACAGTAGACATCCCTATGAGATTTAAAAAAAAAAAAAAAAGTTTATAGAAAATGACATTTCTGATCAAACTGATAGTAATGCCATTACACAGATACACTTCTGATTAAATTTTCACATTTCATTTACAGACCTTATAATTCAACAATACATTTTATTAGTTATGATACAAATTGGAGGCATTTATTTATTTAGTTATTGGGGGAGCAATGCTTTCATTTGGTGATATTGTCTGACAAGAGTGAACTAATTATCTGTATATTTAAAAGGCAAAAGAAGCAAAAAAAAAAACTTAAGTTTGACCACTGATAATATTTAACAAAACATAAATAATTGACCAGTGATAATTAAAAAAAAGAACAAAAAAGTGTTACGAAAGTCAGTCTGTAAGAATTTTATGACCAATGTATTTGATGTTGGCCCAATATTTTCCCAATAATCTTTACCATCTTCCCACCTGCCGTATAGCAGATTGACAGCCGGGCGGGACGCTCCTCCTTCTGAGTGAACGTCATATGATGTCCCATCAGAAGGTGCTGCCCATGTGGCCACGGAGCCGCGCAGAGTAGTACAATCTTACTATGGTAATACTGTATTGCTCTGGTCACAGTGTGTTGAAAAAAAAATTGAATAAAAAAAAGAAAAATGTGAAAAAACCATTTGGTTTTGGTCACAACGGTCACATGGTACAGACAGGGCTAATCACACCCATCTGTATCATGTGATGAGCTTTGCCCAGTCACAGCTAAACATAACAAAAGACTGAATGAATCGGTTTCATTCAGTAACAATGATTGCTATTATCAATGAAATACATTGGTATTAGCAATCATAATGTGTAAAAAAAAAATCCTGATCACTTGCCCAGAGTAGTACAATCTCACTAAGGTATCACTGTATTGCTCTGGTCACAGTGTGTTGAAAAAAAATAGTATAAAAAAAAAAGTAATAAAAATGAAAAATTTAGAAAAAAACATTTGGTTTTGGTCACAACGGTCACATGGTACACGGTCAGATGGTACAGACAGGGCCAATCACAGCCCATCTGTATCATGTGATGAGCTTTGCCCAGTCACAGGTAATCGCAACAAAAGACTGAATGAAATGGTTTCATTCAGTAACAATGGTTGTGTCACATACCTGATGGGAGACTGAAATGATGAGGTCGGCCTCATTTGTGTCACTAGCCCTGACCCCACTGGAGTTGGAACTGAGGGAGTCTAGGACCCAGGGGAACAAGAGCGCCAGTAGTTGTTGTTTGCAGCTCTTGCAGATGATGACTCTGGAAGACTGATGATCTTCTGATTCAGGCACAGTAGTAACAAGCAGAGTGGCTCTTGTAGATTGCCAGGCGTGCACCAGAGCAAGGCAGGTAGTGAGGGTAAGAGACTGGAGCAGTGTCATGGGAATAGCCGGGGTCATCAACAGTTGGGCAGCATGGTACAGAATCAGAAGGAAAGCCAAGGTCAGGAGCAGAGCTGAAGTCAGGAACCAGTATCAATCAGGAGAGCAATCAGAGTCAGGTGAGGAACAAGCCGGGTCAGCAACAAAGGAATCACACAGGAATAAGCAGGACATGGGGGAGCTGAAGACCAGTCAACACTCAACATGGGCAGAGACACTCTTTAAATAGGCTGTCTGGTGGCAATCTTCGCCGTGCGTGTGCACGATCGTGCATTTCTGTGTGCATGCGCACAACCGGTAATTCCTATGCGCATTTCGAAACGCGATTCGTCTTGCCGGAAATCCCTTACATTGCCCCCCCCCCCCTTAGGGGCAGCCTCCGGATGCCCACTAGGGCTTGTTTTTCAGGGTGAAGATGGAGGTAGGCTTGAACTATCTGTGGGGCATGTGGCACATTAGTGGATGGTTCCCAGGGATTATCTTCTGGTCCATAACCTTTTCCCTTGATGAGAAACTGGGTCTGTCCACCCCTCTTCCTACAATTCAAGATAGCAACCTCGTATTCTTCATTTCCCTCAACCAGCAGTGCGGCAGGTGCCTCCGGATCTCGATTGGGAAATCCACTTAGAATATGTGGTTTTAGCAAGGAGCAATGGAACTCCGGATGAATCTTCATATTAGCAGGTAGTTTTAATTTGAAAGCTACAGGGTTAAATTTCTCTTGATAGTAAATGGTCCCAGGTATCTTGGACCAAGCTTTATCGAAGGACAATTCAATTTTAGATTTGCCGTGGATAACCAGACTTTATCCCCTTGTTTCAGTTTTAAGTTGCCCCTTCTTCTTCTGTCAAAAACTCTTTTGTTACTCTCCTGAGCTTCGGAAATAGTTTTTTGCAATATTTTACCGTTCCTCCTGAGGAACATCCTTTCTTGTACTGCCAGGACAGCGGGTTCCACTGGTATTTCCGGAAGGAAAGAGGGGTGATATCCATAGTTGGAGTAAAAGGGGGATTGCTTGGTAGCCGAGCGAATGGAATTATTGTATGCGAACTCCGCTAACAGAAGAAGAGATACCCAGTCATCCTGTGAATATGAGGAGAAGCATCGGAGGTATTGTTCCAGAGTTTGGTTCCTTCTCTCCGTCTGTCCATTTGTTTGTGGGTGATATACAGAGGAGAAGCATAATTCAATCTCTAATGCCTCACCCAGAGTTTTCCAGAACTTGTATGTAAATTGTACTCCTCAATCGGATACAATATTGATAGGAACGCAATCTTACTATCTCTTTGATGAAGGCAGAAGCAGTTTCCGTGGAGTCTCTCTCAAGGGAATGAAGTGAGCCATCTTTGTTAGGTGGTCAACTACTACAAAAATAGCGGTGAATCCCTCTGATGGGGGAATTTCCACAATAAAATCCATGGAGATCATATTCCAAGGTTTTTCCGGTACGGGCAAAGATTCCAACAGGCCCCAGGTCTTGACTTTGTCAGATTTGTTTCTAAGGCAAACTGCACAAGATTTTACATAGTTCTGGCAATCTTTCATTGAGTTGGCCAGCAGAAGGAACGAGAGACCAAATATGAGGTCTTGTGTTGATCCCGAAGTGACCCGCTAAGGGGTGATCGTGACACCTTTTGAGGATAAGAGTCCTGAGTTCTTCGGGCACCAAGATTTGTTCCTTATGAAAATACAGACAGTCCTTTAGCTGCAGATGCATATCTATGGAGGGTGGATGATTGTCCACCACTTCTCTTATTTGTGTTACAAGGTCTGTCTGCAGCACTAAAAAATTCTTGGCTGGCAAAATCGTGTCAGGTTCAGACTGTAAGATTGGGTCAGGAAACATACGGGAGAGTGCGTCGGGTTTACCGTTCTTTGATCCAGGACGGTATGTCAAATGAAAGACAAAGCGGGAGAAGAATAGCGCCCATCTCGCTTGTCGTGGGCTTAGACATTTTGCTTTTTTCAGATATTCGAGGTTCTTATGGTCTGTGAAGATGAAAATAGGATGGGATGCTCCCTCCAGTAAGTAGCGCCATTCCTCAAGTTCTGCCTTGATGGCTAGCAGCTCTCTGTCTCCCACATCATACAGTAGTTCCTTTCAGAGGCATTTAACTTCCTGGAGAAAAATGCAACAGGGTGCAGAAGGGATTTGAGTCCCTGTCTTTGTGACAAGATGGCTCCTACAGCATTCTCAGAAGCGTCCATTTCGAGGACAAAGGCTAGAGCAGGATCTGAGTGCTTCAGGTGCTTCAGGTGCGGAGGTGAACAAGGTCTTTAATTGTTCAAAGGCTGTTTGGGCCTCAGGAGTCCACTTGAAGGGAATATACTGCCTAGTGAGCTGTGTTACTGGTGCGATGATCCCAGAGAAGTTTTTGATGAATTTCCTGTAGAAATTTGCGAATCCTATGAAACGTTGCACTGCTTTCCTGTCTCCTGGAACGGGCCATTCTAATACAGAGGACACCTTTTGGGGATCCATAGAAATGCCCTCGGGGGTGATCACAAGTCCGAGGAACTGAATAGTCTGTTTCTCAAATTCACATTTTTCAGCCTTTGTGCAGAGGTGATGTTGGCGTAATCCAGTCTTTTTTACGTGATCCCGATGTCTTTCTATTGAACTGGAAAAAACTAAGATGTCATCCAGGTAAACAATAATGAATAGATCCAAATAGTCCCGAAATATATTGTTTACAAAGGTTGCTGGGGCATTACAGAGACCAAAAGGCATCACCAGGTATTCAAAATGCCCGAAGCGAGTTCGAAAGGCCGTCTTCCATTCGTCACCATTGCGAATTCTAACTAAATTCTAAGCGCCTCTCAGATCCAGTTTTGAAAAGATACATGCTCCTTATAGCCTTTGGAATAACTCAGGAATTAGAGGAAGGGGATAACGATTTTTGACCGTTATCTCATTCAGGTCACGGTAGTCCACACAAGGTCTGAGGGTGTGATCCTTCTCTCAACAAAGAAAATTCCAGCTCCTGCTGGTATGTAGAAGGCTGAATAAACCCTTTTTGCAGACTCTCATCAATATAACCCCGGAGGACGTCTAATTCTACTTCGGATACGGGGTAAATTCGTCCGAAAGGAATTTTGGCACCAGACAGGAGCTCAATCGGACTATCATAGGAGGGATGTGGAGGAAGAGTATTGGCACTCTTTTTATTAAATATGTCCAGATAATCGTGGTAAACAACAGGAACGAGTTTCATGGTCTCAGGATCAGAGTGAATACTAAGAAGAGGGGTTGCTGCGCTTGGTTCTTTAGGAATGCAGTGATTCAGACAGTATTCCGAAGGAAAGAGGATCTCTCCGGACAACCAGTTGATGGTTGGGTTGTGTGCTCTTAGCCAGGGCATGCCGAGAATAACTGGAAATATCGGGGAAGTAATAATATCCAGACACAGAAATTCCTGGTGTCCCGAGGAGGTGAGGCATAACATTGACAAGGTCTCTTGTGTCACAGGGCCAGAACTGATCCCAGACCCATCCGCTAGATGAACCGAAAGTCTTTGTGCCTTGATACGGAGCGGAATCTTATTCTGGGTAGCGAAGTTTGCATCCATAAAACAACTACAAGCACCCGAGTCTATAATGGCTGGGAACGTGATCATCCTTTCGGCCAGTTGTAGTTGAAGGTGGAAGGAGAGATGCGTTCGGCTTGTTCTTTGGGGATGCATCATATAGAACCAGTTGGGAGAGGGCTTATGAGGTCTTATTGGACACGTCACTACATAATGACCTGTGTCACCACAGTAGAGACAGAGATTGAACGTCTGTTGTTGAATACTTTCTGCAGCAGACAACTGTGGTCTCCAAAAGCTTCTTCTAGATGGATTAAGATGTTTTCTTTTATTAATGGGTAACTCTGATGGAACAGCAGTCGTAGAGGGCACAGGGGTCCCCATTTCTGGACATATCAGAATCTCCCCGTTAGTTTTCTCATCCTGTCTTTCCCGAATCCGACGGTCAATGTGGATAGTCAGGTCTATCAGGTTCTCCAGCCTGGTTGGTACCCCCACTCAGGCAAGCTCATCTTTCAGGGTGTCAGAAAGGCCAAGACGGAACTGGTAGCGGAGAGCAGACTCATTCCATTGAGTATCGGAACTCCAGATGCGGAAATCGGTAACATGTTCCTCAACAGGCCTTTGGCCCTGCTGTAACTTGCTGAGCATGGATTCAGCAGTCTGACACAGGAACGGATCAGCATAGAGTTGTGCCATTGCTGTGAAAAAAGAGTCCACCGAAGTTAGAGCAGGATCGTGTTGCTCACGAAGGTGGTGTGCCCAGGATTGAGGTTCATTCCTAAGAAGTGTGATGATGAACCTCACTTTGGTGCTTGGTGAAGTAAAGGTCCTTGGATGCAGGGAAAAATATAACTCACAGGAGTAACGAAAAGTTCTGAACTTCCTGTGGTCTCCCGTGAAAAACTCAGGCGTAGGCACCTGGGGTTCTGGCAGGGAAGGAGTTCCAAAGATCATTCTGAACTCTGAGTGGTTACATCTGAGGCTGCAGTGAGATCCGTGGCTATGGGGTCCTTAGACTCAGTTTGCAGTTAACTCTCCAGATGCTCAAAGTTTCTCTGCAAATCTTGCACCAAGTAAAACAAGGCAGATACTGATTGACAAATGTCCCCCAATGTGGAGGCCTCCCTTTCAGACTCCATCATTGGCTGACTGGTACTGTCACGTACCTGATGGGAGACTGAAATGACGAGGCCGGCCTCACTTGTGTCACTAGCCCTGACCCCACTGGAGTTGGAACAGAGGGAGTCTAGGACCCAGGGGAACAAGAGCGCCAGTAGTTGTTGTTTGCAGCTCTTGCAGATGATGATCCTGGAAGACTGATGATCTTCTGATTCAGGCACAGTAGTAACAAGCAGAGCGGGTCTTGTAGATTGCCAGACGTGCACCAGAGCAAGGCAGGTAGTGAGGGTAAGAGACAAGAGCAGTGTCATGGGAATAGCCGGGGTCATCAACAGTTGGGCAGCATGGTACAGAATCAGAAGAAAAGCCAAAGTCAGGAGCAGAGCCGAAGTCAGGAACCAGTATCAATCAGGAGAGCAATCAGAGTCAGGTGAGGAACACACCGGGTCAGCAACAAAGGAATCACAGAGGAACAAGCAGGACACCGGGGAGCTGAAGACCAGTCAGCATCTAACATGGGCAGAGACTCTCTTAAAATAGGCCGTCTGGTGCCAATCTTCGCCGTGTGTGTGCACGTGCGTGTGCACGATCGCGCATGCGCACAACCGACAACTCTTCTCTAGGAGTTCCTAATGCATTTCTAATCGCAACTCGTCTTGCCGGAAATCCCTTACATGTTTTCTCTTCTGTGGAGAGCTATCCAGCCTCTCCTGGTGTACCTCCTCAGACCCCAGATGAAATCTCCTCTTCGCCCAGATGCCAGAGGGAATCCCTGGCCAAGAGGTCCCAGAAGCTGCTATCTTAAATGAAAGCAGTCCCATACGCGGGATAGTCAGGTTTCCCAAATTCCCTTTCCCCTTATGCCACCCAGGGGATGTGGGGTTACACACTCAGTCTGTCCTGCAAGCTTGTAGGTTGGTGGCTACCTTCAAGGCCTTATGCTGGGCTGGCTCCTTCCCTGCTTCCCAGGCTGTCCTCTCTCAGGGGACGGTGAGGCTGAGAGATCCTCCCTTCCAGCTCCTCTGCCTGTAGGTAGCCCTTCTCCTTTAACCCCCCCCCCAGGCTCCACACTCTATCCTGCTCACTCCATCTTCCACCCAAACTCTTCTGCTGCTGAGCAGACTTGATCACTCTTAAGGGATGCCTTGACCCCATGCCAAGCCTCGTTCTTGCGACTTGGCCAGGATCCCTTGAGAGTGCAGACCAGCCACTCCTCACCCCCGCACCCACTGACTTCTAGAGACTTCTCCAGATCAGGGGGAAGTTCCAGAGCGCTGGTCTGCAGAGCTTCTCAGCTCTGACCAAAATTTGACCGGGCTGCTCTAACTAAAATCAATCAGCCAGCTCCCCCTACATACCTAGGGGGGTGCTACAGAAGCAATAGACAGACATGTGTGTAATGATTCCTTACCTGATACTTTATTTTCCTTTCTCCAGACCCTTATCTTGTTGTCTTCATCCTGCTTTGCAATTTGTTTAGGGTAGAAAACCTCCACTTTCACCAATGTGTACTTTTTATTAGCTCTTAATTTATTAATTATCCAAACCTCCCCCACCCCATCTAATGATAAATTCAATAAAACTCTTTGGGGCGGCAGATGAGGGGTAAGCACGGCCATTTTTGTGTAAAGGGCCATTTTCTGCCTTAAGTGTTTGGAACATTTAATACAGTACTTTGACAAAGGCGCATCAATAAACACAAGTAGAAGCATTCATGCTCCACTCCAAACAGTCTGCAAGTGTCCTTTCATCTCTTACAGTATCTCTCTTCCTCGGCCTGCTTTTCCCCTCTCTTTCCCCTCTAACATGTTCTCACTGACCTTCTTTTTTGTAATAATGTCCACTCTCCTCAGACTCTCGTTTCTTTACCCCTCTCCTCCACCCCACAACCTATACATATCACCCTTACTTCTGCACATTCAAAATGGATGCACTTGTCATCTCCTGCTCTTTCTGAGCCCATATAACGTCATCTCTTCCAAATCACTGGGGAATTTGCCCTCATATTTCTCCTCTCGCCTCCCTCACTCCCTCCCCCAATGCTCCTAACTTCCAGGGATATCACCCCAGACCCTGGTCCTCCACCATAAACGTCTCACTGCCCAGAACTGGCAGTCTCTCCTCTCTGGCAGCAGCCACAATCCTCACTCACAATTCCACCTGCTTTCAGCTGGTTGAACTGGATGGACTTTTGTCTTTTTTCAGCCAGACTAACTACCGTATTTTTCGCTCCATAAGATGCACTTTTTTCCACCCCAAAAAAGGGGGGAAAATGTCAGGGGGGAAAATATATTATTATACAGTATTTATATAGCGCCAGAAAGGTTTGCTCAGGGCTGTACATTATAGTGGGGGACAGCACATGAGACAATACAGTAACAAAACAATACACGAGGGGTTCGAGGGCCCTGCTCTTTCGAGCTTACAATCTAGGAGGGAGGGGATAGTGGCACAGGAGGAAGTGGCTGTGGGGGATGGAGTGGTAGGAGGAGTAGAGGAGATTGGCTGTTAGGTGAGGGTGGGGTAGGCTTCCCTGAAGAGATGGGTTTTCAGGGTGCGCCTAGGTGACAAGGTGAGGAGGGTAGGTGACAGTCTGATGGATTGGGGTAGTGAGTTTCAGAGGATGGAGGAAGTCCTGGAGAAGTCCTGCAGTTGGGCGTGGGAGGTGGAGACCAGGGAGCTAGAAAGTCGGAGGTCTTGTGAGGAGCGAAGATTACGGATTGGGTAGTATTTGGGTATCAGGTCGGTGAGGTAGTTTGGGGCAGCGTTGTGAATGGCTTTGTATGTCAGTGTTAGTAGTTTGAATTTAATGCGTTGGGCAATCGGGAGCCAGTGGAGGGGATGACAGAGGGGGGTGGCAGAAGCGGAGCGGTTGGTGAGGTGCATGAGTCTGGCCGCTGGGTTCAGGATAGACTGAAGTGGGGATAGTCTATGATGAGGTAAGCCCGGAGAGAAGGGAGTTGCAGTAGTCCAGACGTGAGATAATGAGGGAGTGAACGAGTTGTTTAGTAGTGTCTGGGGTTAGGAATGAACATATTTTGGAGATGTTGCGGATGTGGAGCCTGCATGAGCTTGCCAACAATTGGACATGGGGTTGGAAGGACAGGTTTGAATCTAGAGTGACACCTAGGACTTTGGCTTACAGGGTGGGACTGATGGTGGCGTTGTTGGTCATGAAGGAGAGGGTTTGGGGGGTGAGCAGGGGGGGGGAATTAGGAGCTCGGTTTTGGAAAGGTTCAGTTTGAGGAAATGAAGCGACATCCAATCTGATATGTCGTTCAGCAGGTGAGTGATACGGGCAGAGACCGAAGGGGTGAGGTGAGGGGTGAAGAGGTAAATTTGCCTGTCATCGGCGTAGAGGTGATAGTTGAAACCGTGGGAGTGTATCAGTTTGCCGAGGGAGGAGGTGTAGATGGAGAAGAGAGGGGCCCGAGGACAGAGCCTTGGGGGACCCCAACAGAGAGGGGGAGAGAGGGGGAGGTGGTAGCGTTATAGGTAATGCTGAAGGAGTGTTGGGATAGATAGGAGCAGAGCCAGGAGAGAGCGGAGTCTCTGATGCCAAAGGAGTGTAGTTTATTAAGGAGGAGGGGGTGGTCAACTGTGTTGAAGGCCGCGGAGAGGTCAAGGAGTAAGAGGACTGAGTAGTGGCCATTAGCTTTGGCGGTTAGCAGGTCGTTAGTGATTTTGAGTAGGGCGGTTTCGGTGGAGTTTAGGGGACGGAAGCCGGACTGTAGTGGATCGAGGAGGTTGTTGTCAGTGAGGTGGGAGCTTAGGCGATTGTAGACTAAGCGCTCAAGGAGCTTGGAAGTGAATGGCAGCAGGGAGATGGGTCTAAGGTTATTCAGGTCGGTGGGGTCCAGGGAGGGTTTTCTGAGTTTGGGGTTGATGTGTGCGTGCTTTAGGGGAAGGGGAATGCACCAGTAGAGAGGGAGAGATTGAAGATGTGGCTTAGGGAGCATAGGATGGAGGAGGAGGGTGCCCGGAGGAGTTGTGTGGGGACAGGGTCAAGGGGGCAAGTGGTGAGGTGGGCTTCTGGGAAGACCTTAGTGACCTCCTCAGTGGTGGCAAGGCTGAAGGAACGGAGTGTTGGGGAGGTTATAGTGTGCGGGTTGTTAGGTGTGGTGGGGGGCAGGGCGGTTGTGAGGTCAGAGGAGGGAAGAGTTGGTGGGGTTATAGTGGGAGCGAGGCTATGTGGGGAGGTAGGTTGAGCATTGGCGATGTCCTTACGGATTGCGTCGATCTTATTTTGGAAGTGATTGGCAATCTCGTGGGCGGTGAGTGAGGTACTGGGTGGGGGTGGGGGGGGGAGAGTAGGGAGTTGAAAGTGGAGAAGAGCTGGCGAGGACTGGAGGAGAGGGTGTTGATGAGGATTAAGAAGTAGGCTTGTTTGGCGGCGTGGAGGGAGGAGGTGTAGGTGAGGAAGGCAGATTTGTAGAGGGAGAACGCTCAAGGGGGTCTGGTTTTGCGCCATAATCGCTCCAGCGCATGACTGCATCGTTTAAGATTTGTAGTGAGATTTTTAGTGAGATAGATCAACTCAGTACAATTTTTGACTCTTACATAGATTTTTTAAAGAGCCTCCAGGCATTCAGGTGCAGTGCATCTTATCGTTCTTTAGATTCCAGATTGTGTCTGAATCTGGAGCCGTAGGCTCTTGATCACTATCTGACTCTTGACATTGTCAGCCACTTCCCACTCCTCGATGGCTTGAATTGAAGACCTTCTGATGGCTTACCAAACTCAGCCACAAGAGAAACTGAGAGTCCTTTAATTCCATGGCAGGAGTGGAAGTGGCTACTTTTGGGTCAGATGTGGCTCGCCCAGAGCTTTCTGGATTTGGTCTTGGTCTGCCTAATTGAATTAACTGGGCTTCAATTGAATCAGCAAGTTGGAAACTTCCCCCTTGCAGCACAGCAGGAATTCCTTTCTTCCATTCTGTCAGGACACATTTGCAAAGAGTGTATGGACTTGTCTTCACATTTAAGGATGAATACTTGTTGGCCAGGGACCAACGCTACTGGTGTCTGTCACACCTGTTCTTCAGACCATGTGCCCCCAGGTACACTATACCAATCACCACACAGTTCCAGTTAGGCATTTTGTTCTTGGTACCACTTATCAGCTGCTGTGGGCTCCATGGTTATCTTCTTCTCTCATTAAATGACTTACTGGCACATAAACCAGAGGAATCCTGGACCAGCCCCCACATGTAGTGCTATACCCTCAGGGGCCGATGGTTGATTTTGGTGCTCTGCTCTTGTCTAGCCCTATGTGAGGCCTCAGTCCCACTGACACTACCAGTTTATCTTTCTGTGGACCTTAACAAGCACACAAGAATTAGACTTACAACTCTATGAAAGAATAATAGAATGTATTGAAAAGTTAAATTCAACCAGCATAAACATAATAATGAGCACACAATTAGATTCACAGGGTCCCTTCCAGAGATTTTAAATTCCAGCATATACTGTGCTCCCCAACGGCATAAACTGTAGCTCTCTATATGAGATGATTTGCCCCAAGTGACCACAAAAGTAATAGCAGAGATCAGGCTATGCCACTTGAGAGCTCTCAGACAAGGGGACTAGGGTTAGTCCTGAGGAGAAGAATTTAAAGTTAAACACAAGTCTGCCTTCAGGATTATTATTATTATTATGATTATTATTATACAGGATTTATATAGCGCCAATAGTTTGCTCAGCGCTTTACATTACAATGGGAGACAATACACGAGGGTTTCGCGGGGGGCTGGAGGCTGGAGGGGAAAACTAGGAGCTCAGTTTTGGAAAGATTTAGTTTGAGGAATTGGAGTGATCTCCAATCCAATATGTCGCTTAGTAGGCTTGAGATACGGGTGGAGACTAAAGGGGTGAGGTGAGGGGTAGAGAGATAGATTTGCATGTCATCGGCGTAGAGATGGTAGTTGAAGCCATGAGAGTGCATTAGTTGGCCAAGGGAGGAGGTGTAGATGGAGAAGAGAAGGGGCCCGAGGACAGAACCTCTGACACAGTCTCTGAGGCCAAGAGAGTGTAGTTTTTTGAGGAGGAAGGGGTGGTTGACCATGTCGAAAGCCGCAGAGAGGTCGAGGAGTAGGAGCACTGAATAGTGGCCATTAGCTTTGGCGGTTAGCAGGTCATTGGTGAGTTTGAGTAGGGCAGTTTCGGTGGAGTGTAGGGGGGTGGAAGCTAGACTGTAGGGGATCAAGGAGGTTGTTGTCAGTGAGATGGGAACACAGGTGATCATAGACTAAGCGCTCCAAGAGTTTGGATGTAAATGGCAGCCGGGAGATGGGTCTAAGGTTGTTCAGGTTGGTGGGATCCAGGGAGGGTTTTTTAAGTATCGGAGTGATGTGCGCGTGCTTCAGAGGGGAGGGGAATGTGCCAGAAGAGAGGAAAAGATTATAGATGTGAGTGAGGGAGTGTAGGATGGAGGAAGATGGTGATCATAGACGTTGTGAGGGAACAGGGTCAAGGGGGCAGGTGGTGAGGCGGGCTTCAGAGAAGACCTTAGTGACCTTTTCAGTGGTGGCGAGGTCGAAGGAGTGGAGTGTTGAGGGGGTTTTAGTGTGAGGGATGCTAGGAGGGGTGGAAGTGTGAGTAGTGGCGATGTCCCTAAGAATTGCGTCGATCTTGTTTTTGAAGTGGTTAGCAATCTCGTGAGCGGTGAGTGAGGTACTGGGTGGGGGTGGGGGCAGAGAAAGTAGAGAGTTGAAAGTAGAGAAGAGCTGGTGAGGACTGGAGGAGATAAAGTTGTCTAACTATAGTCCTTAAAGTAAATCTTCTACCGGCTAGGTTGGGGCCCTTGAAGACAATATGAGAAGGACATGTCAACTTCTTGCAAGTGGACACTATCAAAGGCTCAGCCTAACTGTAGGTCTGTGACCCACTCACCACTCTCTCTGTCTGGAATCCTCCTGTATCGGTTGGTTGAAGTGTTGGAGGGGCCCTCCTTTATTTGCTAACTCTTACTTGTGGCAGGAAAGATGACAGGAAAAATGTTTTGCTTCCACCAGGGACCCAGCTCTGTGCCTGTGTCCATGCTGTGACAGGCATCGTCGGCCATCTTGGCTGCAGGAGGAAGAGAGCCACATCCCTCCGCTCTAGCCGCCGACTCGTGGCCGGACTGCGCCGGCAGAAGGTACCGCTCCATGCTGGGGGCCGATGCGGGAAGGTAAGGGGCACCCCTAATCTAAAAAGCGGGTGTCCCCGAGGCAGTATGCGGGCCTTATAAAGCCGGGATTCCAGGAGCCGCGAGTCCCACGAGTCACAACATCCGGCGCCGGAACCAGACGTCCACCAGGGACTGTTTTAAGACATTCTAGCTATCCACTTGGACCAGTCCTCTTGTTCCACAATGGTAATAAACTCCTGCTCTGATGCTAAAATCTTCTGATAGCCTATTGGGAGAATTAACTTTCTGGGTATAAGATGCAAAAATGGTCCCCCAGTGTGGCAGGCGCAGCACCCTTTGGTGCCTAGTGCGCTGTGGCATTAGAAAAATGATGCAATTGCTGTTTCTTTGTTTGATTAGACTGACTTTACTCTGTAATTCCTCCAATGCCGCTCTATGGATGCAGTAGGTTTAAAGAGCACACCGAATACTTTAGTTAACTTCTTTAATAACTTCAATCTTCTTCATATAACAGCTTACAATGGCTTGTTTCTTTCATATTACAATGGTTTAATTCGTATTACATTGGGTTGATTCGATAGCTTGATAAATTCGTTAGATTCGGTAAATTCGTTAGATTATGATTACTCTACAGTGAACTGATTCGTAAGTTTGTAAGTTCGTAAATTCGGTGGAACTACAAGTAAACACACACAACAGATTTTACACACAGATTTACCTGCACTGTTAAACAACAGAGGAACACACAAGTGCATTAAATACCTATTTGGCCTTCTCTGCTTCCATAAAGCTTTTCTGATTGGAACTTTGTCTGTTTCCTCTTCTGTCTGGTGAGCATGTGTCTCTAGAAAATCCTAGCAGGGAGTTTTGCACAGGCACAAATGTGAAACTGCCTGGGATTGGTTAAGGCTCTGTGCAGTGTGAGGCTGTCTGTGATTGGCTCACCTTTAACTAACTCTTAAAGGCATATTTTCCTTTTCTGCTTCTGCTAACACAATGAATATATAAATGTCATATAACAATCAAAGACATAAATCACAGCAATAATTCTGCTTTTGGCTTTAACATGTGCCCATATACACTGTACTGAGGTTATTGGCAGGTTTGGTATACACATATATGTGAACCATATGAGCAACCTAGGGCTGGTCTTAGCTGGCCAGCTACACTCCCACCAAAATTACCTATAATTCTATGTTCTCAGTAATAGGATTTGAACATGAATTTGAGGAATTTTCCATCAGTTTCTCAACTCTCAAGTGTCTTTGTTACTCTCAAGCAGAACAACTAACTTTTGTATTGGACATTCCAATACATTGGACGTTCCGTTGGAGTTGTGAGACGTTTTCCCTTTTTGTCCAGTCTTGAGTCTCCCATTTGTAACAAAACTCTTCTTACTAGTCCTTCTTCATCCTTTCGAGCTTCTAGGACTTTGGCCAATTTCCATTGACTTCTAGGTAAGTCGTCTTCCTTTACTAACACTGTCATCAACATGAACATTTCTTCTAGACGTTTGCCATTTACTTCTTAGTATGAGATGAGCTAAGTACTCCTTGCTCCATCTATTCCAAAACTGCTCTGATAGATATTGAACTCTTCGCCATCTTTTCCTTGCATATAAATCCTCTTTGGTGAAGTTGCCAGGTGGTGGCTGTATGTAATCAGACTTAAGGTGAAGTAGATGGTTGGGAGTTAGAGGTTCCAAACTTGTTGGGTCGTTGATGTTGTTGACTGTAAGTGGACGACTGTTAACAATAGACATTACTTCATAGAATAGTGTCCTAAGTGAAGCATCATCTAATCTTCCGGCGTTCTTATTCAACACTAAACTTAGTACGTTTCTTACAGTTCTGATTTGCCTCTCCCAGACTCCGCCTGTATGGCTTGCATGTGGAGCATTCATGTGAAAATCACACTGTTTCTCTAACAAGTACTCAGTTACTTTTTCTTTATCAATCTCTATTAGAGCCTTGTTCAATTCGTTCTTTGCTCCAACAAAATTAGATCCTTGGTCAGATCTAAGTTCTCTGACAGTACCTCTAATGGCTATGAAACCTCTTAAGGCATTGATAAAGGCGTCGGTTGACATATCTTCCAACATTTCCAGGTGAATTGCTCTGGAGCTTAGACACGTAAATATCAGTCCATATCTCTTGTACTCCTTGCGGTTTTGTTTGGTGATAAATGGGCCGAAGCAATCCATTCCGCTATAAAGAAATGGTGGTGATGGGTTTACACGATCAGCTGGTAGATCAGCCATTCTTTGTTCTTCTGTAGGTCTACGTGTCTTTCTACAGATTACACATTTACTTATGTACTTCGCTATAATTTTGCTTCCTTTCACTATCCAGTAACCACCTTCTCTCAAACAGCTTTGAGTAAAGCTTCTTCCTTGATGCAAGGATTTGTTGTGGTAGTGATTGATAATCAATCTTGTGAAGGTAGAATTTTTGGGTAGAATTGCTGGATGCTTAACTCTGTTAGGTAGCGACGCATTTTCCAGCCTCCCTCCCACCTTCAGTATACCATCCTGCAGAATAAGATTAAGCTTGTACAATGGGTGGTTGTTTGGAAGTCTCTTAGGTTCTTGACTAAGTCTCTTCAATTCTTCACTGTAGAATCTTTGATGAATGAGTCTTCAGCTTTCACTCTTTCCTCTACATTCAACGATTCTTTCTTTCTGATTCCTTTTGCTAAGCATTGAATTCGAGCTACAATGTTTATGACTGTATTCCACTTTGAACATCTAGCTAGTCGTTCAAGTATGTCATCTTGACACTTGGCGGCAGTGCTCAATGTTTGAACTACCTTTACTTCTGGATCACCCATGGACAGTTCTGTATAACCTTCACTGGGTATGATTTTCTTTTCCCAAAGGAACTCTGGACCGGTGAACCAGTTTGAATTCTTCAATTCTGTTACATTTAGGCCTCTTGAAGCATGATCTGCCGGGTTTTGCTTTGTGTCAACATAGTGCCAATGTTCTGGATTCATTGTTTTCCGAATTTTTTGAACTCTGTTAGCGACAAAAGTGTGTAATCTTCGAGCTTCATTGTTTATGTAACCTAGGACAACTTGTGAGTCTGTCCAAAAATGCTCTTCATCTATTTTCAATTCCAATTCTTCTTTCAGAAACTGACTTACTGATGCTGAAACGACGTTTGCCGTTAGTTCGAGTCTTGGTATTGTCTGAATATTGTTGGGTGCGACTCTGGCCTTTCCCATAACTAGGGCACAGTGTATCTTTCCTTCTCCTACTGCTCTGATGTAGGAGCACTGACCATAACCATGACTACTGGCATCTGAAAAGTGATGAAGTTCTATTTCCTTGTACTTTCCGAAATCAGGAGGTACAAAACATCTGGGTATCCGAATTTTTTTCAAATTTTGCAAGTCTCTTATCCAACTCTCCCACCTTGGCCTCAAGCCTGCAGGTATGGGTTCGTCCCATCCCAACTTCTGTCTGCATAATTCTTGCAGTATTTCTTTTGCTCTGAGGATTACTGGTGATAGGAACGGATCATATATTGAGGCTACTGTGGAAAGAATGGTACGTCTAGTTGGAACTTTCTCTTCCATGGATATTTCAAAGAAAAAATTGTCATTTTCTACATTCCATCCCAATCCGAGTACATTCTGAACTGGAAGAGGATCATAGTTAAGATCCACATTCTTTATTGTTGATGCACGTTCGGAGTCACTGATGGATTCTAGTACCTCTCTGTCATTTGAGATGAATTTGTGAAGACGCAGGTTTGCCTTTGCGCATAACTCTTGGCTCTCTCTCACCAACTGAATTGCCGATTCTGAGGATTCTAGGCTTATAAGACCATCATCTACATAAAAGTTTTTCTTCACAAAATTTGCTGCTGATGGACAATCCTTTTCATTCTGATTGGCCAGATAATTCATACCATAATTAGTACAACCTGGGGATGATGCTGTTCCAAACAAGTGTACTTTCATCCTGTATTCTGCTGGCTCTGTATCTGTATCCCCGTCTTCCCACCATAGGAACCTCAGGAAGTCTCTATCTTCTTCCTTCACATGAAATTGGTGGAACATCTTTTCAATGTCGCACATGACTGCTATGGGATACTTTCTGAATCTACAGAGTACTCCAGGTACAGTGTTTGTAAGATCTGGTCCCTTTAGTAGATGATCGTTCAATGCAACATCATTGTACCTTGCTGAGCAATCAAAAACTACTCTGATCTTATCCGGTTTCTTTGGGTGATAGACACCTTGATGTGGGATGTACCACACTTCTCCATTTTTAGGCTGACCATCAACTTTCTCTGCATGCCCTTCTTTGAGGATTTCTTTCATGAATTTCAAATAATCGTCTTTGAGTTTGGGATCTCTTCCCATCCTTTTCTTTAAGCTTTTCAATCTTGCCAGGGCAAGATCTCTGTTATTTGGCAGATGAGGTCGTTCTCTAAAAGGTAGGGGCATTTCAAGATGACCTTGTTGATTTTGCTGAATATTATCTTCTAGAATTTGAACAAACTTTATGTCCTCTTGGGATACACTCTTTTCATTACAACTTGCGTCTGCAAAGTCGGATTCTAGGATTTTGAGTACTTTCGCTGGACTTACAGTTGGTAACTCTTGGACAGATATTCTATGACACAATCCTGTCACCTGTCCTGAATCTGCAATCTGTTGTTTTCCTCCAACAACACCCCATCCTAGATCAGTTTGGACTGCGTAGGGTTCACCCTTTCCTCCTGCGATTATCTTTCGTGGCACCAACGCCTCGGGACAGTCGTAGCCTATCAACAGCCCAACACCAAATTCCTTCAGCGGGGACATTTCATGAGATATGACAGATAGGTGTTCCCATTTGTTGGCTGTTTCACAGGTAGGTATGCGATCTCGATCCAGAGGTATGTCATCTTTTGTATAAGCTGGAGGTAGATCTAATATGCAGTTTGAATGGAGTCCTCTAACTCTCAGTCCTCTGACTCTTTGACTGTTCACCAATGTGTCTCTTCCTGTCATTGTGGTGAGTTTGAGTTTCACTGGTTCTGTGGCCACTTGTAATTTCTTGCAGATTTCTTGATCAATGAAGGTGACGTCACTCTGGGCATCCAGTAGCGCATAGGCGTATACCTTCTTGTTCTTCCTTTTAGGATTTGAAATACACACTGGTACAACCATTGACGTGCCATTGATTTCTCTTTCTCTCACTCTGCAAGAGAATACTGTTGCTTTATTTTCTTCCTCAGTGTCCTTAGGCATTAAGGATTTCTCTTTCTTTGGACGTTCTTCATGTAGTGGTGTAGGATGACGTCCTTTACAAACACTGCAAGTGGCCTTTTTCTTGCATTCTTTAGTAATATGGCCTTTTCTTAAACATCCAAAACACAGCTGATTATCAAACACAAACTTCTTCTTTTCTTCTGGAGATCTTTCCTTCAATCGTTGGCACTTATGTATGGAGTGATTCTCTTCACAGAACATACACTTGAAGGTAGTCTGAAGACTTGTCAGTTCTGACTCTTTACTGATCCCAGTAATGACATTGAACTTGCTCTCATGGGCATCTGGACCTTTAGTAGCTGTGTTGGTTGCAAAGCTAGTTGCTCTTGAGCGTCTTATCTCTCTTGTGGCCTTTCTTCTAAAGGTTTTAAGACATAAGATGCTGTTACTGGATTACACGCTATTCGCGCTTTTGAAACTTGGGAAGTTTTTGCCTTGATCTAACTGTTTAGTCACATAGCGATTCCATCCAGAAGCCACTTGTTCTGGTAGCTTGGCTAGGATCCTGTGGTTTTCTAGATAGTCGTTCAATACTTCTAGTCCTTGAACATGTGGGATAGCATTGCTGCATGCTTGCAGGAAGTCGCCATACTCTTGGAGTTTGAAGTGTTCTTTAAGACCTATTTTAGGCCAGTTTATCAACTTCTCTCTGAAAGCTCTTTGTACTAAGAAGGGATGACCATATCTTGCATTTAATTTTGCCCAAGCTTGCTTGTAGGCTTCTTCATCTTTCCTATAGAAGTTACCTTCAAGAACCTTTTTTGCTTCTCCGCCAGTATACCGCTGGAGGTAGAATAACTTGTCCACTGGACGGGAGCAATTATGTTCAATGATCATTTCAAAACTTGCCTTCCATTCTATAAACTTCAGTACATCTCCAGAGAATATAGTAGGTTCTGGAACAGGAAGTCTAGTGAGAAATATTCTCTGAGGTTTCGCCGGGTCAACAGTTGTAACATCCTCGTGACCACTGCCATGACATATGAGAGTTGAATTATCTGGTTCTCTTTTTCCACTTTGTTCTGAATCAGGTGAGTCTCTCTTCTTTTCTCTCTGAGCAGGGATGAAAGGACTATGACTTATTTCTTCACTACATGCTGGAGATTTCCTTCCATTTTCCTGGGCGTAAGGAAGAACGCAGGAGTCAGCTTCTCCACTTAGCACTGATTTGGATCTATGACTACCCTGATTTGTATCCTCTTTGTGCACTCTGAGTCTGGCTTCTATAATCCTAACTTCCTTCTGCCTTTCCAGACTTTCCATTTTATGGCACTGAGCTTCCAGTTCGGCTTCCATTTTATGGCGCTGAGCCTCTATTTTGGCTATCTGTAGACGCTGAGCCTCAATGGCAGATTCCATCTCAACTTCTGCTCTTTTGGCAGCGAGTTGTTCAGCTAATTCCTTTCTTTTGGCTGATGTACTTGAGGACTCTGTTATGTGGCTGGTACTTCTGCTAGTGATGGAAGTCAGACTTGAGATTGTGGTTCCTCCTAAGGACCTAGCATAGTCTTTCATGAAGAGCTCATTCATTCCCTTTCGGGCCTTGACTTCATCATAATTTGCTGCAGATGATAGTTCTCTCATAAGCTTCACTAAATCCCTAGTGACTGCGGTACATGTATCCATGTTCCTTACAATATCCTGGGAGGGTGTCAAGGACGACCGCAAGTTGACATATGCTGTCATAAGCTCTGACTCAGAATCTTCTACCATCTCTATTATTTCACTCAAATTCTCCTTTATGCTTTCTTGTTTTAGCTTTCTGCGAATGTCTTTGATGTATGCTTTCCACCTCTCATACATTCGGGCAAACTTTTTTTCTTTCAGTGCTGCCTCTTGCTCCAAATTTTCCAGCACCTTTTGGGTTGGTTTTCTGTCCCGTGATGAACGTCTTAGTTCACCTGTTTCAGCTATATTTGTTTGGGGCGAGACTACCGTTACATTGCACCTTTCAGATTCAGACAGGTTCTCTTGCTCTTCACCTTCTACCATATCTATCATTGCATCCGCTAACAGTGGGGTGGCAATGCTAGGCTCAGCCATTTCTGAATGCTATAACAATTAATATGAAAAATAAGGACCTGTCACTTTAAATGCAATACTAACAAATGCAAGAATAAATGACTTTCACTTTACATGTAATAGCACCAAAATGCAGGCAATAAATGACTTTCACTTTAAATACTTCAGAGTCATATATTATAACTGTCTTTTTTTTTTAAAAAAGTCTGTATTCTCTTGAGCACAAAAATGTCTCTTGCAGAAACCTATGTGCATAAGTGAGTAATAAAGGAAAGCTCTGACTTTAATTGGAAAGCAGGATACCGTGATCTGAAGGTTGCAGAAACAAATGTCAGTCTTAAAGGAGACTTTTCTTTTCTTGATGCGGTGACTTTGCAATGCTCTGCGGTGACTTTGCAATGCTCTGCGGTGACTTTGCAATGCTCTGCGGTGACTTGCGATTAGTATTGTGAGCTCTCTGGATGCAACACCTGGTCTCTTGATGGATAGCGGTGCGGGCACTCTAGCTCTGGACTCTGGCCCTCCCCCCATGCATCTCTTTCTCTCTCTAGGGGTGCAGGAGGTTTGGCGCTCTTTCTCTGACTGTCTTGCCTTTGCCGTTATGCCACTTTAAGAGTCGGTTGCAGTCTGACTAATGCGCACGTGCTATGGCCTGTACTGTTCCGCTGAGGTGTCTTCACGTGGCAGTATATGCTGGCGCTCTGTTTCTCTAGTGTACTCTTTACTGTGCAAGTTGAGGAGCGCTGTTGCTTGACCTCAGAGGGTAATAGTTCCACTGTGGCAGGCGCAGCACCCTTTGGTGCCTAGTGCGCTGTGGCATTAGAAAAATTATGCAATTGCTGTTCTTTGTTTGATTAGACTGACTTTACTCTGTAATTCCTCCAATGCCGCTCTATGGATGCAGTAGGTTTAAAGAGCACACCGAATACTTTAGTTAACTTCTTTAATAACTTCAATCTTCTTCATATAACGGCTTACAATGGCTTGTTTCATTTATCATACAGTAGCTTATTTCTTTATATTACAGTGGTTTGATTTGATAGCTTGATAAATTTGTTAGATTCAGTAAATTCGTAAGTTCAATTCGATAAGTTCGGTGGAACTACAAGTAAAACACACACAACAGTTTCAACACACAGATCCACCTGCACTGCCAAACAATAGAGGAACACACAAGTGCATTAAATACCTATTTGGCCTGCTCTGCCTCCATAAAGATCTTCTGATTGGAACTGTCTGTTTCCTCTTCTGTCTGGTGAGCATGTGTCTCTAGAAAATCCTAGCAGGGAGTTTTACACAGGCACAAATGTGAAACTGGCTGGGATTGGTTAAGGCTCTGTACAGTGTGAGGCTGTCTGTGATTGGCTCATCTTTAACTAACTCTTAAAGGCATATTTTCCTTTTCTGCTTCTGCTAACACAATGAATATATAAATGTCATATAACAATCAAAGACATAAATTACAGCAATGATTCTGCTTTTGGCTTTAACTAGAGATGAGCGAATCGAACATGACAAAGTGGAATTCGTTTCGAAGATTAGGAAAAATTTGATTCGCGCCGAATCCGAAAATTAGCAAACTTCGGATGCACAAATCGAATTTTCCCAAAAATGGCGGCGACATGTGTGGCGACGGAGCGGGGATCTCTGGAAAGGCGCGCAGACAAGGCGCGCTGACCCATAATGCATTCATTCATGACATGTGATCGCATTAGCCAATCAGCAGCCAGCCAGCCAGCACTGTGTAGTGGTGGAGCTATAAATAGCGGCCATCTTAGAATTCACCATTAGCCTCCGGTCATTCAAGAGAGACAGACCTCTGTGTATTAGGGACAGAGTTAGGGCCACAGAGACTTTAAGGCCACAGAATCGTTACTCAGGGACACAGAATTGTTACTCAGGGACACAGAATTGTTACTCAGGGACACAGAATTGTTACTCAGGGACACAGAATCGTTACTCAGGGACACAGAATTGTTACTCAGGGACACAGAATTGTCACTCGGGGACACAGAATTGTTACTTGGGGACACAGAATCGTTACTCAGGGACACAGAATCGTTACTGAGGGACACAGAATCGTTACTGAGGGACACAGAATCGTTACTCAGGGACACAGAATCGTTACTGAGGGACACAGAATCGTTACTGAGGGACACAGAATTGTCGTTGAATTAAAAAGTATGTCAGACAACACGCAGAGGAGTGGCAGAGGAGGCAATGTTTCAGGAGCGAGCAGACGTGGCAGCAGAGGAAGGGGTCGAGGCAGCACTAGTCGCAGCCAGAGGCCAGTGCTCCCGGTGTCATCCAGCGGTCGTGTCTCCACCGACAACCCTGCCGTCATCGATTGGTTGACTCGGTCGTCTTCCTCTTCCCAGGTCACCTCTGACACCTACAGTCAACGGTCGGTGGGTACGTCAGACACAACCGTTAGTTGGCATGGCCCGGGAGCAAGCCCACTGAAATCACGTGTCCTCGACCTGCCCCTGTCCTTTGGTGTTCCCTCACCAAGCGAAGTATCGCATGCTGTGGGCTCAGCCCCACTGTACAGTGAGGAAGAGCTAACAGAGGGCGGTCAGGAACGGGGGGAGACATCCGCCTCTTCAGCAGCCAGGCGAAGAAGTACTGGCGAGGAGAGTGGCTCGGTAGCCGGTCTAGAGACAGGTCTGTCTCCTGACCCACACGCAGCCGAGGGGGCTAGTAGTGACGCGGAGACCCTAATTGATGATGATGAGGCTGATCGCACTTGGCAGCCTCGTTGTCATCAGGCTATTGCTTCCGCATCATCAGGAGAAGAGGGTGGCAGCTTGGCAGCGAGCAAAACAGTCGGTGGGTTGCCCAGGAGGCAGCAGGGTTGCAGCAGTGTCAGTGGAGGCAAACGGCCACGGAGTAGAGCACCAGCTCCACTGCAGCCTACCACCACGGCCAGTAGTGGTGCCGGTGTGCACGGAGGAAGTAGCAGTCAGCCAGTGAGGAGTATCGGGGGCAAAGTTTCCTACTCGGCGGTGTGGCAATTTTTCGTCAAGCCGCCCGAGGAAGTAAACGTAGCCGTATGTCGACTATGTGGCCAGAAATGCAAGCGTGGTCAGGGGGCCCATGTTGGGACTACAGCGTTGCGTCAGCATATGCAGCGTCGCCATTCGGTGGCCTGGGAAAACCGTGATAAAGATACGGCGGTTCTGCCTGCCCCAGCCCCCGCTCCATCACCCGCTCCGTTACTTGCTCCGTCACCCGACGTCAATCGCCCTCTATCAGCCAGTCAAGGCTCCAACACCTCTGCTGAGGGGAGTTGTCGCTCGTTGGCATCTTCCGCTCGTCCAGATGCTCCTTCACCTGCTACTCCTCTTCATGGATTCCGTCAGCAGTCTTTCTTGGAATCCGTTTCCAAGAGACAACAGTTTGAGAGCACGCACCCGACGGTGCAGAAGCTGAACGTCCTCCTGTCCAAGTTGCTGGTGCTGCAGTCCCTCCCTTTCCAAGTGGTGGACTCAGCACCTTTCCGAGAAATGATGGCTTGTGCCGCGCCGCGGTGGAGAGTGCCAAGCCGGAATTTCTTCGCCAAAAAGGCAGTGCCAGCCCTGCATTCACATGTAGAAGAGATGGTGGGCCAGTCTTTGAGCATGTCGGTCTCTGCCAAAGTGCACGGCAGCACCGACGTGTGGAGCTGTAACTACGGTCAGGGACAGTACATGTCATTTACGGCCCACTGGGTGAACGTGGTGCCGGAACAGCCGCACCAGCAACTTGGACAGGTCACGCCGCTTTTGCCTCCACGTTTGCACGTCCTTGGTCCAGCAAAGATGTCTGCCTCTACCACCTCTTCTTCCGCCGTGTCCTCAGCCGCCACCCCCGTGCCAAGTCCCATTACCCGACTGGCATATCACATGTGCAGGGCGCAACGGTGTCACGCTGTGCTGCACCTGGTATGCCTTGGCGAACGTAGTCACACAGGGGAGGAACTTCTGAGTGTAATGAACAGAGAAATCGACAGATGGCTGTCTCCGCGCAAACTGAAAATCGGAACCATGTTGACCGACAACGGAAAGAACATGGTGTCTGCTCTGCGTCAAGGAAGGTTGTGCCATGCGCCATGCATGGCTCACGTGTTCAATCTGGTTGTCAAGCGGTTCCTAAAATCCACCATCCCACTGCAAGACATCCTTAAAATGTCACGTAAACTTTGCATGCATTTCAGCCATTCCTACACCGCAAAGCACACCCTCCTTGAGCTGCAGCGGCAGAACGGAATTCCACAGCATCGCCTGATCTGCGACGTTGCAACAAGGTGGAATTCAACCCTACATATGTTAGACCGCCTTTACGAACAGCAAAAGGCCATCACCAATTTCCTGATGTTACAAGCGGATAAAGGTACTCCCCTGTGTAACTTAGATGTCAGCCATTGGCAGCTCATGCGTGACACCTGCCGCTTGCTCAGGCCCTTTGAGGAGGCCACGCTATTCGTGAGTCGGCAGGACTATGGGATGAACGACGTCATTCCTCTGTTGCACGTCCTGGAACAAATGCTGTTAACAATGGCTGGTCAGGGTGCGGTAGATGTGGCGCACAGATCTCAACGCCACATGACCCCTGTGGGGGCAGGACAGGAAGAAGAGGAGGAGGTAGAGGAGGACATTGGTGCTCAGGAATTATTGAGTGAAATGGGTGGTTTTTCCACTCAGCGGACAGGAGTGGAGGAGCAGGAGCATCTGGTAGAGGAGGAGGAGGAGGAGACAGAGGACCCAGACGCACCGTGGCAGTATGCTGTGGAGATGGAGGCAGGGAGTCCCTCGCATTCCTTGGCACAAATGGCCCATAGCATGCTCGGTTGCTTGCGTAGCGACAGCCGAATAATAACCATCAGACAGAGGGATGACTTTTGGCTGTCCACCTTGTTGGACCCTCGCTACCGTTCAAAAATGGTGGCCTTTTTCACACCTGCTGAGAGGGAGGCCAAAATAAAGTACTATAAAAACCACCTATGTAGTCAGTTGGTCTCTGCCTTTCTGCGCCAACGTCCATCCTCAGACACTGTGGGCCCTGTGCGCTCGCGTTCCGCTGCCATGGCAGCAGGGGAGGGGTGGGGTGGTAGGAGCAGTGGCAGCTCCACCAGCAGCGGCTGCCTCAGTCTGCAGTCGATGATGAGTAGCTTTCTTCACCAGCGCAGTGAGGAAACTACTAACCAGCCGCAGCAGCAGCAGCATCAGGTGGACCTGGAGCAGTACCTCAAACAACAGGCTCGGGCCTACTTGGACAGCACCCTGCCAACCGAGGTAGACAATCCCCTTGACTACTGGGCAACGAAACTTGACCTTTGGCCCCAACTAGCTGAATTTGCCCTTGAAAGGCTGTCATGCCCGGCCAGTAGCGTGGCATCGGAGCGCGTGTTTAGTGCGGCAGGAGGTATTGTAACTCCGCGGAGGACACGACTGTCCACCTAAAGTGTGGAGAGACTCACGTTTGTGAAAATGAATCAGGCGTGGATTAGTCTGGATTTCAAACCACCAGTTCCTGACACAACTAACTAAATCCGCCATGAATCATGCCCCAAGCATGTTATTATTTTTAACATAGGCCTCTGTATGGCCTTCAATTTAAGCTGCTTACGCTTCGCCACTCTGCCATGGGCCCCTGTACCGCCTCCTCTTGCTGCTGCCAGGTCCAGAGTGTGTCATGGGTCCCTGTACGGCCTCCCATTGCTGCTGACTTCATCGCCAGACTCTGCCATGTGCCACTTTCAGGTCTCCTTACACTGTTGGTGGGTTCCATTTTGTGAGAGGGTGCTGTATGGCCTTCCATGGTCTCGTAAGTAGATTGCACGGAGGAGTAGAGTTCGTTATTGGAATTTACTGTGAGGGACTTTTAAACCTAGGCCTGTGTATGGCCTTCAATTGAAGCTGCTTCTGCTCCGCCACTCTGCCATTGGACTCTTGATAGTCGTCTCCCCACGCTGCTGCTGGGGGGACTTTTTAACATAGGCCTCTGTATGGCCTTCAATTTTAGCTGCTTACGCTCCGCCACTCTGCCATAGGCCACTGTACCGCCTCCTCATGCTGCTGCCAGGCCCGTAATCTGCCGTGGGCCCCCGTACCGACTCCTCATGCTGCTGCCAGGCCCGTAATCTGTCATGGGCTCCTGTACCGCCTCCTCATGCTGCTGCCAGGTCCAGAGTGTGTCATGGGTCCCTGTACGGCCTCCCATTGCTGCTGTCTCCATCGCCACACTCTGCCATGTGCCACTTTCAGGTCTCCTCACACTGCTGGTGGGTTCCATTTTGTCATAGGGTGCTGTATGGCCTCCCATTGCTGCTGCCAGGCCCGTAATCTGCCATGGGCCCCCGTACCGACTCCTCATGCTGCTGCCAGGCCCGTAATCTGTCATGGGCCCCTGTACCGCCTCCTCATGCTTCTGCCAGGTCCAGAGTGTGTCATGGGTCCCTGTACGGCCTCCCATTGCTGCTGTCTCCATCGCCACACTCTGCCATGTGCCACTTTCAGGTCTCCTCACACTGCTGGTGGGTTCCATTTTGTCATAGGGTGCTGGCAGATTACGGGCCTCCTATAGCTGCTGCCAGGCCCCTAATCTGCCATGGGCCCCTATACCACCTCCTCATGCTGCTGCCAAGTCCAGAGTCTCTCATGGGTCCCTGTACGGCCTCCCATTGCTGCTGTCTCCATCGCCACACTCTGCCATGTGCCACTTTCAGGTCTCCTCACACTGCTGGTGGGTTCCATTTTGTCATAGGGTGCTGTATGGCCTCCCATTGCTGCTGCCAGGCCCGTAATCTGCCATGGGCCCCCGTACCGACTCCTCATGCTGCTGCCAGGCCCGTAATCTGTCATGGGCCCCTGTACCGCCTCCTCATGCTGCTGCCAGGTCCAGAGTGTGTCATGGGTCCCTGTACGGCCTCCCATTGCTGCTGTCTCCATCGCCACACTCTGCCATGTGCCACTTTCAGGTCTCCTCACACTGCTGGTGGGTTCCATTTTGTCATAGGGTGCTGTATGGCCTCCCATTGCTGCTGCCTCCACCGCCACACTGTGGCTCCACACTCTGGTTTTGGCCCCGTGACTGCCCAAATGAGTGAAGTGTGCGGTGATTCTAAGATCGACGGCACTCATCTGCATGTCATACTGACTGACAGTATTATTTCTCTTCCCCAGCAGACTCCAAGGGCATTTAAATTAAAGGTACAGTGTTCTGCACTAATATAAAGGCTCTCTGAAGCCTAGAAACACCCTTTTTATACGTTAAATTTGCAGCGAATATAATCGCCTCGAATCAAATTTATTCGGCGAATCAGCCGAATCGAATTTTTGAATAATTCGCTCATCTCTAGCTTTAACATATGCACATATATACTGTACTGAGGTTATTGGCAGGTTTGGTATACACATATATGTGACCCATATTAACAACCTAGGGCTGGCCTTAGCTGGCCAGCTACAGCTCCGACTCTGCCTGAGCCCCATTGGAAGAAGGGGGACCCCAGAATCTACATCAGCTTTACCTGAGACTACCGCATCAGCTCTGCCTGAGACTACCGCATCAGCTCTGCCTGAGACTACCGCATCAGCTCTGCCTGAGACTACCGCATCAGCTCTGCCTGAGACTACCGCATCAGCTCTGCCTGAGACTACCGCATCAGCTCTGCCTGAGACTACCGCATCAGCTCTGCCTGAGACTACCGCATCAGCTCTGCCTGAGACTAGCACATGAGCTCTGCCTGAGACTACCGCATCAGCTCTGCCTGGGACTACCGCATCAGCTCTGCCTGAGACTACCGCATCAGCTCTGCCTGAGACTACCGCATCAGCTCTGCCTGAGACTACCGCATCAGCTCTGCCTGAGACTACCACATCAGCTCTGCCTTAGACTAGCACATGAGCTCTGCCTGAGACTACCGCATCAGCTCTGCCTGGGACTACCGCATCAGCTCTGCCTGAGACTACCGCATCAGCTCTGCCTGAGACTACCGCATCAGCTCTGCCTGAGACTACCGCATCAGCTCTGCCTGAGACTACCGCATCAGCTCTGCCTGAGACTACCGCATCAGCTCTGCCTGAGACTACCGCATCAGCTCTGCCTGAGACTACCGCATCAGCTCTGCCTGGGACTACCGCATCAGCTCTGCCTGGGACTACCGCATCAGCCTTTCCTGAGACTACCGCATCAGCCTTTCCTGAGACTACCGCATCAGCTCTGCCTGAGACTACCACATCAGCTCTGCCTGAGACTACCGCATCAGCTCTGCCTGAGACTACCGCATCCGCTCTGCCTGAGACTACCGCATCAGCTCTGCCTGAGACTACCGCATCCGCTCTGCCTGAGACTACCGCATCAGCTCTGCCTGAGACTACCACATCAGCTCTGCATGAGTGTATGCTTTCCTTGTGTTATCTGACTGCTTATGAACTGCCTCTTGGATTACAAACTGTCGTAGAGACTTTAACTTTGCCCACCGGGGCTGGATTGCAAGTATTTTGGACTCTCTCTCCCTGCACTGCTCCCCATTGAGTGACTGTTGTCTGGTTTAATAAAGCTTTAAGTGTTTGCCGTCTGCCTTGTGTGTTCTGTCCTGCCTACCGTCACAATACATATACATGATTTGTGCTCCTGTGGTTTTCATGCCCCTCCCAGATGGCGTCAGATTGCCAGTCAGTACACCAGTCATCACATTTAACCCCTTCACTGCCAGGAAGACGCTCATACACAATAAACCTCCATTGCTAGTATAGTGTCTGAACGGATCAATATCTTTGATCAGATCTGCACTATACCAGCATTCACATTAGTATAGTGTCCTCAAAAATGCAGCGTTAGTGAGATCAGCCCCGGCACTTGCCAGCACCTGCGTTTAGTCTCGACGCTTACCCCCCCCTTTTCCCCCAGCAAGTGCAGTGTCAGTAGGTCACTGTCACTGATACATTGCACACAAAACTGCAGTGTTGGCAGAATCAGTCCTGATCTCTGTTAGCACTTGTCGGTAAATTTTGAGGACTCTCATATGCAGCAGAGTGCCAGTACTAGTGCCGCGCTACCTTTTGGTGAACTGGCGAGCACCAGCGGTCTAGTACATCTTGGTCTTTCACATATCTCTTAGATTGTAAGCTCCCAGGATCAGGCCCTCCTAACCCTCTTGTATTGTTGCTGTATTGTCTCCCGTTATACTGTAAAGCGCTGAGCAAACTGTTGGCTCCATAAATCCTGTATAATAATAATAATACCAGCCCTGCAGTATGACTTGGTGATGTGCGAGTCCCATAAGTCCAGTACAAGTCGGTGTGATGGTGAGCACAAGTATTGTCCCGCGGCCACCAAGAATTCGCACACAGGCCCGTAGAGCTCCTATTATCCTTCCGGATGTGCTTGCAAATCCCGATTGGCAGTCCACAAATTCTGCAGCACCCGTACTTCCCCCACTCACTGCCCAACCTGGAATTCAGGTGGAAATAGCAAATTTAAATACTCCCCTTGATTTTTGGAGCTGTTTTTCACAGAATATCTGTATGCGTTGATTGTGGATCAAAGCATTTTATATGCACAACAATTTATCGCCACCAACCCAAATTCAAACGTTGCCAGACCATTCGCATGGAAACTCATTACGGTTTTCGAATTTACTTTTTTTTTCCCTTAGTAATACCCTCAACATGGGCATTACTAAGAAGAATGAATTGCGGTTTTATTGGTCCGCAGACCCGATTCATCATATGCCGTGTTCTCTGCTGCCATGGCCAGGCATAGATATGAGAGTATAATGTGTTTTATGCATTTCAATAACAATACACTCTGTCATCCTCGGGGGGACCCTGAATTTGACCGGCTCCACAAAATTCAGCCCCTCGTAAATCACCTTAACCAAAAATTTGCAGATGTCTATACTCCCCAGCAAAACATCTGCATTGAGGAGTCCCTCATTCATTTTTCTGGCCGCCTTGCGTTCAACAATTTCTCCCCAGCAAGCGTGCCAGATATGGGGTCAAGATGTAGAAAACCTGTGAGAGGACAACAGGCTATACTTATAAGTTTCAGATTTACGAGGGACAAGATAGTCACGTGGAGCCCCCCGGATGCCCAGACTACATGGGGAGCAGTGACAAGATAGTTTGGGACTTGGTGTCATCCTTTTTCCATATGGGGTACCACTTATACGTGGACAATTTTTATTCAAGCGTGCCACTATTTAGACATTTGTACAATCTTGGAACTGGCGCATGTGGCACCGCGTGACCTAATGTGTGCCCACCATTAGAAGTGGGTGGATGCAGGGCGGTATATTCTAATGGTGGGTGTAACGGAAGCGTAGGCAGAACAGAGCACACGGAGAAGATGGGGAACACACAAACTTTATTGAAGCAACAAATTGACAGACACTCAATAGGGAAATGGCAGGGAGCGTGATGTGTGCGCAAACCAGGGACTATTCCAGGCACGGGGGGGGATCTTCAGCGACAGGCAGGCAATCTCCCCCCCTCGACTTGGGGCCTCTGCTGAGCTCCCTCCGTGACTGGACAGTGGATTGGAGACTCGGGCAACAGGTGGCAACCTACCACTGGGCAGGGGCCTCGGGCAACAGACGGCAACCTACCACTGGGCAGGGGCCTCAGGCAACAGACGGCAACCTCCCACTGGGCAGGGGCCTCGGGCAACATGCGGCAACTTACCACTGGGCAGGGGCCTCGGGCAACAGACGGCAACCTACCACTGGGCAGGGGCCTCGGGCAACAGACAGCAACCTACCACTGGGCAGGGGACTCGGGCAACAGACGGCAACCTACCACTGGGCAGGGGTCTCGGGCAACATGCGGCAACTTACCACTGGGCAGGGGACTCGGGCAACAGACGGCAACCTACCACTGGGCAGGGGCCTCGGGCAACAGACAGCAACCTACCACTGGGCAGGGGACTCGGGCAACAGACGGCAACCTACCACTGGGCAGGGGTCTCGGGCAACAGGCGGCAACCTACCACTGGGCAGGGGTCTCGGGCAACAGACGGCAACCTACCACTGGGCAGGGGCTTCGGGCAACAGGCGGCAACCTACCACTGGGCAGGGGCTTCGGGCAACAGGCGGCAACCTACCACTGGGCAGGGGCCTCGGGGACTCAACGGGACTCTAGCTGTGGAGGCTGGCCACAGCACAGCTCCCACCCAGCTTTCTAGGGTCATTGGGTTCACAGGGACTCAACAGGTAGCGATGGCTCAAGCACTCAGGGACACCACAGGTAGCTATACTCTGGGCATGCCATCAGGACACGGGTGGTCAGTGCACACACAGCGGGGCGGTTCGGAACACGGGAGGTCGGTGCACACATCGGGGACAGTTCAGAACATGGGTGGTCGGTGCACACAACAGGAACAGTTCAGGACACGGGTAGTCAGTGCGCACAACAGGAACAGTTCAGGACACGGGTGGTCAGTGCACACAGCAGGAATAGTTCAGGACACGGGTGGTCAGTGCACAGAGCAGGAACAGTTCAGGACACGGGTGGTCAGTGCACACAGCGGGGACAGTTCAGGACACGGGTGGTCAGTGCGCACAACAGGAACAGTTCAGGACACGGGTGGTCAGTGCGCACAACAGGAACAGTTCAGGACACTCACGGTAAGCAGCTTGCAGACCCTCAGCGGCAGGCGGCTCCAGACAGGGACGACCAGCGGTCAGCATTCCATGGACAACCAGCGATCAGCAGACAGCAGCAGCTCCCAGGGCACTCAGCAGCAGACAGCCTCCAGGGACACGCAGCCATGGATAGTGTGCAGGATCCCTCAGCCACAGCTCCCAGGGCACTCAGCAGCAGGCAGGGTGCAAGGGTGCTCAGTAGACAGGCTTACAGACTGGCAGGGTCTCAGCTGTGGGGTCTGACCTTTGAGGAAAAGGCTCATGCAGAGCTATGGAGACTCCCAACCCTGGGGTATTGTAGAGGGCTCGAGTCCTGACCTTTTGGGGGTCTGCAGAGTGCGCATGGGGGGATGGCTGGGGAGGCTCGGTCCCCCTCACCCGAGCCTCCCAGCATCTTTCTGGGAGCAGGATGATTCTACCCACATTGCCAGGAACAAAAGGGAAGGCTGCTTCCTGTGTGGGTCTCTTGAAGATCATGTGGGACGCGGCTAGGTTGCCTCGGCAACGGCTGGCCCAGCCCTGTCCATGGAAGCCCCACAGACCTTCTAATGTACAAGGAGGAAGGGAGGGGTGGAGGGATATGGCGGGGGATGGGAGAGGCACTGGCAGTCTGTGACAGTGGGCATACCACACACTTTTTCTGGCAGAGATTTCTTCTCTTTTTTTCATTCAGTCTACAGGCTGCATACAAAAAAAAAAGAACATATCATATACACCCAACAAGGACCAGCGATGTACTGGTACATCACTGGACTTTGAATGGTTATACCAGGATGATGCCTACAGCGATTGCACCATGCATGTGAGGTATCGGCGTGAACGTCAGATCCAGGGCAGTAATTCTAACACTAGACCTCCTCTGTAAATCTAAAATGGTAGTTTTAAAGGCTTTTAAAGCGTTGCCAATGGATATTAAAAACGTATGCAGATTCTCGCCATTGCAAGGGGCATGCACAGTCTTAAAGCATGTCATGTTTGGTATCCATTTACTCGGTATACCATTATCTTTTATATTTTACCAAATAATTGGTCAATATATTGTGTTTTTGTACATTAAAAGTAAAAAAAGTGTATTTTTTTTTTTTTATTTGCTTTGAAAAATTGTTATGCAAGTACTATGTGCCATAAAAAATTGCAGCACCCACCATTTTATTCACTAGGGTGTCTGCTTTAAAAAAAATATATAATGTTTGGGGGTTCAAATTAATTTCCTAGCAAAAAATACAGATTTTTTTCATGTGAACAAAAAGTTTCATTAAAGGCTTGGTCTTCAGGTGGTTAGAAGAGTGAGTGATGTGTGGCATAAACTACTAATGCTGGGCATAGAATGCCCCCACCCCCCCAAAACGACCCCTTTTTGGAAAGTAGACACCCCAAACTATTTTCTGAGAGGCATGTTGAATCAATAGAAGAATTTATTTTTTTACCACAAGTTTTTGGAAAATGACAAAAAAAAAATTTTTTTTTTACACAAAATTGTCACTTAAATGATTTACTGCTCACACAAGCCATGGGTATATGTGGAATTACTCCCCAAAATACATTCTGCTACTTCTCCCGAGTATGGGGGTACCACGTGTGAGAGACATTTTGGCAGTCTAGCCAAGTACAGGACCCCAAAATCCAATAAGCACCTTCAGGCTTTTAAAGGACTTTATTTCCTCATTACACTTCCAGACTACCTATCACAGTTTCGGAGGCCCTGAAATTTCAGGATAGCACCTAACCCCCCCCCCTCCCCAAATGACCCCTTTTTTGGAAAGTAGCCACTCCAAGGAATTTGATAAGAAGCATGGTGAGTATTTTCCAGATCTCATTTGTTGCCACAGGTTTTTGGAAAATGAAGAAAAAAAACAAATTTTTTTATATTTCAAAACCTTGTAAGAAAAAATGAGATCTGCAAAATACTCACCATGCCTCTTTTTAAATTCCTTGGGGTGTCTTCTTTCCAGAAAGGGGTCATTTTTGGGGGGGGGGGGGGGGGTTGGTGCTATCCTGGCATTTCAGGGCCTCCGAAACTGTGATAGGTAGTGAGGAAGTTACACACCTTCAGGCTTTCAAAGTGGTCATTGGATTCCAGGCCCCTGTATGTGGCTAGGCTCCCAAAAAGTCTCACACATGTGGTATCCCCATACTCGATAGAAGTAGCATAATGTATTTTGGGGTGTAATTCCACATACAGTGAGGAACAGAAGTATTTCAACACCCTGAGATTTTGCAAGTTCTCCCACTTAGAAACCATGGAGAGGTCTTAAATTCACCTTGTAGGTGCATTCCCACTCTGAGAGACCAAATTAAAAAAAAAATTCAGGAAATCACATTGTATGATTTTTAAAGAATGTATTTGTCTCGCACTGCTGAACAGAAGTATTTGAACCCCTGAGAAGATCCGTGTTAATATTTGGTACAGAAGCCTTTGTCTGCAATTACAGAGGTCAGACGTTTCCTGTAGTTCCTGACCAGGTTTGCACTGCAACAGGGATTTTGGCCGACTCCTCCACACAGATCTCCTCTAGATCTGTCAGGTTTTGGGGCTGTCACTGAGCAACATTGAGTTTCAGCTCCCTCCAAAGATGTTCTATTGGATTTAGTTCTGGAGACTGGCTAGGCCACTCCAGAACCTTGATATGCTTCTTACGGAGCCGCTCCTTGGTTCTCCTGGCTGTGTGCTTCGGGTCGTTGGTCATTTTGGAAGACACAGCCACGACCCATCTTCAATGCTCTGACTGAGGGAAGGAGGTTGTTGCTCACAATCTCACAATAAATGGCCCCATTCATCCTCTCCTTAATACAGTGCAGTCGTCCTGTTCCCTTCACAGAAAAGCAGCCCCAAAGCATGATTTTACCACCCCCATGCTTCACAGTAGGGATGGTGTTCTTGGGATGCAACTCATCCTTCTTTTTCCTCTAAACACGACTAGTGAAGTTTAGACCAAAAAGTTATACTTTGGTCTCATCTGACCACATGACTTTCTCCCATGCCTCCTCTGGATCATCCAGATGGTCATTGGCAAACTTCAGATGGGCCTTGACATGTGATGACTTGAGCAGGGGAACCTTGAATTTGAAACCATGATGGCATAGTGTTCTACCGACAGTGACCTTTGAAACTGTGGTCCCAGCTCTCTTCATGTCATTGATCAGCTCCACCCTTGTAGTTCTGGGCTGATTCCTCACCTTTCTTATCATCAGTGATACCCCACGAGGTGAGATCTTGCATGGGGCCCCAGTCCGAGGGAGACTGACAGTTGTCTTTAGCCTCTTCCATTTTCTAACAATTGCTCTAACAGTTGATTTATTTTCACCAAGCTGCTTGGAAATTGCCCCGTAGCCCTTTCCACCCTTGTGGAGGTCCACAATTTTGTCTCTGTTGTCTTTTGACAGCTCTTTGGTCTTGCCCATGGTAGTAGTAGGCGTCTGAATGACTGTGGTGTGGACAGGTGTCTTTAAAGAGCTCAGACAGGTGCTACTAAGTTAGATTAAAGAGTGGAGTAGAGGTGGACTTTTTAAAGGCACAGTAACAGGTCTTTGAGAGCCAGAATTCTTGCTGTTTCTTAGGTGTTGAAATACTTCTGTTCAGCAGTGCGAGACAAATACATTCTTTAAAAATCATACAATGTGATTTCCTGAATTTTTTTTTTAAATTCTGTCTCTCAGAGTGGGAATGCACCTACAATGTGAATTTCAGACCCCTCCATAATTTCTAAGTGAGAGAACTTGCAACAGGCTGTTCAAATACTTTTGTTCCTTACTGTATACCCATGGCTTGTGCGAGAAATAAATCATTTAAATGACAACTTTGTGTAAAGAAAAAAAATGTTTTTGTCATTTTCCAGAAACTTGTGGAAAAAATAAATCTTACATGGACTCAATATGCCTCTCAGCAGATAGCTTAGGGTGTCTACTTTCCAAAAAGGGGTCATTTGGGGGTGTTTGTACTGTCCTGGTATTTGGGGGTGTTTGTACTGTCCTGGTATTTGGGGGTGTTTGTACTGTCCTGGTATTTGGAGGTGTTTGTACTGTCCTGGTATTTGGGGGTGTTTGTACTGTCCTGGTATTTGGGGGTGTTTGTACTGTCCTGGTATTTGGGGGTGCTTGTACTGTCCTGGTATTTGGGGGTGTTTGTACTGTCCTGATATTTGGAGGTGTTTGTACTATCCTGGTATTTGGGGGTGTTTGTACTGTCCTGGTATTTGGGGGTGTTTGTACTGTCTTGGTATTTGGAGGTGTTTGTACTGTCCTGGTATTTGGAGGTGTTTGTACTGTCCTGGTATTTGGGGGTGTTTGTACTGTCTTGGTATTTGGGGGTGTTTGTACTGTCCTGGTATTTGGGGGTGTTTGTACTGTCCTGGTATTTGGGGGTGCTTGTACTGTCCTGGTATTTGGGGGTGTTTGTACTGTCCTGGTATTTGGAGGTGTTTGTACTGTCCTGGTATTTGGGGGTGTTTGTACTATCCTGGTATTTGGGGGTGTTTGTACTGTCCTGATATTTGGAGGTGTTTGTACTATCCTGGTATTTGGGGGTGTTTGTACTGTCCTGGTATTTGGGGGTGTTTGTACTGTCTTGGTATTTGGAGGTGTTTGTACTGTCCTGGTATTTGGAGGTGTTTGTACTGTCCTGGTATTTGGGGGTGTTTGTACTGTCTTGGTATTTGGGGGTGTTTGTACTGTCCTGGTATTTGGGGGTGTTTGTACTGTCCTGGTATTTGGGGGTGCTTGTACTGTCCTGGTATTTGGGGGTGTTTGTACTGTCCTGGTATTTGGGGGGTGTTTGTACTGTCCTGGTATTTGGGGGTGTTTGTACTGTCCTGGTATTTGGGGGTGTTTGTACTGTCCTGGTATTTGGGGGGTGTTTGTACTGTCCTGGTATTTGGGGGTGTTTGTACTGTCCTGGTATTTGGGGGGTGTTTGTACTGTCCTGGTATTTGGGGGTGCTTGTACTGTCCTGGTATTTGGGGATGTTTGTACTCTCCTGGTATTTGGGGATGTTTGTACTCTCCTGGTATTTGGGGGTGTTTGTACTCTTCTGGTATTTGGGGGTGTTTGTACTGTCCTGGTATTTTAGCACCTCAAGAAATGTGATGAGCAGTCAGTAAGTAAAAGCTGTGTAAATTCCATTATCTCTCCCATAGTTTGTAGACACTATAACTTTCACACAAAGCAATCAATATACACTTACTGGGGTTTTTAACCAAAAACATGTAGCAGAATACATTTTGGCCTAAATTTATGAAGAAATTTTAGTTTTTTTGGATATTTTTTATGACCGATATGAGAAAATAATGTTTTTTTCTTCAAATTTTTTCTGTTTATAGTGCCAAAAATAAAAAGTGTACAGGTGATCAAATACCACCAAAAGAAAGCTCTATTTGTGTGAAAAAAGGACATACATTTCATTTATGTACCGTATTGCATGACCGCGCAATTGTCCATTAAACTAGCGCAGCGCTGTATAGCAAACAAATGGCATAAATTACAGTATCTATACCATAGATTGTAGACGCTATAACTTTCACACAAAGCATCACAATTTTTGGTCTTTTTTTGTTTATAGCATGAAAAATAAAAAGCACACAGGTGATCAAATACCACCGAAAGAAAGCTCTATTTGTGTGAAAAAAAGGACGTAGATTTCGTTTGGGTGCAGCATTGCATGACCGCGCAATTATCAGTTGAATTAGTGCAGCACTGAGTAGCAAAAAGAGGCGTGGTCATTAAGGGGGGTAAATCCTCAGGAAGGCGAGTGGTTAATGATGTTTTACAGTATTGCCCCTTTCTGAACTTGCTATAAAAGGTCTTAATGGCAGCTTCCACTTCCATACCACCTTTCACTATAACTTGGTGAAGAATTTTGCCTAGTCACCTGACATAGTCTGACAGCTTCTCATTCTCTTGTTGTCAGGTATGTTTGGAGAGATATATCAACTCAGTACTCAATTTTTGGCTCTCACATAGATTTCTCGAAGAGCCTCCAGGCATTCCGGTGCAGTGCATCTTATTCTTTAGATTCCAGATTGTGTCTGAATCTGGACCCTGTAGGCTCTTGATCACTCTCCGACTCTTGACATTGTCAGTCACTTCCCACTCCTCGATGGCTTGAATTGAAGACCTTCTAATAGCTTCCCAAACTCAGCCACAAGAGAAGCTGAGACCTTTAAAGGTCATGGCAGGAGAGGAGATGGCTACTTTTGGGTCAGATGTGGCTCGCCCAGAGCTTTCTGGATTTGGTCTTGGTCTGCCTAATTGGATTAACCGGGCTTCAATTGAATTGCCAGTTGGAGTCTTCCCTCTTGCAGCACAGCAGGAATCCCTTTCTTCCATTCTGTCAGGACACAGGTGTGACGAGTGTATGGATTTGTCTTCACATTTAAGGATGAATACTTGTTGGCCAGGGACCAACGCTACTGGTGTCTGTCACACCTGTTCTTCAGACCATGTGCCCCCAGGTACACTATACCAATCACCACACAGTTCCAGTTAGGCATTTTGTTCTTTGTACCACTTATCAGCTGCTGTGGGCTCCATGGTTAACTTCTTCTCTCATTAAATGACTTACTGGCACATACAGCAGAGGAATCCTGGACCAGCCCCCACATGTAGTGCCTCACCCTCAGGAGCCAATGATTGATTTTGGTGCTCTGCTCTTGTTTAGCCCTATGTGAGGCCTCAGTCCCACTGACACCACCAGTTTATCTTTCTGTGAACCTTAACAAGCACACAAGAATTAGACTTACAACTCTATGAAAGAATAATAGAATGTATTGAAAAGTTAAAGTCAACCAGCATAAACATAATAATGAGCACACAATTAGATTCACAGGGTCCCTTGCAGAGATTTTAAATTCCAGCATATACTGTGATCCCCAACGGCATAAGCAGTAGCTCTCTATATGAGATGATTTGCCCCAAGTGACCACAAAAGTAATAACAGAGATCAGGCTATGCCACTTGAGAGCTCTCAGACAAGGGGACTAGGGTTAGTCCTGAGGAGAAGAATTTAAAGTTAAACACAAGTCTGCCTTCAGGATAAAGTTGTCTAACTATAGTCCTTAAAGTGAACCTTCTACCGGCTAGGTTGGGGCCCTTGAAGACATTGGGAGAAGGACATGTCAACTTCTTGCAAGTGGACACCATCAAAGGCTCAGACTAACTGTAGGTCTGTGACCCACTCACCACTCTCTCTATCTGGAATCCTCCTGTAACAGTTGGCTGAAGTGTTGGAGGGGCCCTCCTTTATTTGCTGACTCTTACTTGTGGCAGGAAAGATGACAACACTCTGGCAGTTCACCTTTGTGATTCCTTAAGTGGGTCTGAATAGCAGCAGCCTGGTTCACAGACTGGAGATCCAGAAAGGGTACTGGAACAGGTGATGGCGCAACAAAGCCTAGCTTACTTGAGCTTGCTGGGTCAGGGTACATCAGTGATCAGCATACTGCAGATCAGCAGCTCTTGCCACTCCCAGCGAGACATAGCACAGTCTTTTTTCAGCCACTGCTTGGTGTTCTCCACATCTGCCTTACTCTTTAATGGACTTTTCTATTCTTAAAACGTCTCCTGATCTCAGGCATCACTGGATACTGTAGTCAATGGCAATGATTCTAATCCCCCTCCAAACTACATCTCCCAGAATGCTGCAGCCCAAAGACAATCACAAGCTAAAAAGCACACCTCCTGCTGCTGCCATCTCATGGATGAAAGGGAGTCCTGCAGCGCCAGTAACATTACTTTCTGCTACATCCCCACAACATTTAACACATCCCCTTTTAGTTGGTGTCAGGGATCGCGGTGGCGCACGGGTCTGCGCATGCATAGAACGCCGATGCGCATTAGCCGGCGGGCACTAGGGCATAGGCAACCGCGGCAACAGCGGCAGCCGCGCATGCACGCTCGCGATCGCGGACGCGCGCCTGGCACCAATGATAGCACAGGGCGCACTATTTAAACCAGTCCTATGCATCCCCAAGTTGCTGTATGGTCTTGTTCCTGTGTTCCTGCTCGTTTCTGTCTAGTGATTGCCTTGTTGCCGACCCAGCCTGACCCTGATCCTGTTGACCGTCTCCTGCTCTGACCTTTGGCTCGTTCTGACTATTCTCTGCCTGATCCTGATTGTTTGACCTCCTGTTACTGAACCTGGCCTGTGACCCGTTATCCTTTTGCCTGCTGCTCTGTACCATCTGCGTCCGCTGTTACCGACCTGGCATGTCTGATTACGCTACCACCTCTTCACATCTGGCTCTCACCTGCCACTTGCCACTGGTGACTACCTCTACCACAGCTGGTTGTACTCGGGGGTCGCGACCTGGTCTCAGGCTGCTTCAAGTCCATCCCCACCATCAGGGCTCTGGTGAACCAGCAGACTGAGGCTTAGACTCCGCGCCCTGGGGAATTCAGGCCTGTGGGTCGCTAGAGGCTACCGCCAGTCGGCTCCTGACAGTTGCACTGTCATTTGCAACTGAGGGAGGAGTCAGGAAATATTTCCCCAGTTTAGTTGGTACCAGTTATCATTTAGAGAAAATGTTTTTAGACATTCTAGCTCTCCACTTGGACCCGTCCTCTTGTTCCACAATGGTATTAAACTCCTCCTCTGATGCTAAAAGCTTGTGATAGCCTATTGGGAGAATTAACTTTCTGGGTATAAGATGCAAAAATGGTTCCCCCAGAGCCCAGGTAACACACTAGTTTTCAAAAGCTGTCATAGCACATAGACCTGTGGCCTTTCAATAAATTATTTACTGTAGATAGTGTGAGATTTGTTACCAGTGAAATAATTCTGCCTGAGCCATGTCTAATTTCTCTCTCCTCTCTCCTCATCCCCTTAATAAAATGATGTACCCTATGCAGGCACTTGTTTAACCACCACACAGAGGTACGTTGTTTCGTCAAGACCCTTGTTCCAGCAGGGCAGCGTCTGTGCCCAGAGCAGCCACCCCTTCTTCCTACCCCTTGTAACGGCCCTGCCTGCTGTCGCTTGCTATGGGGGCACTTGTGTGGGCCTGCTCCCAAGCTAGCTCTGTGTGTCAATAGACATCTCATGGCCTGTGATTGACAGCAGTGGGAGCCAATGGTAAGTATAAGGAGGGGGCTGGGGAGCTGCATGCAGAAAGTTTTGTACCTTAATGCATAGAATGCCTTAAAGTAAGAAACCTTCACCCTTTAGAACCACTTTCACCATACAATGATCTGCTGGAAGCTCTGTCTGTAACACCACGGGTCCCTATGAAGTGTCTCTGCCAGGTTTTATGGATGGAATGTAGCCGAGATATGGAGTCACATGTCTGCCATGCTCCATCACATGTACCGTAGGTGTCCCCTTTTGTCAGGTTTTAATTCTCACCAAGTCCTAGCTGTGGAAATTTCCCTTTATATCCTGCCTTTGAGAGAATGATGATTGGGAAATAAAGAGAAAGGTAATCACTCCTACAGGGACATGGACAGCATTGAAAACTATTTTTTTCATACAGTATAGACCAGGGTTTCTCAACCAGGGTTCCATGGAACCACAAGGTTCCTTCAAAGGTTGAGCAATGTGCAATTGCTGCCTATCAGATAAGTTCCCACTGACACCACTTATCTTTAGCTATCTGTAAGGGGGGGGGGTTCTTCCCAATGACCTCAGGTGTAAGGAGCATTCTTCCCACTGACCATCACACCAATGTATCATGAGTTGTAGATATAGTCATTTTTATCCGGGGTTCCCTGAGACTGGAAAGTTTCTTAAATAGTACTTCTATGTTGAAAAGGTTGAGAAAGGCTGGTGTAGACAATACTGAAATGTTTTAGTGCTTTGCCCCTGTTGGGGAGTTTTCTGAATATTGTGTTCCGATAAGCATTGCTAATGAAATAGAGAGTAAAGGTAAATTGGTGAGAACATTTTGAAACAGCTAGAAAGACTGCAGAAAGGATCTACCAATCCTGTACAACGGAGTGCTAAGGGGTTCAATAATTCTGTACCAATACAGATCCTAATCAGCATGTCCCTCCAACTCATTAAACTCCATAGCTCATTCTAATGACCAATTTTTGTTGTGGGTTTTCCCTAGAAGAGTGGGTCTTGTGTCCAAACACCCAACAAATCAAATCATATATGACTCATTCGCCCCTATTGGACATCCCCACCCTGGGATGCAAAGTATTTTACTAGAAAAAATATATATATTTAGGGAAATATATCTTATAATTTAATAATTATAATTCTGAACTACTGAAGGTGTACTGAGTAAGAAATATAAGAATAAACCAACTTTGTTAGATCAGCTACACTGCTGGATATAGATTTCATATTTTCAGATTGATGTTACTGTTACCGTTCTTTGTTCTGTAGTGTAAATCGGTCTCAGTCCATGTTTCTATTCTTCCCTTCTTTGTTCTGTAGTGTAAATCGGTCTCAGTCCATGTTTCTATTCTTCCCTTCTTGTTCTGTAGAGTAAATCGGTCTCAGTCGATGTTTCTATTCTTCCCTTCTTTGTTCTGTAGTGTAAATCGGTCTCAGTCGATGTTTCTATTCTTCCCTTCTTTGTTCTGTAGTGTAAATCGGTCTCAGTCGATGTTTCTATTCTTCCGTTCTTTGTTCTGTAGTGTAAATCGGTCTCAGTCAATGTTTCTATTCTTCCGTTCTTTGTTCTGTAGTGTAAATCGGTCTCAGTCGATGTTTCTATTCTTCCCTTCTTTGTTCTGTAGTGTAAATCGGTCTCAGTCGATGTTTCTATTTTTCCCTTCTTTGTTCTGTAGTGTAAATCGGTCTCAGTCGATGTGTATAAAGTTCTGGTGATTGTGTCTCCTCCTGGGCAGATCTGCCGGTGACTGAGAGGATCTGCTGTGTGACATGAGATGTTCTCTGCTCCTCTGTGTCTGTTACCTGCTCATCCTCATCCTTCACATCACATACTATGGCATCGTATTGACCTGGAGATCAGCACCTCATTGTAGACTTAACATGCAAAAGCCATTGTTTGAGTATGAATATTACCAGAAGGGAGACGTGATTATCGGAGGACTGATTTCTGCTCACTTTACTAGTCAATTTCAGACAAATTTAACTGAAGGCAGTATTTCTAATTCAGTTGTATGCTTCTCTTATTGTTACCTGTAAGTCTCTTTTCATCATCTTTGCTCTGTCTGTATGACTCAACAAAGAGAAAATATAATGCTTTGTCTTCATTTTCACTGTAATATTTTATGAAAATGTACAAATGTTTCTAATGATGTTTTATACATTTTCTGATTACTTGATTCCAGTCTGTGTTTCACCAAAAAATAAATGTGATAACTATGGCTTGCATAATACTTTGTCTTCAGGCCGTGCCTATTGACAGCTCCAGCAGAATGAAAATCTTGATGGCTCTCTTTCTGCCAGGGTGTATGGGGTGTACAGGATGTATGGGGTGTACACAATGTATTGGGATGTACGGGGATGTACGAGGTGTACGAGATGTGTGGGATGTATGGGGATATATGGGATGTATGGGATGGAGGAGGTGTACGAGATGTATGGGATGTACGGGGATGTACGGGGATGTATGGGATGTACGAGGTGTGTGGGATGTATGGAGTGTACAGGATGTACGCTGTGTACACAATGTATGGGGATGTATGGGATGTACGAGGTGTACAAGATGTAGGGGGATGTATGGGATGTACGAGGTGTACGGGATGTATGGGATGTACGGGATGTACGGGGTAGGGGCGGACTGACCATTCGAGCACTCAGGCACTGCCAGGGGGCCTGGGGTCAGTAGGGGGTCCCATGAAATGCCCCTGGTACTTTTTATAGGCTTTTTTTGGGTGTGCTTTGAGTGTGGCCAAGGACTCAGAGGCCCCATGATCCCCTATTGTCTGGGAGCCCCATGAGTTGTCAGTCCGCCCCTGGTACAGGGTGTACAGGATGTACGGGGTGTACATGATGTATGGGATCTACGGGGTGTACGGGAATGTATGGGATGTACGAGGTGTACGAGATGTATGGGATGTACGGGATGTATGCGATGTATGGGATGTACGGGGATGTATGAAGTGTATGGTATGTACAAGGTGCACAGGATGTATGGGCTGTATGGGGTGTGCAGGATGTACAGGGGTCTATGGGGTGTATGGGATGCACGAGGTGTACAAGGTGTATGGGATGTACAGGGTGTATGGGGATGTATGGGCTGTATGGGGTGTATAGGGTTGTATGAGGTATATGGGATGTACAAGGTGTACGAGGTGTATGGGATGTACGGGGTGTACACGATGTATGGGATGTACTATGGGAATATATGGGGATGTACAGGGTGTATGGGGATGTATGGGGTGTATAGGATGTATGGGATGTATGGGGTATATGGAATGACCTGGGATGTACAGGGTGTATGGGATGTATGGGGTGTATAGGGTGTATGGGGTGTATGGGATGTATGGGATATATGGGATGTATGGGGTATATGGGATGACCTGGGATGTACAGGGTGTATGGGATGTACGGGGTGTATGGGATGTACGGGGTGTATGGGGTGTACGGGGTGTATGGGATGTACGGGGTGTATGGGATGTACGGGGTGTATTGGATGTACGGGGTGTACGGGATGTACGGGGTGTATGGGGTGTACGGGATGTACGGGATGTATGGGATGTACAGGGTGTATGGGATGTACAGGGTGTATGGGATGTACGGGGGTGTATGGGATGTACAGGGTGTATGGGATGTACGGGATGTACGGGGGTGTATGGGATGTACAGGGTGTATGGGATGTACGGGATGTACAGGGTGTATGGGATGTACAGGATGTACGGGGTGTATGGGATGTACGGGGTGTATGGGATGTACGGGGTGTATTGGATGTACGGGGTGTACGGGATGTACGGGGTGTATGGGGTGTACGGGATGTACGGGATGTATGGGATGTACAGGGTGTATGGGGTGTATGGGGTGTACGGGATGTACGGGATGTATGGGATGTACAGGGTGTATGGGATGTACAGGGTGTATGGGATGTACGGGATGTACGGGGGTGTATGGGATGTACAGGGTGTATGGGATGTACGGGATGTACGGGGGTGTATGGGATGTACAGGGTGTATGGGATGTACGGGATGTACAGGGTGTATGGGATGTACAGGATGTACGGGGTGTATGGGATGTACGGGGTGTATTGGATGTACGGGGTGTATGGGGTGTACGGGATGTATGGGGTGTATGGGGTGTACGGGATGTATGGGATGTATGGGATGTACAGGGTGTATGGGATGTACGGGATGTACGGGGGTGTATGGGATGTATGGGGTGTACTGGATGTATGAGATACAAGCAGATATACTGACAGGAAGAATGAATGAACTACCATGGAGCTGTGAGTTCATTGAGGACTACGAGCCGACAGCCACTAAGGATTTTAGGACTTGTAGTCTCTCCTTCACAGAGGACTGTAAATGAGAAATGCGGCCAGGTGGGCAGGGCCCCGCATGGGCATGTTTTTTTTTTTAAATTTGACAGCTAGGGAGGGGGGAGAGGATCCCCTGGTGGCTGTCACAGTGGGGATTGGGGGGTGCGGGGCCAGTCTGATCATTACATGTTACATGTTACCCCCTGAATATGGCTGTAACATGTTACAAAAGGGGAACTTATCCTTTAACACTGTTTTCCTTAATAAATGTCAGTGCTGCTGTCTCAGTTTTTGTCCATCACTGAAATGCGTCACTTCAGAGGAAGGATTAAAAACCTGCACTACTCTACAATACCTGGTTATGTAGAACAAATACATGATGTGAGGTCAGGGGTGGACTGACAACTCATGGGGCCCCCAGGCAATAGGGAATCATGGGGCCCCTGTGTCCTTGCCCACATTCAAAAAAGCCTATAAAAAAGGTACCAGGGCATTTTATGGGGCCCCCTACTGACCCCGGGCCCTCGGGCAGTGCCCAAGTGACTGAATGGTCAGTCCGCCCCTGGGTGAGGTCTAATAGAACAAACTTACACATGAGTGCATGCCTTAACAAAATAAATATTACTGCAAAATAATAGTGCAAAAAAACCCCACACTAGTCTATTAAAAGTCTTCAGCATCAACAAAAACTGAACCCATCTTCCACAAGGCCATGGAAATTATTCTGCACAAAAATGTGTTCACTCCTCCACCATGAGCTCAAGAGGACAAACTCTCCCTCCTTGGTAGGACCTTTAAATTATAAAAGGTTGGAATGGGCAGATCCCCCTTTAACCACTTCCAGTCCGGACACTTTCACCCCCTTCCAGTCCAGACACTTTCCCCCCTTCCAGTCCGGACACTTTCCCCCCCTTCCAGTCCGGACACTTTCCCCCCCTTCCAGTCCGGACACTTTCACCCCCTTCCAGTCCAGACACTTTCCCCCCTTCCAGTCCAGACACTTTCCCCCCTTCCAGTCCGGACACTTTCCCCCCCTTCCAGTCCGGACACTTTCACCACCTTCCGGTCTGGACACTTTCCCCCCCTTCCAGTCCGGACACTTTCACCACCTTCCGGTCTGGACACTTTCACCCCCTTCCAGTCCGGACACTTCCTCCCCTTCCAGTCCAGACACTTTCCCCCCCTTCCAGTCCGGACACTTTCCCCCCCTTCCAGTCCGGACACTTTCCCCCCCTTCCAGTCCGGACACTTTCACCCCCTTCCAGTCCGGACACTTCCCCCCCTTCCAGTCCGGACACTTTTCCCCCTTCCAGTCCGGACACTTTCACCACCTTCCAGTCCGGACACTTTCCCCCCCCTTCCAGTCCGGACACTTTCCCCCCCTTCCAGTCCGGACACTTTTTAGTAAAAAATAAAATAACCCAAATTAGGTTATAACCAAAAATTATAATTTTTCTAATTTTTTTTACATTTTTATTTTATTTTTTTATATTATTATTTATGTTTTTTTTTTTTACATACTGTCACCCTAGCAGTACAGTTTCACCATAGTGACACTGTACTACTTGTGGGGGGCAATGAAGATTTTTTTTTCACTGATTGCTTTTACACCCATAAAGGCTGTAAAAGCAATCATTTCTCCTTCTCTCTGGCTGCATTCCTGCAGCCATTGAGAAATACTGTGTGAGCTGTGATTGGTCACAGCTTGTCACATTGTACAAGGCTGTTGTAAATGGTACTGTACCATGTGATCTCTGTGATCATTCACAGATTTCACAACTAGTAAGCAATGATGTCAGAAGTGACATCTTGCTTGCTACTCTTCATGTGATCACTGATTGGCCAATCAATGATCACATGATCGGGACCTCACACAGAGGTCCCATACAGCGATCGGTGTTCTGCTGTGTCCACCGCAGTACTGCGCGCACAACCAGGGTGGACGTTTATAAACGGCCACCCGCCCCTGCACCGCTCCCGTCCGGCCGTCCGGCCGTTTTTGTACATGGGCCGGACGGGAAGTGGTTAATTAGCCGGGATAAGCTGCACTAGAGGGTTGAAGGTCTTCCCTATCATCAGGGCCAGCTCCAGGGAACATGTACAGCATTGCCACTCAACCATAGTGCTCTCTATTGAATTCTTAAAACCAGATTTTTTATTAAAAATCCACTCAAAATCCAAGGAGCACCTTTGGCCTTTAAAGGAACATAAACTACGCATGTCATTTCCTGACTACCTTTCACATTGGTGGAAGCACTGGAGCACCAGGACAGAGGAAACACCTACAAAATTACCCCATTTTGGAAAGCAAATGTCAGGTTTCTTGTTCAAATATTTTATTGTTTTAACATGAAACAACACAAAATGATAAGTAAGGATGTGGGGCTTTGAAGGTGTACAGTAACTGCACAATAGAATTTCCCATTAATACAAGGTCAGGCATTACTAACATAAGTAGCTATCAACTGGCAATTGAGGCCTAACAAGAAGGGGAGGGGGAAGGGGAAGGGGAGGGAAGATGGATAGGGGCGCACGGCTCCACAGAAAGCGGAAAAGGAAGGGAACCGCAGTATTGGTAAGGAATGGTACTAGTAAAGCAAAGGACATAGGTTACGGATTGAGAAGGGAGTCATCAAAATTGGATGGGAGGAAATGCTCTACCCAGGGATTCCAAATCTTCTTAAACTTGGGGATGGAATCTAGAATAGTGGCTTCTATTTTCGCGTGAATCATCGCCCGAGTGACCCTGTTCGTAACTGCAGTCATACTCAGCGAGGGAGATTTCCCTGACTTACCAATAACCTGCTTGGCTGCAGTGGTGACTTGTAAAATGAGTTTGAAATTTGCCTTTGTGATGTCCGGAGGTCGCAGGTTGAGAAGCGCAACCAATGGACTTGGTTGGAGGGTTATGGCACTGAGTGTAGATAGTATTCTAAAAACCTCCACCTCCAAAATGCTCGGACGATTGGGCAATCCCACCAAATATGAAAAAATGTACCCAGGTCTGCGCAGCCCCTGAAACAAGCTGAGGGGTAACCAGGGGCAAATTTTGCAATTCTAGCTGGGACTAGGTACCAGCAGGTCAGGACTTTGTAGTTGGTCTCCAGGGCTACAATATTCTGCGATAAACAAATGAGGTCCCAATCTGAAGGGTCAATTTGCCGGCCTAAATCCACTTCCCATTTATTTGTATACAAGGGTAACAATGGCACGGTTGAGGTTGTGAAGAGGGAATATAAATAGGTAATGAGGCCCCGTCTATGGGGGACCCTGAGACAAGCTCGCTCAAAAGGAGACAAAGTAGATACTGGGTTGGTAGCCATTGCGTATGGAGCAAAGAAATGTTTCAACTGCAGATACCTGAATAACTCAGAGGTAGGGAGGTTATGGCACTCACATAGTGAGACAAAGGATTTAAATTTATTCCTAAACACGAAGTGTCGTGTCTGGGTGAGACCAGCCGTAGACCAATGAGCAAAGACATGTGGTGCAGACCAGGCTGGGGGGGAGGCTGGATTTCGAAGGTATGAAAGGAGGGGATTATGTGGTGATTGTAGGAGATAGCGGGACTTCAATTTATCCCAAAGGAACAAGATGTAACGGAACCGGAACCCAGACCGCACTGAGTTTTTCCGTTATAGCACAACTTCCCCTGTCCGAACACCATCCACGGACCACGCCCTTGAAATCCCTCAGGAAAATAGACAGCACCCAGCTGTTAAAACAGAAAGCCAACTCTCTATTTTAACACAAAACACAGAATATATACAGAGGGCGGGGAAACACAACCAGGAACAGGAAATACATCATCAGCCCGCCCTATCAGTGGGAAGGGCTACAGGGAACCACCCCAACCAACCCAAGACACAGAACAATGGGATGCAGCCATGCGGCAAAGGACATTGACCAACCCCCACACCAATACACAAACAGTACATCCCATAATAGTTTGCTGGACAGGAAGGCACAGCACCATGGGGGGGGAGCACATGGCAAACAAACAATGGACAGCCATGTGGCCTAGACAAAGGACAACACACAAATGCACAATACTGGGACATTCACATGTACACCCTGTACCCTTAAACAGGCACAGGGTGGGTTAAACATAATGATTTGGGGAGATGATACAGGGGTCCCCCCACCCCCAAAAGTCACTCCCGTCACACAAGAAATGTGAGGTGATGGGATTCTCAATCGTGCGGCGGTCAACACTTCTCAGCCAAAGAAGGTTTGCTGTAGAAAAGGGGTCGCACGCAATGGATTCAAGAATAACCCACTGCGGGGTTTCGTAGGTAGCGTGATATTTTTGCAGTTGTGCCATATGCGCCGCTTGGTAATACTTGCTAATGTCAGGAAGGCCCAGACCGCCATAGAGTTTGGATCAGGATAGAGTAGAGCAAGGAACACGGTGGTGGGTGGACTTTGCCCCAAACATAGGAGGAAATGTGGCGCTGCAAGACGCGAAGGTAATGGGTGGGTACTGGGATAGGGAGAACTCTGAAGAGGTAAAGGATTTTGGAAAGGATCGACAACAGCTATACTGCCTAGCCAAACTATTGGAAGGGAGGACCATTTGGTCATAAGTGCCATTAGATGAGCCAGCATAGGGATGTAGTTAGCGGTATAGAGACCTGAGATATGCAGAGTTTGTGTTATACCCAAAAAGGGAACAAAACCTTGCGACCATGAGAACGGCAGTATCAGTTTTAGGTGAGTAAGCTCGTTAGGTGAGAGCGAGATATTGAGCGCCAGTGACTTCTGGGGAATAATTTGAAGACCAGAGAGCATGCCAATCCTATCAAGTAGGCAAAAAAGGGTAGGTGTGGATGTTAAGGGAGAGGTGAGAAAAAGTAGGATGTCATCTGCAAATAGGCACAGTTTATGTGAAGTGCCTCCTATCTCAAGTCCACGGATATCCGGGTCAGTCCTAATCAATAGGGCCAGCGGTTCTATAGCTAGTGCGAAAAGCAGGGGGGATAGAGGACAGCCTTGTCTGGTGCCATGTAAAATTGGAAAATGAGCAGATCGGTGTCCTAGGTATTTAATTCTGGCCGAAGGGCCCTGGTAGAGAGAGAAGATCCAAGTTAAGAAATGCGGGCCAAAACCCCAACGGTGTAGAATGTAGTGTATTTACGGCCACGAGACAGTGTCAAATGCTTTCCGTATGTCCAAGGACAAGAAGCAAGCAGGGATATTGCGAGACATGGCTAAGTGTGCTAAAAGGGATGCACGTCTGAAATTGTCCCCCACTTGTCGGGTTGGTATGAAGCCAACCTGATCATTGTGGATTAGGGATCCAATGCATGTATTGAGACGAGTAGATACAATTTTGGCTAACAGTTTAACATTTACATTAAGGAGGGAAATTGGTGTGTAATTGGACCATTGCGTGTCATCCGAGTTCGGCTTGGGAATCATAGAAATGTTGGCTTGCACTGTATCTGAGCTAAAGGTATGACCCGAAAGTATGGCGTTAAACGCATTTGTCAAAACAGGAGTGAGTATGGGGGCAAACGTTTTATAATACATGGCTGAAAAGACATGGGCATTTGTGGGGTTTAAGGAATTAATAACATTTAAGGTTTTAGACTGCTGAAATAGGTCGTTCCAGCGCTGCAAGTTGATTTTCGGCCAATTTTGGGAAAGGAAGGGAAGCAAAAAGGGCTTCGGCCTGGGAAGAGTCAAAGGGTGTGGAGGCAGAATAAAGACATGAGAGATGCTTGTGGAAGGTTTGCAGAATCCGTTCAGAGTTGCTGGTGAAATTTGTAGATGAGGTCCGTAACTGTTATGATCCGCCAGGTGGTGCCTCTGGCAGCCCACTGGACAGACCTACCTAAAGCGTGGAATCTAAGTCCCGGTCTGTGCTTTCACCAGGGCCCCTGATGGTGGGGATGGACTTATAACAGACCAGGGCCAGGTCACAACCTCCGAGCAGGCCTACCAGTGGCAGAGGCAACCTCCGGGGATGTATAGGTACTGGGAGAGCCAGATGCGAGGAGGATGGCGGGACCTAGCAGGATGGGTCACGAGCAGCGGTCCCGTGGGGTAAGCGAGGTACAGAATCGGCAAGCGTGAGCCGTCGCCAGTGCGTGTGCGCCAGAAAGGGGAGTCGCCGCGATCCCTGACATTGCCCCCCCCCCATGGGTACCCTCCGGGAGCCCCACCGATCTCTCCACCGCGGGTGGCCACGAAAGAATTCCCGGATGAGCCTGGGGGCGTGAACATTCTGGATGGGCTCCCATGAGTTCTCCTCAGGGCCATAACCATTCCATTTTATCAGGAACTGCGTCTGGCCTCCCCTCTTTCGGCAACTGAGAATAGTTTCTACTTCATATTCTTCTTTTTCACCTATGGTGACTTCCTCGGGAGGTCTGGATTCGCGAGAAGGAATCCGGTCTGGATGGTTTCAGGAGAGACACATGGAACACAGGGTGTATTTTGAAGGTTTCCAGGAGCTCGAGTTCGTAGGCCACTTCGTTGATTACCCATTTAATTGAGAACGGGCCAATGTACTTCGGTCCTAGCTTCCTCGAGGGACACAGCATCTTCAAGTTGGTCGTAGCCAACCATACCTGATCCCCCGGTTGGAGCAACAAGTCTCCTCTTCTCTTCCTGTCGAACACCTTTTTACTGTCTTCTTGGGCTTTAGCGATGGCCTCCTGAATCGTCTTGTTATTGACAGAAAAGAAATGCAAGACATCTTGAGATGCTGGTACCGGATTTTCAGGCATCAGGTCGGGGAGAAATGTAGGATGATATCCGAAATTGGTAAAGAACGGGGATTGTCCCGTAGCTGAGTGGTTCGAGTTATTATAGGCAAATTCTGCAGAAGGCAACAGTGTTAGCCAGTCGTCCTGAAGGTAGGATGTGTAGCATCTTAGGTACTGTTCCATCGTTTGATTGGTCCTTTCCGTTTGCCCGTTGGTCTGAGGATGGTAAGCGGATGACAGGGACAGCTTGATTCCCAACGCTTCACATAAGGCTTTCCAGAACCTTGATGTGAACTGGACTCCCCGATCCAACACTATGTCTTCGGGAACCCCATGTAGCCTCACTACTTCCCTAATGAAAATCCGTGCAGTCTCCGGCGCCGACAGTGTCCCTTCCAGGGGCACGAAATGAGCCACCTTCGAAAAACGATCCACGCTCACCATTATTGCAGTGTAGCCTTGAGATGGTGGTACAAAATCCATGGCTATCATTTGCCAGGCCCGTTTGGGTATCGGCAACGGACGCAACAATCCCCAGGCCTTGCTTCTGGAGGGCTTGTTCCTTTGGCAGGTGGGACTGGTCTGGACGTAGCGCTCGCAGTCCTTGACCATGTTTGGCCACCAGAACGAGCGCTGCAGTAGTTCCTGAGTTTTCGTCACCCCAAAGTGCCCTGCCATTGGATGGTCGTGGCAGTGCCCCAGGACCAAAGTTTGAACTCCTTCTGGCACCACGATCCGATTTTCCTTCCAAAGCAGACCCTCGCGGTTCTGGAGGGGCGACCCAGGCGGGACTGGCAGTCCTACGGAAGCGTCAATCAGTCTGGAGCGAAGTTCCGTTTGAAGGGCGAGGAAGCTTCCGGACGGTAAGATTGTGTCAGGTAACACTGTATCGTCGGGGTCCTCAAACATGCGAGACAGAGCGTCTGGTTTCGTATTCTTAGACCCAGGTCGGTACGTTATATGAAAGACAAACCGAGAGAAGAAAAGAGCCCATCTCGCCTGGCGTGGTCTCAGTCGTTTTGCCGTTCTTAAATATTCGAGGTTTTTATGATCCGTGAATATTAGGATTGGGTGTGTGGCTCCTTCCAGGAGATACCTCCATTCTTCTAGAGCAGACTTAATGGCCAGGAGTTCCCTATTTCCAATATCATAATTTCGCTCCGCCGGTGTCAACTTCCTGGAGAAGAACGCCACAGGATGCAGTAGCTCCTTGGTACCATTGGTACCCTTGGTCCTTTGGGAAAGAACCGCTCCTACCGCGTTTTCGGAGGCGTCCACTTCCAAAATGTATGGGAGAGAAGAATCCGGATGGCAGAGAATGGGAGCAGAGGTGAACAATTTCTTGAGCGCGTCCAACGCAGTCTGAGCTTCGGGAGTCCATTTAAAGCGGATCCCTTGTTTAGTCAGTTGCGTGATTGGGGAGACCAGCCCAGAGAAGTTCCTGACAAACTTTCTATAAAAGTTCGAGAACCCGATGAAACGCTGTACCCCCCGCTTATTGGCGGGTGTTGGCCAATCTAAGATCACCGTGACTTTCTGGGGATTCATCGCGACCCCCGCGGGAGAGAGGACCAGTCCCAAGAACGTGATTTTACGCTGTTCGAAACAGCATTTTTCTGCCTTGGCGTAAAGCCCGTGTTGGCGTAAACGTTCTAAGACCCTTGCCAAATGATCCCTATGAGCCTCCAGTGAGGGTGAAAATATCAGGATGTCATCTAGGTAAACAACCATGAAGACATCGAGGAAATCACAAAAAATGTCATTGATAAAGTGTTGGAAGGTGGCCGGTGCGTTACAGAGCCCGAACGGCATCACCAAATATTCGAAATGACCGAATCTCATACGAAAAGCTGTCTTCCATTCATCCCCCTCCCTGATACGAACAAGGTTATATGCCCCCCGCAGGTCTAATTTAGTAAAAATCATCGCTGACCTTAATCTCTGGAGGAGCTCGGGAACCAGAGGTAACAGATAGCGATTTTTTACCGTGATCTTATTCAGGTCACGATAGTCTATACAGGGCCGTAACGATTTGTCCTTTTTTTCTACAAAGAACAACCCGGCCCCGGCTATGGACGTGAACGGGCGAATAAATCCCTTCCGAAGATTTTCGTCAATATACTCCCTCAAAACTCCTGATTCTAGTTCAGATAAAGGAAAAATGCGACCAAACGAGATCTCAGACCCGGGTAGGAGGTCTATGGGGCAATCGTATGAACGGTGCGGGGGAAGAATGTCTGCTCCTCGCTTACTGCACACGTCTAGGAAGTCGTGGTAGGCCGGAGGAATAACCCGAGAAAGATCTGTATCACCATCCACACACAGAAGAAACCAGGGAGCCACGGACCCTGGGACGTGGCAGTGACTCAGGCAGTATGGTGACTGAAATTGAACCGTTCCCTTCTCCCAATCAATCTGGGGGTTATGGGCCCGCAGCCAAGGAAGCCCCAGAATGATTGGAAAAAGGGGGGATGCGATGGCATCCAGACGGAGGAACTCTTGGTGATGGTCTGCCATCGTGGTAAAAATAGGAGGCGTCTCCTGATCCACCACCCCCGATTTTATGCTAGACCCATCTGCCAAAAAGATGTTAAACCCCCTTTCTTTGGTCTGGAGAGGGATTTTTTGCCGGTGAGCAAAAGTAAGATCGATGAAACAACTACATGCTCCCGAATCAATGATTGCGGACACCGTCAAGGTTCCTCCGGGGAGCTGTAAAGACACAGGTATTGCCAGGTAACTAGATTGATCACCCCTTTCTGTAGGTAAAGGAAAAAAACAGGAAGCGGACTTACTCATTTTTGCAGGACAAGAGCGCACCTGGTGACCAGCTTCCCCACAGTACAGACATAGGTTCTGCGATCGTCTCCTCTGACGTTCCTCGGCCGATAAAGTGGAATGGGCCAGTCCCAGTTGCATGGGTTCCGAGGTGTCCCCTGCTTCCGTGCTCCGGGTATGGTTCCCTGGGGTTGGAGCTGCTTCTCTCGGTGGAATCCATGCCACCCTTTTACCCTGGCTGCTCCTTTCCAGGCGACGCTCTCTCAGTCTGCGGTCAATTTGGATGATCAACTCTATCAGTTTCTCAAGAGAGTCAGGTAGGCCTACTCGTGATAATTCATCTTTTAGCGACTCAGACAGCCCGATGCGGAACTGGTGACATAATGCCGCATCGTTCCATCTGGTATCTCCCATCCAACGCCTAAAATCGTACTCATATTCTTCGGCTGCCCGGCGGCCTTGCTGTAGAGAGTATAGGGCAGCCCACTGGGGGTCGTCATATAAGACGGCCATGGCCTGAAAGAACTCAGTCACAGAATCAAGATGGGGGTCGTGCTTCTCCATCAGACGGTGAGCCCAATCCTGGGGCTCATCCTGAAAGAGAGAGATTATAAACCCCACCTTGACGGTCTCGGCGGTGAACGTGCGGGGCTGTAAGTCAAAAAATAAAGTGCATGCATTCCGGAAGGCCTGGAAGCGGCTTCGGTCTCCACGGAATCGTTCCGGCAGGGGAACGCGGGGTTCGGGAGCTAGGGGTGCGGCAACTGCTCCGGATGCTGGGGTAGCGGGTGATTCCGCAGTTGAGGGACTCGGAGCAGGAGGAGTCAGGGTGGCTAACGTCTCCATGCGGTCCTCAAGACAGGTGCAGCGGCTGTGAAAATTCTGGACGGCCTGGGTCAGAGTTGCCAGGTGCTGGCATATATCCTCTAGGAACGCCGGTCCTCTTCCTGGCTCTGTCATGGCCGCAAGGTACTGTTATGATACGCCAGGTGGTGCCTCTGGCAGCCCACTGGACAGACCTACCCAAAGCGTGGAATCTAAGTCCCGGTCTGTGCTTTCACCAGGGCCCCTGATGGTGGGGATGGACTTGTAACAGACCAGGGCCAGGTCACGACCTCCGAGCAGGCCTACCAGTGGCAGAGGCAACCTCCGGGGATGTATAGGTACCGGGAGAGCCAGATGTGAGGAGGACGGCGGGACCTAGCAGGATGGGTCACGAGCAGCGGTCCCGTGGGGTAAGCGAGGTACAGAATCGGCAAGCAAGAGTAGTCAGGTCACACGCAGGGTCAGCAGGATAAGTCAGTCCGCAGATAGGTCAAACAAGCCGAGGATCAGGAGAGGAGAAGTAGCAGAGTAGACAGGGCAATCCGAGTCAAATGCAGGAGAAGGCAGCGTAGTCAGGACAATCCGGGTCAAAGCACAGGAGAAGGCAGCATAGTCAGGGTCAATCAGGGTCAAAATGCAGGTACAGGAACTCAGGATCACAGATAGACCTTGCTGCGATTAGTGACAGTGCAGGGCATCTTTAAATATTGAGCCCTGCACTGTCATTGGCCGTCCAGAACGCGCCCCCGGGCTGTCATTGGCCGCCCGAGGCGCGCCCGTGGCTCCTACTGCGCATGCGCGGCGTCCTGTCATCTGCGGCCCGCCGGGACCTGGTGCTTGTGTCCCGGCGTGAGCTGTTGCCAGTGCGCGTGCGCCGGATGGGGAGTCGCCGCGATCCCTTACAATAACCATATGGGCTTAACAGTTTGGTCTAGCTTACAGAGAGAAAGAGCAAGAAAAGTGCCAGGTTTATTGGCTTTAGTGTAGCATTTGTGTCGAGATCTGCAGATGGAGAGCTCGGCTTGGTCTGTAAGGAAGAGATCCAGGGCTAGCTGAGAGTGCTCAAGGGCTTCTTTGTTAGTAGGGGTGGGGGATGCTTGGAAGGCGATATGGGATTGGTCATAAGCTTGTTCAAGGAGGAGGCGTTTCTGTCTCCTTTCTCTGCTCAGGTAGGAGGCTTTACTGATACAGAGTTCACGGAGTACAGGTTTGTGAGCTTCCCAATATAGGAGGGGGGAGATCTCAGGGGTTTGATTTAAGGAAAGATAATCCTTAAGCACAACTTCTATCTCCGAGCAATGAACAGGGTTAGCCAGCAGGCTTTCGTTGATGGTCCAAGAGGGATCAGGGGGAGATGGGGCCAAAGAAGCAATGGTGGTGATCACTGCACAGTGATCTGACCAGGGGATTGGAAGGATGTCGGAAGCCAAAATACGGGGGGAAGATCTGGCGGTCATAAAAATATGATCAACTCTTGAAAAAACCTTATGTGGGTGGGAGTAAAATGTGTACTGGTGTTTAGTAGGATTGATTTCCCTCCAAGAATCGACCAGTGAGTAGTGCTGCAGTATGGATTGGAAAGAGTGTTTGGGGGTGTGCGGAGAGGGGAATTGCGGGGATTTGTCTAGAAAGGGGTATACAGTTAGAGTCTCCACAGACTATGAGCGTGCCTTGTTTATGATGATCAATAACTGAGAAAAGATGGGAAAGAAATGGCAGAGGACCCTGGTTCGGAGCATAATAAGTGGCAATGGTGACCTCAAAGTCCAGCAATTGCCCAACAAGCAGAAGATAACGACCCTCTGGATCCTTAATCTCAGTATGTAACTTAAAAGGTGTTGTATGGTGAAGGGCAATTAAACCCCCCCTGCACTTAGTAGCAGCAGAGGCCGTGTAGACCTGTGGGTAGCGAGGGCCAACAAATTTGGGAATAGAGGTAGGAGTGAAATGTGTCTCATAAAGGCAGACTATATGGGCATTAAGAGACGCAAATGAGCGGAAGGCTTTGTTGCACTTCTGTGGGACGTTAAGACCCTGAACATTCAGGGTGAGAATATTTAGGGGACCCATGGGTAGAGCAAGCAGTGATTAAATAGACAATGGGGTACCATCAGGAGGGATATCTTGCGGGTTAGGCATGGGGAGAACAAGCGGATACTGAAACTAGGCACTAACGTGGAGTTGTACGTGAGAGCAAGGGTAGGGATGGGGAAAGGGAAGGGTGTTCTAGAGTAAACAAAGGAGACCATAAGGAGGCCAAGAGAAAAAGAAAAAGAAAACGGTCCCCGGGAGCACCCAGAACCCGGGTAGCCCGGGGAGCGGGTGTAGCCCAAGTGGTGTAAAAAAAACGGGACACCAAGGGGGCTAGTGGTGAGTGCACAGGTACGCAGGCGGCTAGGAAGACAGTATGCAGACAAAGGCATGTTAAAGCAATCCTGGTGGGAAAGGAAACATCAAAATCAGAGAGCATGGAGCCTGGAGAACCCCAGTGTGAGCGGCCTCAGCCAATCGGACACAGCCTCAGGGAGGCCGGAACCAAACCAACCAAGTCACCGGGACCGAGAGTCCACCATGTGAGGTAGAGGCTCAACAATAGCCCAAACATGGCTAACAATAAACCAATAAAATTCCCATCTAGGGCAGCATGTATCCTGAGCTGGTCAGACGAAGGTAAAAGGAAAATAAAAGGAGCCCAACAGACAAGTATAAAGATACAAGTGCGCAACGTCAACAGGCAGGTAGAAGGTCAACTGACTAAATCTTGCTAATAGCGACTGTGTGGGTGACAACGGTCCACCGCATGAGGAGCAGGATGGAGAATCCGAAGTGGTCGACAGGATTCAATCCATAGAATCTTGTGGAGAGGGAGCAGGAGATGAAAAGCATCCCAGCTTGTGTGTGTTAAGGTGACCATTAGAGACCCGTGGTGGCTGCGACTTCTGCGGTGAACACGACGCCGAACACCTTCTGGAAGTCTCGGACGGTGCTGCAGGAGGGAGCAGCTGGAGGTTCCGTAGCGTGTCCTGAAGCTCATCAGTAGTCTTGCATACCTGGTCACAGCTTTGATACCAGAAACGCACTGCAAAGGGGCAGCACCATTTATATGGTATACTATGTTGCTAAAGCACTAGCAAGTGCGGTTTCATGGCTCTGCGCTTGGTGATGGTAGTGGGGCAAAGGTCCTGGAACAGCTGGTAAGCATGACCTTGGAACAGGAGGGACTCTGAGTTGTGGGCGGCTTGAAGCAGTTGCTCCTTTGTTTGGAAAAAATGAAATTTAGCTATGATGTATCGCGGCGGGCCATCAGTGCGCTTTGGAGCTAGTGCCCTGTGAACCCTATCCATCTCAGGGCATTCTATCGGAATAACAGGGGGAAAGCTCTTGGAAAAGCACAGTAACTGTAGAATGAACATCAATGATTGACTCAGGGAGGCCACGAATACGCACATTGGAGCATTTGGCCCGGTTCTCAAAGTCCTCTAAGCGCTCCTGAAGTGTAGTGTTTTCGTCACGCAGCAGGTCAAGCTTATCCCCTTGCGTTTGGAGTGATGCGTCAATGTCCTCCACCCTCTGTTCTAGGTCTGCAGTGCGTTGACCCAGCTCACGGATTTTCCTGGAAAGCTTGTCAGTAATGCGGTCTGAGGTCTGTTTCAGGGCCTTACGCAGCATTGTTTCAAAGCGAGGTAGGATGTCAGGGGCAGTAAGGTGAGGTGTCGAGGCATGCATGGGGGTCACAGTGTCATCATCTGACTCACCCTCTGAAGAGCATGGGTGGCTTGGCTGCTCCGGTTGCAAGGCTGCAAGCCTGGAAGATGCTGGCTGGGTGTTGTGGTGCTTCGATGCAGCGGCTATCTTGGAGGAGGCTCGAGCTAGGGCCTCCTTTATGGGCTTTTGGGGGGCGCTGTTTGGTACTTATGTGCCCCCCTGACCATATTGACAGGTGGCCGGGGGTTACACTGGCAATCGGCGCTGCTCGTAGAGCGGTGCGGTCCGGATCACGCTGCAGTGAGGCTGTCTTCCTGGCGGCACGGAGGAGCCTCAGGGAGACATGTCCTGCGCCGTCAGCCGTGCATGCCGCAAATGTCAGGTTTGTATGGTAGTGAGTGGTAGAAATCCAACTCGGGGTTCCCAGTCTGCTTCTTCACCAAGCCCCCTGATGGTGTGGATGGACTTGCAGCAAACTGGAACCGGGTATGCCCAGCTGATGAAGCAAAGTCCACTCACATGTGCAAAGTACAGATGGAAGGAGACAGAAGAGGATCCAAAAAGATATGTCAAACTCAGGAAAATGGTAGACAAAGCTGGGGTCTGTACAGGGGTAGTAGGCACAGAATACAAGTGTTTAGAAGAAACAAAGAGAGGGCGCACGGGCCTAGTGCATTACCTTTTAAAATGAGATTTATTATAGATAGTAAGATACAAGAGAAATAAAATCAAATGGAAAGCATGTCGCAAAGGATGCAATGTTGTCCAAAACCCCTGGAAGTGGTCTGGTGGGGGACTGTAGACCTCTAGATAGCTGGTGTCTGACTCGTTTCGAGGTTGTACCTCTTCCTCAGAGCCAGTGGACACTAGGTAATGCACTAGGGCCGTGCGCCCTCTCTTTGTTTCTTATATACAGTTCTCTTTGGATTCTCCTGGTCCATTGAGGGCAGCAAGGCTTGCATTCCTTTCATACTCATGTGGGGATTTTGACATTGTGGAGTCCACTGTCCAGCGCAGGAGTACATGCATTCGGTTGCATTATTCGTCTTTACAGAATACAAGTGATACAAGGAAAACAAGAATCACAGAGAAACTAGGAAGTTGCTCAGGCAACGCCAGCTGCACTGAGCATGCCTATTGTCATGTACCTGATTGGAGACTGAAATGATGAGGTCGGCCTCACTTGTGTCACTAGCCCTGACCCCACTGGAAGTGGAACAGAGGGGGACAGTGGATGTTGTTTTCAGCTCTTGCAGTTGGAGACTTTGGAAGACTGATGGACCTCGGATTCAGGCACCGTAGTAATATGCAGGGCTGGTATGGTAGGTCACCAGGAGTGCACCAGAGTAAGACAGGAAGCTGGGATGGGGGACAGGAGCAATGTCATAGGAATAGCCGGGGTCATCAATGGGCGGATAGCGAGGTACCAAATCATAAGCAAGCCAAAGTCAGGAGCAGAGCCGAAGTCAGGAACCAGTATCATGCAGGGGAGTAATCAGTCAGGTCAGGAACAAGCCAGGTCAGCAACAAGGAAATCACACAGGAACAAGCAGAAAATGGGGAACAGCTGATTTTTTTTACATATTTGTTACACTTAAATTATTCAGATTATCAAACAAAATTTAATATTAGACAAAGATAACCCGAGTAAATACAAAAGGAAGTGTTTTAACCTCTTCAAGTCCGTACACTTTCACCCCCTTCCAGTCCAGGCCAATTTTCAGCTTTCAGCGCTATCACACTTTGAATGACAATTGCGCGGTCATGCAACACTGTACCCATATGAATTTTTAGCATTTTTTTGAGACAGATAAAGCTTTATTTTGGTGGCATTTATTCACCGCTGGGATTTTTATTTTTTTTGCTATATATTGTAAATGAAAAAGTCCAAAAATTTTGAAAAAAGTGTTTAATTTTGCAAATAAATAATCTTTCTTCATAAATCTTGGCCAACATTAATTCAGTTATCTTTTTAATAAAAAAAACACCCAAATTAGTTTATAACCCAAAATTATAATTTTAAAAAAATTACATTTTTTTTATTTTTTTTCAATTATTATTTATGGGTTTTTTTTTTTTTTTTAACATACTGTCACTTTAACAGTACAGTGTCACCATGGTGACACTGTACTACTTGTGGGGGGTTATGAAGATTTTTTTTTTTACACTGATTGCTTTTACACCCATAAAGGCTGTAAAAACAATCATTTCTCCTTCTCTCTGGCTGCATTCCTGCAGCCATTGAGGAATACTGTGAGAGCTGTGATTGGTCACAGCTTGTTACATAGTACAAGGCTGTTGTGAATAGCCCTGTACCATGTGACCTCTGTGATCATTCACAGATTTCACAACTAGTAAGCAATGATGTCAGAATTAACATATTGCTTACTACTCGTCATGTGATCACTGATTGGCCAATCAGTGATCCCATGATCGAGACCTCGCACAGAGGTCCCGTACAACGATTAGTGTTACACTGTGTGAGGACACGGCAGGCACTGGATTGTAGTGCTGCTCCCAGGGAGCACGCAGGCCGTTTATAAATGGCCACCCGCCCCTGCACTGACACCGTCCGGCTGTTTAATTTGGTTAAGTGGTTAAATTATGATTTATTTTATTAAGGAAAACAAGCTGCCTAAACCCACCTGGCCCTATGTAAAAACGTAATTGTCCCCCCCATGTTAAATCATGAATGTACTGTGAATAACCACATTTTGGGAAAGCTGAGTTACATTTGCCACACCAAGGCCTGATTACTGCCAGACCTGTTGAATCAAGAAATCACTTAAATAGACACTGTCTGACAAAGTGAAGCATGTTATAAGATCGCAAAAAACAAAACATCAAGTTGTGATCCATGATGAAATAACAGACGTGGTAACACACGTGGTCAGAATAGCACCAGTTGCACAAATCCCAATGTACACAGGACAATGTCTTTTGGGACACTGACTTATGAAGGTCGGTGCTCCCTGTGACTGTGCATGCAGCCTTGTGCTGCCATCTGTTGGCGTGTTACAAAACTAGTCTTGAAACTTTTTGTTACCTTGTAGAAGAGAAAAAAAAACAGAATAAAATAGAAATTTGAATTTTGAAATTAATACATTCAAATTAGAATTCATTGCTTTTCGATTTGGTCGAATTAAATTCAATTTGAATGAATTTGGAAAATTTCAATTTAATTCCAAAACGAATAAACTAAACAAATTGCGAAAACAAATTAAACAAAGTTAACAAAACAAAATTATTGAAACAATGACTCAAAACCTCATGCTCTATTCTATTCTATTATTTTCTATTCTGTTTCATTATTTTCTTTTATTTTCTGTTCTATTCTGTTCTGTTTTCCTCCATTCTTTTCTATTCTATTTGATTTTACTTCTGTGTTCAAATTCAATATTGTATTCGGATTAAAATTTCAGACAAAATTTTGAATTGTTGTTTTGGATTCATTTAACTTCATTACTATTGTAGTTCAGAAATTCGGATACATCTGAATCTCCGAAAAATGCTTAATTCATTTGAATTTCGATTCGGGAAAAAAACAAAAACACCTGTCTTTAATGTAAAGTAAGCAATAATCAGGAGCATGTCATGTTCAGCCCAGTGTAGGGAGTGCTGTGGTCAGAAGCAGGTAAAAAGCCAGTACGGGTGTACCTCGGTTTACCAACATCTCGGTTACCGTACTTTTCGGTTTACGAATGAAAATCCATTGAAAATAATACCTTGGTGTACAAATTTTTTATGAATGTTTTTCACAATACAGTGCCGATTTTCAAATGCAATTGCAGCATTTTTTTTTTTTACTATAGCTCACAGGATTAGCTGTCACTTTCCCCGGAGCTAAAGGAAACTTTTTTCTTTTAAGAAACTAAAAGGAAACGTTTCTTTTAACTCGGAGAAATCAACTAGAAGGAAACATTGTTTCTTTTAGCTGGGGGGGAAGTGACAGCTGAATCTCTGAGCTATAGTGAAGGGAAAAAAAAGCAGTAATTACATTTAATAACCGGCACTGACCTATAGTGACATCGACTTTTTTTCGACTTTTTTCTGACCTCCGGAACGGATTAAATGGTTTTCAGTGCATTCCTATGAGAAACTGCATTTCGGTTTACAATTTTTTTGCAAAATGAAACGTCCCGGAGAACGCATTAAATTCATAAACCGAGGTACACCTGAATGTAACATACAATAGTAGCGGTGATGTACTGTGCAAATCTGCTCACCCTTGTACCTCCTGCCTCCAACACTTCTCACCTCTGCACCCCCTGGAACCCTAATTCCACACTGCTCCCCCTGCAATCCTCTTCCAACGCTTCTCACCTCTGCACCCCCTGGAACCCTAATTCCACACTGCTCCCCCTGCAATCCTCTTCCAACACTTCTCACCTCCGCACCCCCTGGAACCCTAATTCCACACTGCTCCCCCTGCAATCCTCTTCCAACGCTTCTCACCTCTGCACTCCCTGGAACCCTAATTCCACACTGCTCCCACTGCAATCCTCTTCCAACACTTCTCACCTCTGCACTCCCTGGAACCCTAATTCCACACTGCTCCCCCTGCAATCCTCTTCCAACGCTTCTCACCTCTACACCCCCTGGAACCCTAATTCTACACTGCTCCCACTGCAATCCTCTTCCAACGCTTCTCACCTCTACACCCCCTGGAACCCTAATTCTACACTGCTCCCCCTGCAATCCTCTTCCAACGCTTCTCACCTCTGTGCTCCCTGGAACCCTAATTCCACACTGCTCCCCCTGCAATCCTCTTCCAGCGCTTCTCACCTCTGCACTCCCCGGAACCCTAATTCCACACTGCTCCCCCTGCAATCCTCTTCCAACGCTTCTCTCCTCTGTGCTCCCTGGAACCCTAATTCCACACTGCTCCCCCTGCAATCCTCTTCCAACACTTCTCTCCTCTGCACTCCCTGGAACCCTAATTCCACACTGCTCCCCCTGCAATCCTCTTCCAACACTTCTCACCTCTGCACCCCCTGGAACCCTAATTCCACACTGCTCCCCCTGCAATCCTCTTCCAACGCTTCTCACCTCTGCACTCCCTGGAACCCTAATTCCACACTGCTCCCCCTGCAATCCTCCTCCAACGCTTCTCTCCTCTGCACCCCCCGAAAGCCTAATTCCACACTGCTCCCCCTGCAATCCTCTTCCAACGCTTCTCACCTCTGCACTCCCCGGAACCCTAATTCCACACTGCTCCCCCTGCAATCCTCTTCCAATGCTTCTCACCTCTGCACCCTCTGCAACGCTCCTTCAATACTATCCCCCCTAAAATCTTCTTCAAGTACTTCTGATCCAGCACTGATCATGCACTCTCTTCCAAAATTGCTTGGAACCGGAACATGCCGGATATCCTCAGCAGTCTGCTGTGTCATTTATGCGATCTGCCGTTGGCTATAAAATTACATTTTTTTATGGTTTTCTAAGAAGTGCTAAGCCTAGCACGCATGATCAGAAAATCGTACGGAAATTCCCGCTTTTTAAGCGATCGTACGATAATCTGATCGTCTGTACACAGCTATATGAAGGGATGAAATGTGTCTCATATGATATCAGATCAACACAGTTTTCATCAGAAAATACAATACAAATACATGACATCACTCCCGAATTTTCTTTCTGTTGTACAAGAATGTTCGTAACGTTGGCAGCCTCTTCACTTTCGATATGAGACTAGGATGCAACCCCCCAAAAAAAAACAGACGATCATTCGTCCAATATTCTCATTGTGTATACGGGGCTTTAGTTTTGTGGGATGTGGCCAAACTGTACTCTCAAAAGTAACCATTTTCATTTTTAAAACCTCTCAATATCTGGCAGTGTTGACATTGAAGAGTACAAAAGCATCTTGGCGATGATTACTGCTGTCGATGAGATAAACCAGAACCCCGATCTTCTGCCCAATGTCACCCTGGGCTATCATATATTTAATACTTGTAATGATCCAATGAAAACTTTGGGATATGTCATAAAGATATTGTCTGGAGAGAAGGAAGCTCCCAACTATTACTGTAAGGGAGACGGAGAAGTGGCCGGTTTTATTGGTGACAGTACTTTCAATACCAATAATGCGATGGCCCAATTGCTCAGTCTGTATCGGTATACACAGGTAAGTGATCACTTCCATATATTATGTATGTGTAGCGCTACAACAACTTGGATGGGGTCTGGGGTATGTGGGATGCCCAAGGAACTGTAGAACTTGAGGACAACTTCTTAGCACACACTGTACAAAATGTGGAACAAACATCAGCAACAGCTAATTTAAGGAGCACCGAGTCCCCTTTGTTGTACCTCCTCAGACCCCAGGTGAATCCTTCCTCTTGCACCCGGCTGTCCTGAGGGTATCTCTGAGCAAGGCATTCTAAGATCTGCAATTAAGTAGTCCCAGATGAGAAGTTGGTGTTGCACCTGACTGCCCTCTCCGTTCTGTGGCCCAGGGGGTGGAGGAGTTCTCATACTGTCCTGTCCTGTAGCTTGGTGGGTTGGTAGCTGCTTTCAAACCTTATGCTGGGCTAGCTCCTTCTCTGCTGACAGGTTGTCCTCCCTAGGAGACTTGTGGTACAGTGGAGATCCTTCTGTCCAGCATCCAGCCAGTAGGTAGGCTCCCCTCCCTGGGGCCTTCTCCCGGGCTCCACACTCCAGCACCTTCTCTCAGTCCATCTTCCACCAGACTCCAACAACAAACCCTGCTGCTCAGGCTCTGCCACATTTAAGGGCTGACCTTGACCACACTACCTGGCCTCTTGCCTGGGGATTGGCCAATTTCCCCTAAATATGCAAATCTGGGCCTACTCCCCTCCTCTGCCCCTCTTCCAGAAAGTGCCAGAAGTTTCTGGAAGGGTGGGAGGGCTCCAGAAGCCCTGACCTGTAGAGCCTCCCAGCTTGTCCTGATGTGAACTCACTACCTCATTCCCAGGCTGGCTCATCCCAGACCGCTTCTCTAACAAATATCCTATCTAGCTAGCCTAGAAGGGGCTACATATGTATTATGGCGTGTTCAATAGATGGCTCTATACAGTCTGGGTGGAATATTTTAGATTTACTTTTCCACAATGAGTGCAGATCAGAATACCGGAAATTTGAATATTTGGTGTACACAGAACATTGCAACTTGGGGAATTATTCAGTGATTATTATCCACAAATCCTTCTGGGTCCACCATTTTGCTTAACAGGTTTAGTTGCTTGAATGAGAGAACACTCCAGGTGGCATGAACTCAGCATGTTCATTTGGTAGGTTTTTAGAATTGCCTTTCCAGTGCCCAAAAAAATTAGCTCAGCAATAAGGAGATGTAAGAAAATAAGCTGTGCCATTTGTAGAAGTCTCCTTTATGTAGTTGTTTTTACACCAATCAGAATTGAATGTAGAATAAAATATACAGTAAGCGCTCATCAGTATTGGCAGCAGCTGAACATACAGGAAAAACGCATATAAAGTCCCACAAATTGTATATATATAAAAATGCAGCGCTTGAAAAAAGTGAATATAAAACACAGTTCAGTGAAAAAAGGTGCTCCGTATATCCTAGTGCAGATGGTAAGGATTTACACTAACCAGATAGCGTAAAATAATACGCATGTATATATGTATCCTGTGGAGTCCCCTTCTCCCCTCAGATCTGGTCAGATAAATAGCCAGGAAAGGTAGAAATGGTCAGATGAATAGCCAGGAAGGTAGATATCCTACGCCCTCTTGTGGTGAAACAGCAATCCAGCAGATCAAACGGAAGAAACCTTTCTTCTCAAGAGTTGATAAGGAAATCCTTTGGGGCTGTGAAAGATGAGGAAGCTCCTCACAGGGGACACAGGATAATACTCATAGTGTAGTAGGTAAGGTTTTTAATAAGTAAAGCATCAATACACAATGAACATAGGGTACAGACAGGTGTAGGTGAATACACTGACCCCCTGGATTTAAAGATGGCCGCCGGGCCTCCTCGTGGCACCGGCGGCTTAGTGTCAACGGCGTCCTAGGTCCACCTGACGCGTTTCGTGCGCACGCACTTCTTCAGAGGTGGAACAAGGACCGCCGTGACCGTCTTCTCAATCGTATATACCGTATCTGGCGCATGCGCACTGGAGCGGCGCCATCTTGCCGAAGTCCGGGCGTCCGCAATCAACCAGTGCGCATGCGCGGGTGCCATTTTACCATGGGCATAGATAAATGTCAATATCTAGACGACGGCGCATTGCTAGTGGAGTCCGAGCGTCCGTGTTGCGCAACCGCGCATGCGCGGGCACCATTATGCCATACACCAAACAACAGGATACCCAGCGCTGACAGAGACAAAATGATCCTATCTAAGTGTCATATACGCTATAGTAAAACTGCATATTGAAAAGTGTGGGGAACCCCCTCAGGGGATATCCAATATAGAATAAAAAGAATATATAGACAAATTCCCATAAAATGTGGATTGGCAGGAACAAGGATTCATAAAATAAATGAACAAGTGTCATAAATACGGGGCCAATAAATACATAGGTCCCGTAAATACTGTAGTAATTAAAATATGAATTGTTAGCCAAAAGGGGTATAAGACCCTGCACTTAGGTAACAATCACATAAAAAGGTGGGCGAAGCAACATGGTAAATTGGCATTGTAAAACATATAAAATACTTATCACGTAGGGTAAATAAAACACATGCCTATGTTCAGCAAACACTATAGAACAGATGTCATAGGCCTGTGACATAAAATACAACAAAAAACGAAAGGGTGGATAAGAAACAGTTCTAATAAACATCCTCAGTGGATATGTAGATATTGGGGTTGCACTAAATGTATGGTAACCATACACATGTAGTGAAAATGAATTGAAAGTTAAAATAACAGATACAGTGATCACCCATAGGCACAAAGAATCAACGTGATTTCTCGTGCCAATAACATATGATAAGCTCTAATGGGTTCAGCTGTTATCAATATAGCAATTGACGTCAAGCTCAACATTCAAGCCTGCGGGGTGCAAAGTATCCAGTTCAAAAATGTATTTGGTCTCCATCTGTGAGACCGCCCTGGTCTTAAAAGTTCCTCTCCAGTGTGTGGTTACTATGTCGATGCCGACAAATCTAAGACTGGAGGGGTCTCTATGATGGTGTCTCCTATAGTGGAGGGACAGGGAGTGTTCCTTGTACCCCTTTTTGATGTTATTGACATGTTCACGGAGGCGGTCTCTAAGCCGCCTAGTTGTCCTTCCAATATATTGCTTGGAGCAGGGGCATTCTAATAAGTACACAACATACCTACTGTTGCAACAAATAAATTTATCAATATTGAAGGATTTTTTAGTCTGGTTGGAGGCAAACGTATCTATCTTTCTCTTCCTCACCCCATTACACTTACAAGCGATGCATTTATTGCATGGGTAGAAGCCAGTGTAGCTAAACAGAGAGGGAGGTGGTGTGGGCAGGGAGACCACATTAGGAGCTATTTTGTCCCTTAGAGTAGATGACCTGCGGAAAATAACTTCAGGTTTATCCGGGAGTATCTTAGAGAGAGTGGAATCAGCCTTCAAGATCCCCCAATTTTTAGTGATGATATGTTTAATAGATCTATACTGGGCGGAGAAAGTAGTGATGAATGGACAGACCAGATTTTTAGATGGTTTAGTCTGAGTACTCAATAATTCATGTCTGTCCATATTAGCTATTGATTCCATGGCGCCATCTAGCATCACCTTATCATAGCCTTTTTCAAGGAATCTATCTTTGAGGATACTGGCCTGCGTATGAAAGGTATCTAAATTAGTGCAGTTTCTCCTGAGCCTAAGAAATTGTCCTTTAGGTATTCCTGCCAACCAACTAGGATGGTGACAGCTTCCTAGAGGAATAAAGCTGTTACGATCGGTGGGCTTGAAAAAGGATTTTGTGGCAATACGCCCCTCTAGGTTTAATAAAGTGAGGTCTAGGAAATCAATTTCTGTATTGCTGTAGTTATATGACAATTTGATATTGACCGTATTGTTATTGAGGGTGGTGAAAAAATTGATGAGGGACTGCTCCGTACCATGCCAAAATAACAGTATATCGTCGATGTACCGCTTATAGAAAAGCAATTCGGGCCAGTCCATAGCGTAAATATTGTCCTCCTCCCAAAAGGACATAAACAGGTTTGCCAGGCTGGGGGCAAACTTTGCCCCCATGGCAACACCTTTGACCTGCAAATAGTACTTACTGTCAAACCACATATAGTTCTTTGACATAGCGAAGTTCAGAAGTTCTAATATGAAATCGATATGTGGGGAAAGTAACAGACTCTCATGTGTGAGATAATGTTTGGCGGCAATCATCCCATCTTTATGATTGATGTTGCTATACAACGCCTCAACATCCGCTGTGACCAGAAAGACGGATGGAGGGATACTGATATCTTTAATAGAGTTGAGAACATGCTTCGTGTCCTTTAAATAGGATGGAGTATGGAGTACTAATGGTTGTAAATGCTGATCAATATAGGCGCCTATTCTTGAGCATAGTGAGTCAATGCCGCTAACTATCGGCCTTCCGGGTGGTTTTAATGGATTCTTATGGACTTTAGGCAAGATATATAAAACCGGCAGGCGAGGAGCCTTAGGACACAAGAATTCCTTCTCTTTCTTGTTAATGATGGAACTATCATATCCATTTTTAATGATATTCTTAAGGATGCGTTTGTATCCGGGCAAGGGATCTGTATGAAGCAATTGATAAGTCGACGCATCTCCAAGAATGTTATACACTTCTGCTGTATAATCCCTCTTATTCAGAATCACAAGATACCTTTCATACGCAGGCCAGTATCCTCAAAGATAGATTCCTTGAAAAAGGCTATGATAAGGTGATGCTAGATGGCGCCATGGAATCAATAGCTAATATGGACAGACATGAATTATTGAGTACTCAGACTAAACCATCTAAAAATCTGGTCTGTCCATTCATCACTACTTTCTCCGCCCAGTATAGATCTATTAAACATATCATCACTAAAAATTGGGGGATCTTGAAGGCTGATTCCACTCTCTCTAAGATACTCCCGGATAAACCTGAAGTTATTTTCCGCAGGTCATCTACTCTAAGGGACAAAATAGCTCCTAATGTGGTCTCCCTGCCCACACCACCTCCCTCTCTGTTTAGCTACACTGGCTTCTACCCATGCAATAAATGCATCGCTTGTAAGTGTAATGGGGTGAGGAAGAGAAAGATAGATACGTTTGCCTCCAACCAGACTAAAAAATCCTTCAATATTGATAAATTTATTTGTTGCAACAGTAGGTATGTTGTGTACTTATTAGAATGCCCCTGCTCCAAGCAATATATTGGAAGGACAACTAGGCGGCTTAGAGACCGCCTCCGTGAACATGTCAATAACATCAAAAAGGGGTACAAGGAACACTCCCTGTCCCTCCACTATAGGAGACACCATCATAGAGACCCCTCCAGTCTTAGATTTGTCGGCATCGACATAGTAACCACACACTGGAGAGGAACTTTTAAGACCAGGGCGGTCTCACAGATGGAGACCAAATACATTTTTGAACTGGATACTTTGCACCCCGCAGGCTTGAATGTTGAGCTTGACGTCAATTGCTATATTGATAACAGCTGAACCCATTAGAGCTTATCATATGTTATTGGCACGAGAAATCACGTTGATTCTTTGTGCCTATGGGTGATCACTGTATCTGTTATTTTAACTTTCAATTCATTTTCACTACATGTGTATGGTTACCATACATTTAGTGCAACCCCAATATCTACATATCCACTGAGGATGTTTATTAGAACTGTTTCTTATCCACCCTTTCGTTTTTTGTTGTATTTTATGTCACAGGCCTATGACATCTGTTCTATAGTGTTTGCTGAACATAGGCATGTGTTTTATTTACCCTACGTGATAAGTATTTTATATGTTTTACAATGCCAATTTACCATGTTGCTTCGCCCACCTTTTTATGTGATTGTTACCTAAGTGCAGGGTCTTATACCCCTTTTGGCTAACAATTCATATTTTAATTACTACAGTATTTACGGGACCTATGTATTTATTGGCCCCGTATTTATGACACTTGTTCATTTATTTTATGAATCCTTGTTCCTGCCAATCCACATTTTATGGGAATTTGTCTATATATTCTTTTTATTCTATATTGGATATCCCCTGAGGGGGTTCCCCACACTTTTCAATATGCAGTTTTACTATAGCGTATATGACACTTAGATAGGATCATTTTGTCTCTGTCAGCGCTGGGTATCCTGTTGTTTGGTGTATGGCATAATGGTGCCCGCGCATGCGCGGTTGCGCAACACGGACGCTCGGACTCCACTAGCAATGCGCCGTCGTCTAGATATTGACATTTATCTATGCCCATGGTAAAATGGCACCCGCGCATGCGCACTGGTTGATTGCGGACGCCCGGACTTCGGCAAGATGGCGCCGCTCCAGTGCGCATGCGCCAGATACGGTATATACGATTGAGAAGACGGTCACGGCGGTCCTTGTTCCACCTCTGAAGAAGTGCGTGCGCACGAAACGCGTCAGGTGGACCTAGGACGCCGTTGACACTAAGCCGCCGGTGCCACGAGGAGGCCCGGCGGCCATCTTTAAATCCAGGGGGTCAGTGTATTCACCTACACCTGTCTGTACCCTATGTTCATTGTGTATTGATGCTTTACTTATTAAAAACCTTACCTACTACACTATGAGTATTATCCTGTGTCCCCTGTGAGGAGCTTCCTCATCTTTCACAGCCCCAAAGGATTTCCTTATCAACTCTTGAGAAGAAAGGTTTCTTCCGTTTGATCTGCTGGATTGCTGTTTCACCACAAGAGGGCGTAGGATATCTACCTTCCTGGCTATTCATCTGACCATTTCTACCTTTCCTGGCAGAATTGAATGTATCTGGACATCTGCTGACATTATTTTGATTAGCACAAAAATTACTACTATTACTGAAATAATCATCCCCCAAGACCGTACTCAGTAGAGTAGTCAATGACTTCCATCACATTAATCATCCTCATGAGGTGCCATCAATATTTCCAATTTGAAATCTTACCATCCTTGGATGGAAGCTTTAAACAAAGTCCATCCCACACCGTGAATCCCTTGCAGGTGACATATAGAGATGGTGGGACACAAGTGGAGTTTTGACAGATCCAAGAAGATAAAGTAGAAGTGCTTGCAATAAAAATCTTAGCTTCCCAGCACCAGTGGAAATTCGGGCAGCACAGGGACCCATTTATTGTACTGAGAAGCAATGTCCAAACAGTACAAGAAGTAAATATAGCACAAATTGGGGGCGGGGGTGTCCAAGATGGCATTCTGAGAAGGTGCACCTTCACAAAGCTCTGTGATATGATCTCAGCTCTTATTAATCCCTGCAGTGCATTGTGTCCCCCATAGCCTGTTTCTGCACCTCTGTTTCCTGCTCCACAGATTTGCAGAGTGGGCATCTCCGAGTCTGTAGTCTGGTGAGATACACTAGTGACTTGGTGCTGCAAGTCCCATTCAGCCTGTTCTGCTTCAATTACAAGCTTTATCCAGAGATCCTGGCTGGGAGGTAAAGGAAACTAGAGTCTTGTAGAGTGGGAATCGCTCCTCAGCCTAAAGCCCTGGTGGGAGACATTGGAGGCTCTGTGGTGTGGTCTCTGCTGCTCTCTATCCTCCTGAAGCAGTTAGTTCCCGTAAACCTGTGTCAAACTTCTCCTTACTCCACCTCCTCAAGAGACTAGTCGGGAGGGAATAGACACTGCTGCCTTGATTTTTAGAGCTTCTGTTTTCTGCCTCATGCTCTTGATTTTATCTTTTTGTGGCAGTGATAACATGCCTAACCCCTCTAAAGACCAGTATTTTCAAAGAAGGTAGGGGAGATGTTCCAAGATATTCTTTTTGGTGTTTTTCAAATCCATGATCAATTTTGTTTTTTTGTCTGTGCTGCCCCAGCTCCTCGGGTCTTGTGCTCCTCAGAAAGGAGTAAGAGACGGTCATCGGCAAGGGAGGACTAACATTCCCAGGGAAGGACAGAGACCTTGTGTTCCCATTCAGCCTCTAGGGGCCGGTGCTCCCCATCACGATACGGCAAGGATTCACATTATGACCAACCCAGACCAGGAGGATGCTGAGCATGCCCTAGAAGAGCCATGCTGGGCAAGATGGCTTGTGAGACTTGCTTCAAAGAAACAACCAAACACCAAGAGCCTGATAAGGTGGAGATGGTATCGCTAATGAAGCAGGCATTTGAGGAGATGCTAACGGCGTTTCCTCGGAGGATGAGGGCCATTATGGCGGTTTTGATTGTGCCTTGGTCCAGCATTTCTTGAAAGAGATTAGGCAGCCTCTGATTTGGAAGACGCCAGGGAAGAACTGCTGAAGAAGCAGAGGATGTTTTTCATGAACATGAAAAAGGAGGGGGTGAATTTCCCATTCATGGAAGAAATTCAGAACATAACTACGGATGAGTGGAACCAAGCGGATAAGAGAATCTCTTTTAAAAATAGGTTCACAAAGCTATACCCCTTCAAGGCGGGGAGTATTAAGAGTTTGGAGGAGCCTCCGGTGGTGGACGCAGCACTTATGCGCCTTGCTAGACACATAACCCACCTGCTAGATGATGCAGTGACTTTCAGGGATGTGTTGGATAGAAGAGTGGATGTGGATCTTAAAAAGATTTACACACTTGCTGGTGGAACGTGTAGACCTTCTATGGCTTTGGCAGCTATTTCGAAGGCCATGGAGTCCTGGGTTCAGAAGTCAGAAGTGGCAGTGGGAAGTGACCTGAGCAAAACCGAGGTCTTGGCCTCCTTTGCCAATTTGAAGCTAACAGCTTCTTTTATGATGGAGGCATCCATTGACCTAATTAAGATATTGGCCAGGATCATGATTATTGCAGTGACAGCCAGCAGAGCTCTATGGCTGAGACCCTGGGTGGTGGACCCAGCCTTCAAGCAAGGATGGTATAAGATACCATTTGAGGGGCAGTTCCCGTTGGAAATAAATTTGACACTGCCATCGCAAAAGCCACAGGGGGGAAGTCGGGATTTATTCCCCAGGATCAGAGGCTCCTGCGCAGAAGAGGTGCTTACAAAAATTCGCCAAGGACCAGAGGTAGAGACGATAAGTTTTACAGGCTAGGAAGAGAATTTTTTCGTCAATGGTCCAACACGGCAGCTCAAAGTTGTCACGTAGGAGTTCAAGTTCCGTCAGGTGTGAGCACAAGAGGTAAAGGAGCCTTGGGTAATTTCCACCATCCAGTTCTGCCATGCTTGGAAGTTCCTGAGGATTCCCTGCAGAATCTTTGTCCCGACAAAATTACCTTTGGCAAGAGAAAAGTAGGAGGTTTTATGGAAATGCATAGAAATGCTCCTCAACCAGGAACTGATAGTTGCAGTACTCTGGCAAGAATGCTTTTCTGGAATCTACTCACCTCTATTCCTAGTATGGAAGGAGTCGGGAGCGTTGAGACCAGTGATAGACTTCAGGAGGTTCAACATGTACAGTGAAGGAAATAAGTATTTGATCCCCTGCTGATGTTGAATGTTTGCCCACTCACAAAGAAATGATCGGTCTAAAAATCAAATGTTTGGTGTATTGTAACACTGAGAGACAGAATAGCAACAAAAAATTCAGCAGAAATGCATGTCTAATAAGTGATGACTGATCTGCATGTTCATGAGGGAAAGAAGGATTTGATCCCTTATCATTCAGCAGGATGTCTGGCTACCAGGTGTCTTTCATACAGGTAACAAGCTGAGATTAGAAGCAGTCTCTTAAAGGGAGTGCTGCTAATTTCATTGTGTTAACTGTATAAAAGACACCTGTCCACAGGAGAAATCAAACAATCAGATTCCAAACTTTCCACCATGGCAAAGACCAAAGAGCTGTCCAAGGATGTCAGGGACAAGAGTGTAGACCTACAGAAGGCTGGACTGGGCTACCAAACTATGGCCAAGCAGCTTGGTGAGAAGGTGACAACAGTTGGTGCAATCATTCACAAGTGGAAGAAACACAAAACAAGTGTCAGTCTCCCTAGGTCTGGTGCACCATGCAAGATCTCACCTCCTAGAGTGTCAATGATCATGAGAACAGTGAGGAATCATCCCAGAACTACACGTGAGGATCTTGTCAATGATCTCCAGGCAGCTGGGACCACAGTCACCACGAAAACAATTGGTAACACACTACACCGACAAGGAATGAAATCCTGCAGTGCCCGCAAGGTCCCTCTGCTCAAGAAAGCACATGTCCAGGCCCGTCTGAAGTTTGCCACTGAACATCTGAATGATGCCGAGGAGGACTGGTGGGAAGTGTTGTGGTCAGATGAGACCAAAATCGAGTTCTTTGGCATCAACTCAACTTGCCATGTTTGGAGGAGGAGGAATGCTGCCTATGACCCCAAGAACACCATCCCAACTGTCAAACATGGTGGTGGAAACATTCTGCTTTGGGGGTGTTTTTCTGCTAAGGGGACAGGACAACTGCACCACATCAATGGGATGATGGACGGGGCAATGTACCATCAAATCTTGGATGCGAACCTTCTTCCCTCAGCCAGGGCATTGAAAATGGGTGGTGGATGGGTGTTCCAGCATGACAGTGACCCAAAACACACGGCCAAGGCAACAAAGGAGCGGCTCAAGAAGAAGCACATTAAGGTCCTGGTGTGGCCTAGCCAGTCTCCAGATCTTCATCCAATTGAAAATCTGTGGAGGGAGCTGAAAGTTCGAGTTGCCAAACGTGAGCCACCAAACCTTAATGACTTGGAGAGGATCTGCCAAGAGGAGTGGGCCAAAATCCCTCCTGAGATGTGTGCAAACCTGGGGGCCAACTCCAGGAAAGGTCTGACCTCTGTGATTGCCAACAAGGGATTTTCCACCAAGTACTAAGTCATGTTTTGTGAAGGGGATCAAATCCTTATTTCCCTCATGAATATGCAGATCAGTCATCATTTGTTAGACGCATTTCTGCTGAATTTGTTGTTGTATTCTGTCTCTCAGTGTTACACCGAACATTCCATTTTTAGACCAATAGTTTCTTTGTAAGTGGGCAAACATTCACCATCAGCAGAGGATCAAATACGCATTTCCGTCACTGTACATCTCGGCCCAAATTTATGAAGAACAATTATTTATTTGCAAACTTTTATAACAGAAAGTTTTTTCAAAATTTTGGTATTTTTTTTGTTAATTTAGCAAAAAATAAAAACCCCAGTGGTGATTAAATATCACCAAAAGAAAGCTCTAGTTGTGTGAACAAAATGATAAAATTTTAGTTTGGGTGCAGTGTTGCATGACCGCGCAATTGTCATTCAAAGTGTGAGAGCGCTGAAAGCTGAAAATTAGCCTGGGCAGGAAGGGGGTAAAAGTGCCCGGTATTGAAGGGGTTAAGGACAGTAGATATCAGGGAGGACTTACTGTTTTACAGCAGCCTATTCCCCCTGAGGTTATCACAGAGGACAAGGGGGCGCTCTTTACATCTGGAGGAAAAGAAATGTCATCTCCAAACACAGAAAGGGTTCTTCACAGTAAGAGCTGTGAGAATGTGGAATAGACTCCCTCAAGAGTTGGTTGTGGCCAGCTCAGTGGATTGCTGTAGGAAAGTCCTGGATTCTTTCTTGGATACACAGAATATAACTGGATATATATATAACTAGATCTCTAGGATATTAGAACAGATAAAATAAATATAGTTACATAGTTAGTCTGGCTGAAAAAAGACAAAAGTCCATCCAGTTCAACCATAAAAATATGATAGAGATCTTTGTGTGTTATTTATATATTTTCTTTGTTTGAATAATATTAATACCATCCCATGAAAATATCTCCCAACGTATCATCCAGCTTAGTTATCGAGTCTCTCACCCTCTCTCGAGTGATGGAAGAATGTATCCAACTTTATTCCGTATGACACCGGACAGTCGGGCCTATTATACGGCTGTTGTACATTTCTTGAAGCATTTTGGGTGGAACTGGGTTGGAATAATATCATCAATGGATGGCAGCGGTGATGATGAGGCCCAAGAACTGAGCAGGATGATGAGCCAACATGGGATCTGCACATATTATATCTTTGACATCCCTTCAACTTTTGAAGATCAATGTCGGAAATTAAAGATGATGAATGAATCAACAGCTAAAGTCGTGGTAATGTGTGGAACTTTCACAACGTACTTTTTTTTTATTGCTGATATTATGCCCTCTGCTATAGAAAAAAACACATTTATTTTCCCGCCGTCGTGGAGTAAACTCTTAGATACCGGCTATGGTAATTTTCCACCAATCAGCTGCAGCTTCCTATTTCAGTGGCCACAAATGAAAAGCGTGAACTTCAATCATCGTGGTGTTGGTGTCAACTTCTCCAGCTGCTTAACTGACCCAATACTGCAAGATATTGGGATTTCTTTGTTTCGGTGCCTTTCCCCAAATCCGGACAAAAATAACTATTTTCAGCCCTTTCTCAGACATTGTACAGATATAATTGATATTTCTGAAGTATTTTTTAATTATACATCTATACCTTCCTATGCATACAGGGCTGTGTATGTTCTGGCCCACGCTCTACACGGAATGTACACCAAGAAAATACAATCTGAACAAACTGGATTCCAGCACAGAGTGAGTTGGATAATAAGTGCTTATTTTAGCACAAGGTTAAACAAGGCATTTGCCTAGGGCGGCATTTTTTTAGGGGGGCAGCACTGGCCCTCAGCGGAGGGACATGGGGACCAGGTGGGATCCGAGAGAGACTGTGGGCTGCTTGATGGTGTATGCAGAGTTCCACTGTCATTCCTGGGGATGGCCAGAGATGTGAAGGTGATTGAAGGCTGTGTCCTCACCTTCACAGCTTTGGACATCCCCCCCCCCACGGAGAGAGCAACAACACCCCTGATCCACCCTCACCCGAGAGAGCCTTTGTCAGGGCTCTGGGTATGACCAGAGGTTAAGTGAACTGACGCAGGGAAACGCAGGCTTCAGATATGTTATAAACAATATAATTTATTAATACTAACAATACAAAACGCAGTGCAATACTAAAACATAACACAGTGCAAACGAACCAAACCAAACCACTCACAGATAACAGTACATACAATGCAAGCGTAGTCAGGCAGGCCGGGTCAATAACAATCGGGCAGGTAGGAACAGGAGGAGCAGGCAGAGAGTAGTCAGGTCACGAGCCGGGTACAGCAACTAACGGGCAGGTAGGTACAGGGGGTCAGGCAGAGAATGGTCGGGGTCACAAGCCAGGGATCAAACAGGAGAAGTCAGCAGAGGTCAGGATCAGGCAGGGTCAGCAATGAGTCAGTCAGACAGGAACAGGAACAGGAATGCAGGTAACAAGATACAGGGGCCCATAGAAAAACACACACCAAGGCCCAGACTGTAGGTCTGGCCATCCCTTAAATATACCTCCGTAATCAGCTTCAGGTGTTTGGCTGACTGCAGGGTTGAGTCTCTGATTGCTGAGAGCACCCGCTGGCCAGCCCTGGTACTGCAGCCCACAAGGCAGGTGAGTCCCACCATTACTGGCAAGTCCATTCCTGACAGTACCCCCCCCCTCAAGGAGCGGCCTCAGGACGCTCCAAACAGTCCTAGCTGGGCAAAATGTTCCACCGCCCGGGTCTGGTAACTGGCGGGATATCAAAGACTGGCACATTGGGCTGGACTCCGGGCAGAGGCACATCGGGCAGGACTCCGGGCAGAGGCACATCGGGCTGGACTCCGGGCAGAGGCACATCGGGCTGGACTCCGGGCAGAGGCACATCGCTCTGGACTCCGGGCAGAGGCACATCGCTCTGGACTCCGGGCAGAGGCACATCGCTCTGGACTCCGGGCAGAGGCACATCGCTCTGGACTCCGAGGCACACTCAGAGGCACATCGGGCTGGACTCCGGGCAGCGGTACATCGGGCTGGACTCCGGGCAGAGGCACATCGGGCTGGACTCCGGGCAGAGGCACATCGGGCTGGACTCCGGGCAGCGACACATCGGGCTGGACTCCGGGCAGCGGCACATCGGGCTGGACTCCGGGCAGCGGCACATCGGGCTGGACTCCGGGCAGAGGCACATCGGGCTGGACTCCGGTCAGAGGCACATCGGGCTGGACTCCGGGCAGAGGCACATCGGGCTGGACTCCGGGCAGAGGCACATCGGGCTGGACTCCGGGCAGAGGCACATCGGGCTACCAGGCGGGGCAGCAGGCACCGGGCCACGAGGCGGAGCAGCAGGCACCGGGCCCCCAGGCGGAACGGCAGGCACCGGGCCCCCGGTACAGGCATCAGGCTGGGTACAGGCCTCAGGCTGAAGTGCGGGTGCCGAGGCACCAGGCTGAACCATGGAAGGCAGGTTCTCAGACGGCAGGCTCACCGGTTTGGATACTGGCAGGATGGTATTGGTTGGAAAGAATTTTCGCTTTTTTCTGGTTTTAACTACCGGAGCACTGCAAGTAAACGCAGGTCTGCAAACAAATGGAGCAGCTGAGGACAGAGAAGAGCTGGAAGGTGGAACAGAGGAGGGAGCAGCTGCCACAGCGGACCTCTCCACAGGGCCAAAGAAAGGATAGGTGCAGCGAGTGGGAGCAGAGGACTGATATGTGGTAGTTAGCAGAGTATACTGGGCAGTCACTGGGGGTGCTGTCGGGGATGTAGGAAGAGTGCCTTGAGCAGAGGAATGACGTTGCAAGCTGACTGAGGCTGGGTGCAACAAGTCTGTCCATGTCTGCAGTATGGGTTGAACAAAGCTGAGCTTACACAAAGCCTGTCTGACCAAAGACTGCACTGCGTTTATACAATCCCTTAATACCTGTGGTGAACATGCAGCATAATGCTCCAAGAAGCAATCCACATCATCCTCTAATAACCATACCAGGGACTCTACCTGGTCTGCACTAAATGGTGGCAAAATGTCATCCCTGCATTCGGGGGTACCAGATGAAACCAACTCAGCACAAACCTGAATCAATGGCTGCACCTCAGAGAATTCTGTGCCCTGATCTACTAGAACATGAGCGAGCCGTATACATTCTAGCAGTTGATCCCGGGGATACTCCTTCAGAGTCTGATAAGCATATTCTCTGTCATCAAAAACCAGCAGAGATAAATACACAACCTCATCAAGATCCATCCTTCCCAGCAACAAGCCAAGATGGCTTCCCTGTGCAGCCACTTCTGGTCAGGATTGGCCTTGGTGTAATGTCAGGGCTCCGGGTATGACAAGAGGTATGTGAACTGACGCAGGGAAACGCAGGCTTCAGATATGTTATAAACAATATAATTTATTAATACCAACAATACAAAACGCAGTGCAATACTAAAACATAAACACAGTGCAAACAAACCAAACCACCCACAGATAACAATACATACAATGCAAGCGTAGTCAGGCAGGCCGGGTCAATAACAATCGGGCAGGTAGGAACAGGAGGAGCAGGCAGAGAGTAGTCAGGTCATGAGCCGAGTACAGCAACTAACGGGCAGGTAGGTACAGGGGGTCAGGCAGAGAATGGTCGGGGTCACAAGCCAGGGATCAAACAGGAGAAGTCAGCAGAGGTCTGGATCAGGCAGGGTCGGCAATGAATCAGTCAGGCAGGAACAGGAATGCAGGTAACAAGATACAGGGGCCCATAGAAAAACACACACCAAGGCCCAGACTGTAGGTCTGGCCATCCCTTAAATACACCTCCGTAATCAGCTTCAGGTGTTTGGCTGACTGCAGGGTTGAGTCTCTGATTGCTGAGAGCACCCGCTGGCCTGCCCTTGTACTGCAGCCCACAAGGCAGGTGAGTCCCACCATTACTGGCAAGTCCATTCCTGACAGCCTTCCACTAACACCCCCCCCACCTGACAGAAAAAAGACACTCACCTTCACAGCTCTGGACATCCCCTAAGTGTCCTCTACCCCTCTGCCAATGTGTCAGGAATCCCCGGGCTCGTGGCGGAGCACAGGTCGGCGCATGCATAGAACGCCAATGCGCATTAGCCGGTGGGCACTAGAACATAGGCATCCGTGGCAACAGCGGCGTCCACGCATGTGCACTCGCAATCGCGAACACACGTCTGGCACCAATAACAGCACAGGGCGCGCTATTTAAACCAGCCCTGTGCATACTCAAGTTGCCGTATGGTCTTTGTTCCTTGCTCCCTGCTCGTCTGTTCCTGAGAGATATACCTTGTTGCCAACCCTGCTTGATCCTGATCCCTGTTGACCATCTCCTGCTCTGACCTCTGGCTCTCACATCAGGCTCTCTTCCATTACATACCTCCGGCGGTTCCATCTACCACAGTTGGGTGTACTCAGGGGCCGCAACCTGGTTTCAGTCTGCTCCAAGTCCATCCCCACCATCAGGGGCTCTGGTGAATAATCAGATTGAGGCTTAGACCCCGCGCCCTGGGGAATCCCGTTCTGTTGGTCACTAGAGGTACCGCGGGCCGGTACTTGACAGTACCATACGGCCATGACTGAGCCTGGAAGAGGACCTTCCCCTCTGGACGATATATGCCAACATCTGGCAGCGCTTACCCAAGCGGTTCATACGCTACAGGTACTGTAGGTTACACGCACCTGGAAGGTCGTATTCAGACACTAGCCTCGCCAGCACCCACATCTCAGAACCCGGTTACTCCATCTCCGGCCGGGAACCCCTCGGAACATTCTGTCGGAGCAGTGGTCTCAATACCTCCACCTGAACCCCGCGTGCCGACGCCGGAATGTTTCAATGGGGATCGAGGAAAATTTAGGGCATTTCGCAATTCATGCCAATTATACTTTGATCTGCAGCCGCGGACATTCTCTGCAGAATCCGTGAAGGTGGGGTTCATTATATCCCTACTGCAAGGTGAACCCCAGGGCTGGGCCCACCGACTACTAGAGGCCCGCCATCTGCATCTGAGTTTGGTAGCGGCATTTTTTAAGGCAATGGCATTGTTATACGATGATCCGCAGCGGGCAGCTTTGGCTGAAACGGCTCTGCATACACTCAGACAAGGTTGCCGAGCAGCGGAAGAATACGCTTCTGATTTCAGACGCTGGAGTGGGGATACCCGATGGAATGATGCGGCCCTGCATCACCAGTTCCGTATCGGTTTATCCGAGCCACTCAAGGACGAGCTAGCCAGAGTGGGCATACCCGATACCTTAGAAGATCTAATAACTCTGGCCATCCAGATCGACCGCAGATTGTGGGAACGTAGGCTAGAAAGGTCCAGCCAAGGTCAGGGACTAACATGGGTACTTCCTCGTTGTCAGGGATCGCCACAGCGGATAGGTCTGCGCATGCGCGGAGTGCCTAAATGCACTAACACGCGGGCGCTAGGACCGGGGCGCCCGCGGCGGCAGTTGCGGTCACGCATGCACACTCGCGCACACGGGTGCACACATGTCACCAATGACAGCGCAGGGCGCTCTATTTAAAGCTGGCTCCTGCGGTGCTCAAGTGCCGTATGGTCTTATTCCTGTTCCTAGTGCTGAGATTGCTTGTTGCCGAACCTGCCTGACCTGGATTATCGTGACCTTCTCCTGCCCTGATCCCTGGCTTGTCTGACCATTCTTTTGCCTTCTCCTGTTTGTCTGACCTCCTGCTGCTGAACCTGGCCTGTGACCTGTTTATCCTTTAGCCTGCCGCTCTTTCCGTCTGCCTCCGCTGTTATCCGACCCGGCCTGTCTGACTACGCTACTACCTCTTCACATCTGGCTCTCACCTGCCACCTGCCATTGGCGGCTGCCTCTACCACAGCTGGTTGTACTCGGGGGTCGCGACCTGGTCTCAGGCTGCTTCAAGTCCATCCCCACCATCAGGGGCTCTGGTGAATCAGCAGGCTGAGGCTTAGGCTCCATGCCCTGAGGAATTACGGCCTGTGGTTCGCTAGAGGCTACCGCCAGTCAGCTCCTAACACTCGTGTTGCGGTCCAGTCTACTCCTCTTGTTGGAAATCGGAACTCAGAAACTACCGACATGCCCGAACCCATGCAATTGGGATTAACGCGACCTTCATTAACGTTTGAAGAACGCCAGAGACGTCGGTTAAATAACCTCTGTCTTTACTGCGGGGAAGCAGGTCATATGGTATGCTCCTGCCCAGCAAAACTAAGTAAGTATGCCTCTGTTTCTTCTGCTGTATCTCCCACCTGTCTCAGTAACTCAAATTACCTAGCCTTGCCTATTTCTTTCCAGCTTCCCGGAAGGACCAAGTCCACAACGCCAATTATTGATTTAGGAGCTTGCAGTTGTTTTATAGACCTAGACTTTGCAGCTCAGCAGCAGATCCCCCTACAGACAAGGGAATGTGGGTTAAATATCTTCCTGGCCGATGGGTCTCGCATTAAATCAGGGTTGGTAGACCGGGAGACCCCATCCCTCTGCACTACGGTGGCTGGCCATCATCGGGAATTCCTTCGCCTGGATGCCATTGCATCCCCTCTATTTCCAATTATCCTGGGGCTTCCCTGGTTATGAGCGCATGATCCCCAGATTAATTGGAAGACAGGGTTGATTCAGTTCCGATCCCCCTACTGCGAAGAGCATTGCTGTCCCAAGGCTTCCTCAGCTCCACAGTCCCTATTATGTGTGGACGCGGACGCAAAACTGACCAAAGTCATCCCCCCGGATTACCACAGCTGCCTCGATGTGTTTAGTAAGCAAGGGACAGACATTCTCCCTCCACATCGAACCTATGACTGCCCAAATCGACCTTCTCCCGGGATCTGAGATACCTTTCGGGCGAATATTTCCTTTATCTGAGCTGGAGCTGGGGGTATTAAAGGAATAGGGGGTATTCTCCCGGGATCTGAGATACCTTTCGGGCGAATATTTCCTTTATCTGAGCTGGAGCTGGGGGTATTAAAGCAATGCATATTCACCCCTTCACGTCACCATCCGGAGCTGGAATCTTTTTTGTGGAAAAAAAAGACAAGTCCCTAAGGCCCTGCGTGGACTATCGAGAACAAAACAAGATAACGATGAAAAATCGCTACCCGCTTCCTTTAGTTCCTGAGCTATTCCAAAGGATGAAGTCGGCATCTGTTTTTACTAAGTTTAATTTTGAGAGGGTCTTATAATTTAGTCCGCATAAGGGAAGGAGATGAATGGAAGACAGCATTCCGTACCAGGTTCGGGCACTTCGAGTACCTGGTCATGCCCTTCGGGCTGTGCAATGCACCTGCCACATTTCAACATTTCATAAATGATGTGTTCAGAGATTATTTAGATGTCTTTGTTGTCATCTACTTGGACAATATCTTGATTTTTTCCTCATCCCTGGAGGTACATAGAGGTCATGTCAGGAGCGTGTTGGAGTGACTTCGCCAACACGGGCTGTATGCCAAGGCAGACAAATGTAGCTTTGAACAACACAGCATTTCTTTCTTGAGACTAATCATCTCCACCACAGGAGTTTCCATGTACCCCCAGAAGATCTCTGTAATCTTGGAGTGCCCAGTACCCACCGATAAAAAGGGTATTCAACGGTTCATTGACTTCTCCAACTTCTATAGGAAGTTCATCAAGAACTTTTCAGGTCTTGTGTCCCCCATTACCCAACTCACGAAGCAGGGGGTTCGCTTCCGGTGGACACCTGAGGCACAGGTGGCATTCAAGTTCCTGAAGAGATTATTTACCGCAGCTCCTATCTTAAGCCACCCGGATTCCTCCTTATCCTATATACTGGAGGTGGATGCATCCGAGAACGCAGTGGGGCAGTCCTGTCCCAAAGAAAGGGCGTCAAGGAACTCATGCACCCAATAGCCTTCTTCTCTAGGAAACTCACATCAGCAGAGAGGAACTATGATATTGGAGATCGGGAACTCTTGGCAATCAAGACGGCACTGGAGGAGTGGAGGTACCTGCTGGAGGGGGCTATGCACCCAATCTTAATTTTCACGGACCACAAGAATTTAGAATATTTGAGGACGGCTAAGCGCCTGAGACCACGTCAGGCCAGATGGGCACTGTTCTTTTTGAGGTTCGTGTTCCATATAACCTATAGACCTGGATCTAAAAACACAAAACCTGATGCACTCCTGCGCATGTTCGAGGACCCTGAAGGGGTTCCTAAACCAGACACCATTCTGTCTACAGGAAATTTTCTTGCTCTCCAATCCAAACTGTGGTCCAAGTTACAAACTGCATCCATAGGAATGCCAAGTCCACCCGGGGTATCCTTGCAGAACAAGGAAGGACTTTTGTGGAAGGAGGGACGGATCGTGGTACCCGAGGAAGCCCATACCTTGGTCCTGGGCTACTGCCATGATCATCTATTGGCAGGCCATTTTGGATTATGTAAAACTTTAGAGCTTTTACAGCGCTCGTTCTGGTGGCCGACTATGGTCAAAGATTGCAAATTATACGTGAAGACCTGTGCCATTTGTCAGAGAAGCAAGTCCACCAGAAACAAGGCCTGGGGTCTACTACGACCCTTACCAATACCCGACAGGCCATGGAGAATGATTTCCATAGCCTTTATAGTGAAGCTCCCGCCTTCTCAAGATCACACTGCAATCTTTGTGATTGTAGATCACCTGTCAAAAATGGCCCATTTCTTACCATTAAAGAACACGCCTTCGGCTCCTGAGACGGCACAAATCTTTATTAAGGAAGTTATAAGACTCCATGGGATTCCTAAAGATATTGTCTCGGACCAGGGGGTTCAGTTGACCTCGAAGTTCTGGAAAGCCCTATGTGAAATCCTAGGAATCAAACTTTCCTTTTCATCTGCATACCATCCACAGACAAATGGGCAGACCGAATGGACAAACCAGACATTGGAACAGTATCTCAGGTGCTACACCTCTTTCCTCCAGGATCATTGGCTGACGCTCCTGTCTTTAGCCGAATTGGCCTACAACAATGCGAGTCATTCCGCCACCAAGCAATCCCCGTTTTTTGCTAATTACAGGTTCCATCCCACGTTTCTGCCTGATCTGATTCCAGAAAGTCCGGTGCCCGCTACACAAGATACGCTAAACTTTTTTCTTCTAACAACAAGGTGTTACAAGAAGAAATTGCAAAAGCCCAGGAGGATAATAAAAGGGCTTTTGACAGAAGAAGAAGAGACAAACTAATTCTGCACCCTGGGGACCAGGTCTGGTTAGCTACGACCAACCTGAAAATGTTGTGCCCATCAAGGAAACTGGCACCTAAGTTCATGGGTCCATTCCGGGTGAAACGGAAGATTAATGAAGTGGCTTATGAGCTCACACTTCCCGAATCCTTTAAGATACATCCGGTTCTTCATGTGTCTTTATTAAAACCTGCAATACCGGATCCCTTCCCGGACCGTAGGTCCAGACTCCCGGATGCCATAAACGTTGATGGAGAAGTAGAATTTGAAGTTGAGGCGATCTTGGACTGGAGGCCAGACGCAATTTCTCATTAAGTGGAAGGGTTATGGCCAAGAGGAAAATTTGTGGGAACCAGCCCAAAACGTCCATGCTCCTAGGTTGATTCAAGAATTTTTCCGCAACCACCACAGAGGAGAAATCAGTTGGGCATCCGGGGGCTGCCCGTGGGGGGGCAATGTCAGAAATCCCCGGGCTCGCGGCAGCACGCGGGTCGGCGCATGCGCAGAATGCCAATGCGCATTAGCCGGCGAGCACTAGGATATAGGCATCTGCGGCAACAGCGGCATCATCGCATGCGCACTCGCGATCGCGGACACGCGTCTGGCTCCAATGACAGCGCAGGGCACGCTATTTAAACCAGCCCTGTGCATACTCAAGTTGCCGTATGGTCTTTGTTCCTTGTTCCCTGCTCGTCTATTCCTGAGAGATATACCTTGTTGCCAACCCTGCTTGATCCTGATCCCTGTTGACCATCTCCTGCTCTGACCTCTGGCTCGTTTGACTACTCTTCTGCCTACTCCTGATTACTTGACCTCCTGTTGCTGAACCTGGCTTGTGACCCGACTACTCTCTGTCTGCTGCTCTGTACCATTCTGCCTCCGCTGTTACCGACCTGGCCTGTCTGATTACGCTATACTTGCACTGTCATCCGTCCATCCATCCTGCACGGATCCAGTCACTACTGCCCGGGCCTGCCAGCCTCTTCACATCAGGCTCTCTGCCATTACATACCTTGGTTCCATCTACCACAGTTGGGTGTACTGAGGGGCCGTGACCTGGTTTCAGTCTGCTCCAAGTCCATCCCCACCATCAGGGGCTCTGGTGAATAAGCAGATTGAGGCTTAGACCCCGGGCCCTGGGGAATCCCGTTCTGTGGGACGCTAGAGGTACCGCCGGGCGGTACTTGATACAATCCCTGCACTGGCCTCCATTCAGTGTCCTCCACCCCTCTCTGCCAATCCCTCTACTGGCCTCCATTCAGTGTCCTCCACCCCTCTCTGCCAATCCCTACACTGACCACCATTCAGTGTCCTCCACCCCTTTCTGCCAATTCCTCCACTGACCACCATTCAGTGTCCTCCACCCCTTTCTGCCAATCCCTCCACTGGCCTCCATTCAGTGTCCTCCAACCCTCTCTGCCAATCCCTCCACTGACCACCATTCAGTGTCCTCCACCCCTCTCTGCCAATCCCTCCACTAGCCTCCATTCAGTGTCCTCCACTCCTTTCTGCTAATCCTTCCACTGGCCTCCACTCAGTGTCCTCCACCTCTCTCTGCCAATCCCTCCACTGGCCTCCATTCAGTGTCCTCCACCCCTCTCTGCCAATCCCTCCACTGGCTTCCCATTGCCTAATGGATAAAATTCCAAACATTAACAATAACATATAAAGCCATCTATAACTCTGCCCCAAATTACATCACCAATTTTGTCTCCAAATATCACCAAAACCATCCTCTCTGCTCCACCCATGACCTCCTGCTCTCTAGCTCCCTTGTCTCCTCCACCCATGCTCATCTCCAAGACTTCCCCCATCCTCTGGAACTCTCTACCCCAATTTATCAGACTATCGCCTACTCTGCTCACTTTTAGGCGATCTCTGAAAACCGATCTCTTCAGGGAAGCCTATCCTGCCCTCAGCTAATACCGGAATCTTCTATTCCTCCTACCAGTCCATCCCCCACAGTTACTACCTTTTGTACCACTAGCCTCTCCCTCCTAGATTGTAAGCTTCAAGGATCAGGGCCCTCCTATCCCTCTTGTATTGAACTGTATTGTTGCTGTATTGTCTCCCATTATATTGTAAAGCTCAGAGTAAACTATTGGTGCCATAAATCCTGTATAATAATAATAACATGGATCTAACCACTTTGTATTTTGTAATTAGACTTTAATTTCAGAACCTTTATACCTGTATATAGTAATGTGAGTATTTCTGTCTTCCATGAAAAGCTGCACAAATATGTGAGAAATGTTCATTACACCGACCCAGACGGAGGCGAGATCTACTTCAATGAGAGAAGAGAAATCCCAACCGATCTTATTGTACAGAGCGGCCTTTATATAAACAATATATCTTTTCCTCAAAGCAAAATTTCCGTTTTTCAAGGCCCGGATTTTGTACCCAAAACGTTTGATATGAGTAACATCTTCTGGAAATATGGCAACGTAAGAAATGACTTCAATGTTTTCTGTTCATATCATTTGCTGAGGAGGTTCATAATTAGGATTTCTAGGAATTTGTGTCCTTGTTTTAAGATATTCCAGCAGATACGTATGTTCATGAAAGGGGTCATTCTTGGAGTCGGTGAAGGTTGTTAACTGCCATCATTTTGTGCAAAGTTTCCTATAAGTGATCTATTTCCTACTTTGTGTATGTATGTGTTATGAAATAAAGTTGTCATAGAAGGTAATGAGGTCTGTAAATCTCTGACATACAGTATGACACGGGATATAATTATTACAGAAAACAGCAGCATTACAATCAGGACATTATTAGTAATACATCCAATTGGGCCCTCAAAGCAGTTCAGGATGTCCATGAAATGTATAAAAGAAATATAAATGTATAGAAAATAAATCTAACTGGGCAGCTCTTTGTGTTTTCCATGTTGCTGGTGAACATAAACTCCATAAGAACATTTAGAACCCCCTAGAGGTGTCTCCTGGATAAATGGTGACTGATCTAATGTGACCAAACAAGAATGTATCTTCAAGTTGGTGACAGATTATATACAGTGACATGAGTGGGTGTAACAGTTGTGATTTACACTCACCGGCCACTTTATTAGGTCCACCTGTTCAATTGCTTGGTAACACAATTTGCTAATCAGTCAATCACATGGAAGCAACTCAATGCATTTAGGCATCTAGACGTGGTGAAGACATCTTGCTAAAGTTCAAACCGAACGTGGCATGCATGTTGATGCCAGACGGGTTGGTCTGAGTATTTCAAAAAGTGCTGATCTATTGGGATTTTCCTGCACAACCATCTCTGGGGTTTACAGACAGTGGTCCAAAAAATAGAAAATATCCAGTGAGTGGCAGTTGTGTGGAGGAAAATGCCTTGTTGATGTCAGAGATCAGAGGATAATGGGCAGACTGGTTTAAGATGATGGAAGGTAATAGTAACTCAAATAACCGCTTGTTACACCCAAGGAATGCAGAATACCATCTCTGAATGCACAACATGTCCAACTGTCAGGAATGGACTTACCAGTGGTGGTGGGACTCACCTGCCTTGTGGGCTGCAGTACCAAGGCTGGCCAGCGGGTGCTCTCAGCAACCAGAGGGTCACTCCTGCAATGAGCCATCACCTGAGGCTGATTACAGCAGGTGTATTTAAGGAATGGCCAGGCCTGTGATCAGGGCCTTGGTGTATGTTTCCCATGAGCCCCTGTACCTGCATCCTGTCTGCTTCCTGCCTGATCCTGATTCTGCTTTAATCCTGACTCTGCATGAACTCTGCCTGTCCTGACCTCGGCTATTCCTGACTACGCTTCCGCCTGCTCCTTGTGTCAGGAATGGACTGGCCAGCAATGGTGGGACTCACCTGCCTTTTGATCTGCAGTACCAGGGCTGGCCAGCGGATGCTCCCAGCAATCAGAGACTCAATTTTGCAGCCAGCTAACACCTGGAACTGATTATGCTGGGGTATTTAAGGGATGGCCAGACCCACAGACTCTGCCTTGGTGTTGTGTTCGTCCTGGGCCCTGTATCCTGTTTCTGTCCTGCATCCTGTTTCTGAACCACTGCTGACTTCTCCTGCTCTGATCCCGGCTCGCTCCTGACCATCCCTCTGCCTGACCCTCTGTACCACGCTGCTTGCTACCTGTTCTGATCCCTGGCTTGTGACCCTGACCATCCCTCTGCCTGACCCTCTGTACTACGCTGCTTGCTACCTGCTGAACCTGGCCTGTGACCCCGACCAATCTCCGCTTGCTCCCCCTGTACCTACCTGCCCTATTGATATTGACCCGGCCTGCCTGACGACGCTTGCTTGTATGTACTGTTATCTGTGGGTGGTTTGGTTTGGTTTGTTTGCACTGTATTATGTTTTAGTATTGCACTGCGTTTATGTTTGTATTGTTAGTGTTAATAAATTATATTGTTTATAACATATCTGAGGTCTGCGTTTCCCTGCGTCAGCCACACACCTCTGGTCACACCTGGGAGCCCTGACATTACACCAAGGCCAATCCTGACCAGAAGTGGCTGCACAGGGAAGCCATCTTGGCTTGTTGCTGGGAAGGATGGATCTGGATGAGGTTGTGTATTTATATCTGCTAGTGTTTGATGACAGGGAGTATGCTTATCAAACTCTGAAGGAGTATCCCCGGGATCAACTACTAGAATGTATACGGCTCGCTCATGTTCTAGTAGATCAGGGTACAGAGTTCTCTGAGGTGCAGCCATTGATTGAGGTTTGTGCTGAGTTGGTTTCATCTGGTACCCCCGAATGCAGGGATGAATTTTTGCCACCATTTAGTGCAGACCAGGTAGAGTCCCTGGTGTGGTTATTAGAGGATGATGTGGGTTACTTTCTGGAGCGTTATTCCATATGTTCACCACAGACACTAAGAGATTGTATAAACGCAGTGCAGTCTTTGGTCAGACAGGCTTTGTGTAAGCTCAGCTTTGTTCAACCCATACTGCAGACATGGTCAGACTTGTTGCACCCAGCCTCAGTCAGCTTACAAAAACCCAGTCCTGCTTCTAACTCTACTCCTGTATTCCCACCAGCTCCTCCAGTTACAGCCCAGTATACTTGGCTATCTACCGCATGTCAGTCCCCTGTTCCCACTCGCTGCACCTATCCTGCCTTTAACCCTGTAAAGAAGCCCTCTGTAGCAACTGCTCCCTCTCCTGTTCCGTCCTCCAGTTTTTCTCTGTCTCCAGCTGCTCCATTCGTTTGCAGACCTGCGTTTACTTGCAGTGCTCCAGTAGTTAAAACCAGAAAAAAGCGAAAATTCTTTCCAACCAATACCATCCTGCCAGTATCCAAACCGGTGAACCTGCCTTCCGTGACTCAGCCGGAAGCCTCTACTCGGCCGGAAGCCTCTACTCGGCCTGAAGCCTCTCTTCAGCCGGATGCCTCTCTTCAGCCTGAAGCCTCTACTCAGCCTGATGCCTGTACCCAGCCTGATGCCGCTACTCAGCATGATGAACTGATCCAGCCCGACGATCCTATTAGGCCAGTTGACTCGATGCCCGCTGTTGATCAAGATGATCCGGTACCTGATCCAGTGCCCGCTGTCGTGCCAATTGACTCAGAGCCCGCTGTCATACCTGGTGACCCGGTGCCCACTGCCTTGCCAGATGACGCGGTGCCCGCTGGCAAGCCAAATGACCTGATGCCTGGTGACCCAGTGCCCGCTGTCATACCTGGTGACCCGATGCCCGCTGTCGAGCCAGACAATCCGATACCTGATGACCCGGTGCCCACTGTCGTGCCTGTTGACTCGGAGCCCGCTGTCTTGCCAGACGACTCGGTGCCCGCTGTTCCGCCAGTTGACTCGGTGCCCGCAGTCTTGCCAGACGACTCGGTGCCCGCAGTCTTGCCAGTTGACTCGATGCCCGCTGTTCCGCCAGACGACTCGGTGCCCGCAGTCTTGCCAGACGACTCGGTGCCCGCAGTCTTGCCAGACGACTCGGTGCCCGCAGTCTTGCCAGATGACTCGGTGCCCGCAGTCTTGCCAGACGACTCGGTGCCCGCAGTCCCGCCAGTTGACTCGATGCCCGCTGTTCCGCCAGACGACTCGGTGCCCGCAGTCTTGCCAGACGACTCGGTGCCCGCAGTCTTGCCAGACGACTCGGTGCCCGCAGTCTTGCCAGACGACTCGGTGCCCGCTGTTCCGCCAGTTGACTCGATGCCCGCAGTCTTGCCAGACGACTCGGTGCCCGCAGTCTTGCCAGACGACTCGGTGCCCGCAGTCTTGCCAGACGACTCGGTGCCCGCAGTCTTGCCAGACGACTCAGTGCCCGCAGTCTTGCCAGACGACTCGGTGCCCACAGTCCCGCCAGTTGACTCGGTGCCCGCAGTCCCGCCAGTTGACTCGGTGCCCGCAGTCTTGCCAGACGACTCGGTGCCCGCAGTCTTGCCAGGCGACTCGGTGCCCGCAGTCTTGCCAGACGACTAGGTGCCCGCTGTTCCGCCAGTTGACTCGATGCCCGCAGTCTTGCCAGACGACTCGGTGCCCGCAGTTCCGCCAGTTGACTCGATGCCCGCTGTTCCGCCAGTTGACTCGGTGCCCGCAGTCTTGCCAGATGACTCAGTGCCCACTGTCGTGCCTGGTGACTCGGTGCCCGCCGCTTCGTCTGGGGGCCCGAGACCTGTTGCTCCGCCTGAGGGCCCGAGACCTGTCGCTCCATCTGGGGGTCCGGCGCCCGCCGCTCCTCCTGAGGGCCCGAGACCTGTCGGTCCATCTGGGGGTCCGGCGCCCGCCGCTCCGCCTGAGGGCCCGAGACCTGTAGCTCCGCCTGGGGGTCCGGCGCCCGCCGCTCCGCCTGGGGGCCCGATGCCTGTCGCCCCGCCTGGGGGCCCGATGCCTGTCGCCCCGCCTGGGGGCCCGATGCCTGTCGCCCCGCCTGGGGGCCCGATGCCTGTCGCTCCATCTGGGGGTCCGGCGCCCGCCGCTCCGCCTGAGGGCCCGAGACCTGTCGCTCCATCCGGGGGTCCGGCGCCCGCCGCTCCGCCTGAGGGCCCGAGACCTGTCGCTTCGCCTGGTAGCCCGATGTGCCTCTGCCCGGAGTCCAGCCCGATGTGCCTCTGCCCGGAGTCTAGCCCGATGTGCCTCTGCCCGGAGTCCAGCCCGATGTGCCTCTGCCCGGAGTCCAGCCCGATGTGCCTCTGCCCGGAGTCCAGCCCGGTGTGCCTCTGCCCGGAGTCCAGCCCGATGTGCCTCTGCCCGGAGTCCAGCCCGATGTGCCTCTGCCCGGTGTACCGCTGCCCGGAGTCCTGCCCGGTGTGCCAGTCTTTGATATCCCGCCAGTTACCAGACCCGGGCGGTGGAACATTTTTCCCAGCTAGGACTGTTTGGAGCGTCCTGAGGCCGCTCCTTGAGGGGGGGGTACTGTCAGGAATGGACTGGCCAGCAATGGTGGGACTCACCTGCCTTTTGATCTGCAGTACCAGGGCTGGCCAGCGGATGCTCCCAGCAATCAGAGACTCAATTTTGCAGCCAGCTAACACCTGGAACTGATTATGCTGGGGTATTTAAGGGATGGCCAGACCCACAGACTCTGCCTTGGTGTTGTGTTCGTCCTGGGCCCTGTATCCTGTTTCTGTCCTGCATCCTGTTTCTGAACCACTGCTGACTTCTCCTGCTCTGATCCCGGCTCGCTCCTGACCATCCCTCTGCCTGACCCTCTGTACCACGCTGCTTGCTACCTGTTCTGATCCCTGGCTTGTGACCCTGACCATCCCTCTGCCTGACCCTCTGTACTACGCTGCTTGCTACCTGCTGAACCTGGCCTGTGACCCCGACCAATCTCCGCTTGCTCCCCCTGTACCTACCTGCCCTATTGATATTGACCCGGCCTGCCTGACGACGCTTGCTTGTATGTACTGTTATCTGTGGGTGGTTGGTTTGGTTTGGTTGCACTGTATTATGTTTTAGTATTGCACTGCGTTTATGTTTGTATTGTTAGTGTTAATAAATTATATTGTTTATAACATATCTGAGGTCTGCATTTCCCTGCGTCAGCCACACACCTCTGGTCACACCTGGGAGCCCTGGCACCTTGTATCTTGCCTGCCCGTTTGCTACCGACCCGGCCTGCCCGACTACGTTTAGTATTGTTCCTATTGTTATCTGTTGGAGGTTTGGTTGCACTGTGTTTATGCTTAGTCTTGCACTGCGTTTATGTATTTAGTCTTTAATAAATTGTATTGTTTATACTATACCTGGAGACTGTGTTTCCCTGTGTCAGTCCACACATTTCTGGTCATACCCGGATCCCTAACACCAACCTTGAAGAAAATGGGCTAGAGCAGTAGAATACCACACCAGGTGCCACTCCTGTCAGCTAAGAACAGGAAACAGAGGATACAATTTGCACAGGCTCACCAAAATTGGACAATAGAAGATTGGAAAAACGTTGCGTCTGATGAGTCCGGATTTCAATTGCGACATTCAGATGGTAGGGTCAGAATGTGACGTAAACAACATGAATACATGGATCCATCCAGCCTTGTATCAGCGGTTCAGGATGGTAGTGGTGGTGTCCTAGTGTGGCGGATCCATCCAGCCTTGTACCAACAGTTTAGGATGGTGGTGGTGGTGTCCTGGTGTGGGGGATCCATCCTGCCTTGTATCAATGGTTCAGGATGGTGGTGGTGGTGTCATGGTGTGGGGGAGATTTTCTTGGCACACTTTGGGCCCCTTAGTACCAAATGAGCATGGCCTACCTGAGTATTGTTGCTGACCAAATCCATTCCTTTATGTTTCAATATTTTTATTGAGTTTTCAAGGATAAACATGGATAAAACAGGGAAAAACAGGGAAAAGCAATAAGGTTCAATCATACAACATTACAGTAGACAAATATGGTTGATCAATTTGTTGTAGATCTGCCCTCTGGACAGATGGGGTATTGGTCTTGTTTAGCAATATCATCAGAGGTATTCGTGTGCCTTTGAAGTGCCTTGGTGAGGAGTTAGGGGAATTAGGGGGGGATGGTGGTGAAGAGGTGGGGGAGGGTAGGGCTGGGGAGGGAGGAATATAACTGGGGAATTGAGTTGATACCAGTGTAAGTGCGGGGTGTGAGTTCATTTCCTGAGATGTCATCAAGGTTGTAATACATTTAGGGTGGTTTAGTCATCAGGTCCACTGGAGATTGAATGTGTGATAGGAGGAAGTGTTGATTGTGGATAGTTTTTCCATTTGGCATTGAGTGTTAAGGTCTGTAATCAATGAGGCGATTGTGGGGGTATTATTTGTGTTTCATAGTCTAGTAATATTAATTTTTGCGGCAAAGAGTATATGGGTAATAATTGTTCGGGAGCGTGGAGGGAGTTTCTCAATTCCAATGTGTAGGAGTGCTAGTGATGGGTTCGGGACTAATAGAAATTTGTGTATTTCAGAAATTAACTGGAATGTAGCATTCCAGAAGGAACGAAGTGATTTGCATGATCACAAAATGTGGATTGTTGAGCCTGGCTCACCACAGAGTCTCCAGCATGTAGAGGATTGTTTCGGGTAGTAGATGGAAAGTTTGACCCAAGTCAGGTACCATTGGTGGAGTATTTTTAAGTATGACTCCCAGTGGGAGCTACATTGGGTAGCTTTATAGGTGACGCTGAAGGTATTTTCCCAACACTTTAAAGTTATTTGGGTTGAAAGGATTTTCTGTCAATTGGTTAGGGAAGTTGTTTGCAGAGTGAATTGTGAGTTTGTGAGGTGCGTGTAGAAAGTGGATATACCTTTACCCGGGTACTGGGGTTTGGTGAGGAAGGTGTAGGCTGTAGCTGGTATTATAGTATTGTGGGGTAGGTTATTTGTTGGTATACAATGAGCGATTTCTGAGGTATGTAAAATTTTCAGCAGTAGGAATATTGTATTTGGATTGAAGAGTTTGGAAGGGATACAAAGATTGATTGGTGTAGAGGTCCCTTATGTTGGTTATTCCTTGTTTTGTCCATTGTGATAGATCCAGTGAGGGGATGAGGAGGTGTAGTATGTTGGTTGGGGTGGGTATTTGTTTAGTGTCTTTGAATTTAGTGAGTAGAAGGTTCTGCCAAGCTTGTAGGGAGGCTACAATGCAGGGATGATTTAGTTGGGGTTCTATACGTTTGGACGGAGGGATCAAAAGAATGTTTTGGGGTTTAAGTGGTTGAAAGGGGAGGGTTTCAAATATGGACCAGATTTTTTCCTTCGAAGGATTCCACCAGAAGTATAATTGGTCTAAGAGGGTAGCTGTGCAATAAGATTTGAGGTGTGGGAGTCCTGCTCCTCCTTTGGTTGTAGGTCTGATGAGAAGATTGGTGGTACATCTCGGTTTTTTTGAGTTCCATAAGAATTTTGTAAGAATTGTTTGTAGTTTAGTGAAGAATGAATTAGGAACTGGTAGGGGAAGTGTACAGAATATGTACAAGATTTTGGGTAAAATATACATTTTTAGGGTCGCCACGCGGCCTAGTTTGGAGAGTTCTGAGGTGCGTAGAGTGTTTAGTTCTCGGGGTATACTTTCAAGCAATATTTTGTGGTTTGCTGTGTATAGATGGTCTGTCGCTGGTGTGAGTCTAATTCCTAAGTAAGGAATGCTGTTAGTTTCCCATGTAAACGGGAATTGTTTGGTCAGTTGGGTTTGGAGTTGGGTTGAGATGTGAAAGTTAAGTATGGAAGATTTGGGTTCATTAAGTTTATAGTATGACACTGTTGAGTAAGTAGATAGATGTGAGCGAATCGTTTGGAGGGGTTTTTTAGGGTTGGTTACCATAAATATTATATCGTCCACAAATAGGCTGATTTTGTGTTCCATGTTAAGATGTGTAATTCCTGTGAATGTTCTATCCTCTCTCAGTTTAGAAGCTAGGGGTTCAATAAGGAGTGTAAATATTATCGGGGAGAGTGGGCAGCCTTGTCTTGTACCATTTGATATGTCGAAGGGATTGGATAATGTGCCATCTGTCAGAACTCTAGCGGACGGTTGAGAATATAATGACAAGATGGCTTTCATCATCCAACCTGTGATGCCAAATTTTTGAAGTGTCAGTTTCATGAATTGCCAATGTATTCGGTCGAACGCTTTTTCTGCATCCAATGATAGGAGGAAAGAGGGGGTCTTAGTACTTTCTAAATTATGCAGGAGGGAAATAATTCTCCTGGTAGCATCGGGTGCTTGTCGACCTAGGATGAAACCTACTTGATCCGGGTGTATTAGCAGGGGAAGGTAGGGAAGAATTCTTCTGGATATAATTTTTGCGTAGAGTTTTATGTCGGTATTGAGTAGTGAGATTGGCCTATAGTTCTGAACTAGTTGGGGGTCTTTGCCAGGTTTGGTATAGTCCTTATGATGGATTGCAACATGTCTTTGGGAAATGAGCCTGTGGTGGCAGCGTGGTTGAAGAGTTTGGTCAGATGTGGCGATAGTTCTGTGGCAAGGTGTTATAGTATTCGTTAGTGTAACCGTCATTTCCTGGTGATTTATTAATTGGTAGTGTTTTAATGGTCATGGTCTATTTCTTTGGGTGATATCGGGGTGGAAATGGAGTCACGTTTCTGTGGATAGCTGAGGAAGATTGGTTGTTTGGAGGAATTGCTGTATGGTCGCGGTCGTTGGTTGAATGGTGTTAGGGTCGTTTTTAAGGTTATAAAGATTTTGGTAATATTCTGCAAAAGCGTTCTCTATATCTTGTGGGTTTGTGTTTAGGGTATTTGTAGATGGGTGTTTAATTGAGGCTATTTTGGATTTCAGACGTTTTTGTTTTACCGATTTGGCTAACAACGAGCTGGCTTTGTTACCAGGTGAGTAGAATTTCACTTTCATTTTCTGGAGATTTAGATCATATTTCTGGAGTAAAAGGGATCTTAATTTATTTCTATCTGCTGTCAGAGACGCAGAGATTGCTGGGTCTTGAGATTTTTTGTTTTTTTCTTCATTTGATTTGATTGATGTTAGGAGGTTATCTATTTGTTGGGTTCTGTTTTTGTTAATGCGAGCGTTTAGTTGTATCAGAATACCTCTCATGTATGCTTTATATGTTGACCGTAAAGTGGTTATGGATATATCAGGGGTATCGTTAAATTAAAAAAATGTTTTGTGCGCATCAATTATCTGTTGCTTGTAGACTTGGTTTTTCAGCAGGAACGAGTTCAGTCGGGGTATAGTCGAATATTGTTTGCTGTCAAGAGAGATTGTGATCGGAGCGTGGTCTGACCACGTGATAATGCCAATCTTGGAGGAGGTGATGTGCTGCAGTGTCCATTTATCGGTGAGGAAGAAGTCTATTCTAGAGTAGGATGAGTGGGATGGAGAAAAGTAGGTATAGTCCTTTTCTGTACTGTGTTGACATCTCCAGACATCGTGCAGATCGTTGGAATGGAGAAATTGGTTGAAGGTCCGTCTTGAAGATCTTGTATTGGATGAGGAGTCCAGAAGAGGATTACCGATGATGTTAAAGTCCCTGCCAATGAGTAGTCTGCCTTTTCTATGTCGGTTTATGGTGGAGTTAAGTTTGTTAAAGAATTGAATTTGATTGGTGTTAGGGCCATATACGTTCACCAATGTATATGTAGTTTTGTTGATATTGCATATCAATATATGGTAGCGACCTTGTGGGTCCGCTGTTTCTGAAATAAATTGGAATTTCAGGCAGTCTCTTATAGTTGTAATGACGCCGTTCTTTTTTTAGGATTCGTTGCCATATACATTGTGGAGAACTGAGGAATGTTGAATTTAGGGATTTTGGAAGAGGCGAAGTGGGTCTCTTGTAGGAATACGATGTCAGGTTGGATGGTGCGGAGTTCTCTTGAAAGCAGGGATCTTTTGAAGGGAGAGTTGAGACCTCGGACATTTAGCGAAGATATATTTATCATTTTGTTGATTGTAGATGGTTTGAATGTCGTAGCTTTGGTAATTCAGGTGCTATGAAGAGGAGTGGACTTTTCTGTGGTGGAGACGATGGACCATCAGATGTGCAATTTTGTGAAGATGGGACTGCTGCTTTTGTGGACTCGGTGTTCAGCTGTGCAGAGAGCGATGTTGAGAGGGACAATTCTCGCTGTCGAAGACTGGTAGCTTGGGGTAAAAACAGGGGTAAAAATGAGGGTAAGAAAGACTTGCAGACAACGCAAGTAACATGTGTAGCAGTATCTTCTACTGTGTATGAAGGAGGCATGAGGAAGCATGACTCTTCCGAGAGCTCATGCTGGGGACGAGCTTGGATGAACAGTTTGTTCGATCGATCGGGGCCGATTGCCAGCTTGTGTGTTAGTAATTGGTGCCCAGGGAATTGAGCGTGGAGATAATAATGCAACTGAGTGGAGGCTATATCCGCTCAGTTTCCATGTGTTGTAGTCAGTTGGATGCCGGTTGATGGGAGTCGGGTGGTATAATGCTCCATGACTTTAATAATTCAATGCCTGCTTCTAGGGAATTAATTGTGAAAAATCTGCCTTGGTATTTGACATTGAGTTTCGTAGGGAAGCCCCATTGATATGCGATGTTGTGGTTCCGTAATGCTTTGGTTATGTTGACGAGCTTTTTACGGTTGTTTAGTGTGGCTTTGGACAAGTCTGCGAACAATTTAATGTTTGCTTGGGCTGAAGGGATGGAGGACGGATTCCTGGCTGCAATCATCATTTTTTCCTTCACATGGTAAAAATGTATGCGCGCCAATATGTCCCTGGGAATCGTCGTAGGTAAAAATGTTGGTTTGGGGCTTCGATGTGCTCGATCTATAGCCAATTCCACGTCAGTGAGGGTGGGAATAAGATTTTTCATATAATTTTGTATGAAAGGGACAATGGCATCTGTAGCTATGGATTCTGGAATCCCATGGAATTTGATGTTGTTCCACCTGGAGCGACCTTCTAGATCTGCCAGTTTGAGGTTGATTTGTTCGATGTCTGTCGTATGGTCTGTATGTGCATCTATAAGATTGTTATGTGTGGTGCACATTTCTCCTAATTTTTTCTCGATATGGCGGATGCGTTTTTCCTGGTTTTGAACCGTGTTGGAAATTTGGGATAGTGAAGCCGTCAGATCATTTTGTAGTGTTTGTCGCAGGGAAAGGAGCATGTTCTTCATGGAAATCTCCGTGATAGGTTGGTCAAAATCAGAATAGGATTCAATTAGAGATGGAGCAGCATCAGAAATTAGGGTAGGAGAGAAAGAATGCAGCTGTCTGTCAGGGGGAGATCCCATATCCAGCCTAGGTCTGGATTTTGCCGGGCTGCTAGTTGTAGGAGACGGGGGGGGGGGGGAGGACTCACCGGGGTCTCCTGGGTAGAGGGGTCCCTTAAGCCTGGGGTCCGGATAATGTTCAGCTTGGTGGTCTGTGGTCTCCCCTTGATGCTATTGCTGGGCAGATGAGCCGTTTTGCAGGGGACCGGCGCCATCTTGGTTGCAGGGAGTGAGAGCTGGGTAAAAACGTATCATTTTTGCAGGGTGACCTGGCGCTTTCCTCCTGCGGGTCACAGCCCTGTTGGATGGCGAGGGTTTGATGGCTCTATGGAGCTAATTAGAATTCCCTGGGGTCGTAGTGTGCCAGCGTTAGGCTGGCGGGCGGGCGGAGCTCTCTTCAGTGAGTGTCCGTCCTCAGAGCCGGCCGCGCATGCGCCCCAATCCATTCCTTTATGACTCCAGTGTCCCCATCCTCTGATGGTTCCTTCCAGCAGGATAATGCACCATGTCACAAAGCTCAAACCATCTCCAACTGGTTCATTAACCATGACAATGAGGTCACTGCACTACAATGGCCTCCACATTTGCTTCATGGATGTGCAGCTGACAAATCTGCAGCAACTGCGTGATGCTATCATGTCAATATGGACCAACATCTCTGAGGAACGTTTCCAACACCTTCTTGAATCTATGCCATGAAGAATGAAGGCCGTTCTGAAGGCAAAAGGGGGTCCAACCCTCTACTGGTACGGTGTACTTAATAAAGTGGCCGGGGAGTGCATATTATTCGGTGGGCAGTGACATCAGTCAGTATCACGGTTGATGGGAGATTCTGAACAATGACTTATTTTATTATGGGATAGATTTAGATACATTAAATGGTGAGAGCCAACCTGTCATGACCCTAGTGCTACGAGCAGTCGGGGACCTCAATATAGTCATGTGCAGAATATGGAGCTATAGGAAGATCAGTGACAGAACAGCTTCATAGAAGCTCAGGTTGGACATGGCCAGAAAGGGAGGACTGCCCATTTCCTGGTGACCCAGGCTGAATGCAGGGATAAGGGTTTCCTATGATTTTTGGTGGGATCCCATGCCATTTGCTTACACAAAGCTGTGTACTGTCCCATTTAAGAAAAAATGGCATGGGCCCCCATAACATTTATACCACCCCTTATCTTGGCACGTGTGTGGGTGCAGCAGTAAAAACACAGAGTCCAGTTGCAGATAAATTAGAACTTGTGTTGTAGAAAAATGTAAACTACAAACAACCCCAGCGGGAGAGCGCCGCTAAGGGTAACACTCAGAGTTCAGTTCTTGGCAGAGGGGCGATGTGTAAAGATGCACCAACAGTATCTGTCTTTAGAAGGCAGAATGTGGTCCGGTCCCAAAAGGAAGCTGCAGCACAGGTTTGCGAGTCCCTAGTGCAGCATTAACCCCTTCACTAGTCACTAGAGATTTGGGTCCCCCTATAGTCCTGCACACCCAGGCAACATGCATTTCCTTCCAGACTTGCACTCCAGAGACAGTAACCAGTCCTTGATCTTGGGTTTTTTTGTTTTATTAGGGGATTTTGAACTTGGGTGGGGTAAGGGGTGTATGGGATGCCCAAAGGAACTGCAATTGAGGACAATCTTCCTGGAACTTTGTACAAGTCTCTTTAAAACAAAGAATCATCTTATTGGAGAGCTAGCCAACCTCTCCTGGTGGACCACCCCAGACCCTAGATACTTCTTTATCCAGCTGTCTGAAGGAATCCCTGAGCAGTGGATCCAGTGCCTGTCACTTTAAATGTAAGGCAGTCCCGGGAAGAAAGCTAATCCAGTTTCTCACTAGAGTGCTCCTTCCCCTCTCTGGCCCAGGGGGTGCATGCCCACTCATTCAGTCCTCCTATGAGCTGGTGGTTTGGTTGATGCTCTCAGGCCTTCTGCTGGGCTGCTCCTTCCCTACTGCAAAAGTGATCCTTGCTCTGGGGGCTGGTGAAGTCCTGAGCTTTCCTCCTTTCCAGGACTAATGCCTATAGGTAAGCCCCTTCCCACCCGAACCCCCTCCCAGGCTCCTGCTCTTCAGCCTCTCACACATCTTCCACCCAAACTCTCCCTGCTGCTGAGCAGGATTGGTCACTCTTAAGGGCTATCCTGGCCCCATGCCAAGCCTTCTGTTCAGGATTGGCCAGGATCCCTCAACAGTGCAAACTAGCTCCACCTCACCCACTGAGTTCTAGAGACTCCCCCAAGTCTCTAGATCAGGTGAGGTGTCAGGGAACTGCTCTACAGAGCATCTCAGCCCTGACTTAATTTCACCCTGCTAAATATTACACCTGGACTGCTGCTCAGCCCTCCCAACTACCAATTGACTCCATCTCCCTCTAGATATCTAGGAGGGTGCTAGCCTGTTCCTGTTCATCAGGAACCTTTCCCTTCCACTATCACTTTCCCTAATAGACGGGATGTGACAAAACATGGGGGTCACCAAAGATGGCCACCAAAGGTCACCTGGACACATAGTAGCGAACCGGAATGTTGCCTCCAGAAGCCAAGAAACCATAGAAAAAAATGATTTTCCTTTGACTTATTTTTGACCTATTTTCCAGGATGTGTCGGGTGCCACCTACAGTGAAGAAAGCAGACTGCACCTGCCTACAGGCATACAGCCTTGGTGGCTTGTAGGGATGGTCTATATGTTTGAGTGTTCGCTGAACATACGAACATCTGGGGCGTTCAACGGGCCATTCGCCCATATGCCCCACAGTGCAATGCGCTCTGGTGACGCATTGTAATTGGCCAAAGCATTGCACCTGACCAGCGGATTCAGCGCAGTCCCGGGAAAACGGGGTCCTTAAAATAGATTAAATTTTTTGATTCTCTCCTCCTTCTTGGTCCCGATCCTCTCCCGGTCCCGTTCCTCTTCTCCTTCCTGGTCCCGATCCTCGCCTCCTTCTTTTTCCCGATCCTCTCCTCCTTCCTGGTCCCGATCCTCGCCTCATTCCGGGTCCCAATCCTCGCCTCATTCTTGTTCCCGATCCTCTCCTCCTTCCTGGTCCCGATCCTCGCCTCCTTCCTGGTCCCAATCCTATCCTCCTTCCTGGTCCCGATCCTCTCCTCCTTCCTGGTTCTGATCCTCTCCTTCCTGATCCAGATCCTCTCCTCCTTCCTGGTCCCGATCCTCTCCTCCTTCCTGGTCCTGATCCTCTCCTTCTTCCTGGTCCTGATCCTCTCCTCCCTCCTGGTCCCGATCCTCTCCTCCTTCTTGGTCCCGATCCTCGCCTCCTTCTTGGTCCCGATCCTCGCCTCCTTCTTGGTCCCGATCCTCGCCTCCTTCTTGGTCCCGATCCTCGCCTCCTTCCAGTGACGTCACTTCTGCCCGTGCGTTCCACGTGGGTTCCGGTGCACTTCCTCACATACACAGGGCATCCCGACTCCATTCTCCCATCTTCCATCCCAGATGACAGCGGCAGACCCTGCTAAAGCAGTGAGCTAAGGGCCTACTAATCTGATACGTCTGAAGTTTGTAGTCCTCTTGTGAGTGTTTTAACCTCTTTAACCCCTCCCCCTCCAGAGGATCCCCCCCCTCCTGACCAGGCCATTTTTTTCATTACAACTCTGCGCTACTTTAATTGACAATTGTGCGGACATGCAACGCTGCACCCAAATGAAATTTACATCCTTTTTTCCCCATGAATTGAGCCTTCTTTTGGTGGTATTTGATCACCTGTACATTTTTTATTTTTTGCGCTATAAGCAAAAAAAAAGACCAACAATTTTGAGAAAAAAAACAAGATTTTGGACATTTTGCTATTAAACATGTCCAGTAAAAAAATTTTAAAAATCAAATTTCATCATAAATTTCGGCCAAAATGTATCCTGCACCGTGTCTTTGCTAAAAATAAAAATCCCAATACGTGTAAATTAATTGGTTTACATGAAAGTTATAGCGTTCACAAATGGAGGTATAGATAATGAGATTTTATTTTCTACTAGTAATGGCGACAATCAGCGACTTTTAGCGGGAATGCGGCAGACATTCTGACACTGGGGGGGAACCAACTTGGTGTCACTGACATCTCCAGTGACACCAATGCAGTGATCAGTGCTAATAAAAAGCACTGACACTGTACTAATGGCACTGGGCAGGAAGGAGTTAACATGAGGGGCGAAAGGGTTAACTGTGTGCTGGGAGTGTATTACTAGGGGGCGGTGGTGTGTGCTTCACTGTAATCACACTGCTCTGGATGGCAGTGCTGTGCAGTGTGCCTGAGCTGACAGGGAGGAAGTTTGTAAACAAAACAATCTTCCTCCCCGTCGAAGATGCTCGGTAATCACTGGACGACGGTGGGTAATTACCGGCCAGGACCCGGTGATGGACAGTCGTGGGCGCAAATGGCTCAGGCACGCCCCCTACCAGGAAATGCAAAATAACATACATATATTTCTTTATTTATTTATTTCAGGTACTTATATAGGGCTGTCAATTTACGCAGAACTTTTACATGTATATTGTACATTCACATCAGTCCCTAACCCTCAAGGTGTGTACAATCTAAGGTCCCTAACTCACATTCATATACAAGGGGCAATTTAGACAGGATCCAATTAACCTACCAGCATGTCTTTGGAGTGTGGGAGGAACCCGGAGTACCCGGAGGAAACCCACGCAGATATATATATATATATATATAAATATAAACACATGTGATTCTGTGCACAGATGCCGCCCTGGAGCAGTATATCTGCTATAGGGTGGTCCTTAAGCATTAATAAACCATCTTTATACACATACTGCACTTAGCTGGCACCTCCTGTCCTTCCCTACATAGCTGGTCACTCCCTGTGGACGGCTGCCACCGGCAACTCTTTGGATTTTTTGTATATTGTGGAATTCTGGGCCTTAAAGGGACTTTGTCAGAGTAATTAGGACTTATAAGGACTCCCTTACATATTGTTTGCATTACCATTGGTCCTAGTTAAGCGCCAGATCATACTGTTCTCTTTGTGGGGGGAAGCCCCCTGCACCAATTCACCCCTCCATGTTCAGGGCATGTGTCCTCCTGGTGTGGTTTGGGGGGGAGTGTCAATCACCCCCCTCTCTTTCCTGACCTGCCGGGCTGCAGGCTCAGATAAGGGTCTGGTACAGATTTGGGGGAGACCTCAAGTCATCTATTTTTTTAATTATCTGTACTGTCCTGACATTTGGGGGATATCTGTACTGTCCTGACATTTGGGGGATATCTGTACTGTCCTGACATTTGGGGGATATCTGTACTGTCCTGACATTTGGGGGATATCTGTACTGTTCTGACATTTGGGGGATATCTGTATTGTCCTGACATTTGGGGGGGGATCTGTACCGTCCTGACATTTGGGGGATATCTGTACCGTCCTGACATTTGGGGGGGGATCTGTACCGTCCTGACATTTGGGGGATATCTGTACTGTCCTGACATTTGGGGGATATCTGTACTGTCCTGACATTTGGGGGATATCTGTATTGTCCTGACATTTGGGGGATATCCGTACTGTCCTGACATTTGGGGGATATCCGTACTGTCCTGACATTTGGGGGATATCTGTATTGTTCTGACATTTTTGGACCTCAAGAAATTAGATTGGCTGTCAGTACTTCAGGATTGATCGTTTTCAGATCTATCCCATAGTTTGTGAACTCTATAACTTTCCTACGGATAAATAATACATCCTAATTTGGGTTATTTTCACCAAAGACATGGAGCAGAATACATCTCGGCCTAAATTTATGAAGAACAATTATTTATTTGCAAACTTTTATAACAGAAACAAAGAAAAACGTGAGGGTTTTTTTTCAAAATTTTGGGCTTTTATTGGTAATTTAGCAAAAAATAAAACCCCCAGCAGTGATTAAATACCACCAAAAGAAAGCTCTAGTTGTGTGAAGAAAATGATAAAATTTTAGTTTGGGTACAATGTTGTATGACCGCGCAATTGTCATTCAAAGTGTGAGAGCGCTGAAACCTGAAAAATGGCCTGGGCAGGAAGGGGGTAAAAGTGCCCGGTATTGAAATGGTTAATAATTATGATGATAATAATAATAATTTCTGATTTCAGGTTCCGGTATCTCGATGCTCAGATCCCTGTGTACCCGGCAGCAGAAAAAAGTTTGGCTCTTCCATATATAAATGCTGCTATGAGTGTTCCCCGTGTCCAGAAGGAGAGATATCCAACATTTCCGGTTTGTATTTGTTAGTAAGTGATTGTTGGACTCGGCAGACTTTACCAATGTAGTTAACCGGTTCCGTGCCGCCCTATAGCAGAAATACTGCTACAGCTCGGAACGGGTGCGCACAATCATGTATATATATGTGATTTCACAGTTCTGGGTAGCACCGCCATTTGCAGCCTCGGCTGTCAATCATCGGGTCCTGGCCGGTGATTACTTGCTGGTACCCGGTGATCACCGAGTATCTCCGACAGGGGAGAGACCTGTGTATAGACAACACAGATCTCTCCTCTGTCAGCTCCTGCACACTCATTTGTATGGCTCTGCATAGCAGCATGCTTGCAGTGAAACACAAACACAGCACACAGGTAACCCTTTGATCACCCCTTATGGTAACCCCTTCCTGCCCAGTGCCGTTAGTACAGTGTTGGTGCTTTTTATTAGCACTGATCACTGTATTGATATCACTGGGGATGTCAGTAACACCAAGTCAGTCCCCCCCCCCCCCCAGTGTCAGAATGCCCGCCGCACTCCCACTATAAGTCGCTGATCGCCTCCATTACTAGTAAAAAACAAACAATTCCAGTATATATCCCGCGATTTGTAAACGCTATAACTTTCACATAAACCAGTTAATTTACACGTATTGAGATTTTTTTTTAGCAAAGACACGGAGCAGAATACATTTTGGCCTAAATTTATGAGGAAATTAGATTTTTTTTATTTTTTTACTGGACATGTTTTATAGCAAAATGTCCAAAATATAGTTTTTTTCCTGAAAATATTTTTTTTGTTTATAGCGCAAAAAATTAAAGACGCACAGACGATCAGATACACCTGGCACACCATCCCACCGATGGGTCCCAACACACCATCCCATCGATGGGTCCCAACACACCATCCCACCGATGGCTCCCAACACACCATCCCACCGATGGCTCCCAACACACCATCCCACCGATGGCTCCCAACACACCATCCCACCGATGGCTCCCAACACACCATCCCACCGATGGCTCCCAACACACCATCCCACCGATGGCTCCCAACACACCATCCCACCGATGGCTCCCAACACACCATCCCACCGATGGCTCCCAACACACCATCCCATCGATGGGTCCCAACACACCATCCCACCGATGGGTCCCAACACACCATCCCACCGATGGGTCCCAACCATTCGCTTTAGCTTAAAAGTATGTGCCGCCTCCAAAGACCAACAACCGCCCCGGAGCCAGAACACACCGAGAATAAAAAAAAACCACCCACACACACCCCCCAGGGAGGGTGGGAGGAAAGCTCGCTCCACCGATGCCTTATCCCTGGACTGAATAGGATGACCCCCCCCCCCCCACAACCACACCCAAAGGTGCCGAAGACCCCACCCTGCACTCCCGTCACCAATCAAATAGCCTGCCCATTTTCTAACTCCCACCTACTTTTCTCTTAACCCTTTCTTGTCTTTCCTACCCCCCTCTTAAGTCATGTCTACCCTGCGCTATTTTCTTTTTCTTGCTTTTTGCTACAGGCATCTCTTTCCAGTCAATGTTATTACCTCAGCCACTTCTCAACTACTCAACTTAACCTCCTCTTTTAACCGAATACAATGGACACAAGCCACCACTTACTCCAATGGCAACACCCTCAACCTCGCATTCTCCCACTTATGCACTCCCTGTAACCTCTCCAACATCCCTTTTCCTCTCTCTGACCACAACCTTCTCAGTTTCACACTTTCCCTGTCTCCTACCTCCCATGCCTCCAACCAGCAAACGGTTACCCGCAGGAAACTTGGCCACCTCAACCCTTCCCTTCTTCATCCTGCTACTGACTGCCGTTATGATGAAATCGCTCCCCTGTCCTTCCCAGACCTGGGCACTTCTGCCTACAACAACATTCTGTCATCCTTCCTGGACACCATGCTCCTCTCACTACACGCAGAACCAGGCCTCACCTGTCACAACCCTGGCAAACAGATGACACCAGAAGTCTCAAGAGATGCAGCCGTGCTCTTGAGCGAGTATTTAGTAAAACTAAATCCCTGAAAGACTTCACCCTCTACAAATCCCTCCTTCTCAAATACAGCTCCTGCCTCCATACTGCTAAACAAACCTACTACACGAGTCTCATCAAAACCTTCTCATCCAAATCCTGTCAACTCTTTTCTACCTTTAACTCCTTACTTCACCCCACACTGCCTCCAGCCACCAACTAGCTTACTGCCCAGGATATTGCCAATCATTTCAATAACAAAATCAACACAATTCGTCATGAGATAGCCAGCATCCAGCTTTCTCTACCAACCAACTCACCAACTCCAACACCACAATCAACACTTTCCTCTTTCAACCCCATTACCACTGAGGAAGTTGCCAAACTCCTTTCCTCTGTCCACCTCACCACCTTTCCCCTGGACCTGTCCTCTCTCAATTACTATGACCACCTTCCTGCTCCATCCTAAACTTTCAAACCCACATCTTCAACCTTTCCCTCTCTTCAAGCATGTTTCCCTCCACGCTCAAACATGTACTGGCCACCCCCATACTTAAAAAATCCTCACTGGACCCCACCTGTTTGAATAACCTAAGACCCAGCTACCTGCTGCCATTTGCCTCCAAGCTTCTTGAATGCCTTATCCACAGTTGTATGAGTTGCTACCTCCTTGACAACAACCTTCTCAATCCCCTACAGTTCTGCTTCCTCCCGCAATGTTCCACTGAAAATGCTCTATTAAAACTCACCAATGACCTGCTAACTGCTAAAACCAATGGCCATTACTCCATACTCATACTCTTAGACCTTTCTGCTACCTTTGACACAGTTGACCACCCACTCGTCCTCAACAAACTCCACTCCCTTGGCCTCCATGACTCTGCTCTTTCCTGGGTATTCTGGTACCTATCTCTGTGCACTTTTAGTATCACATACAATACCATCTACTCTGCTCCTCTTCCTCTTTCTGATGGGGTCCCCCACGGCTCCGTCCTTCGGCTCCTCCTCTTCTCCCTCTATATCTCTTCTATAGGCCAGTTGATAACCTCTATTGGCTTCCAATCCCACCTCTATGCTGATGACACCCAGATCTATCTCTCAACTCCTCATTTCACCCCCTCAATCCCCTTACAGGTCACAAGTTTACTAAGTGACATATCAGTATGGATGTCACACCGCTGCCTCAAACTCAATCTTTCTAAAACTGAGCTTCTAATAGTTCCTCCTTCTGTATCCCCTCCCCATGACTTTACCATTGAGATCAACGGCACAACCAATGGTCCCTCCACACATGCTAGGTGGTGCTTGGTGTAATCCTAGACTCTGACCTCTCCTTCATCCCCCACATCCAATATCAGGCTAAATTTTGCAGCCTCAAACACCGGAACATTTCCAGAATTCGCCCTTTCCACACTAAAGACACCACACAACAGCTTATTCACTCCTTGGTTATTTCCCAACTTGACTACAACTCCCTTCTCACTGGCCTACCCTTACACTGGCTATCCCCCCTTCAGTATGCTATGAACACTGCTGCCAGACTAATGCACCTTACTAACCAATCCATGACTACTGCCCATCTCTTCACTGGCTTCTACTAGCCCAACATATCATTTCAAAATACTAACCACAACATGCAAGGCCATCCACAACATCGCCCCCAGCTACATCACCAACCTCATCTGCAAATATCGTCCTCTTCTCCCAAGACCTCCTGCTCTCCAGTTACCTCCTCCCACACTCGCCTTCAGAACTTCTCTCCCATCCTCTGGAAGATGGCCACCTAAAAGCAAAGGATTTGAGTCTCTGTAGCATGACCTCCGACAGGTTCAAGCTGAGTGCCTCAGACTTCTGATAATTTATTTGAAAATTAGATAATTCACCATAACGTCTAAATTCAGCCATCAAGTTGGGAATGGTGACATCCAGTTAACTGCTAAAAAAGAGCAAATCATCTGCATAAGTAGAGACCTTATGGCATTATGCCCAGTCAAGATATTATGAATGTTCAGCTTACTCCTAACATAGTGTAGAAATGGTCCACACATTAAAAGGAAAATGAGAGGTGAAAAGGCACAACCGTGTCTTGTACCATTTGTAACAGGGAAAGGAGACGAGCAATCCATTAGCACCTGTGCTGTGACTCCGTCCACGTTCTCATAGTCGGACTAAGGCCTATGTCTTCCAGTGTGACCCTGATGAAGGACAAATTCACGCTGTCAAAGGCCTTTTCACATCAGTAGAACGAAGGAGAGTTGGAGTAGTCCCTGGCAGGACAGAATGTATAACATTAAGTCTTTGGATCATACCATCACATGCCTCTCTGTCCGGCATAAAGCCCACCCGGTCAAAATGGATAATGTTATTAAGATAAGGAATCAGATGGGTAGCTAAGATTTTAGTGAATAGTTTTGGATCAAGCTTGAGCAGAGAAATAGGCCTTTAGTTGGCGCATCCAGTGGGATCTTTCATTCTTTGGTGATCACTGAGATATGGGCTGTTAGTGTTTCTGGGTGTACAGTGTGTTCATGAGAAAGGGTATTGAGCAGGTTTTTCCTGAAAGCACTTTTACTAGGCCAGGGAGAAGCCATCTGAGTCTGGTGCTTTGCCAGTTTTCATTTGCTTGATGACCTGGGAAAAATCCAGAGAATTTATTGGTTAAGCAAGGCTATAGATTGTTTCCAGAAGGCATTCTGGTGCTCCGACCATAATCCAGAATCCTCTCTCTGAGTATATCACCAAGCACATTTATCTATTCTGGGCTGGAGTGACAATGTATAAGGAAGCAAAATACTCCCTAAATGCTTGCGCTATCTCAGAGGGCATGAACAGGTGGGTTACAGTAGTGGCGTACTACCAGTAGATATGTTTTGGATTTCCATTGTCTAAGCACTCTAGCAAGAGATTGACCACATTGGTTTCCATATTTGTAGAAATTATGTCTGCATTTAACAAGAGTGGCTTTAGCGTTATCTAGAACTCAAATATACTCAAAGGATAAGCTCACCTTTTGTAGCATGTTACATGTCACAGCTATATTCAGGGTGCAACATGTAGCATGTAATGAACGGACCGCCCCCCTCCACTAGCTGTAACAATTTAAAAAAATGGGGGCTCTGTCCGCCCGGCCATGTCACTCATTCACAGTATTCTGTGCATATCTTCTCAGTCTTCTCAGAAGCCCGCCTCACTACCTGCCCCCTGGACCCTATCCCCTCTCAACTCCTCCGGTCACCCCCCTCTTCCCTCATCCGCTCCCTTACCCACATCTTCAATCTCTCCCTCTCTACTGGCGTCTTCCCCTCCCCCCTAAAACATGCGCACATCACCCCCATACTCAAAAAGCCCTCCCTGGATCCCACTGACCTCAACAACCTCAGACCAATTTCCCTGCTGCCACTCACGTCCAAGCTCCTTGAGCGCTTGGTCTACGATCGCCTAAGCGCCCACCTAACTGACAGCAACCTCCTTGACCCACTACAGTCCGGCTTCCGTCCCCTACACTCCACCGAAACTGCCCTCCTCAAAATCACCAACGATCTACTAACCGCCAAAGCCAAAGGCGACTACTCTGTCCTCCTTCTCCTAGACCTCTCCGCGGCCTTTGACACAGTTGACCACCCCCTCCTCCTTAATAAACTACTCTCCCTCTGCATCAGAGACACCGCTCTCTCCTGGTTCTCGTCCTATCTATCCCAACGCTCCTTCAGCGTTTCCTACAACGGTGCCACCTCCTCTTCCCTCCCCCTCTCTGTTGGGGTCCCCCAGGGCTCTGTCCTTGGACCCCTTCTCTTCTCCATCTACACCTCCTCCCTTGGCAAACTCATACACTCCCACGGCTTCAACTACCAGCTCTACGCTGATGATACTCAAATCTACCTATCCACCCCTCACCTCACCCCCACATTCTCTGCCCGCATCACTCACCTCCTAAACGACATCTCTGACTGGATGTCGCTCCATTTCCTCAAGCTCAACCTCTCCAAAACCGAGCTTCTCGTCTTTCCCCCTTCCCGCGCCCCCCCCCCCATCCTTTCCATCACTACCAACAACACCACCATCAATCCCGCCCAGCAAGCCAAGGTCCTTGGCGTCATTCTGGACTCAAACCTTTCCTTTCAACCTCATGTCAAATCACTTACAAATACATTCAGGCTCCACCTCTGCAACATCGCCAAGATACGCTCCTTCCTTACCCCAGACACCACTAAACTACTCGTACACTCCCTGATTATCTCACGCCTTGACTACTGCAACTCCCTCCTCACCGGCCTACCCCAGTGCAAACTCTCCCCGCTTCAGACCATCCTGAACTCAGCTGCCAGACTCATCCACCTCACCAGCCGCTCCACCTCTGCCACCCCCCTCTGCCTCTCCCTCCACTGGCTCCCCATTGCCCAACGCATTAAATTCAAACTGCTCACTCTGACCTATAAGGCCATTCACAACACTGCCCCTAACTACCTCACCGACCTGATTCCCAGGTACCACCCTACCCGTACCCGTCGCTCTTCACAGGACCTCCTATCTTGCTCCCTGGTCTCCTCCTCCCACGCACGACTGCAAGACTTCTCCAGGTCCTCCCCCATCCTCAGGAACTCACTACCCCAATCCATCAGACTGTCACCTTCAGGCGCTCCCTGAAAACCCACCTCTTCAGGGAAGCCTACCCCACCCTCACCTAACAGCCGCTGCCCTTCCCTCCTCCTACCACTCCATCCCCCACAGCCATTTCCTCCTGTACCACTACCCCCTCCCTCCTAGATTGTAAGCTCGAAAGAGTAGAGCCCTCTTACCGCTTGTGTGCTGTTTGATGTTACTGTACTGTTTCATGTATTGTCCCCCCCTCTATTGTACAGCGCTGAGCAAACCCTTTGGCGCTATATAAACTCGATAAATAAATAAATATGAAAAAACTACAAGTTCCGACAGTCTTTATAACCATCGGCTTGTAGTTTTGAAAGCTTGAAAGCTTTTGGCCCAGGGGACAAGTACAACCCAGAAGCCCATGGTGCAGTGACTTGGCCCCCTCCCACTTTCCCTCTTTCCTGCCTCCTCCTGCCCCCCATCCCAGGCTAAAGTTCTCCTTCAGGTACTCTCTACTCACCCGGTGGGATGGGTTGGACAGCGCCTGGTTCAACTGGCATCAACTCCAGGTTCCCAAACTGGCCAGAAGGGGCTGCAGGAGGAACTCAGGGCAGCTTGGTTGGAGCTGGCCAGGGAAGGAGAGCCTCCGCTGAAGCACAGAGCTGGCCAGAAACAGCATACACCATCCATGTCAGGGGGTGGCCTGCGTCTGAGCTCACTCGGCAATGTTCTGGACATGCCCAGTGAATGTTAAATTTGTTGTCAAAATTTGACAAACTGAATTCTTGAAGTGTATATCATAGTAAAAAAAATGTGCGGGACATGAACATTTCTCAGCATTTTGTTCTTTTTAAAGGTCCAACAGTAAATTACCTGTGGACCTGCTAGAAATGCTCTGACTTCTTAAGTCCTATTGTGGGCTGACAATACCCAGCACTTTTGTGGACTTAATGGTGTCAGCTCTGTCCAGTTCTCTTTTGCTAATCTACTGAAAGAATCCTCTATCCTGTTCTGTACAAAATAAAGACTAATCAGTTTGTAGTCTTCAGATAAGAACTAGGAGGGCTAATTAGACTGTGCTGAGATAACTAAAGGCTTCTCCTGCTGCCCTCTCCTATGGTGGTCTCCACTGGACTCACTCACCCAGACCTAGTGGATGGAAAGGAGGTGGAGTTGCATTCCTTCTATCCCCACAGAGCACCTTGGACTTGGCTACCCTACTTTCTCTCCTCTGAATTACACATTATCATTCTTGGTGACTTTACCATCCGTTAGTGTTAACAGCCTGGCTACAGCTCAACTTCTCAACTTAACCTCATCTTGTGACCTAACACAATGGACATTCACTCTGATGGTAATACGCTTGGCCTTGTATAATCCCATCTCTGCACTCCTGGCAACTTCACCAACACCCCCTGTCCTTTCTCTGATCACAACCTTATCAGTTTCACAGTATACTTGTTTTCAACCACCTATCCCCCCAAGCAGCAAATGATTACTTGTAGAAACCTTCACTCTTCTCTTTTCTATTCTGCTACTGACCACCTCTATGACAAAATCTCTCCCATTTCCTGTCCTAACCCGGCCACCTCTGTCTACAACAGTTCACTCTCATCTTCAGTGGATGCACTTGATCCTCTAACTAATGAAATGACTAATGAAACCACCAAGCTACTCATTCACTCCCTTATTATATCTTGCCTTGACTTTTGCAACTCCCTTCTCATATACCGATCTCTCCATAGGCTATTCCCTCTCCAGTCTATCATGAATGCTGCTGCCAGAATCAACTACCTTACCAACTGCTCAATGTTTGCCACCTCTCTCTGCCAATCCCTCCACTGGCTTCCGATTGCCCAGTGAATCAAATTCAAAATGCTAACAACAACAACATACAAAGCTATACACAACTCTACCCCCAGCTACATCACCAGTCTTGTATACAGATATCTCCCAAACCATCCTCTCCTCTCCGCTCCTCTCATGATCTCCTGCTCTCAAGATCTCTTGCCTCCTCCTCTCCCATCCTCTGGAATTCTTGACCTCAATCTGTCTGGCTATCCCCTACTCTAGATGCCTTTAGGTGATCCCTGAAAACTCATCTGTTCAGGGAGGCAAAACATTGCAGAACAAACCTCCAAAAATGTTTTAAATATATTAATAGTAAAAAAGGTCCGGTCCCAGCATGTAGGCCCTTTACAGAATCATCTAGAGGGGGTGGCTGGGGACAAAGAGAAGGACAATGTATGAAATCCCTTCTTCAGCTCTGTGTATACAAAGGGGCATGGGGGGGGCTCTTGTCCTCAATGGGTATGGTATTGACACAGCTCCAGATGATCCACATTGGCTAACAATTGATATGATCCAAAAATATTTAGACAGAATAAAGGTGAATAAAGCCCCTGGACCGGATGGCATACACCCACGGGGCCTTAAAGAATTGATCTCTGTCATTTCACAGCCATTGTTTCTCATTTTTAGGGCCTCTTTAATGACTGGCATAGTACCACTGGATTGGTGTAAGGCCAATGTGGGGCCAATATTTAAAAAGGGGTCAAAATCTTTCCCAAGTAATTATAGACCTGTTAGTGTAACTCCTATAGTTGGGAAGATACTGGAGAGTTTAATAAAAGACACACAGAGGAGTTCTTGCTGGAAAAAAAATATTTTAAGCAACAGACAGCATGGATTCATGAAAGACAGAAGATGTCCAACAAATCTGATTTCTTTTTATGAAGAGGTGAACAAAATCTTGGAAAGAGTGGATGTGGGATATTGGGACAGAGGGGTGACAGTGGACATATTATACTTGGACAGAGGAGTGGCTGTGGACGTGGTATACTTGGACAGAGGAGTGGCTGTGGACGTGGTATACTTGGACAGAGGAGTGGCTGTGGACGTGGTATACTTGGACAGAGGAGTGGCTGTGGACGTGGTATACTTGGACAGAGGAGTGGCTGTGGACGTGGTATACTTGGACAGAGGAGTGGCTGTGGACGTGGTATACTTGGACAGAGGAGTGGCAGTGGACGTGGTATACTTGGACAGAGGAGTGGCGGTGGACGTGGTATACTTGGACAGAGGAGTGATGGTGGATGTGGTATACTTGGACAAAGGGGTGGCAGTGGATGTGGTATACTTGGACAAAGGGGTGGCGGAGGACATTGTACACTTGGATTTTGCAAAAGCGTTTTGCACAGTTCCCCACACACGGCTAATGTGTAAGGTAAAGTCTACGGGCTGGAAAAATCTGAATGTAAATGGATAGAAAACTGGCTAAAAGATCGTATTCAAAGAGTAGTGGGTAATGATTCATACTCTGAATGACCTAGGGTTGTCAGTGGTGTACTCCAAGGTTCAGTGTTATTAGTGGGGTTCCCCAAGGTTCAGCGTTATTAGTGGGGTCCCCCAAGGTTCAGCGTTATTAGTGGGGTTCCCCGAGGTTCAGCGTTATTAGTGGGGTCCCCCGAGGTTCAGCGTTATTAGTGGGGTTCCCCGAGGTTCAGTGTTATTAGTGGGGTACCCCAAGGTTCAGTGTTATTAGTGGGGTACTCCAAGGTTCAGTGTTATTAGTGGGGTACCCCAAGGTTCACTGTTATTAGTGGGGTCCCCCAAGGTTCAGTGTTATTAGTGGGGTACCCCAAGGTTCAGTGTGATTAGTGGGGTACCCCAAGGTTCAGTGTGATTAGTGGGGTACCCCAAGGTTCAGTGTGATTAGTGGGGTACCCCAAGGTTCAGTGTTGGGACCGTTACTTTTAATATATTTATAAACAATATAGGATTTGGGATTATAAATCCCATTTCAGTGTTTGCAGATGACACCAAGCTGTGCCGGGAATAACGTCCTTACAGGATGTCTCCAACTTACAAGCCGACCTCAATGCTCTGTGTGACTATGGGGACTATGGGGCCAATGAGGGCTAATGTTGATAAATGTAATGTTCTGCACTTGGGGGCTAAGAATATGCATGCATCATACATACTGGGGGGGGGGGGTACAACTGGAGGGTCAATGGTGGAGAAGGATCTGGGGGGTCAATGATGGAGAAGGATTTAGGGGTTTTCGTAGATCACAAGCTTACTAATGGCATGCAAGCTGCGGGTTCTAAAGTGAGCAAAATCCTCTCTTGTATTAGGAGAGATATAGACTCCAGAGAGAGAGATATCATCCCCCCCCTCCCCCCCCCAGGTACATATCATTATTAACACCTCATCTAGAATATGCAATTCAGTTTTGGGCACCAATTCACAAAAAGAACATTGGGGAACTGGAGGAAAAAAGCGAAGGGAAAGATTAGAGGAACTGAATGTATCCTCTACTTAAAAGAGGAGATTAAGGGGGATATGATCACCATGTATAAAACATAAGGGGGGGATATGATCTCCATGTATAATACATAAGGGGGGATATGATCTCCATGTATAATACATAAGGGGGGATATGACCTCCATGTATAATACATAAGGGGGGATATGACCTCCATGTATAATACATAAGGGGGGATATGACCTCCATGTATAATACATAAGGGGGGATATGACCTCCATGTATAATACATCAGGGGGGGATATGATCTCCATGTATAATACATAAGGGGGGATATGATCTCCATGTATAATACATAAGGGGGGATATGATCTCCACGTATAATACATAAGGGGGGATATGATCTCCACGTATAATACATAAGGGGGATATGATCACCACGTATAATACATAAGGGGTGGATATGATCTCCACGTATAAAACATAAGGGGGGGATATGATCTCCACGTATAATACATAAGGGGGGATATGATCTCCACGTATAATACATAAGGGGGGATATGATCTCCACGTATAATACATAAGGGGGGATATGATCTCCACGTATAATACATAAGGGGGGATATGATCTCCACGTATAATACATAAGGGGGGATATGATCTCCACGTATAATACATAAGGGGGGATATGATCTCCACGTATAATACATAAGGGGGGATATGATCTCCACGTATAATACATACGGGGGGATATGATCTCCACGTATAATACATAAGGGGGGATATGATCTCCACGTATAATACATAAGGGGGGATATGATCTCCACGTATAATACATAAGGGGGGATATGATCTCCATGTATAATACATAAGGGGGATATGATCTCCACGTATAATACATAAGGGGGGTATATGATCTCCATGTATAATACATAAGGGGGGATATGGTATCCATGTATAATACATAAGGGGGATATGATCTCCATGTATAATATATAAGGGGGGATATGATCTCCATGTATAATACATAAGGGGGGATATGATCTCCATGTATAATACATAAGGGGGGATATGATATCCATGTATAATACATAAGGGGGGATATGATATCCATGTATAATACATAAGGGGGGGATATGATCACCATGTATAATACATAGGGGGGATATGATCTCCATGTATAATACATAATGGGGGATATTATCTCCATGTATACTACATAAGGGGGATATGATCTCCATGTAGAATACATAAGGGGGGATATGATCTCCATGTATAATACATAAGGGGGGATATGATCATAGTGAGAGCTGTGATAATGTGGAATAGACTCCCTCCAGAGTTGGTTGTGGCCAACTCAGTGGATTTCTGAAGGAAAGTCCTGGATTCTTTCTTGGATACACAGAATATAACTGGATATATCATTTATAGGGAAAGTTGATCCAGGGAATATCCGATTGCCTCTCGGGGGATCAGGAAGGAATTTTTTTCCCTACAGGAGCAAATCTATCTATTATCTATCTATCTCCCACAATTAACTGATGGAGATCCTATTGCTAGCTGTGAGACAACACAAGACAGTTCATTTCCTCAGAAGCTCTGACCCCGATGCTCATTGTGTTTGTATTGTTCTTCCTGCAGACAGTGAAAACTGCATGAAATGTCCTGACAATGAATGGCCAAATGAGAAGAAGGATCGGTGTGTTCCAAGAGTGGTGGAATTTCTCTCCTACACTGATGACACCATAGTTGCCGTATTTTCAGCCGTCTCCATCCTCTGTTGCCTTCTGACTGGTTTAATATTGGGGATATTTATATATTACCGGGACACCCCCATTGTTAAAGCCAATAACCGGAACCTGAGCTATCTTCTCCTTGTCTCCATCATGCTGAGCTTCCTCTGTGTCTTCTTGTTCCTCGGCCATCCAGTAGATGTGACCTGCATGCTGCGTGTCACCTCTTTTGGTGTCATCTTCTCAGTTGCCGTCTCTTCTCTACTTGCCAAAAGTATCATGGTGTGTATTGCCTTTAAGGCCACCAAACCTGGGAGTCCCTGGAGGAAATGGATGGGAACCAAACTGCCCAATTGTATCATTTGTGTCTTCTCACTGGTCCAAGTCATAATCTGTGTCACTTGGTTGTCTATTTCTCCCCCCTTCCAGGATCGAGACACTCACTCTTATCAGGGGAAGATCATCATTCAGTGTAATGAGGGTTCAGTTATCGGCTTCTACTCTGTCCTGGGATATATGGGGCTTCTGGCAGCTGTGAGCTTCATTATCGCTTTTATGGCCAGGACATTACCGGACAGTTTTAATGAGGCCAAGTACATCACCTTCAGCATGCTGGTGTTCTGCAGTGTCTGGATTGCCATGATCCCGGCCTATCTGAGCACCAGAGGGAAATACATGGTGGCTGTGGAGGTCTTTGCTATAATAGCATCAAGTTCTGGACTTCTTGGCTGTATATTCTTCCCAAAATGTTACATAATTCTGTTCAGACCTGACCTGAATACAAAGACAGTTATCCGCTGATATGTATGGAGCAACACTGGGCTACCTGTAGTTATGGCATTATCTCTATTATTATTTATTTTAGTATTGTACTCGTGTTTGGGAATTTAAATATTTAATACTTACCTCTTCAGGACATGGTCAGTCTAATTGAGTCTCTCTTGAAGAGCTATGGATGCCACTAGTATCAGATACTTTGGGTTTGTTGGAAACCTTGTCCCCTGCTGGGTGTAGTGATTCCTCCCATCAGCCGTTACATCACTACAGAACAATGTAGTCTCTTATTGAGGAGGAACCACAGTGACCAGAGGGGGACAAAGTATCAAAAACATCCTAAACCGTCAGATACCAAAACCACCCATCACTCAAGAAAGGGAAGATTTCTGTCATCACCTTCCATAAAGGTAAATATTAAACACGTTCTCTTAGAAGATGATTGTGATGTCATTTGTCAGTGTCACATTCATTATATTTATCATTGTATGTAGATGTATCCGACTATATCAATAAATTCATAAAGCAGTAAAGGTGTACAGAAGAATGAAGTCATACAAATTACAGGAGCATAAATGACATGAAGAAAAACAGTAATGCAAACAGCAGGTCACATAGAATTAGTAGACTGAACGGAAGTTTACAGCCATAGTAATGGTGGAGAACAGTTTTTGTAGCAGCTGACTTTTATTTTTTTTCCTGGTGGAACTCCGCTTTGCGGTTAAGGCAGGGTAGAAGGAGGAGAAATATTGGAGGAGGGTAATCAAACACGGGAGTGGACTAACAATACAAGGAAATAGTTCCAGTCAGCAATACAAGGCAATGTAAGTACATGTCATCAATCTTATAAAGTACAATCTGCGTTATTTAGCCATATGGACCAAATTAGAATGAATTTTTTGTGCTAATAATTTTTTTTAATTCTGGTATTTTTTCCATTTCGCATTGGTAGTTTAAATCTCTAAGAGTGTTGACCATACTGGGCTGTGAAAGGGAATTCCATATTCTAACAATGTTGCGTTCAGCTGCAAAAAGTAGGTAGAGAACCACAAAGTGTAACATTAGAGGGTATTTGTAAAGTACCTAAATTCAGTAATATAAGGACAGTGTCAGGTGAGATCTAAGTGCCCTATAATATTAGAGGCTAGGAAGTAGATAGCATTCCAGTAAGGGTGCATAAAATATGGGGAAAAATCCAGTTTCTCCACATAGTCACCAGCACCTAGGGGACCATGTCAGGTATTATTTAGGTAACATGAAGGGGGTAGGATACCAATGATGGAGTGTTTTTTGGTCAAGTTCCCGGAGACTGAAACAGTAGAGCTTATATATAGTGGAGAGTGCGGCTTTCCAGCTCGCCTTGGTGAGGACTTGTATGTCTATGTTCCCCTCGCACACATTCTTGGAAGTACGGCTCATCAATGGTGGGTGATGTAGTAACTACCAGCTGGGACTGGAAACATCCTAGGCAAACGTACATATTCATACAAAAGAATAGAAAAATGCCACAATATCTATCTGTCTGTCTGTCTGTCTATTAAAATGTATCTATTTTACTAAATGATTTGATGAGACATAACTTGTGTAACACTGTTCCCTTGGTTAAGATACTTTTCTTGTGTCTCTCATGTGCTGTGTGTTGGGTGTCGGTGTCCCCCGGGAAGGTACAGATGATACTATAATAAAATCATTGTATCAGGTATAAGCCAATACAGCTATAAAAACCATCACATTGCCATCACTGTAATCAATAATCATCACTTAGCTGGTAGGGGCGTCTCTGCAGGGAGGGGTGTGAGGAGGTTCAGCAGCTGTGATCTGTCTTTCTATGAATGTGTCCCCCTCTGTAATTATGTCTCCAGGTGACAACGTCCTCTGTGTATGGATACAACTACTGTATACTGATAGAGCCAGGTGAGGATGGAGGGAGGGGGAGGATGACGGGAGGGGGAGCGCAGTCTGGCAGGTGCTCATACAATTCTTTTCTCTGAATATACAGATGGCTTACAGTAGACATCCCTATAAGATTTAAAAAAAAAAAAAAGTTTATAGAAGATGACATTTCTGATCAAACTGATAGTAATGCTATTACACAGTTACTCTTCCAATTAAATTTTTACATTTCATTTACAGACCTTATAATTCAACAATACATTTTATTAGTTATGATACAAATCTGAGGCATTTATTTATTTAGTTATTGGGGGAGCAATGCTTTCATTTGGTGATATTGTCTGACAAGAGTGAACTAATTATCTGTATATTTAAAAGGCAAAAAAAACAAAACAAAAATACTTACACTTGACCACTGGTAATATTTTTTAAAAAAATTGACCAGTGATAATTAAAAAAAGAACAAAAGTGTTACGAAAGTGAGGCTGTAAGCAATTTCATGGCCAATGTATTTGATGTTGGCCCAAAATTTTCCCAATAATCTTTACCATCTTCCCACCTTCCCTATATCAGATTGACGGCTGAGCAGGATACTCCTCCTGCTGAGTGAACGTCGTATGATGTCCCATCAGAAGGTCCCACCCACGCAGACGCAGAGCGGTGTGATCTGTCACCAGCTTCCTTTCATGCCATCCATTGTATACAATTGTGTTGTTAGTTGTGATTGGTCACAATGGTCACATGGTACAGACAGGGCCAATCACAGCCCATCTGTATCATGAACAATTTGAAAAAAAACATTTGGTTTTGGTCACATGGTACAAGGTCACACGGTCACAGGGTACAGACAGGGCTAACCACAGCCCATCTGCATCATGTGATGAGCTTTGCCCAGTCACAGCTAATCACAACAAAAGACTAAATTAATCGGTTTCATTCAGTAACAATGATTGCTAATATCAATGAAATACATTAGTATTAGCAATCATAATGTGTAAAAAAAAATCCTGATCACTTGCCCAGAGTAGTACAATGTTAACACTGTGTTGCTCTGGTCACAGTGTGTTGAAAAAAAATAGTAAAAAAAAAAAAAAAAAATGTAATAAATATGAAAAAAATGAAAATTTTGAAAAAAAAAAAAAACCTTTGGTGTTGGTCACAACTGTCACATGGTACAGACAGGACCAATCACAGCCCATCTGCATCATGTGATGAGCTTTGCCCAATCACAGCTAATCACAACAAAAGACTGATTGAATCAGTTTCATTCAGTAATAATGGTTGCAAATATTAATGAAATACATTGGTATTAGCAATCATAATGTGTAAAAAAAATCCTGATCACTTGCCCAGAGTAGTACAATGTTAACACTGTGTTGCTCTGGTCACAGTGTGTTGAAAAAAAAAATAGTGAAAAAATAGAAAATGTAATACAAATGGAAACAAAAATTGATAAATGTTAAAAAACCATTTGGTTTTGGTCACACGGTCGCAGGGTACAGACAGGGCCAATCACAGCCCATCTGTATCATGTGATGAGCTTTGTCAAATCACAGCTAATCAGAACAAAAATACTGAATGAAAATCGGTTTAATTCAGTAACAATGGTTGCTAATATCAATTAAAACACATTGGTATTAGCAATTATAATGTGTAAAAAAAAAAAAATCCTGATCACTTGCCCAGAGTAGTACAATGTTACTATGGTAACATTGTATCGCTCTGGTCACAAGGCGTTGAAAAAAAAAATAGCAAAAAAAAAAAAGAAAAAAATTTTAATAAAAATGAAAAAAAAAAAAAAAAGAAAACCTAGTAAGATTGTATTGCTCTGGTCACAGTGTGTTGAAAGAAAAGTAGTAGAAAATTTTAATAAAAAAGAAAAAAAAAAAATAGAAAAAAATTTTTTTTTTTTTTTTACATCCTATCACCAGTCAGTGTCCCTGATCACCACCACACCAGTTATATGATAATGCTGTACTGGACTGATGACAATATGTAAAAAATGAAATCTTCTGAATCGTCCACAAATGAGTAATTTGGGGGGTATTTGTACCATCCTGGCGGTTTTGGGCTTCTAGAAATGAGATTGGCCGTCAGTACATCAGGATTGATGGATTGTCAGATATACTGTACTGGTTTGTGGACTCTATAACTTTCCTACGGACTAAATAATAAATACTGATTTGGCGTAGTTTCACCAAAGAAATGGAGCAGAATACATTTTTGCCTAAATTTATGAAGAAAGGTTATTTGGAATTTTTTTTTAACAGAAACAAAGAAAAAATGCTGATTATTGAAGTGGTTTATCAACTATCACACTATTAAAGAGGAAGTAAAGCCAAAGCTTGTTTCTTTTATTAACCCCTCGCCTACCGGGCACTTATACCCCCTTATTTACCAGGCCAATTTTCAGCTTTCAGCGCTGCCGCACTTTGATTGGCAATTGCGCGGTCATGCAACATTGTACCCATATGAAATTTTGATCATTTTTTTCTCACAAATAGAGCTTTCTTTTGGTGGTATTTAATCGCCACTGGGCGCTTTACTTTTTGCGCTATAAATAAAAAAAGTGCAAAAAATTTGAAAAAAAAGTTTGTTTCTATTAAAATTTTTCAAACAGGTAATTTTTCTCCTTCACTGATGTGCGTTTATGAGGCAGCACTGATGGGCACTGACAGGCGGCACTGATGGGCAGCACTAATGAGGTGTCACGGATAGGCGGCACGAATATGCAGCACTGATAGGCGGCACTGATAGGTGACACTGATGATGGGTACTGATAGACGGCACTGACTGGCATCACTGCTGGGCACTGACTGGCGGCACTGACTGGCACAACCGCTTTGCACTGAATGGTGGCACTGACTGGCAGCACTGCTGGGCTGCACTGGTGGGTGGCAATGGTGGGCAGCACTGGTGGGTGGTGGGTGGCACTGGTGGGCACAGGTGGCTGGACACAGGTGGGTGGCACTGGTGGGCACAGGTAGGTGGCACTTCTGGGCACAGGTAGATGGTACTTCTGGGCACAGGTAGATGGTACTTCTGGGCACAGGTGGGTGATCTGCTGGGCACAGGTGGGTGATCTGCTGGGCACAGGTGGGCGGAGCTAGTGGGCGCACTGCTGGGCACAGGTGGGCGGAACTTGCGGGTGGCATTGCTGGGCACCGATCATCAGGGCACTGATCATCAGTGCCCTGATGATCGGTGCCGATCCTCGCTCTGACAACTGCCGGTTCTCGGCAGTACTTTCCTCACGATCTGACAGCGTGAGGAAAGTGCAGCCGAGAACCGGCACTTGCATTTCCCTCTGATCAGCGTGTCATTGGACACCGCTGATCATGTGGTAAAAGGCCGCTGTGATTGGCCTTTTAGCACATCACGTGATCAGCTGTGTCCGTAGGACACAGCGATCACGGAGATCGCCGGGTGCGCGCCCCCTGGGGTGCGCAGGAGAGCGCGTTCTGGGAGGATGTCATATGACGTCCACTCAGAACTGGCCGGCCGCAGTGCAGCCGTCATTCGGCTATCTGCGGTCGGCAACTAGTTAATTAATCAGAATTTGTGGACATCCACCCAACATTCACAAGACTTGGATTTCCCGATATGCGGCAACATCTCTTCTTTAGTAGCAAAAAGTTCTTTATTGCGACTTTCAGTCTACGTATGAAAAGGGTGAACGCTACGTTCCTTTCACTTTCACCCGACATTCCCTCCGCCAGTCTGAAAATAAAAGATTTGAGTTGTCAAATCTTCACTTTTCCTTTACTAAAAGGGGAGTGCCGAACCAAATGCTAGCAATGATGTCATAGGGAACATGGCGGAGACACCTTGACAATCCAGTGCTGCATTTTAACTCTGTATCTACATATTCAATGATTTTTCATTTATTTTACGTGCTAAAATTAGAAATTTTGACCTGGAAAATATTTATAATCCCTATACAATTATACATTATCTCCCAGAAGTGAGTCCCCCCTCCCCCGGACTGTATACATATATACAGTATCTCCCAGAAGTGAGCCCCCCCTCACATTTGTGTAAAAATTTGATTCTCTCTTTTCATGTGACAACACTGAAGAAATGACACTTTGCTACAATGTGACGTAGTCAGTGTACAGTTTGTATAACATGGAAATTTGCTGTCCCCTCAAAATAACTCAACACACCGCCATTAATGTCTAAACCGCTGGCAACAAAAGTGACTCCACCCCTAAGTGACAAGGTCCAAATTGGGCCCAAAGTGTCAATATTTTGTGTGGCTGCCATTATTTTTCAACACTGCCTTCACCCTCTTGGGCATGGAGGTCACCAGAGCTTCACTGTCACGATATAAGGTCAGGTTCAGAGACCAGTTGCTACAGCAGTTGTAAGGCTTACCTGAAACCAGCAGGATTGGTACACCAGCGGCCCACCCTGGGAATGACGCAGGCTCATCTGAGGTGCGGGGTCTAAGCATCCACCGGTCTTCCCCAGAGCTCCTAATGGTGGAGATGGATTTGGCTGCGTGTGAATGCCAGGTCGCAGATCTCAGGATCACCCCACCAGGGAATGAGCAAGCTGGAAACCAAAAGCGGATCAAACAGTTCAAGGATCAAACAGAAGCGGAGTCAGTCACAAGCCAAGGGTCAGTCACCAATGGTAGTAGATAGGATGAGGCAGAATCGTAGATGAAGACGGCAGCAGGAACAGCAAGCGGGATATTGGCTGGTAAGGCACAATAATCTGGCAACCAGGAAGTGCAGAGACATGGCTTTTATAGGAAGTTCATGGGAGGAGCAAGGAGTTCAAGGTTCAAGACAAAACAGGGCAAAGGCAGGATCATCCAAAGAATTGTCAAGGGAGCTGTCCAGCATTCCAGGTGGCTCAGTGAGAAGAAACACTGTCTCTCACCGCAGAAGGCCCAGGTTTGATTCCAGGCTCTGACAGTACTCCCCTCCTCACAGGACGTCCCCTGGACGTCTTAGGACCAGGCTTGTGGGGAAACCTCTGGTGGAATTCTCTTGTTAGTCTAGGAGCATGAACATTTTCCTCAGGCTCCCAAGAATTTTCCTCTAGCCCATATCCTTCCCATTGGACCAGATATTGCAACTTTCCTCTAAACATCCTAGAATCAAGAATCTTCTCCACCACATATTCTTCTTCGCCCTGTACCTCAACAGGTGGAGGAGGTGGAAGAATTCTTCCAGAGAAAGGATTTTCATGAAATGATTTGAAAAGCGATACATGAAAAACCGGGTGAATCTTCATACTGTCAGGAAGTTTTAAGCGAAAGGTAACTGGGTTGATCTGAGCAGAAATCTGAAAAGGACCAACAAACTTTTGACCCAACTTAGCAGATGGCACATGCACCTTCAGATTCTTCGTTGATAACCAAACTTTGTCACCCACATGAAACGTAGGAAGTGCTCTCCGGTGTCTGTCAGCAGCCTTTTTGTAATATTCCTGAGCTTCCCTCAAAGTCTCAATCAATTTCTCCTGAATCTCCTGCAATGTAGTTAGTCTGTTGGTAACAGCAGGAATTGGAGTTGTGATAGGGAGATCAGGAATAAAAACTGGATGGTAACCGTTGTTTAAGTAAAAGGGACTTTGCGAGGTGGAACTATGTTTAGAATTGTATGCAAACTCTGCAGTGGGAAGACAGTCCACCCAGTCATCCTGAAGATAAGTGACAAAGCATCGAAGATACTGCTCCATTGTTTGATTAGTTCTCTCAGTCTGACCATTAGACTGGGGATGAAAAGCAGAGGACAGATTGATTGTAACACCCAAGGCTGAGCAAAAGCTTTTCCAAAATTTCGAAGTAAACTGCACACCTCTGTCAGACACCACATCATCAGGGATTCCATGCAGTTTAAATACTTCTCGAACCATTAGTTCTGCAGTCTGTTCAGCAGTGGGCACCCCCTTCACTGGAACAAAATGGGCCATCTTTGTGAGACAGTCAACCACCACCAAAATGGTGGTCATTTCTTTTGAGGGAGGTAAATCTACCACAAAATCCATAGAAATAGACCCCCATGATCTCGATGGAACAGGGAGTGGCTGAAGCAACCCCAAAAGGAGAGGCTTGGGGAGTTTTATTGCGTGCACAGGTCAAGCATGAGGCCACATAGCGTTTGACATCCTTCTTGTACCCCGGCCACCAAAAGGAACGTGACAACAGTTCTTCGGTCTTAGTAACTCCAAAATGCCCAGCAAGTTTGGAATCATGAACCAACTTGAGAGCTTCCACCCGAACAGATTCAGGTACATAAAGATGATGTCCTTGAACCCAAAAGCCATTTTTGTACACCAGGTTCATGTCCCTAGGAGGATCATTGAGAAGTGGGTCAGTCTCATACCCCTCTTTAAGAAGACTCAAGAACGTCTTTGCATTTGTGGCCCCTAGGAAGTTCTTTTGTGTTAGGATGGAATATTCGGAGTTGCCCTCCAGGAGAGGCTCGGACAGCATCCTTGATAAGGCATCGGCCTTACCATTCCTCGATCCCGGTCGATATGATATAACAAATTAAATCTGGAAAAGAATAGAGACCAGCGAGCTTGTCTAGAAGACAATCTCTTGGCCGAACGAATAAATTCCAGATTTTTATGGTCTGTGAGAACAGTTACAGGATGATTAGCTCCTTCTAGCAGATGCCTCCATTCAGAAAAGGCTTCCTTAATTGCCAGTAGCTCTTTATTCCCAATGTCGTAATTTCTTTCGGCTGAGGACATCAAACAGGAGAAGAAGGCACAAGGATGAAGCTGCATCTTTTCACCACTTCGCTGAGACAGGATCGCTCCCACGGCAGAATTGGAGGCATCCACTTCCACTGTAAAGGGTAGTTCAGGATCCGGATGTACCAAAATTGGTGCAGAAGTGAAAAGAGTTTTTAGTTTTTCAAACGCAGCTTGTGCCTCAGAGGTCCACACAAAGGGTACCCCTTTCTTTGTAAGCTGTGTGATTGGAGCTATCACTTTAGAAAAGTTTCTTATAAATTTTCTGTAAAAGTTGGCAAACCCGACGAAACGTTGAATTTCCTTAACATTTCCAGGTGCTGACCAATCTACCACTGCTTTGATTTTCTCAGGATCCATGCTCATACCCTCTGGAGAAATGATATAGCCTAAAAACTGGATCTGGGTTTGTTCAAACTCACATTTTTCCATTTTAATGTAGAGTCTATTCTTCCTTAATCTTTCAAAGACTGTGCAAACATGTCTGCGGTGCTCCTCCCAATTATTGGAAAAGATAAGGATATCATCTAGATAGGCAATCACAAATTGGTCCAACAGATCACGAAAAACATTGTTGACAAAATGTTGAAATGTTGCAGGGGCATTGCAAAGTCCAAACGGCATCACCAAGGACTCGAAATGCCCATACCTAGTTCTGAAGGCAGTCTTCCATTCGTCTCCTTGATGAATGCGGACAAGATTATATGCCCCTCATAGATCAAGCTTAGTAAAGATCTTGGCAGAGCGAAGTCTTTCCAACATTTCAGAGATCAAAGGTAATGGATAGCGGTTTTTAATAGTAATTTTATTCATGTCTCTGTAGTCAATGCATGGACGCAAGGTGGAGTCTCTCTTTTCAACGAAGAACAGGGCTGCCCCCGCTGGAGAAGTTGAGTGTCTAATAAAGCCCTTCTCCAAATTTCTCATCGATCCACACCCCGAGTACTTTTAATTCAGGTTCCGACAGATTGAAGAGGCGGCCAAAAGGTATTTCTGCCCCTGGGAGCAACTCAATGGGGCAATCATATGGGTGATGAGGGGGTAATAGATCTGCATTCTTCTTGTCACAGACGTCCCGGAACTCATGGTAATGTGTGGGCAAGTTGCCATATGACTGGGTAGCCACTATATCACCTTGCGCTTCCTTGGTCGGTGATGAACTTGGTCGGCAAGGTTTTTTGCAATGTTTTTCACAGTGGGAGGACGTAAAATCTATAGTCCGTGCTCCCCAGTTGATGGAAGGATTGTGAGTGGAGAACCAAGGAATGCCCAGGATGATGGGAAACTTGGGTGATGTAATCAGCTGAAAGCTGATGGTCTCACAATGGTCAGCCTCAAACAACAGTTTCAGGGGGACCGTTTTATGGGTAACAGGTCCTGAAGATAAGGGTGACCCATCAACTGTCTCCATATCAATAGGGGTAAATGTGTCTCTTGCTTCAATATTATTGCTCTTGGCAAACTCTATATCCATAAAGTTCCCCCCCGCCCCGGAGTCCAGCATAGCTGAGCAGGAGATTTCATGGCCCTCAAATACAAGTTTAATAGGGATAACAAAGTGAGAAAGTAGAGAGTTCACTTTATTCTCTTCAGAAATCAGTGGGGAGACAGACTGGCTTATGGAGTTTATGTGTTCAGGCTCAATCACATCAGTCACAGCAATAGTTCTTCTAACCTTGTTAGGACAATTAATTGCATAATGACCAGAATCCCCACAATAAAGACATAAATTCTCTGAACGTCTTCTCTCTTTCTCCTGAATGGAGATGGATCTCTTGATTGCATCAACCTGCATAGGCTCAGGAGTGTTAGAACCCAGAGAGACTCTTGAATCCTGCTGAACAAACGGACTAGCAGAGAGATGCATGCCCCTATTACTTCCAAGTATTCCCAGCTTCTCCTTTCTCCTTTCTGTAAGTCTTTGATCGATTTGGATACACAATTGGATGAATTCCTCAAGATCATTAGGAGTATCACCTCTGGCAAGCTCATCCTTTACCTGTTCAGAAAGCCCTTGGCGGAACTGGCTCTTTTGTGCTGCAGGGTTCCAAGTGGTATCTGCAACCCAACTTCTGAACTCGGCTGTGTATTCAGTGACCGAGCGTCTACCCTGCCTAAGACTATGTAATTTTGCTTTGGCAGAAGCACAACAGTTGGGATCATCAAAAAACCTGATTCATCGCGGTCAAAAAGGTATCAAAATTATTTAGAATGCCATGGTTTTGCTCTATATAAAGGGAGGCCCAAGCTAAAGCTTCCCCAGTAAGAAGCCCAATAATAAACATTATCTTCTTTTTCTCTGAAGGAAACGCAGCAGGATACATTTGGAAATATACACGACATTGATTAAGGAAACCCCTGTAGTGGCGGCGGTCTCCATTAAACTTAGATGGTTGGGGCTGGGGCATATGTGAGCTAGGATCATCACGGTTCAGCAGTTGCCTCTGCAGAGGCTGAATCTCTCCCTTTTGCCTATCCACAATGCTTTCCAGTTTAGCAACTTTTCCCTGATGGGTAACCCCAAATTTCTGCAGCTCAGCAATTTGCTGCCTAAGAGGATTCACAACACTTGCTATAGCGGCCTCCAGATTATTCTGTCACGATATAAGGTCAGGTTCAGAGACCAGTTGCTACAGCAGTTGTAAGGCTTACCTGAAACCAGCAGGATTGGTACACCAGCAGCCCACCCTGGGAATGACGCAGGCTCACCTGAGGTGCGGGGTCTAAGCATCCACCGGTCTTCCCCAGAGCTCCTAATGGTGGAGATGGATTTGGCTGCGTGTGAATGCCAGGTCGCAGATCTCAGGATCACCCCTCCAGGGAATGAGCAGGCTGGAAACCAAAAGCGGATCAAACAGTTCAGGGATCAAACAGAAGTGGAGTCAGTCACAAGCCAAGGGTCGGTCACCAATGGTAGTAGATAGGATGAGGCAGAATCGTAGTCAGTAGCAAGCCAAAGGTCGGTAACGTAGCTGAAGACAGCAGCAGGAACAGTAAGTGGGATATTGGCTGGTAAGGCACAATAATCTGGCAACCAGGAAGTGCAGAGACATGGCTTTTATAGGAAGTTCATGGGAGGAGCAAGCAGTTCAAGGTTCAAGACAAAACAGGGAAAAGGCAGGATCATCCAAAGAATTGTCAAGGGAGCTGTCCAGCATTCCAGGTTGCTCAGTGAGACGAAACACTGTCTCTCACCACAGAAGGCCCAGGTTCGATTCCAGGCTCTGACATTCACAGGTTGCCACTGGAGTCCTCTTCCACTTCTCCATGACGACATCACGGAGCTGGTGGATGTTAGAGACCTTGCGCTCCTCCACCTTCCTTTTGAGAACGCCCCACAGATGCTCAATAGGGTTTAGGTCTGGAGACATGCTTGGCCAATCCATCAACTTTACCCTCAGCTTTTTTAGCAAGGCAGTGGTGGTCTTGGAGGTGTGTTTGGGGTGGTTATGTTTGAATACTGCCCTGCGGCCCAGTCTCCGAGGGGATCATGCTCTGCTTCAGTATGTCACAGTACATGTTGGCATTCATGGTTCCCTCAATGAACTGTAGCTCCCCCCAGTGCCGGCAGCACTCATGCGGCCCCAGACCACGACACTCCCACCACCATGCGGCCCCAGACCATGACACTCCCACCACCATGCTTGACTGTAGGCAAGACACACTTGTCTTTGTACTCCTCGCCTGGTTGCTGCCACACATACTTGACACCATCTGAACCCAATCAGTTGATGTTGGTGTCATCAGACCAAAGGACATGGTTCCAGTAATGTCCTTAGGCTTTCTTGTGCATCATCTTTAGAAGAGGCTTCCTTCTGGGATGACAGCCATACAGACCAATTTGATGCAGTGTGCGGCGTATGGTCTGAGCACTGACAGGCTGACCCCCCCATCCCTTCACCCTCTGCAGCAATGCTGGCAGCACTCATACGTCTATTTCCCAAAGACAACCTATGGATAGGACGCTGAGCATGTGCACTCAACTTCTTTGGTGGACCATGGCCAGGCCTGTCCTGAGTGAAACCTGTCCTGTTACACCGCTGTATGGTCTTGACCACCGTGCTGCAGCTCAGTTTCAGGGTCTTGGCAATCTTCCTTTAGCCTCGGCCATCTTTATGTAGAGCAACAATTCTTTTTTTCAGATCTTCAGAGAGTTCTTTGCCATGAGAATCAAGAGAATCAAATATTGACACAAATGTGAGGGGGGGACTCACTTCGGGGAGATACTGTATATTCTGAGATCAGATGACCTGTAGCAGTGGTGTAACAATAGGCATAGTGGCATAGAAAGCATTAAAAAGTAACTTATAAATGATTGACTTTCTAAGAAAAAGCCTCATAAACCATCATCAATCATGCTGTTCAGGCTACCGTCAGCCTCTCATTTCTTGTTGCCCAAAATGTCAGGACAGTACAAATCCCCCCCAAATGTCAGGAAAGTACAAATACTCCCCAAATCCCAGGACAGTAGCAATCCCCCCAAATGTCAGAACAGTACAAATCCCCCCCAAATATCAGGACAGTACAAATCCCCCTCAAATATCAGGACAGTACAAATCCCCCCAAATGCCAGGACAATACAAATACCTACTCAAATGTCAGCACAGTACAAATCCCCAAATGTCAGCACAGTACAAATCCCTCCCAAATGTCAGCACAGTACACATCCCCCCAAATGTCAGCACAGTACAAATCCCCCAAATGTCAGCACAGTACAAATCCCCCCAAATGTCAGCACAGTACAAATCCCCCAATTGTCAGCACAGTATAAATCCCCCCAAAGGTCAGCACAGTACAAATCCCCCCAAATGTCAGACAGTAAAAATCCCCCCAAATGTCAGGACAGTAAAAATCCTCCCAAATGTCAGGACTGTACAAATCACCCCAAATGTCAGGACAATACAAATCCCCCCAAATGTCAGGACAGTACAAATCCCCCCAAATGTCAGCACAGTAAAAATCCCCCCAAATGTCAGGACAATACAAATCCCCCCAAATGTCAGGACGGTGCAAATCCCCCCAAATGTCAGGACAGTACAAATCCCCCCAAATGCCAAGTCAATACAAATCCCCCCAAATGCCAGGACAGTACAAACCCCTCTGTGTCATTTTAGGTAATCAAAGAAAAGGAAAAAAAGCAAAAGTTGGACTATGGATATGGAATAATATTATGGGCTCTCCAAGGGATCATAGGGACTAGCTTATAATATCAAGGATAAGAGGGGTAGGGAGGGAGAGGGAGGGGGGAGTGAGTGTACAGTAGAAGGGGAATGTGGGAAGGTGGAGGGATGAAGGGGTATTTTATGCTAAGTGAGGGGTAGCAAGTGGGTATAGTCAGACTAGTCCCTTTAAATGGTGAGTCTTCATGCCAGGAATGTCAATCAGCTAGACTGGCCTGGGGTTAAGCCATACATACAGGTGAAACTCAAAAAATGAGAATCTGGTGCATTCGTTGATTTATTTCAGTGCAGCAACTTAAAAGGTGAAACTAATATATGAGACTCATTACATGCAAAGCAAGATAGTTCAAGCCGTGATTTGTCATCATTGTGATGATTATGGCTTACAGCTCATGAAAACCCCAAATCCACAATCTCAGAAAATGAGAATATTGTGAAAAGGTGGAATATTCTCGGCTCAAAGTGTCCCACTCTAATCAGCTCATTCAGCCATAACACCTGCAAAGGGTTCCTGAGTCTTTAAATGGTCTCTCAGTCTGGTTCAGTAGGAATCACAATCATGGGAAAGACTGCTGACCTGACACCATCACTGACACCCTCCATAAGGAGGGAAAGCCTCAAAAGGGAATTGCAAAAGAAGTTGGATGTTCCCAAAGTACGGTATCAAAGCACAATAATAGAAAGTAATGTGGAAGGGAAAAGTGTGGAAGAAAAAGGTGCACAAGCAGCAGGGATGACCGCAGCCTGGAGAAGATTGTCAGGAAAAGGCCATTCAAAAGTGTTGGGGACTTTCAGAAGGAGTAGACTGAGGCTTGAGTCAGTGCATCAAGAGCCACCACACACAGACGGATCCTGGACATGGGCTTCAAATGTCGTATTCCTCTTGTCAAGCCGCTCCTGAACAACAAACAATGTCAGAAGCATCTTACCTGGGCTAAAGAAAAACAGACCCGGTCTGTTGCTCAGTGGTCCAAAGTCCTCTTTTCTGATTAGAGCAACTTTTGCATCTCATTTGGAAACCAAGGACCTAGAGTATGGAGGAAGAATGGAGAGGCCCAAGGACCCCGAGTATGGAGGAAGAATGGAGAGGCCCAAGGACCCCGAGTATGGAGGAAGAATGGAGAGGCCCAAGGACCCAGAGTATGGAGGAAGAATGGAGAGGCCCAAGGACCCAGAGTATGGAGGAAGAATGGAGAGGCCCAAGGACCCCGAGTATGGAGGAAGAATGGAGAGGCCCAAGGACCCCGAGTATGGAGGAAGAATGGAGAGGCCCAAGGACCCCGAGTATGGAGGAAGAATGGAGAAGCCCAAGGACCCCGAGTATGGAGGAAGAATGGAGAGGCCCAAGGACCCCGAGTATGGAGGAAGAATGGAGAGGCCCAAGGACCCAGAGTATGGAGGAAGAATGGAGAAGCCCAAGGACCCCGAGTATGGAGGAAGAATGGAGAGGCCCAAGAACCCCGAGTATGGAGGAAGAATGGAGAGGCACACACTGCAAGATGCTTGAAGTCCAGTGTGAAGTTTCCACAGTCTGTGTTGATTTGGGGAGCCATGTCATCTGCTGGTGTTGGTCCACTGTGCTTCATTAAGTCCAGGGTCAACGCAGCCGTTTACCAGGAGATTTTGGAGCACTTCATGCTTCCTTCCGCAGACCAGCTTTATGGGGATGCTGACTTCATTTTCCAGCAGGATTTGGCACCTGTCCACACTGCCAAAAGCACCAAAACCTGGTTCAATGACCGTGGGATTACTGTGCTTGATTGGCCAGCAAACTTGCCTGACCTGAACCCCATAGAGAATCTATGGGGCATTGCCAAGAGAAAGATGAGAGACATGAGACGGAACAATGCAGAAGAGCTGAAGGCCACTATTGAAGCATCCTGGTCTTCCATAACACCTCAGCAGTGCCACAGGCTGATAGTTTCCATGCCACGCCGCATTGAGGCAGTAATTGCTGCAAAAGGGGCCCAAACCAAGTACTGAGTACATATGCAGCTTCTACTTTTCAGAGGTCCGATATTGTTCTATGTACAATCCATGTTTTATTGATTGCATGGAATATTCTCATTTTCTGAGATTGTGGATTTGGGGTTTTCATGAGCTGTAAGCCATAATCATCACAATGATGACAAATCACAGCTTGAACTATCTTGCTTTACATGGAATGAGTCTCATATATTAGTTTCACCTTTAAGTTGCTGAACTGAAATAAATGAACTTTTGCACAATATTCTAATTTTTCGAGTTTCACCTGTATGTGGCGCTGAGGGGGTCAAAAGACAGCAGAGAGTCCCTATGAGTCATTGTAAGGTAAACTGACTAGGGAGGTCAAGTCTCCAACAAGGGTAAGGCTCAGGCTGGGAAATGAAGGACCAAGTGGTTCGACTGCTAGGGTCAGTCCCTGGAGTCCAGATGAGTGAGAGCAGGTGAAGAGCAGCCTCCTCGCTTATGAGAGCTGTGCTGGCTTTAGCTCTAGGGGAGGTCTGAAGCTTCTGAGGTGAACAGGAGGCCAAGAAACATCGAGATCCATCTGAAAGTGTACCTGAATGTAAGAGATTCAGATTGTGGAGGGTTGTTTGGAGATCAACAGAAGATCTGCAGGTATAGTCACGAATCTGTTAAGAAAATCGGATAAAAAAATGGGAACCCCCATAGGCAATGTGATGTTGTTGTAAAACCTGCAGGTGAGGTTTCAGAGCTTGCCGTTTGGCTACTGTGAGCGGGGAGAGATCTTAAAAGAGTTGGTAAGTATGGCCCTGGAAGACTAGAGAGTTTTTGTTGTGTGCAGCAGATAACAGTTGTTCTTTAGTGTGATAGTAGTGCAGTTAGCAAAAATATCACGAGGTGGTCCATCTGTTTGGTGTGAAGCCAGGGCTCTGTGAACTCTGTCCATCTCCAGCCTTCTTGATTGGAGTGGATGGTGCCAGTTCCTGGATAGTAGATTGCACATCTGCGATGGTTTCTGGAAGTCAGGAGATGCAGAGGTTTAAGCACCAGGCCCTATTTTCAAAATCCTCTAAGCATGACTTTCTTCCCTAAGAGCCTCAAGCTCATCTGTGTGATTGTGAGCGAGAATGTCTAAGTCATCGACTCGTAATATGGCCAGAGGTCTGTTTCAGTGCCTTAGTGAGCATCCTTTCAAACTGTCTAAGTAGGTCAGGATGTGCCACATCAGACTGGGATGCAAGTGGGGTAATCCCCAGGTCTGTGTCAGACTCACCATCCGAGGTGTGGATAGGTTGCAGAAGTTTAGGAGACTGCGGGGTGTGTGGCTGGGAGGCCAATGCCATCGCCATCTTGTTTGAGGCTCACGCTAGAACTTCCTGGATGGTTTTCGGCTTTGATTTTGATCGGGCATCTCCCTAGACCATCCTGTGGGTGTCAGGGCATTATCCAAGATAGGGGACGGCGGTTGATGCTTAGAAGCGGGTCGGTGTTACCTGCAAGAGGCTGTGTGCTCCCGAGAAGTGAGGAGCCTCAAACAGACATGTCTGGTCCAGACGGCTTTGTGCATGCACCCCCCCCCCCCAAAAAAAATTCCCTTTTCTAAAGAATAGCCTAGAGGGTGTAGTTTAGAATCCCACATCTGATTGGAAGGCACATCTTATACATTAATCCCTTCATGCCTAAGGGTAGCACAAATCTTAATGCCTAAGCACAATTTTGCAACGTTGAGACATGTGTTAGTAAAACCGTCCGTATCATCACAACTACTTTGTACATCCAGGTGGATTATACCATGTTGTTTCAGGACAAATTGGGTGTTTCATTTGGTGGTAAATGGTAATTTCCTGATTTTTTTTTATTATCAAAGGAAAACTGGCCCAAAATAGTAAAAAAAAAATATATTTTTTAATTTAGCTGTGTGTTTCTTGTTATTACCATAACCTACCACCAAAGAACAACCCAAAATAAATTCTCCAGCTCTTGACGATCGCAGCGATACCACATATGTGGTATTTGTTGTTTGTACCCGGAGTACAGCCCAGAAACAATAGTGCGCATTTTGTTTTGTATTATTTTTACCTAAAACACACTGACACTGGTAACAATTTTTTTTTTTAAATCCGGACCTTTGACCTTTGACCCTGACCTTGACCCAAACTTACCACTTACCCTGGCACTGAACTAGAACAAACATTTATCTAGGTATTTTTTCTTTATTTTTTTCTTTTATGTTTTTTTATATTTATTTATTTATTTATCTTTTTCTTTTTTTTTTAACAAACATTTTTTTCTCTCTCTCTATGCCAGGAGTTAGAGAGATACAATGTATAATAGAATGTATATAATGATACAATGTATAATAGCATGTATATAATGATACAATGTATAATAGAATGTATATAATGATACAATGTATAATGAAATGTATATAATGATACAATGTATAATGGAATGTATATAATGATACAATGTATAATGGAATTTATATAATGATACAATGTATAATGGAATTTATATAATGATACAATGTATAATAGGATGTATATAATGATACAATGTATAATAGCATGTATATAATGATACAATGTATAATATGATGTATATAATGATACAATGTATAATGGATTGTATATAATGATACAATGTATAATAGAATGTATATAATGATACAATGTATAATGGAATGTATATAATGATACAATGTATAATAGAATGTATATAATGATACAATGTATAATGGAATGTATATAATGATTATAATGATACAATGTATAATGGAATGAATATAATGATATAATGTATAATGGAATGTATATAATGATGCAATGTATAATGGAATGTATATAATGATACAATGTATAATGGGATGTATATAATGATACAATGTATAATATTATGCATATAATGATACAATGTATAATAGGATGTATATAATGATACAATGTATAATGGAATGTATATAATGATACAATGTATAATATAATGTATATAATGATACAATGTATAATAGGATGTATATAATGATACAATGTATAATGGGATGTATATAATGATACAATGTATAATGGAATGTATATAATGATACAATGTATAATGGAATGTATATAATGATACAATGTATAATAGGATGTATATAATGATACAATGTATAATAGGATGTATATAATGATACAATGTATCTCTCTCCTCCATTCATAGAGGGAGAAAACACAAGGGGGGCCGGGCTGCACAGTGACTAATCACTGTAATAGCCAATCAGAGGCTATCACAGCTATCATGTAACCTGGAGTCCCGGGTCCTGATCGTTAGAACGGGACCCGGGGCTCTCAGTGACACCGTGGTCTTTCTGCTGGGAGAGCGCTGTGCGGTTCGCTCCCAGCAGAAAGACAAATATATGGCCACCATGGAAAAAAGCCCAGTTCTGTGAGGCCGCATATTTGTGTGATGTCGGCACAAAGGGGTTAAACTAAAAATAGATGCACTGTCTCTTAATAATTAATTTGTTGTGTTAATAATAATAATTAATAACGTGATACCCTGTGCAATGACCGAATTTATCATACAACTTGAATCAAATAATATGTATGTAAAAAAAGAAATTAATCTATACATGTCATGTGACAAAAAAAAATTCATAGACACATATCAAGTGAAATAGATAAATAATCAAATATACCATAAAAAATCAGATAAAGTGCAATAGGGAAAAAACCAGATAAATAAATATTAAATAATTTAAAAGTCCCAAACAATTGACGGAATGTCCAAAACTGGTGCCGTAAGGAGTCAAGCCAAATACATAGTTACATAGTCCATCCAGTTCAATGTAAAAAAAAAAAAAAGTTATAATCCTATACCCACAGTTGATCCAGAGGAAGGCAAAAAAACTCAGCAAAGCACGGTCCAATTTGCTCCTGCTGGGGAAAAAAATTCCTTCCTGATCCCCCGAGAGGCAATCGGATATTCCCTGGATCAACTTTCCCTATAAATGTTATATCCAGTTATATTCTGTGTATCCAAGAAAGAATCCAGGACTTTCCTCCAGCAATCCACTGAGCTGGACACAATCACAATATGGAATACAATATGGTTTAAAGTGCTTCACCAACTTCAAGTGTGCAAAACTCCTTACCAAAAAGATCCGACCCTTATACCATAGGAGGCTGCGTTACCATGGATGAAATAGACCCAAGGGATCAGCAGCATCAGCCTGGGATGTGGCAACCTGTAAGACTCTCTCCAAGGAATCCACCTCAGTCACTCAGACAGAACAAACACAAACTCCATGACCCATTATTGAAGAAAAACACAGATTTATTAAGTAAACATATGCACAAAGATTGAAGAGTAATCAGTGCGATACATCCAACATTGCATTCGCACCGTCACATGCGTGATGACGTCACGAGTAAGCCCCAACCAACAAATTTTGTGTCAGAACACATCTTCAGGGGACCACAGCCAGGACTGAGCTCTTTTGTTCTTGATTTCTTTAGCCTTCTGTAATTCCTAGCCAATGAACACGGCATTCCTGGGGCAGCCACATATCAGTAGGTTAGGTTTACTTGACTTTTAGGAATGTGGACTGTTATAGGTGATGCTACACTAAGCTATTTCCCCTGACCACGCATACAGAGGAGGCCATCACAGTGCCTTGGTTTTGACACAGTTGGAAGATTTGTGTGATACAATGTCCAGTACATAATCAGTTCAGGCAGTAAAAAAGTTTCATGTGTGTGGTACCACCTCACTTGGGAGAAGTAGTAGAATGTGTTTTGGAGTGTAATTCTTGGAACATCCATGTTCTGTGTAAAAAATATCTTGTTAAATTGATAAATTTGTATAAAAAAATGAATTATCTTTCCTCATTTTCTAAAAACTTCTGGCCAAAAAATGTCTTCAAAAGACTCACCATGCCTTTTAGTAAATACTTTTGGGTATTTTCTCTACAGATTTTTGAGGTGTTTCAACCGGTGCTCCAGAGCCTCCAAAAATTAGTAATTTATGCCCCTAGAAATCCTGAAGGTGTTGCTTGGATTTTGTGCCCCTCTGTGTGCATAGGCTGTGAAAAAGTCTTACGCAATTTATGCTCCTTGAAAACCCAAAGGTGCTCCTTGGATTTTGCATCCCTCTGTGGACACAGGCTGTGAAAAAGTCTTACACAATTTATGCTCCTTGAAAGCCCAAAGGTGCTCCTTGGATTTTGCATCCCTCTGTGGGCATAGGCTGTGAAAAAGTCTTACACAATTTATGCTCCTTGAAAGCCCAAAGGCGCTCCTTGGATTTTGGGCCCCTCTGTGTGCATAGGCTGTGAAAAAGTCTTACACAATTTAGGCTCCTTGAAAGCCCAAAGGTGCTCCTTGGATTTTGCATCCCTCTGTGGACACAGGCTGTGAAAAAGTCTTACACAATTTATGCTCCATGAAAGCCCAAAGGCGCTACTTGGATTTTGGGCCCCTCTGTGTGCATTGGCTGTGAAAAAGTCTTACACAATTTAGGCTCCTTAAAAGCCCAAAGGTGCTCCTTGGATTTTGTGCCCCTCTGTGTGGCTAGACTGTGAAAAAGTCTCACATATGTGGTATCCTCATACTCGGGAGGCATAGCAGAATGTGTTTTGAGGTGTAATTATAAGTATGCCTATGCTGTGTGTGAGAAATAACTTTATGAAATTACAACTTTGTAAAAAAAAACACATTTTATTTAGTTTCTTAATTTTCCAAACAATTGTGACAAAAAAAATACTACTTCAAAAAGCTCACCATGCCTCTTGCTAAATACTGTGGACTTTCCAAAAGGGGGTTATTTTAGGGTTTTTTGTACTGTCCTTTTGGCCAAATCAAATAAGAAACATCAGTATACAGTGCCTTGAAAAAGTATTTATACCCCTTGAAATGTTCCACATTTTGTCCTGTTACAACCAAAAACGTCAATGTATTTTATCGGGATTGGATGTGATGGACCAACACAAAGTGGCACATAATTGTGAAGTGGAAGGAAATTGGGAAATGGTTTCCAACATTTGTGACCAATAAATCTGTGAAAAGTGTGTCGGCATTTGTATTCAGCCCCCCCCCCCACCCCTTTGTAGGACCCCATTTGGCTGCAAATCCAGCTGCAAGTCTTTTTGGGGACGTCTCTACCAGCTTCTCACATCTAGAGAGGGACTTTTTTGCTGTGAACAGCAATTTTCAAGTCTTGCCGCGGACTCTCCATTAGATTTAGGTCTGGACTTGATCTTGGTGCTTTGAATGCTTTCACATGAAGATGAGGGATTTGGAGTCTAATAGACCTCAGATCCCTCCATAAAAATACCTGCCGTGTGTCTATTGCTTTCACAGGGGAGGTTTACATTCCTTGTGACAGCAATAAAAAGTGATCAAGACAAAAAAATAAAAAATAACAAAACATTAAAGTGCCCCCACCACCTGTGCTCACACAAGGGCAAGTGCATGAATCAGTCCCACGTGCATGCAAACAGCAATCGTCCCACGCATGTTATTCCAGGTATTTATATAGCGCTGTCAATCTATGCAGCGCTTTACATATATATAGTACATTCACATCAGTCCCCGCCCCCGAGGAGCGTACAATCTAAGGTCCCTAACTCACATTCATACACACACATACTAGGGACAATTTAGACAGGAGCCAATTAACCTACCAGCATGTCTTTGGAGTGTGGGAGGAAACTGGAGTACCTGGAGGAAAGCAGGCACAGGGAGAACATGTAAACTCCAGGCAGGTGGTGCCGTTGTTGGGAATCGAAACAAAGACCCGAGTACTGGCAGGCGGAAGTGCTAACCATTTAGCCACTGTTTTGAGATATCTCTGCGATCATCACATCATGATCTAGCCCAGGGGTGGGCAACTGTGGCCCTCCAGCTGTTGTAGAACTACAAGTCCCATGAGGCATTGCAAAACTGACAGTTACAAGCATGACTCCCAAAGGCAGAGGCATGATGGGACTTGTAGTTCACCAACAGCTGGAGAGCCACAGTTGCCCACCCCTGGTCTAGCCTTAGACATTCACTATAAATCTAAAGTGAAGTATTTCAAATTTTCCCCTACGAATAGTAAAATCTACTCCATTTGTCGCCATGGCGTGGCCGTGCGCAAGCTTAAAGCATGATATGTTAGGTATCTATTTAATCGGCGTAACCGCGCATTTATATCTTACAAACAAATTGGGTTCTCACCACCTTTGCACGTAATGCGGAAGATTAACCCCTTAGGTGCCACAGTGAATATAACAAGCATGCTTTACTGCATCTACAGACTGATTGTACTGTTTTGGGGTTACGCAGGCCATACATGGTTCGAATTCCGGACGATTTTTCATCCGAAAATGGGAAACGTCATTCTCTCGGTAATCCGATGCTTACCATCAATGATTTTGAAAATCAGCCGACCGAGTCTTAAAGTTCACCCCATATAACAGGCAAAACTTTTGTTCCTTCCAGTTCACGGCTCATGCACCTATTCTTTTTGGAAAAACAATCATACGATTTGACCATCATTGAGCAAAAAAATCGGTCGTTTTTCACGAATTTTCCAACATGCCCGATCACCGAAAAGGGGTGGAACCACGAAAATTGGCTGGTGCCATTGACCCATTAACCACTTCCAGTCCGGACACTTTCCCCCCCTTCCAGTCCGGACACTTCCCCCCCCTTCCAGTCCGGACACTTCCTCCCCCTTCCAGTCCGGACACTTTCCCCCCCTTCCAGTCCGAACACTTTCACCCCCTTCCAGTCCGGACATTTCCCCCCTTCCAGCCTGGACACTTTCCACCCTTCCAGTCTGGACACTTTCACCCCCTTCCAGTCCGGACACTTTCCCCCCCTTCCAGTCCGGACACTTTCCCCCCCTTCCAGCCCGGACACTTTCACCCCCTTCCAGTCTGGACACTTCTTCCCCCTTCCAGTCCAGACACTTTCCCCCCCTTCCAGTCCGGACACTTTCCCCCCCTTCCAGTCCGGACACTTCCTCCCCCTTCCAGTCTGGACACTTCCTCCCCCTTCCAGTCTGGACACTTCTTCCCCCTTCCAGTCCGGACACTTTCCCCCCCCCTTCCAGTCTGGACACTTCCTCCCCCTTCCAGTCCGGGCACTTTCCCCCCCTTCCAGTCTGGACACTTCCTCCCCCTTCCAGTCCAGACACTTTCCCCCCCTTCCAGTCTGGACACTTCCTCCCCCTTCCAGTCAGGACACTTTCCCCCCCTTCCAGTCCGGACACTTTCCCCCCCTTCCAGTCCGGACACTTTCCCCCCCTTCCAGTCTGGACACTTCCTCCCCCTTCCAGTCCGGACACTTTCCCCCCCTTCCAGTCTGGACACTTTCACCCCTTCCAGTCTGGACACTTTCACCCCCCTTCCAGTCTGGACACTTTCACCCCTTCCAGTCTGGACACTTTCACCCCCCTTCCAGTCCGGACACTTTCCCCCCCTTCCAGTCTGGACACTTTCACCCCTTCCAGTCTGGACACTTTCACCCCCCTTCCAGTCTGGACACTTTCACCCCTTCCAGTCTGGACGCTTTCCCCCCCTTCCAGTCTGGACACTTCCTCCCCATTCCAGTCCGGACACTCCCCCCCCCCCTTCCAGTCTGGACACTTTCCCCCCTTCCAGTCTGGACACTTTCCCTCCCCTTCCAGTCCGGACACTTCCCCCCCCCCCCCCTCTTCCTGCCCAGGCCAGTTTTCAGCTTTCAGTGCTATCACACTTTGAATGACAATTGCGCGGTCATGCAACACTGTACCTATATGAATTTTTTAGCATTTTTTTGAGACAGATAAAGCTTTATTTTGGTGGTATTTATTCACCGCTGGGATTTTTACTTTTTTTGCTATGTAACTGAAAATGTCCCAAAATTTTGAAAAAAAGTGTTTTTCTTATAAAATTTTGCAAATAAATAACATTTCTTCATAAATTTTGGCCAAAATGTATTCCGTTATCTTTCTAGTAAAAAAAATAATAACCCAAATTAGTTTATAACCAAAAATTATAAATTTTTAAAAACATTTTTAAATTTTTTTTTTTTTATATTATTATTTATGTCTTTTTTTTTACATTCTGTCACCCTAGCAGTCACTATAGTGACACTGTACTACTTGTGGGGGGTTATGAAGATTTTTTTTTTATTTACACTGATTGCTTTTACACCCATAAAGCAATCATTTCTCCTTCTCTCTGGCTGCATTCTTGCAGCCATTAAGAAATACTGTGAGAGCTGTGATTGGTCACAGCTTGTCACATGGTACAAGGCTGTTGTGAATGGCCCTGTACCATGTGATCTCTATGATCATTCACAGATTTCACATGTAGTAAGCAATGATGTCAGAAGTGACATCTTGCTTACTACTCTGCATGTGATCACTGATTGGTCAATGATCACATGATCAGGACCTCGCACTGAGATCCCATACGACGATCGGTGTTCCACTGTGTCCGGAGGACACAGCGGGCACCGGATCGTGGTGCTGTGCGCTCCCAGGGAGCTCGCACAGTCCAAAATGGCGGGCGCTGTTTATGAATGGCAACCTGCCCCTGCACTGCCACCGCCCGGCTGTTTATATACAGCAGCCAGACGGTAAGTGGTTAACAGAGCGAAAAATCGGTCGAATTTCGACGCATATATGGCCGGCCTTAGTAACACTTTAAGCCCGTAATGAAGAATAACAAGAAACTGTAAATAAATTGTATATATTGCAAAGGTTATAATTTCATTTAAAAGCAAAAAAAAAGTAAGAAAAAAAAGAAGTGACTATATACTGCTGTGAGTATTTTTATCAGTTCCCAGCCGAGGGATGTAAGTCAGTCCCAGGAAGAATATATAAAGTGCTGATTGTGAGCCCTGTGATACTGCAGATCTGTCCTTGTGCTCGTCGTATCCTGTGATATGATCTCCTCCATAATGCTCCTCACAGCCTCCTCCGTACTTATCTTCATCTTACAAGTGTCATCGCATGGAGATCCAACCCGGAACCCTCCGCCGCCATGCAAGCTGGCCGCACCGCAGTTTCTCTTTGAGTATGAATATCACCAGCCGGGAGATCTGACCATCGGAGGACTGTTTTCTGCCCATATGAGAACCACCAAAATACACTATCAGGATTCGCACTCTTGGTGGGGTGACATTTGTGAGGGGTAAGTGGGCTGGCCGGTCACCGATAGGACCGCTTTCTGCCCAAATCTCAATAGACTGATTTATGGGGCCTTTTTGAGCATCGCATTCAGAATCCCGGTTATTTCTAGTTCAATCATTATCTTTTTACTGAAATTTAACAAAAAAAAGAATGTCAATGTGTAACATATTGTAATTCTTATTGAACAAATAATGATCTAAATAATTAAACACGGCGCTACATTTTTTTTTTTCTGGAGAGCTACAGCTTACCTACAGGTAATTGAAGCCCAGATATTAAATGCAGAGAAAGATGACAAAGGCCCAGAATCCTGGTCATTCCACCACCATGATTACACATTTTCAGTACTTGGAGACCAAAATGATCAAAATAATTATTAATATTGACTTCTTTATCAATTATGTTAAGATTGATTATTGATAATTGAATGAAACACAATTCACCCCGTTGCCATATTTAAATTCTTATTAAACAAATAATTATCTAAATAATTAAACACAGGGCTACATTTTTTTTTTCTGGAGAGATACAGGTTAGCTACAGGTAATTGAAGCCCAGATATTAAATGCAGAGAAAGATGACAAAGGCCCAGAATCCTGGTCATTCCATCACCATGAAAAATCAATATTAATATAAATGATACAGAAGTCAATATTAATAATTATTTTGATCATTTGGTCACCATTTATATTAATATTGATTATTGTTAATTAAATGAAACACAATTCACCCCGTCGCCATATTTAAATTCCTATTAAACAAATAATTATCTAAATAATTAAACACGGCGCTAAAAATTTTTTTCTTTTCTAGAGAGCTACACCTTAGCTACAGGTAATTGAAGCCCAGATATTAAATGCAGAGAAAGATGACAAAGGCCCAGAATCCTGGTCATTCCACCACCATGATTACACATTTTCAGTACTTGGAGACCAAAATGATCAAAATAATTATTAATATTGACTTCTTTATCATTTATGTTAATATTGATTATTGATAATGGAATAGAAACAATTGAGTACTGTCCGTGATACTTTTTTTATTTGCACTAACATACAATTTTGAGGACAAGCTTTTGGGGAATGTCCCCTTCTTCAAGGTCTAAGCAGTACTACTCACAAAGTTAGCAGAATGTTAGAAGAGATGAAAAAAAAAAAGAAAAAAAAAAAGGAGGCTAGAGATAAGATGCAGTCAAAGCCAGGGGGGAGGGGGGGGGATACTACACTCACACAGAGGGAGTCAAGCTACAGCTAATAGTCATAACACTGTTGGATAATTATTGAGGAATCCCAGGTCCAAATTCAGGCCGTTATCTCTGGTGTCAAGTAGAATTATCATTCTTAGTTCAAAGGTTTTTCTTTCCTGAATGGATTTGAAATTTCCTTTAACCACTTCCAGTCCGGACACTTTTACCCCCTTCCTGACCAGGGCAATTTTCAGCTTTTAGCGCTATCACACTTTGAATGACAATTGCGCGGTCATGCAACACTGTACCCAAATGAATTTTTTACCATTTTTTTGAGATAGATAAAGCTTTATTTTGGTGGTATTTATTCACCACTGGGATTTGTATTTTTTTTGCTATGTAAATGAAATGTCCAAAAATTTTGAAAAAAAGTGTTTTTTTTATAAAATTTTGCAAATAAATAATATTTCATCATAAATCTTAGACAAAATTTATTCCGTTATCTTTTTAGTAAAAAAAAAAAATCCAAATTAGTTTATAAGCAAAAATTATAATTTTTAAACATTTTTTTTTACATTTTTATTTTATTTTTTTATATTATTATTTTTTTTTTTTTTTTTTACATACTGTCACCCTAGCAGTACAGTGTCACCATGGTGACACTGTACTACTTGTGAGGGGTGATGAAGATTTTTTTTTTTTTTTTACACTGATTGCTTTTACACCCATATAGGATGTAAAAGCAATCATTTCTCTTTCTCTCTGTGTGCATTCATGCACTCATTGAGAAGAACTGAGTGAGCTGTGATTGGTCACAGCTTGTCACATGGTACAAGGCTTTTGTGAATAGCCTTGTACCATGTGACCTCTGTGATCATTCACAGATTTCACACATAGTAAGCAATGATGTCAGAAGTGACATCTTGCTTACTACTTTGCATGTGATCACTGATTGGCCAATCAGTGATCACATGATCGGGATCTCGTACAGAGGTCCCGTCCGACGATCGGTGTTTCACTGTGTCCGGAGGACACAGCGGGCACCGGATCACGGTGCTGCGCGCTCCCAGGGAGCGCACACAAGCAGGGTGCGGGGAGGCCGTTTATAGACACCCACCCGACCCTGCACTGCCATCGTCCGGCCGTTTATATACAACGGCCGGTCGGGAAGTGGTTAAGTACTAAAACATTGAGGTCTCCCATTGTGTGGTCTGGTTGTGTGAAATGGTGTCCCTCAGGTGTGCAGAAGTCATCTTCTTTATGTTCCTTGATGGTATGTCTGTGCAGATTCATCCTTGTTTGCAACTTCTGTCCTGTTTCGCCAACATAAGATCCTTTTCTGCATTTTCTGCACTGGATGAGGTACACCACATGACTGGAGGTGCAGCTGTAGGATCCGGAGATATTGAAGATCCCTTTGAGTGTCTGACACTTGTTGATGGATGATTTGGTTGCACAGTTTGCAGCGTTTCTTATTGCAGGGTTCACTAATAACAAAGATCCATAATTAAATGAAACACAATTCACCCCGTTGCCATATTTAAATTCTTATTAAACAAATAATTATCTAAATAATTAAACAAGGCGCTACAATTTTTTTTCTTTTCTAGAGAGCTACACCTTAGCTACAGGTAATTGAAGCCCAGATATTAAATGCAGAGAAAGATGACAAAGGACCAGAATCCTGGTCATTCCACCACCATGATTACACATTTTCAGTACTTGGAGGCCAAAATGATCAAAATAATTATTAATATCATTTATGTTAAGATTGATTATTGATAATTGAATGACACACAATTCACCCCGTTGCCATATTTAAATTCTTATTAAACAAATAATTATCTCAATAATTAAACACAGGGCTACAATTTTTTTTTTCTGGAGAGCCTCCTTAGCTACAGGTAATTAGAAACTAGAAACTAAATTTATTTTAATTTCTTTTGTACTTCTTTTAATTTCTAGAAACTAGAAATTAAAAGAAGTACAAAAATAATTATAATTTGACCTGCAAACATATTTATTACCTGATTAAACAAATATTCATGTAAATATTAAAACACATTGTTACATCATTTTTTTTTTTTGCTTGAGTGTTTAACTACAGAATTGAAGCCCAGATGATTCTGAATTAACCCCGTGCACACTGCTATACAGGATTTTTTCTTTTCATTATTATTTTGTGCATTTTTAATATGATGCTAAAAGAGGACCGAACAAAATAAATGTGGAAATTAAAAGAAGTTTAAATGCGATTAATAAAAAATGAATCTAATGTGACCTGCAGCCATGTTTAACATCTTTTTAAACAAATATGTGTTTAAATATTAAAACACAGTGTTACAACATCTTTTTTTTCTGATGCGTCTGAATGCACGCTGCTATACTGCCTGCATAGGAAGATTGTAGTGTGTTACCAATTGTTTTCTTGGTGACTGTGGTCCCAGCTGCCTGGAGATCATTGACAAGATCCTCACGTGTAGTTCTGGGAGGATTCCTCACTGTTCTCATGATCATTGACACTCCACGAGGTGAGATCTTGCATGGTGCACCAGACCTAGGGAGACTGATACTTGTTTTGTGTTTCTTCCATTTGTGAATGATTGCACCAACTGTTGTCACCTTCGCACCAAGCTGCTTGGCCATAGTTTGGTAGCCCAGTCCAGCCTTGTGTAGGTCTACCATCTTGTCCCTGACATCCTTGGACAGCTCTTTGGTCTTTGCCATGGTGGAGAGTTTGGAATCTGATGGTTTGATTGCTCCTGTGGACAGGTGTCTTTTATACAGGTAACACAATGAGATTAGCAGCACTCCCTTTAAGAGACTGCTTCTAATCTCAGCTTGTTACCTGTATGAAAGACACCTGGGAGCCAGAAATCCTGCTGAATGATAGGGGATCAAATCCTTCTTTCCCTCATGAACATGCAGATCAGTCATCATTTGTTAGACATGCATTTCTGCTGAATTTGTTGTTGCTATTCTGTCTCTCAGTGTTACAATACACCGAACCAGGGGCGGACTGACAACTCATGGGGCCCCCGGGCAATAGGGGATCATGGGGCCCCTGTGTCCTTGCCCAAACTCAAAAAAGTCTATGAAAAAGGTACCAGGGGCATCTCTTGGGGCCCCCTGCTGACCCTGGGCCCTTGGGCAGTTTCTAAATGGTTAGTCTGCCCCTGCACCGAACATTCGATTTTTAGACCGATCATTTCTGTGTGAGGGGCAAACATTCAAAATCAGCAGGGGAGCAAATACGCATTTCCTTCACTGCATATATATATATATTGCCAAAAGTATTGTCCCCGCCCTCCAAAGCATGTGATTCAGGTGTTCTAATCCCCTCCATGGACACAGGTGTATACAATCAGCCCCTAGGCATGCAGACTGCTTCTACAAACATTGGTGAAAGAATGGGTCGCTCTCAGGAGCTCAGTGACTCCAAGCGTGGTCCCGTGATAGGTGGCCACCTGTGCAATAAATCCATCCATGACATTTCCTGCCTACTAAATATTCCACGCTCAATTTCATGTTCCCAACTTTGTGGGAAGAGTTTGGGGATGGCCCCTTCCTGTGCCAACATGACTGCACACCAGTACACAAAGCATGGTCCATAAAGACATGGAGGAGCCAGTTTGGGGTGGAGGAACTTGACTGGCCTGCACAGAGTCCTGACCTCAACCCCATAGAACACCTTTGGGATGAATTAGAGCGGAGACTGTGAGCCAGGCCTCCTCCCCCGACATCAGTGCCTGACCTGACAAATGTGCTTCTGGAAGAATGGTCCAACCTTCCCATAGACACCCTCCTAAACCTTGTGGACGGCCTTCCCAGAAGAGTTGAAGCTGTTATAGCTACAAAGGGTGGGGCCAACTCAATATTGAACCCTACGGACTAAAAGTGGGGGGCCATTGAAGGTCATGTGTGTGGAAAGGCAGGGGGCCAATATTGAACCCTACGGACTAAGACTGGGAGGCCATTAAAGGTCATGTGCATGGAAAGGCCAGCGGCCCAATACTTGGGGCAATATAGTGTACATCAAGAGCATTACTATGATTGTAGTGCTCATTTGTATGTTATGTGTATATTGTGTGCATTGGGGGATACAGAAGTAGGAAGAAATGGCCCGGCCATCAAACACCTCGTCCCGGCCCCGGTGGCAAGTCAAAACATGTTGGGGGCCATGACTTGGATGAATCGAGCCGAGGCTGATTTTACCTGCTAACCACTTGGGGCGAGCAAGGTGTGCGGTGGTCGGGGGATCTCTTCCTTTTTCTATAGCGTGCTTTGTATCTGGATGAAGCTTTCCCCAGCTCGCACCCTCACTAGTCAGCGGCATCCAATTCATCGGACCTTGTTAGCCTGAGCGGGGGCCACTAAGCATTTACTGTGGGTCACAGTGTGTTGGGGGATGTTCTAGGCCTCATTCACATGCCAGCAAAGAGCCATGCAGGATCAAGACGAAGTGCTCAGGTGTGTGCTAGCATCCGTGTAGAGATGCAAGATTGGTCAAGGTTTTGTCCAGTATGTGAGGCCACCCACTTCCTTACCGAGCCGATTCTGACATATGTAAAAATCGATGTTTTATTGCTAGAAAAGTTACTTGGAACACCTAAACATGATATATTTTTCTAGCAGAGGCCCTAGAGAATAAAATGCAATTTGCTGCAATTTTTTTATGTCACGTTGTATTTGCGCTGAGATTTTCCAAACGCAATTTTTTGTGGTGAAAAAATACACTTTCACCCCCTTCCAGTCCGGACACTTTCCCCCCCTTCCAGTCCGGACACTTTCACACCCTTCCAGCCCAGACACTTTCACCCCTTCCAGCCCAGACACTTTCACCCCTTCCGGCCTGGACACTCCCCCCCTTCCAGTCCGGACACCCCCCCTTCCAGTCCGGACACTTTCCCCCCCTTCCAGTCCGGACACTTTCACACCCTTCCAGCCCAGACACTTTCACCCCGTCCAGCCCAGACACTTTCACCCCTTCCGGCCTGGACACTCCCCCCCTTCCAGTCCGGACACCCCCCCTTCCAGTCCGGACACTTTCACACCCTTCCAGCCCAGACACTTTCACCCCCTTCCAGCCCAGACACTTTCACCCCTTCCGGCCTGGACACTCCCCCCCTTCCAGTCCGGACACCCCCCCTTCCAGCCCGGACACTCCCCCCCTTCCAGTCCGGACACTTTCACCCCCTTCCAGCCCAGACACTTTCCCCCCCCTTCCAGCCCGGACACTCTCCCCTCTTCCAGCCCGGACACTTTCCCCCCCTTCCAGCCCAGACATTCCCCCTTCCAGCTAGGACACTCCCCCCCTTCCAGCCTGGCCACTCCCCCTTCCAGCCCGGACACCTCCCCCCCTTCTAGCCTGGACACTCCCCCCCTCTTCCAGCCCGGACAATCTCCCCCCCCTTCCAGCCCGGACACTCCCCCCCCCTTCCAGTCTGGACACTTTCCCCCCTTCCAGTCCAGACACTTCTCCCCCCTTCCAGTCCAGGCCAATTTTCAGCTTTCAGCGCTATCACACTTTGAATGACAATTGCGCGGTCATGCAACACCATAGTCATATGAATTTTTTAGCATTTTTTTAGACATATAAAGCTTTATTTTGGTGGTATTTATTCACCACTGGGATTTTTATTTTTTTGCTATATAAATGAAAAAGTCAAAAAATTTAGAAAAATAGTCTTTTTTTTATAACATTTTGCAAGTAAATAATATTTCTTCATAAATCTTGGCCAAAATGTATTAAGTTATCTTTTTAGTAAAAAAAAAAAATAACCCAAATTAGTTTATAACCAAAAATTATAATTTTTCTAAACTTTTTTACATTTTTATATATTATCACCATGGTGACACTGTACTACTTGTGGGGGGTGATAAAGATTTTTTTTTTTTACACTGATTGCTTTTACACCCATAAAGGCTGTAAAAGTAATCATTTTCCTTCTCTCTGGCAGCATTCTTGCCGCCACTTGAGAAATACTGTGTGAGCTGTGATTGGTCATAGCTTGTCACATGATAGAAGGCTGTTGTGAATAGCCCTGTACCATGTGATCTCTGTGATCATTCACAGATTTCACATGTAGTAAGCAATGATGTCAGAAGTGACATCTTGCTTACTACTCTGTATGTGATCGCTGATTGGCCAATCAGTGATCACATGATTGGGACCTCACACAGGTCTGTGTTCCACTGTGTCTGGAGGACGCAGCAGGCATTGGGTCGCGGTGCAGCACACTCCCAGGGATCGTGCACAAGCAGGAAGCGGGAAGGCCGTTTAAATACATGGGCTGGACGGGAAGTGGTTAATGGATTTTAAAAAACCCAAAACATAATATATAACTCAATTTTTTGTAACATGTGAAAGATGATGTTACGCCTAGTAAACAGATACCCAACATGTCATACGTTAAAATTGCTCAATTGGCGCCAAACTACGGTACCCAAAAATCTCTATAGGTGACAATTTAAACATTTCTAGAGGTTACAGAGGAGATCTAGCAGTAGAATTATTGTTTTCGCTGTGACGTTTGCAGCGATACCTCACATGCGTGGTTTGAACACCGTTTACATCCATAGGTACGACCATTGTATGCATTCACCACTGCCGCAAGCACACAAGGACAGGGGCACTTTCATTTTTGTTTTTATTACATTTTTTTTTAAATGTTACTATCCCTTTTAAAAAAGTGTTTTTGATCACTTTTATTCCTATCACAAGAAATGTAAACATGTGATAGAAATAAGCAGTGACAGGTCCTCTTTACCCCCATGGAAGAAAAATATATTTGAAATATATTTTAAAAATATTCTTCCCAAATATACAGTCAGGTCCATAAATATTGGGACATGGACACAATTGTAACATTTTTGGCTCTATACACCACCACAATGGATTTGAAATGAAGCAAACAAGATGTGCTTTAACTGCACATATGCAAACCGTTGTAATTCCTACACCGTTCACCTGATTTGGATGTAAATACCCTCAAATTAAAGCTGACAGTCTACAGTTAAAGCACATCTTGTTCATTTCATTTCAAATCCATTGTGGTGGTGTATAGAGCCAAAAATGTTAGAATTGTGTCCATGTCCCAATATTTATGGACCTGACTGTATTGATATATATTTGAAATACAATTTTCAATGTATTTCTAAATATATTTCAATAAATATATATATATATATATATATATATATATATATATATATATATATATCATGTTGAAATGTGTTTTTATTACAAAATATATGAAAATATTTTTAAAAATATCTATTTCTTTAACCCCCTTCCCTCCTGAGGGTAAAACAAATCTAAATGCCTAAGCACAATTCTGCAACGTTGACGTGTTAGTAAAACCGTACATATCGTCACAACTACTTTGTACATCCAGGTGGATTATACCTTGTTTTTTTCAGGACAAATTGGGCTTTCATTTGGTGGTAAATGGTCATGGATAGCTCCTAATTTTTTTTTATTATTAAAGGAAAACTGGGCCAAAATAGTAAAAAAAAATCATTTTTTTAAATTTAACTGTGTGTTTCTTGTTACGACCATAACCTACCACCAAAGAACAACTCAAAATACATTCTCCAGTTCTTGACGATCGCAGCGATACCATATATGTGTATGTTATTTGTTGTTTGTACCCGTAGTATAGTCCAGAAACAACAGTGCGCATTTTGTTTTTGTCTTTTTTTTTATATAAAACACACTGTCACTGACATTGACATTAACACTAACTGACACTGATACCAATTTTTTTTTTAAATCCTGACCTTTGACCCTGACCTTTGCCTTTGACCCTGACCTTTGACCCTGACCTTGACCCAAACACTAACCCTGGTACTGAACTAGATCAAACCTTGATCTAGGTATTTTTCTTTATTTTTTCTTTTATTTTTTAATATTTATTTATCTTTTTTTTTTTTTTACAAACTTTTTTTTCTCTCTCTGTGTCAGGAGTTCGAGAGATACAATGTATCTCTCTTCTCCATTCATAGAGAGAGAGAAAACAAGGGGGCCGGGCTGCACAGTGATTGATCACTGAGATAGCCAATCAGAGGCTATCACAGCGATCACGTGACCCGGATTCGGGAGTCTCGGGTCCCGATCGTTAGAACGGGACCCGGGGCTCTCAGTGACACCGCGGTCTTGGTGCTGGGAGTGCGCTGAGCGGCGCGCTCCCAGCACAAAGACAGGTACGCAAATATGCGGCCCCACGGAAAAAAGCCCAGGTCCGTGAGGCCGCATATTTGTGTTACGTCGGCGTCAAGGGGTTAAATATTTTCTTCAGACTTTTTTTAGCATATAAAAAAGACAAGCCTACTTGTCTCCAGCCACAACTCACCGGCTCGGGGACAATCCTACTTATCCGCAGTGACCACCATTTTACCTATTCTGAGTTAACCCCTTGTTAACTAGAATGTATCGAGGTCCCCATACCACTGAAGGGTCCCGAATCTGTCTCCATACAGAATTCTTTCCTCCTCCAAAGACCAACCACCGCCGTGAGAATACAAACCAAAGCACGAAGGGGAGGAAGGGAAGCTTCTTCTTCTATTAAAATAAACAGTGCAGCGCTAATAAATAATATATATATATATATAAATATCCAGTGAATAAGTGATACAATAAACAAACTCAATATACACCCCCTAAGAGTATATATCCAAAATAATCAATGAATATATAATAGTGTCATGCGTGTATTCCCTCGTAGGGAATATCTAGTGCAAAAAGTGACAAATATAATCATAAAACAATATAGTGGCAAAAAATATACAGTGCTCAAAATACGTGAACCAACATTCAGTTGCAAGAAAAGTCCAAACAATTGATAATAATAATGCAATGCTTTGTGGTGGTCTTCCCACTTCACTCTTCATGCAAAAGTAATGTGCAGTGTGCGTGATTCACACGTGCCAACCCTTTAACGGCCAAAATGCCCCCTCACCTCCTTACTTAGACCCCAGAGGGCCAGCACGCTTTAAGGATCAAACGATCCTATCAGAATGGATTCCTCTCTGGTTATCGCCTTCCACCTCCAGCATCCACCAGATTAGCAGCCAGCTCTGTTAAATCCCGTTCTTTGAGTACATTGAGGGACACAGGAACAGGGAATTTCCATGGGTCACATAGCATTGCTATTAGGTGGAAAGTCTATATAACAATGGAGGACCAGCCATCAGAGCCTGGGGGACATGCCAAGTTCCAGGAAGCCTTGAAAGATTGGACGTAAAAACACAGGCATATCACATGAACAAGATAATAGATCCAAGCAGCATCTGAGTCCATACGATGGAACCCTGGATGACCAACTGGCTAACGCATTTTGAGACCACAATCTCTTCCTCAGAGCCAACTAACTCAGCTAAGGTTTTTTTTGTGCTCACAGGGTTTCGACAAACAACTGCACCATGGAGCTCCATGAAAAAAGCAGCAATAAAAGAAAAATAAGTAAATAAAAAAATTGAGACTATTGAGACTATTGTTTCTTTTGAATGGACATTAATTAATACAAAAAATGATAAATATATATATATATATATATATATATATATATATATATATATTGTGGCAGTACGGTATCCTGCCACGATGGAAATCATGATGGACACCCAGGATTCTCAACTATACAGGTTGAGTGGCTCCAGGCAGATCTCATAATGCAGAGGAAACTGGTTTATCAGTTTCCTCTTTGGTTTGTAAAGCCTGTTTTGGGACCTGTAGCCTGGAGATTTCTTAGAGATTTGGGAGGGATTAAATCTCCAATCCTGGGCCCATATTTTGGGAGCAGCCAGCGTGCTGATTGCACAGGTGTGTGCAGGCCTTTTAGGGGAGGCCAGGCCATGATTCTGGGCTCCACCCTGGCAGATAGGAGTCAGGAGGGCTCCACCCCGGCAGACAGGAGGTCTCTGCCGTGGAGTCAGGTGGGCTACACCTAGTAGAGGTGGGAGCCAGCATAGCTGTGTGCAAAAACAACCTTGTGGAAGGAGTCTGTAGGAGACAGATATAAAGCTGTGTAGCTGAAAGAGCCAGAAGGCTGAATTGGTTTGATGTTGGATACCCCGTGTGGGAAGCATTTGTTATTTGAACTTTCTTTTAAATAAAATTGGGCAAAAAGGCCCTTAAGAAGAAGCGAGTTGCTGTGTGCTTTAACAAGAAGAGCTCTACCATTTGAAGCGAGTTCCCACAATATATATATATATATGTTTTTAGTTCATGCCATTTTTGTAGATAAATTGAAATGGTCTCTTGGAATATTCTCAGTATCTTTCCCTTGTTTTTCAGACTTGATTTGAATGAATATAGAAGTATCTTGGTGTTCATCTTCGCTATCAACGAGATTAATAAGAGTATGAAGCTTCTACCCAATATTACCTTGGGCTATCACATATATGACAGCTGTGGAAAGACAAAGAAAACCATAAATTACGTTCTACAGATATTATCAGGGGTGAAAGAGGCCCCTAACTATAACTGCCGGAAGCAGGGTGAAATTGCTGGTTTTATCGGTGATTCCAATTTTCAGGCATCCCAGGCAATGGCGCGGTTACTCAGCCTCTACAGATACACGCATGTGAGTGCAGACTGTAGATTTCAAAATAAAATAATATTAATGTTCAGAGACATTGACAGGATTATCGAAATCTACTAACACTATGGTAACATATCCTTTGACAAAGTAACATTCTAATCTATATACACTGCTCAAGCAATGAAAGGAGCACTTTTTAATCCGAGTCTGGCATCAAGTCAATGACACTCCTGGGATATGGATCTAGTCAGGTAAGCAGCAGAGGGGGTTGTTCATCAGTTTCAGCTGCTTTGGTGTTCAGGAAATTAACAACATGTGCACTAGATGAGCAACAATGAGATGATCCTCAAAACAAGAATGGTTTTACAGGTGGAGGCCACTGACATTTTTTCCCTACTCATCTTTTCTGACTGTTTTTCACTAGTTTTACATTTGGCTCGGGTCAGTGTCACTACTGGTAGCATGAGGCCATACCTGGACCCTACAGAGGTGGCACAGGCAGTCGAACTCCTCCAGGATGGCACAGCAATACCTGCCATTGTCAGAAGGTTTGCTGTGTCTCCCAGCACAGTCTCAAGAGCATGGAGGAGATTCCAGGAGACAAGAGCATAGAGGAGATTCCAGGAGACTGGCAGTTACTCTAGGAGAACTGGACAGGGCCATAGAAGGTCCTTAACCCATCAGCAGGACCGGTATCTGCCCCTTTGAGCAAGGAGGAACAGGATGAGCACTGCCAGAGTCCTACAAAATGCCCTCCTGCAGGACACTGGTGTGAATGTCTCTGACCAAACAATCAGAAACAGACTTCATGAAGGTGGCCTGAGGGCCCTAAGTCCTCTAGTGGGCCCCTGTGCTCACTGCCCGGCACCATAGAGCTGGATTGGCATTGGCCATTTTCACAGATGAGAGCAGGTTCCCCCTGAGCACATGTGACAGACTTGAAAGGGTCTGGAGAAGCCGTGGAGAACGTTCTGCTGCCTGTAACATGGTTCAGCATGACTGTTTTGGTGGTGGGTCAGTGATGGTCTGGGGAGGCATATCCATGGAGGGACACACAGACCTCTACAGGCTAGACAATGGCACCATGACTACCATTAGGTATCGGGATGAAATCCTTGGGGATTTCATTGTCTGACCCTACGCTGGTGCAGTGGGTCCTGGGTTCCTCCTGGTGCAGTAGGTCCTGGGTTCCTCTTGGTGTAGGACAATGTCCGGCCTCATGTGGGGGGAGTATGCAGGCAGTTCCTGGAGGATGAAGGAATTGATACCATTGAATGGCCCCCACGCTCACCTGACCTAAATTCAATAGAACACCTCTGGGATGTCATGTTTCGGTCCATCTGACGATGCCAGGTTACACCTCAGACTGTCTAGAGTCTCATTGATGCCCAGGTCCAGATCTGGGAGGAAATCCCCCAGGACCCCATCCGTGGTCTCATTAGGACCCTCCCCCAACATTGTCAGGCATACATACAAGCATGTGGGGGCCATACAAACTACTGAGGACCATTCTGAGTTGCTGCAATGACATTTCAGCAAAATGGACTCGCCTGCTGCATCATTTTTTTACTTTGATTTTCAGGGTGTCTTTGAATTCAGTCCTCTGTAGGTCGATCATTTTCATTTCCATCAAATGATGGGGCATCCTTACATTCCAAACACATCACCCCGTCCATGTTAGTGTAGATATCCAGCATGATAATTTTCCTCATTGAGATCTGATGGGTTTTCAAAGTGTTTGTTTCATTTTTTGAGCAATGTATTTGTTGGAAAGGAGAATGGACTTCGAGTGGGCACTTGATGATACATAGAGTATATTCCACTTGGGAAGCTTTTTCTTCATTTCCTGTTACACCACCAAGACATAAAGTGCTGGGAAATCTTTCCAACATGGGCAGAGATAGCAAAAAAAAAACCTGACAGAATGGAGTTTTAAAGGTCAAGGTCACTTTTTTCCAGAAAATAGCCTATGCAATCAAGGGTCACTAGTAGATGTTAAAAATCTGTGCAGCTTTGTAAAATGGAAATTAATTTTATTGTTCTACCTACTGTAAGTAGGGCTCACCTCTTAGGGGCTCGCTGGTTTGCCACAGGTTCTTTTCCAGATTGGTGCAGCTAGGAAAACAGCAACAGTCACTTTTTCTGGCTCTATTAACAGTCTATGGCAGCCTTTCCCAACCGGTTCAACACAGAGGAACCCTTGAAACAACATTCTGGTCTCATGGAACCCCTGCTGAAAATGGCTATATTTATAGCTCATGATTCACTAGTGTGATAATTAGAGATGAGCGAATCGAACCTGGCGAAGTGGAATTCGTTTTGAATATCAGGAAAAATTCTATTCGCATCGAATCCGAATTTTAGCAAACTTCGGGTGCACGAATCGAATTTTTCCCGATCAGCCGGCAAAAGTGTCACTGCAGAGAGCTCCGCTATTTCTGACAGTTCATTTACAGCGGTTGAAACATTGTATCTATTTGTTTCCATTTAGGATACAGATGTTTTTATTCGGAAATAAATAGATACAATGTTTCAACCGCTGTAAATGTGAAGGAACTGCCAGAGAACTGTCAGAAATAGCGGAGCTCTCTGCAGATACACTTTTTGCTGTACTTTAATTCTTCTTCTTTTCATTCTTCTTCTTCTTTTCATTCTTCTTCTTCTTCTTTTCATTCTTCTTTTCATTATTCTTCTTCTTCTTTTCATTCTTCTTCTTCTTCTTTTCATTCTTCTTTTCATTCTTCTTCTTCTTCTTTTCATTCTTCTTCTTCTTCTTTTCATTCTTCTTTTCATTCTTCTTCTTCTTCTTTTCATTCTTCTTCTTCTTCTTTTCATTCTTCTTCTTCTTTTCATTCTTCTTCTTCTTCTTTTCATTCTTCTTTTCATTCTTCTTCTTCTTTTCATTCTTCTTTTCATTCTTCTTCTTTTCATTCTTCTTCTTCTTCTTTTCATTCTTCTTTTCATTCTTCTTCTTCTTCTTTTCATTCTTCTTTTCATTCTTCTTCTTCTTCTTTTCATTCTTCTTCTTCTTTTCATTCTTCTTTTCATTCTTCTTCTTCTTCTTTTCATTCTTCTTCTTCTTCTTTTCATTCTTCTTTTCATTCTTCTCATTCTTCTTTTCATTCTTCTTTTCATCCTTCTTCTTCTTCTTTTCATCCTTCTTCTTCTTTTCATTCTTCTTCTTCTTCTTTTCATTCTTCTTTTCATTCTTCTTCTTTTCATTCTTCTTCTTCTTCTTTTCATTCTTCTTTTCATTCTTCTTCTTCTTCTTTTCATTCTTCTTTTCATTCTTCTTCTTTTCATTATTCTTCTTCTTTTCATTCTTCTTTTCATTCTTCTTCTACTTCTTTTCATTCTTCTTCTTCTTCTTTTCATTCTTCTTTTCATTCTTCTCATTCTTCTTTTCATTCTTCTTTTCATTCTTCTTCTCATTCTTCTTTTCATTCTTCTTCTTCTTCTTTTCATTCTTCTTCTTCTTTTCATTCTTCTTATTCTTCTTTTCATTCTTCTTATTCTTCTTTTCATTCTTCTTTTCATTCTTCTTCTTTTCATTCTTCTTCTTCTTTTCATTCTTCTTCTCATTCTTCTTTTCATTCTTCTTCTTCTTCTTTTCATTCTTCTTTTCATTCTTCTCATTCTTCTTCTCATTCTTCTTTTCATTCTTCTTCTCATTCTTCTTTTCATTCTTCTTCTTCTTCTTCTTTTCATTCTTCTTTTCATTCTTCTCATTCTTCTTTTCATTCTTCTTCTCATTCTTCTTCTTCTTCTTTTCATTCTTCTTCTTCTTCTTTTCATTCTTCTTTTCATTCTTCTTCTTCTTCTTTTCATTCTTCTTCTTCTTCTTTTCATTCTTCTTGTTTTCATTCTTCTTTTCATTCTTCTTCTTCTTTTCATACTTCTTCTTCTTCTTTTCATTCTTCTTTTCATTCTTCTTCTTCTTCTTTTCATTCTTCTTCTTCTTCTTTTCATTCTTCTTTTCATTCTTCTTCTTCTTCTTCTTCTTCTTCTTCTTCTTCGTCGTGCCCCGTGACTGCCCAAATGAGTGAAGTGTGCGGTGATTCTAAGATCGACGGCACTCATCTGCATGTCATACTGACTGACAGTATTATTTCTCTTCCCCAGCAGACTCCAAGGGCATTTAAATTAAAGGTACAGTGTTCTGCACTAATATAAAGGCTCTCTGAAGCCTAGAAACCCTTTTAATAAGTTAAATTTGCGGCGAATAAATTCGCATCGAATCGAATTTCTCCCGCAAATTCCGCGAATCAGCCGAATCGAATTTTTGAATAATTCGCTCATCTCTAGTGATAATCAGTGGGAAGAATGTTCCTTACATTTGTGGTTATTAGGAAGAGTTACCCTTTTGTGGATAACTAAAATGATCATTGGTGTTAGGTTGGACTTATTTTAGAGGCATAAATTGCTCAACCCCTAACAACCCCTGGAGGAACCCTAGAGTTCCAAGGAACCCTGGTTGAGAAACTCTGGTCTAGGGGTTATTCTTTGAAGATTGCTCAATAAACCGGGATGGGATGCAGGAAGCTGTGGGATGCTCCAGAAACACTGTACAGTAGTAAGATGGCACTCTCCACTTTTTCAAAGCTTCTTAGTACAGTCCCTCTAGTAGCAGCTAAGGGAATGAGCAGCACTGAGACACCATAAGAAATGTCTCAATTCAAGCAAGCTTCTGGCACTGATGCACAAGGAATTGTAGCACTGCACACTCACTAGGATCCTACAATCAGGTCTGTACTCACAATGTCCCTGAATACTTGAATGCCTCCTTCCAATATCAGACAGATTTCTCCCATGAGCTTTCCAGAACAGATCCACAAAAGGATCCCTTGATTAACTACAGCTATTTTCAGAACAGTACCTTCCCCCCCAGTTCTAGCTTAGCTGGGACCTCAATGAGCTCCTGAAAAATAATTCAGCTGCACTGCCTAGAAGGGCAGCAGCCCTTCAGGCTGGGAGCTTCTTCTCTTTGACAAGAACCGGGTTGCCTCAGGCCATAAACTTGGCATTTTGTGTTTCATTTTTCCTCTTCTCCCAGTTTTGTTTGGTGAATCCTTGTATCTCTGAGAAAAAGATGATCACTGAGCTATCTTAATGCTTTTGTATGAGGACTATATCTGACAGAAACATTCCCTACTGGCTTGGAAAAAGGGTGAGCTGACCAAGGACAAAATGAAAGGATGCCCAAGGACAAAATGAAAGGATGCCCAAAGTAGCATTGGGTGGTCATCAAGAATTACTGGAAGTTAAAAATGGCACAAACTACCAAAAATGTACTACATAAAAACATATATATATAAAACCTGGACCCTTTGATAATGTGCACCGCACGAAACACGTCAGGGGGGCTGCAGTATCTGGACGTCTGACCACCGCATGTGGTCATCCTAAATATTACCTGGTCAGTGTTTCATTTGCATTTTATCTGCATTTTACCCTCACCATTCATGTTGTACCTTTAAATAAATTCAGTTTATATGGTATCACACTATGTGGTGTCCCTTATTGGGCTCTCTTCTATGAGAGTTCCCACTTGCAGAATCTACCTTAAAAGGGGACCCCGGATGGTGACATACCTGAGACACGCATATGAATCTTGAAGTATACGCTCAAGGTGCGATTGGAAGGTGTAGGATTCTATCTCCATCTTGGCAACGGATGGTCGCTATCTGATATCATAGGATAAACCTTACATGCGTTTTTTTGACGCACCTCTGGTGAGTGCGCAATTTTTCCTCAGATTCACCGTGTGCTACACAGAATCTTATCCCACGCACCTACTAGGATCTTTTGGATCCCCACGTTTGATTTATTTTGGGACATTTTTCAACTCACTTAATTTCACCCCAGTGTGATTTGTCATTTGCACTTCAGTGTTTGTATGTACCTTATATGTGATATATGCCATTTACTACTATAGCGCTGCACCTTATATATGGTTTTATATATATATGTTTTTATGTACTTTATTGGAAGGTTTTCTCTTGGTTACCTTTTGGTGTTCTAGCCGCTTTGAGATCTCCGGATAGCGCCTGCTTTTTATCTTTTTGCACCAAAAATTTACTGTTGATTATTACAAACCAATCATTGCGATCCAAGACATATACCAGTTCATACAAATCAGTCTGCCCATTTCTACTGTCTTTCTTGTCCCTGTTCTGGAAGCCCAACCCCTGCGGACACCACCTTAAACCTCTGGCTAGAAGAATCCTCTGGCTGCAAGCATACAAATAGACTCACACAGCTTAGAGTGAACTGATATTTTGGTTGTCTTGAGATCAAATGTAAGCAACAGGAAAATGTATGCATAAGATACCGGCTATTACTCTAGTAACTTCAAGTGAGGGTCCCAACATAGCATAGTGCAAAGAAGCAAACGGGGCGCACCGGCCTAGTGCATTACCTTCTAAAAATGTGATTTATTGAATAAACGTAGTATGCTCACAAAAGGATAAAATCAAAGGCACATCGCAAAAAAGACACTCAGGACTCTGAGGAAGAGGTTCTGCCTTAACCACTTCCAGTCCGGACACTTTTACCCCTTCCTGACCAGGGCAATTTGTAGCTTTTAGCGCTATCACACTTTGAATGACAATTGCGCAGTCATGCAATACTGTACCCAAATGAATTTTTTACCATTTTTTTGAGACAGATAAAGCTTTATTTTGGTGGTATTTATTCACCGCTGGGATTTTTATTTTTTTTACTATGTAAATGAAAAAGTTCAAAAATTTTTTAAAAAAGTGTTTTTTTAAATAAAATTTTGCAAATAAATAATATTTCATCATAAATCTTAGCCACAATTTATTCCGTTATTTTTTTAGTAAAAAAAAAAAATCCAAATTAGTTTATAACCAAAAATTATAATTTTTAAACATTTTTTTTTACATTTTATTTTATTTTTTTATATTATTATTTTTTATTTTATTTTATTTTTTTTTACATACTGTCACCCTAGCAGTACACTGTCACCATGGTGACACTGTACTACTTGTGGAGGGTGATGAAGATTTTTTTTTTTTTTTTACACTGATTGCTTTTACACCCATATAGGATGTAAAAGCAATCATTTCTCTTTCTCTCTGTCTGCATTCTTGCACTCATTGAGAATTACTGAGTGAGCTGTGAGTGGTCACAGCTTGTCGCATGGTACAAGGCTGTTGTGAATAGCCTTGTACCATGTGACCTCTGTGATCATTCACAGATTTCACACGTAGTAAGCAATGATGTCACAAGTGACATCTTGCTTACTACTTTGCATGTGATCACTGATTGGCTAATCAGTGATCACATAATCGGGACCTCGTACAGAGGTCCCGTCCGACGATCGGTGTTTCACTGTGTCCGGAGGACACAGCGGGCACCAGATCGCGGTGGTGCGCGCTCCCAGGGAGCGCGCACAGCTAGAAAAGGCGGGTGCCGTTTATGGACGGCAACCCGACCCTGGACTGCCACCGCCCTGCCGTTTATAAACAGCAGGCGGACGGCAAGAGGTTAAAATGTGTCAGCCATTTGGAGGCCTACAGTTTCCCAACAGCCACCATCTAGGGAGATTGGACCACGCTGTCTTTTTTGTGAGGTGCCTTTGATTTTATTCTTTTGTGAGTATACTACTTTTATTCAATAAATCTCATTTTTAGAAAGTAATGCACTAGGCCCGTGCGCCCTCTGTTTCTTTCTTTGCACACAGCTCCTTTGGATTTCCCCAGTCCGTTGAGGGCAGCAAGGCTTGCATTCCCAAAATGTACTCCATGTGGGGTTACTGACATTGTGGAGCTCATCGTCCAGCGCAGGAGTTTTAGCATTCATTTGCTCATGCTTTTTTATCACACAACATAGCATAATTTCAATCAGTTCTAGATGTCCTGCAAGGCACAATTTAAACGATAGCCCAAGTTCTGAGATGTTTCCTCCACAGTGAGTCAAAAAAAGGACCAAGCAGAGAGGCTCAATTTGGGCTCTGAATGGCTGAGGTCTGAGTCTAATTCTGAGGAAAAGAAAAGCTCTTAAAACTAAAGCCAATGTCTCTATAACTGTAGTGTCAGATATTTGGTGTGCTTGATGGGGCCCTAGTTGGTGCACAAAAGGATTCAAATCTTCCTCAAGGCAAATGTAGAAGTTTCTTAATAGAGGGTAAATACAAAGGAAGGGAGCTGCTCCTTTAAGTGATATTGAATTTGAAAGGTACCCCTTTGGCAGACACAGGGTGAGGTGTAAAATTTAACAAGGATTAAAAATGGGCAAAACACACTTCTGTAGAAATTAGTTCTTCCATGAGCCACAGTAGTAAACTGCAGCAGTGGAGGAGCACCTTGGCGAATGCACAGACTGTAATGGGGGCAATAATACAGCAGAGCAGACAGTGCAGTAGTCCCTTGTGATTGGATATGCTGGATATGTAGTAACTAGTAGGCTGAACAACCTGGGCCTTAACACATGTGACTTGAAAAACAAAAGTAGTCAGGCTGAGCAGGATGTAACTGGATTTGGTAATGTCTTGTGCAACTCTCTCCCCCGATCTGCAGCCTTGGTCAGGTGACAGATGGTCTCTCTGTAGATGTTTCTTCATGGTTCCTCATTCAGAGATCACTTTGGACAGCAATACTCTGGCCCACCCACTCGCAGGGCTGTCCACCAGACTTGTCAGTGGTGTCAGCGATGTCTGCAATGTCAGCAATCAGCAGTTCCTCCTCTCCTCCAGCTTGGACCTCCAGCGTCCCGCATGATCTTCTCCTTACACATGCTCTCCATATGCCACATCATTGGTGTCAGTGGGAGGAATAGTGCCCCATCATTGGTGTCAGTGGGAGGAATAGTGCCCCATCATTGGTGTCAGTGGGAGGAATAGTGCCCCATCATTGGTGTCACTGAGAGGAATAGTGCCCCATCATTGGTATCAGTGGGAGGAATAGTGCCCCATCATTGGTGTCAGTGGGAGGAATAGTGCCCCTACATTGGTGTCAGTGGGAGGAATAGTGCCCCATCATTGGTGTCAGTGGGAGGAATAGTGCCCCATCATTGGGGTCAGTGGGAGGAATAGTGCCCCATCATTGGTGTCAGTGGAAGGAATAGTGCCCTATCATTGGTATCAGTGGGAGGAATAGTGCCCCATCATCGGTGTCAGTGGGAGGAATAGTGCCCCATCATTGGTGTCAGTGGGAGGAATAGTGCCCCATCATTGGTATCAGTGGGAGGAATAGTGCCCCATCATTGGTATCAGTGGGAGGAATAGAGCCCCATCATTGGTGTCAGTGGGAGGAATAGTGTCCCATCATTGGTGTCAGTGGAAGGAATAGTGCCCCATCATTGGTATCAGTGGGAGCAATTGTGCTCCATCGTTGGTGTCAGAGGGAGGAATCATGTTCCATTGCTGTTATCAGTGGGAGATATGGTGCCCCATTGTTGATGTCAGTTGGCAGAATAGTGTCTTGTATTAGTGGGAGGAATAGTGTCCCAAGGGCTGAATAAAGGCAAGCAAAGGGCCACATGCTCTAGATACAATGTCTTTTTTCCTATTTCCAAAGGAGAATCAACACTAGGATGGGTCTTCACAATAGTGATCACATGATTGGGAGCCGGTTCCTCCAGCTCGGTGACAGCTTGGTCTCAGTGCTGAGGGGAAATGCAATGGGACTTGCTTCCAGCACAAACACAGGAACGCACATATTCGGCACCCAGGAAGAAAGCCCACTTCCTGCATGGTGTATAAATGTGTTACATGATCGGTAATGGGTTCAAAAGTGCCATGTTTGCTTGGTATGGACATGAAGAGTATGAGCAGATGAGCGGATAGTCAGTGATGATGAGTGAGCCAGGCTCAGACCTTCTCGAACCCCCATCTCTGTTCACTGTAGTGGCTTTTTTGATCTGACTGCCAGGGAGTGATCTGGGCTGTGCATGGTCACCATTTTGATCTGTGACCAAGGCCGATCATCATCCTGCTCCTTCAGACTTCCCCTCCAATCAGGCAGGGATGGAGGGAGGGTGAGATCAGTGGGGCTCCCAGGAATCCCCCTCCACTTGCCCTCCACTTGCCTGGCTGGCCGGATTGACTCACCCCAATCCGTATTCCCAAAGAGAAAAGTCTGATCCTCAGCCACTGCAACAGCCCCTGGGTAATGGTGAGCTCCCTGGTAGCAAATTGGTTGAACAGTCAAATTTTAAATTTGACAAGTAATAATACTCCTCTAGGATATTAAAATATGTATCAAAGTTACATTTTGTGCTAAAAAAATATTAAAATGCAAATCATTTAAAAATCTTTAAAAATGTCCATCTAGGTCAGTTATAGCTTCATGGAACCTTCCTTAAGTGACAGACAAATGTACCCCAACTTTTACCGGACTGTTCCCGATGATCGGATTCATTATGCTGCTATTATTAAATTCCTTTTACATTTTGGTTGGAATTTTGTTGGCATAATCATTACAAATGAAGTCGTCGGAGATGCAGAACAACACGAGCTGAGGAAAGCCTTGACCCAACATGGCGTCTGTACCGAATACGTCATCTCTTTGACAAACATCATTAGAGACTTCCGAAGGGCCTCAAAGATCCTTAGAAACACTGTGAGTACGGTTATTATAATATGTGGTGAGTTTTACAAGGAGTATATGTATTTCGTTCATCTTTTAGACCACGTTAAGGGAAATGCTACTTTAATTCTCTATAAGTCGTGGACTCTCCTGGAACCGATGAAAGAGTTTTTTCAATCAATGAACTGCAGTTTCTATTTTTCATTTTCATCTCAGTCTATCCCTGGTCTGAAGGCTTTTATAGAGCGCGAGGATCCATCCAAGCTCCCAAATGATCCATTTCTGGAAGATCTGTCGCTAATTTACTGTAATTGTCTGTCTGAAAACCTTAACAAAAATGATCGTTTTCAACAAATCTATGGCATCATTCCAGAAAATTGCAACCGGATTTGTAACATTAGCTATACGACTTATTTTGGGCACTACTATGCCTACATAGCGGTGTACGCTCTGGCTAATGCTCTACATATGATGAGTCTGAATACGCAATTTCCATTCAAAGTACATAACAGAGTAAGCTATGTATTGTTTCATCTGAAAAGGGGAACTTCGGTTTCTGTTTAAATAATTAAAGTGATAAAGACACATTTTCTAGTTATTAACAAACATGTCATACTTAACTGCTCTGTGTAATGGTTTTGCAGCCCCGATCCTCCTATTCTCAGGTCCCTCAATGACGCTCCTGGCCCCTTCCTCCTGCCAAGTGCCCCATAGCAAGCAGCTTGCTGAAGGGGCACCTGAGCAGGATCACTCTCAAGCCGCTGCTATGTGTGTACTTTCACGCACAGATGTGGCACGACCCATGCTCTCTTCTCATTGGCTCACTGGCTGTGTTTGAAAGTGGTGAGAGCCAATGGCTCTCGCTCGTGTCTCACTCCTGCCAAGTGCCCCATAGCAAGCAGCTTGCTGAAGGGGCACCTGAGCAGGGTCACTCTCAAGCCGCTGCTCTGTGTGTCCTTTCACGCACAGATGTGGCACGAACCATGCTCTCTTCTCATTGGCTCACTGGCTGTGTTTGAAAGTGGTGGGAGCCAATGGCTCTCGCTGGTGTCTCACTCCTGCCAAATGCCCCATAGCAAGCAGCTTGGGGCACCTGAGCAGGCTAATTTCTCACTCCCAAGCCGATTCTCTGCGTGTCCATTCACACAGATGTGGCATGGCCCCGCCCATGCTATCTTCTCATTGGCTCACTGGCTGTGTTTGGTGGTGGGAGCCAATGGCTCTCGCTGGTGTCTCACTCAATGAGGAGGGAGAGACTCGAGAGGGCCAGTGCCCTTGTGCACATTGCTGGATCGAGAGGGGGATTAGGGGAGCTGGGGGTGATGCTGCACACAGAAGGTTACATAGTTAGTCTGGCTGAAAAAAAACAAAAGTCCATCCAGATCAACCATAGAAAAAAAAAAGTTATAATCCTACATCTACAGCTGATCCAGAGGAAGGCAAAATGAAAAACCCAGCAAAGAACGATGCAATTTGCTCCTGCAGGGGAAAAAATTCCTTCTTGATCCCCCCAGAGGCAATCAGATATTCCCTGGATCAACCCACATGGAAGGAAAATATATTTTAAGTATATTTTAAAAATATTCTTCCCAAATATATTGACATATATTTGAAATACTACAATTTTGGCCGTATTCAATATATTTCAATATATACATATACACTGTATGTTGAAATGTGATTGTATTACAAAATATATGAAAAATATTTTTAAAAATACATTTGCAAATATACTGTTTGTCTTTAAAAATACAATTAATCTACATTTTTGGAATGCATTTACAAATATTTCAACATACAGTATGTCTATATATATATATATATATATTTATTTATTGAAATATATTTCGAAATATATTGAATACGGCCAAAATTGTAGTATTTCAAATATATGTCAATATATTTGGGAAGAATATTTTTAAAATATATATCAAATATATTTTTCTTCCATGTGGGGTCTTTCCCTATAAATGTTATATCCAGTTATATTCTGTGTATCCAAGAAAGAATCCAGGACTTTCCTACAGCAATCCACTGAGCTGGCCACAACCAACTCTGGAGGGAGTCTATTCCACATTCTCACAGCTCTTACTGTGAAGAAACCTTTCCGTGTTTGGAGATGACATTTATTTCCCTCCAGATGTAAAGAGCGCCCCCTTGTCCTCTGTGATGACCTCAGGGGGAATGCATGAAGGAAACACCTTGAACCTTTACAACCACCTTAAAGGTAAGCAGCTACAAATACCTTTAACAAAGTGGTCCTTACCAGTGCAGGAGTCCAGCACTGTCTGCACTGAAACAAATGTCTCCATGGGCTTCTGATCCCCGATGCCGCCATCTTGGATAACTTTCATATTTCTCACAGCTGCCTCCCTATTGCACATGTGAGAGATCACGCAGCGTTGTCAGACTGGTCCTGCTGCTGGAACGTGTGACATGTCCCAGGAGGCTGCTGACAAGCCAAGTTGATGTACTTCTTCCCTAGGCAATAAATGTGGAAGTGGGAGAGGATACCTTTCAGAAAAAAGATACTTGCTCCCAGGCAAAAAAAGCCAGTTTAATGGGGAGGGGCGGGAGAAAAGGAGGATGACCAGAATCTTCACTATTAAAGTGGCTGTAAACCCTCACATATACTGTACCCAGTGAAGTGACTGACCTCAGGTGATACACAGAGAGGAAACAAATCATTCTATAGTATATAAGTTGTACCTGTTTATCTGCAGTATTCTAATCTTTACATCCATTCAAATCCAGAATTTTTAAAGCTTGTGGGTGGATGCAGCATGGTCAGGTTGCAATTAACAACATTTTTATTGCAGGAAAGGCTCAATTATACAGGCAGCCCAGTGGGAAATTGCCATGCTGTGAAGCACTCACAGTTCCATGAAACTTGGGAATGAAGTAGGTTCTGATGCACCAAGAGCATCTGTCTCAGAGGGTGGAGTGTGGCCTTGACAGTCCAGTCCCAAAGAGGGGGTCCCAGTGCAGGATGGCATATCCATAGCTTGTTGCTACTCACCTGGAACCTCTCCGTGCCGCTAATCACTTTCCCTGACAGACTGCGCTCTTTCCTTACACTGCCCACTTTGCAAAAGTTCTCCAAAACCTGGGGGTAGGCACTTAAAAAAAAGGCTCTGTTGACCCAAGATAGCCACCAGGGTCACCTGAATGCAGCATAGCCAACCAGAACGCTGCCTCAGTGGACCAGGAAACCATGGAGAAACCAGGTTTCTCCTGACTTCCTTTTCAGCTGTAGTACCACTCTAGTGCAGATCCACCCACAGTGGAAAAAGTAGACTGCACCTGCCTACAAGCTTGTCTGAGCTGTCAGAAAAAAATGGGCAGGGAGCTGAAGTTACATTCAACAGAGCTCAGAGCTTTAGTCCTCATGCACACGGGAAGTTTTTACAGCGGTTGTTTTTGGCTTTTGATGTTTTTTTCTACAGCTAGTAACCCCCCCAGCATGTTCTCCTATGTGTCCATACACACAGAGACTGGAATCAACGTTTTTTGGCTGGAGAAAAAAAACAGAAAACCCTGTTTCCACACAGGAAAAAAAAGATTGATTTTGATGCCATGGGGTTCCAGTCCTGGATCCTTTGTGGGGTTCTTGGGTGGGTGTTGAACTGAATGAGTTAGAACAGGTAGTCTAAGAATAGGTTGGAGTCATCGGGTTTAATGTACATTGAATTTCCTCATTTCATTAAAAAACACTTCTTCAGTTCAGGGTGATACAATGATGTTTTTCATTCTCCAGTAGTGCTGCTTCTTCCGAATGGGTATTGTGGAAGAAGCCATTTCCACTATACCCGGTGGAATGAAGCAGTGTCCTCCACAATACCCATGTGGATGAAGAAGCTTCTTCCACAATACCCACTTGGATGAAGAAGATTGTTCTACAATACCCACTTGGATGAAGAAGCTTGTTCTACAATACCCACTTGGATGAAGAATCTTCTTCCACAATACCCACTTGGATGAAGAAGCTTCTTCCACAATACCCGCTTAGGTGAAAAAGCTTTTTCCACAATACCACAATACAAGCAGTGTCCTTCACAATACCCACTTGGATAAAGAAGCTTCTTCCACAATACCCACTTGGATGAAGAAGCTTGTTCTACAATACCCACTTGGATGAAGAATCTTCTTCCACAATACCCACTTGGATGAAGAAGCTTCTTCCACAATACCCGCTTAGGTGAAAAAGCTTTTTCCACAATACCACAATACAAGCAGTGTCCTTCACAATACCCACTTGGATGAAGAAGCTTCTTCCACAATACCCACTTAGATGAAGCAGTGCCGTCCACAATACCCACTCAGATGAAGCAGTGCCCTCCACAATACCCACTCAGAGGAAGCAGTGCCCTCCACAATACCCACTCAGATGAAGCAGTGCCCTCCACAATACCCACTTGGATGAAGAAGCTTCTTGTACAATACCCACTTGGATGAACAAGCTTCTTCCACAATACGCACTTGGATGAAGAAGCTTCTTTCACAATACGCACTTGGATGAAGCAGTGCCCTCCACAATACCCACTTGGATAAAGAAGCTTCTTCTACAATACCCACTCAGATGAAGCAGTGCCCTCCACAATACCCTACCCACTTGGATGAAGAAGCTTCTTCTACAATACCCACTTGGATAAAGAAGCTTCTTCTACAATACCCACTTGGATAAAGAAGCTTCTTCTACAATACGCACTCAGATGACGCAGTGCCCTCCACAATACCCACTTGGATGAAGAAGCTTCTTCTACAATATCCACTTGAATAAAGAAGCTTCTTCCACAATACCAACTCAGGTGAAGCAGTGCCCTACACAGTACCCACTTAGCTGAAGCACTGCCCTCCACAATACCCATTTGGATGAAGAAGCTTCTTCCACAATACCCACTTGGATGAAGAAGCTTCTTCTACAATACCCACTTGGATGAAGAAGCTTCTTCTACAATACCCACTTGGATGAAGAAGCTTCTTCTACAATACCCACTTGGATGAAGAAGCTTCTTCCACAATACCCACTTGGATGAAGAAGCTTCTTCTACAATACCCACTTGGATGAAGAAGCTTCTTCCACAATACGCACTTAGATGAAGAAGCTTCTTCCACAATACTCACTCAGATGAAGCAGTGCCCTCCACAATACCCACTTGGATGAAGAAGCTTCTTCCACAATATACACTTGGATTAAAAAGTTTCTTCCACAATACCCACTGAGATGAAGCAGTGCCCTCCACAATACCCAATTGGTTGAAGAAGCTTCTTCCACAATACCCACTTGGATGAAGAAGCTTCTTCCACAATACCCACTTGGATGAAGAAGCTTCTTCCACAATACCCACTTGAATTAGGCAAAGTATTCCACAATACCAACAGGAAAGAATCAATGCTTTGGAGATGACTCCCAGCCATCCATAGACATGTGACTACAGTCTATTCTGTCAGTCGAACCCCTGGCAGGCTTTTTTAGAGCTTTGTATGTGTTTGTTGCTGTTACCAATAAAAATGACTGAATTTATTAAGAATCTGTGGCAGCTCAACCTCACCCAGTAAGCATTCCCTACCCTTTTAGTAAAACATCCTGAATGTGTCTCTGATAAAGTCACAGATCAATTGTCAGATCAACTATTTCAAAGAAATGTTAAATGTTCTCCTTTGTTCCTATCTCAAAGCTCCTCAAGTATATGAAGAAATTACATTATGAAGATCCTATGGGGAACAATGTTATGTTCAATGAGAGAGGGGAACTTTCATCACGCCTGTATCTATACAATTTGGTGTTTTACTTAGGTAAAGAATCCATTGATAGACAACCTATAGCCTTCTATGGAAATCTGACAGAAGGGGAAGGACTTCACTATATTTCCTGGGAAGACATCAAATGGAAACTTGGTGTGGTGAGATCATGTTTAGATTCACACGTTTTGATCCTCTTCGGTAATCACTAATGATCAGATATGTTTTCTTTCTGATGGCGGATCATAAATAGCTCATGGTAACCAATTTTCAGCCTATTTGTAGCAAATCACATATTTTACTAGTGTGTGCTTGTTTCTGAGCAGAACAAGGACTCTGCTCATGAAAGGAGCTCAGGACTATCTATTTTAATAGAAAAAAATGCTAAAATATAAAGTCTTCAGTAAAATTATGGAAAGTCCTTGCTACAGCCCATTCATTACATTAGATAAGGGACTTATTAGCCCCACCCCCCTGGACAATGCATATCTGTATTGCTATAATAAGCTTCTAGAGGACTAATGCAGACCATAGACGGGTCGAAAACCGGCCTTTTTTAAAAAAAAATAAAAATGAAAAATCGTTTGTTCAATAGGCTGACGTTACCACCAACGGTAAAAAAACAAATCGGCCAATTTTTGTCGCGTCTACGGCCGGCATTTAATTACTTCTGTCCCTTGCAGAGAGCTCCGCTATTATATTTTATATGAAAAGTCTTGCGCTTGCAACAATGTATCCATTTGTATCCATTTGTATCCATTTGTATCCATTTCGGATACAGATGTTTTTATTCGGATACAAATGGATACATTGTTGCAACCGCAAGACTTTTCATATAAAATATAATAGCAGACTGGAATTCTTCTTCTTTTTCTTCTTCTTCTTTTTCTTCTTCTTTCTTCTTTTTGCAGGTCATGGCTCACGTGCAGATTTTTTATTTGTAAAACGATCAGCTGATTTGCCCAATATTCCAACTTTACCAATAAAAAAAATGTGGCAAAACCCTGAAAAACAGCCGACCAATTAACCCACTAATGGTGCGTAAATTGGCTGATTTTTTTTTTTCTGCCCAAAAATCGGCCGATTTTTGGCCCGTCTATGGCCTGCATAAGGCTGGCCATACACTATACAATCTTCTGTCCAATTACTGCCCAATTTCCTTTAGATTTACCTACAACTATGTAGTGCAAGAGCCGGCCTAATTACAATTGAAAGCATTGTTAGGTTTGACCTCCTATTATATGGTTTTTGGTAAATCTAAACCAAAAAATCTCAAGAAAATTGTAAAATGTATGGCCAGCCTAAGACTGCCATAACTATAGAGACTTAAAGGGTGTTGACAAAAAGAATAAAGTATTCTAGGATAGGCAATTATCTGACAGACATATTCATTGGAAATGGAGAGAAGGAGAAATCTACAGTATAGCTGGCCATGTTACTATTGTCTCCCAATCAGAATCCATCTCATTGTAAGCTCACTCGCCAACAACATCCAGCTCATCCTCGTCCTCCTTGTCATTGCCAGCTGCTCTACACAGACTACAGGCGCACCTCGGTTTACGAATGTAATGCGTTCTGCGGGAAGTTTCATATTGCGAAAAAATTCATAAACCGAAATGCGGTTTCCCATAGGAATGCACTGAAAACCAAATCAGAAAAAAGTTTAAAAAAGTATTTTATCTGGTCAAAACTCTTTATAAAGTGCACTTTAATGGCATAAATACTGTACAGGGACGTGATTTAAAAATTCCACAATGGCTCCAAAACTCAATGCAAAAACCGCTCCAACACCTCCACACTCGACGCCACGTGCTACCCACAGACTCCAGGATGCACGGGGGCGACGCTATAAACCCCCCAGGTGCAATGCATCCTGGGGAAACTTGCTTCATATTGCAAAAAAAATTTGTAAATGCATTGAAAACCAATTAATCCGTTCCCGGAGGTCAGAAAAAAGTAAAAAAAAAGTCTTGTCTGTTCAAAATTCTTTATAAAGTGCACTTTAACCACTTCCTGTCCGGCTGTTGTATATAAACGGCCAGGCGGTGGCAGTGCAGGGTCTGGTGGCCATTTATAAATGGCTTCCCTGCACCCTGCTTGTGCTCGCTCCCTGGGAGTGCGTAGCACTGCGATCCGGTGCCCGCTGTGTCCTCCAGACACAGTGGAACACCGATCATCGTAAAGGACCTCTGCGCAAGGTCCCAATCATGTGATCGCTGATTGGCCAATCAGCGATCACATGCAGAATAGTAAGCAAGATGTCACTTCTGACATCATTGCTTACTACGTGTGAAATATGTGAATGATCACAGAGATCACATGGTACAGGGCCATTCACAACAGCCTTGTACCATGTGACAAGCTGTAACCAATCACAGCTCACACAGTATTTCTCAATGGCTTCAGGAATGCAGCCAGAGAGAAGGAGAAATGATTGCTTTTACAGCTTTTACCATGGTAACACTGTACTGCTAGGGTGACAGTACAAAAAACACATAACTAATAATATAAAAAAATAAAAAAATGTAAAAAAAATGTTTACAAATTATAATTTTTGGTTATGAACTAATCAAGGTTATTTTTTTTTTACTAAAAAGATTAAATTTTGGCCAAGATTTATAATGAAATATTATTTATTTGCAAAATTTTATAAGAAAAATGCTTTTTTTTCAAAATGTTTGGACTTTTTCATTTACATAAAAAAAAATAAAAAGCCCAGCGGTGAATAAATACCACCAAAATAAAGCTTTATCTGTCTCAAAAAATGCTAAAAAATTCATTTGGGTAAAGTGTTGCATGACCGCGCAATTGTCATTCAAAGTGTGATAGCGCTGAAAGCTGGAAATTGGCCTGGACAGGGAGGGGGTGAAAGTGTCCGGACTGGAAGTGGTTAAAGTCACGGGGCCAGCGCTATAAACCTCCCAGGCGCAATGCATCCTGGGGAAACTTGCTTCGTATTGTGAAAAAAAATCATACACGAGGCATTATTTTCAATGGATTTTCATTTGTAAACCATAAATTCCGCTATCCGAGGCATTCGTAAACCGAGGTACACCTGTATATCATAGTTGAATCACATCCAGCCCTCTTATGTGCAACAGATTTGTTTTATAGTGAGATCGCAATGTTGTGGGTCTACATACTTCTGGCCCTCTGGTCTTTACCGATTACCTGATTGTCACGCACCAGGGTCGCAGGGAAAGAGCACATGGAGACAGATTGTACGGAACCCGACGTGCGGGCATTTATTGGGGAGGTTTTTGAGGGCACAGACAATAGTTCCGTAAGTCCACAGATCCACACCAGACACAGCAACACAGTAAAGTTCTCTGTAAGGCAATATGGAACAACAGGGGGCTGGTAGTCCACAGGGTTCAGTAGGACCGGGAGTGGCGGTTTTGGGAGACTTTGGGTTCCTGTGGGGAATTGGGCTCAGTCTTTTGGGCAGCATGGGGTTAGTCCACTTACTAGATGCAGGGAGCCCGATACAGAGGGTTACAGTCCACACTGGCAACACAGGGTCAATCCAAACAGGCAGCTCCAGGCAGAGAAGGGTTAAGTCCAGGCAGGTTCACGGAGAACAAAGAGTTTGAGTCCAGACAGGAGATAGATCCATCAAGGGTTAAGTCTAGGCAGGTAGAGTTCCAGCTCGCAGGCTCACAGGGAACGAAGGAGTTAAGTCCTCCAGGGAAGAGATCCAGGCATCACAGAGTTAACCCCACACAGGGGAGGGATCCAGCAAGGGGTTAAGTCCTCCAGGGTAGAGATCCAGGCAGCACGGAGTTGACCCCACACATGGGAGGGATCCAGCAAGGGGTTAAGTCCTCCAGGGTAGAGATCCAGGCAGCACGGAGTTAACCCCACACAGGGGAGGGATCCAGCAAGGGGTTAAGTCCTCCAGGGTAGAGATCCAGGCAGCACGGAGTTAACCCCACACAGGGGAGGGATCCAGCAAGGGGTTAAGTCCTCCAGGGTAGAGACCCAGGCAGCACGGAGTTAACCCCACACAATGGAGGGATCCAGCAGCAGACTGGCAGTCAGGTCAGCCAGTGAGAGGAGAAGAGAGCCGGGGATGGAAGCTGAGAAGAAGCTGGCACACAGCACAGACCTCACTCAAACACAGTAGCTAGGTGAGAAAACACGGGGCCGGCGCCCTGCTCTGCCTTAAGTACAGAGTCGGGCGTGTTGCCGTTGTAACCCGAGACGTCGCGTCGGGTCGCCACGGCAACGGGCCCCACCCCCCTGCATCTCTGGACCCACACAGGGAACGCGGCCTTTGTCCCTGTCGGGCACAGAGCACGGGAACAAGGGGACAGGGAGGGGGGTGACAGGAGGGAGCCTGTATGTGGGTTATCACAGCAGGGGGGCAGACTTTCCAAAGTCCAGCCAGGGAAGCAGGATGCTCCCTCAGCAGGGGGAGAGATTGCCGGCAACAGGGGGGTGAGGGGCCGCTGGGGCTGCTTGTGTCAGGGACAAGGAGGACTAGAAGTCCCAGCATGGACGGGACAGAAGAGTGAGGGGCTGCTGAGGGGTAGGGGGTGGCAGGAGGCAAGCCTAGTGGATGGGGGGAAGGACCAGCTCTGTGACACTGATCATATGCCATGGGTATATTTATTGTTGTTTATTGCTGTATACATTACTTATACATTAGATATTTCTATTTGTTGAGGTTCCCTCTTCGCGATGCAACGAAAAGTGTCCACCTGGATTCTATAAAGCTTTTAAACAATCACTTCATTCTTGCTGCTACAATTGTGTCCCATGTCCTGAAGGGGAGATTTCCAACACAACAGGTGTTTATTTATTGTATTGTATCAATGTAGGGAAAAAAATAGTACTAATTAGGTGTATGGAAATCCAAGAACATGATGTAGTAGCTGCATTCGTTTTTAAAGTGGAACTAAAGAGAGGAGGAGTACTAAACTCCTTGACGCCGACCGTACGCAAATGTGCGGCCACTCGGCGTCAAGGCCCAGCCGGTATATTTGCGTATCATTTGAGAAAAAATATGTACTGCGAGCTCCCAGCAAATGTGTCGGTGTCTCACGGAAAGGTCCCAATCTCCCCTGGCGATCAGGACCTTTTCCGATCATGTGACTGGTGTGACAGCAAATCACATCGGTCACATGATCCTAAAACCTTGCCCCACCTCCCGGAGTCTGAAACCCCTTAAAGGGCCAAGAGGCACTGGCGTGAAGAGGTTAAAGAAGAATTGCAGGCAAAATTATTATTTTCCCATGCAGTGAGGCTGTGCCCGCACTGCATGGGTTAACTGCCCATTTTTGTCTAGCGACTCGAAAAGATACACTTACCTAATCCACTGATCATCCAAGCACAAGGCAGGTCCCTGCTTCTCCTGCCCCCCCCCCATACGCTATCAGTCTTGTGAATAGGCTGCTCCTGACACCAATCATGCCCATAGACCAGCTCCGTACATGTGGACGGCAGGAACAGTCCATTACTAACTAGCTGGCAGGGTGGGTAACAGGCAAAGGTAAAGGCCAAGTCATGGGAACAAGGCTTGAAGCACATGTTAGAAACACTATCACAAGCAGGGGTGTGTTTACCACAAGGCAAACAAGGCATTTGCCTAGGGCAGTATTTCTCAGTGGGGGCAGCATTGCCCCTCAGAAAAAGGAAGAAGGGACACGCGCAGCATGGGGACCTGGTGGGTTCTGAGAGAGGCTGCGGGTTTCATGACGGTGTTTGCACAGCCAAGCTCACGTTCCTGGGGATGTCCGGAGCTGTTAAGGTGAGTTTCTCTCTCTCACCATGGGGGATGGTGGCTGGTGTATGGGGGGGCAGTGGTAGTGGAAGGCTCTTTCGGGTGGAAGGCAGGAGTGTTTTTGCTCAATGTCTCTCTGTGGGGGGGTGCCGATTTTTTCGTTGCCTAGGGCAGCACCAAACCTAAATACACCACTGATCACAAGCATGACACTAAGGGCTTGGCAGGCTTAAAACAAGTTTAGTCTCCACCCAGAAGCTGTGTCATCATCAATCACCCTGTAGGTGGACAGTCAGACAAGAAGAGAGCAGCTCAGCCCAAACTGGGATACTGGAATGAGGCCAGCAGCTGCCATAGAACAGGCGCATTACACTCTCCTGACACCTACTGTATTCTACATACTTTTTCAAGTCAATGACTCAGAAAGTTCTGAAATCTTCAACATGAAAGCCAGGCTAGTAGTATTTTCAGAAGAGGTCAGCAATGGAGGCAATTTCTTTCAATGTACACATGTGCTTTTTTATTTATTTGCAGACAGTGATGTTTGCCACAAATGTCCTGATGAAGAGTGGCCAGACATCAAAAGAGTGATATGTATTCCTAAGACAATTGAGTTTCTGTCATATAGAAATGATGTGCTGGTTTTAGTTTTCTTATTCACATCTCTACTGTTCTGTGTAATAACAATAATCATTTTTGGAGTCTTCATATTTTACTGGGATACACCGACTGTGAAAGCCAATAACCGGACTGTGAGCTTCATCCTGCTGGCCTCCATCTTGCTGAGCTTCCTCTGTGTCTTCTTGTTCCTCGGATATCCTGTGGATATAACCTGCATGATGAGACAAATGTCATTTGGGATCTTCTTCTCCATTGCTATCTCTTCTGTTCTGGCCAAGACCATCACCGTCTGCATTGCCTTCAAAGCCACCAAACCCGGCAGTGTATGGAGGAAGTGGGTGGGAGTTAAAGTAGCTAATTCTGTAGTTGTGACCTGTTCCTCTATTCAAGTTCTGATCTGTATTATTTGGCTGTCAGTGTCTCCTCCCTACCAAGAGTATGACATGGACTCCTATCCTGGGAAGATCATCATTCAGTGTAATGAAGGGTCAGTCATTGGGTTTTACTCTATGTTGGGTTATATGGGGTTTCTGGCAGCTGTGAGTTTTGTTCTGGCTTTCATGGTGAGGACATTACCGGACAGTTTTAATGAGGCCAAGTACATCACCTTCAGCATGCTGGTGTTCTGCAGTGTCTGGATTGCCATGATCCCGGCCTATCTGAGCACCAGAGGGAAATACATGGTGGCTGTGGAGATATTTGCCATATTGGCTTCCAGTGTCGGAATATTAGGCTGTATATTTTTTCCAAAGATGTATATTCTGCTGATTATACCCGATCTCAACTCCAGAAAATGTATTCTGCGGAAAACGTTCTTATAAACTAATTGTTATTTCAACAGTTAAATAATATTCTTTATAAACATTGTTTGACCTAACATGTTGTTGGCTATATAGAATCTGTTTCATACAAATATTGTAAAGAAATAAAAGGAATAATATTATTAGAGATAGTAATGATTAAATCTTTTAAAGTTTGCCCAGAGTTTGTTGATGTCTAAAAAAGTTTGGTGAATTGTCTATAGGGGAGGGAAGGAGCAATAGCCCTGGTTCTGGCCATTCAGTGATTTACTGTGAATGAGGTGGATAGTCGGAGGCTTTGCTTAATTCTGAAGGCCCACACTTAGGGTAAAGGTGTATAAATGGAGGATGATGATTCCAATATGGCCTTCACCAAAATGGCAACTGGAGAAGGGGACTGCTGTTTTTCTGGTGGCATCTACATTATACATCACTAAGACATCCTTGGACCCCTGTAGTGAGGTTTATTAGTAATGGAACAAAAAGAATCATGTTAACCCATTTTCATGAAATAAATGAAGAGGCCCCCTCAAGTGATAAATGTACTAGTTTATTTAAACTCAGAAATAACTCCTTTCCTAAAATACAGTACTGGCCTGAACACCTTCATATTGGTTTTCTGATATCTAGCCCTGGAGTCTAGGACCAGAGTTAGAATTTAGCTGGCTCCTGTCTTTAGTTACACTACTCTTTTTTTGTGTGAATGAGTAGCGGTACTATGCTCATTCACATATGGGGGCCAGTATCTGGGGACCCCCTTGTTAAAGGGGGCTTCCAGGTTCTGATAACTTACCCCCCATACCCCCACAACCACCAGGCCAGGGTTGTGGGGAAGAAGCCCTTGTCCTCATCAACATGGGGACAAGATGCTTTGGGGGAGGGAGCCCCTTACCCCAAAGCACCCTCCCATGTTGAAGGCATGTGGCCTGATAAGGCCCGTACCCCAGAGAGAAATTCATCACTTAATCCCAAATGCTGTAATAGTGAAAACAAATAAGGCCAAAGGACACTATCAAAGTCCATATTACTGTCTAAGACTCATCAACAAAAAATAAATCAGCATCTTGGATAACATCTAAAGTGAGATGTATATTCTCTGTAATAATCCTGTTAGGGATGAATCCCGATTGGTCAGATGACATCAATGAAAAAATAATTGGGGCTAATCTATCTGCTACGACTCAGCTTAAGATCTATAAATCATTATTCATGACAGAAACGGGCCTATAGCTTTGTGGTAAAAGGTGATCCTTTAAGGGTTTGGGCAACAGTGACATATTGGCCAAAAGCATCTCATCAGGAAACCTACCCCCTTGCAGAACCTCATTAAACATAGACATCAAAGACGGGGCTAGAAGAGGAGCAAAATGTTTATAATAACTGGCCGAGAACCTATCAGGGCCTGGGGCCGTGGAATTTTTCAATGTGCTAATTACTCGAGTAATTTCCTCCAATAAACAAGGGGCATTAAGGGTTGAAATCTGAGAGGGTGTAAGAGCTGGAAGAGGTATAGAATCCAGCCAAGAGGCAGCATGGGGAGGGAACTCCACCCGGGGAGCAGCCAACAGGGAGCAGTAAAACTCTTCAAAATCTTCAAAAGTATGGACAGCACAGTGGCTAAATGGTTAGCACTTCCACCTGGCAGTACTCGGGTCGTTGGTTAGAATTCCAGCCATGGCACCACCTGCCTGGAGTTTGCATGTTCTTCCTGTGCCTGCTTGGGTTTCCTCCGGGTACTCTGGTTTCCTCCCACACTCCAAAGACATGCTGGTAGGTTAATTGGCTCCTGTCTAAATTGAACCTAGTATGTGTATGTATGAATGTGAGTTAGGGACTTTAGATTGTACCCCCCTTGAGGGTTAGGGACTGATGTGAATGTACAATATATATGTAAAGCACTATGTACATTGACAGCCCTATATAAGTACCTGTAGTAAATAAATATTCAAAACTTCATGGGGTAAAGAGGAGACATTGCCCTGTTTGTTATGTAATTTATATATGTGTGTGGGACGGATTGAGTGGTTAAGTTTACGAGCGAACACGGTTGATGCCGAATTGCTATGTAACAAAAAGGATGCCGTAGACCAGCGCAAGGCTTTTTTGGTTTTATAAGATAATAGGGTATTCAATTCCAAGCGCTTTTGTGAAATGATGCCCTTATTCATCAGGACCAGGTTACCTATATGAGTTCTATAAAGCGTTTCCAATTCCCTGGTGAGTGTCTGAATCTGTTTCCAGCTGTCCCTATTCCCGGAGGCTGCCATAGAGATAAGGCGGCCATGAAGGACCGCTTTGTGAGCCTCCCACAGCGTAGCCGGGGAGGTATCAGGCGTGTTGTTCAACTGAAAATACTCTTGGATTGATGTAGTCACCTCCTGTCTGGAGGTGGAGTCTGTGAGCATAGAGTCATTCAGCCGCCAGGAATAAGGAGGACACGCTAGTCCTATAAAGGTGATAGAGAATGCCACAATATTGTGATCCGACCAGGTACATAAATGTATACCAGCTTTCATAGAGTTGGCCAAAAGGATCAGAGAGCAATATATGTAATCCATAAGAGTTACGTGGATGGGAATAGAAGGTATAGTCCCTGGCCCCCTGTCACAGATCCACCCCACACACACACTCCCACAGCGACTAGCTAACCGAAGCGTGCACGTGCAGCCGTGACTTGGGGTAAGAGGGAATAAGGGGGACTTAATCTGAATATATATAAGACCAGCCGTGATACATTTTCACAGCCCGCACTACCTCTGGCCACTACTAGAGGGAGACTGCACTCCAATGCAGCTGGCTGACCACACACAGGCAGATACGAATCTTATATACAATCTGGTGCACACTAAGGGTTGAGGAGCAGCCTAGCAATCGGCACACCCTTTTAGGATTCCTCCAGCTATCCTACAAGCTAGAACCCCGGAGTTAATCACTCTTCTACTGTCCACACACCCCCACACCAGACACACCACAAACGGTAGCTTGCCACCACCCAACAGTTTTATCTGCAGACTGGTCTGCTGGGACACCACACACACACAGATCTCCGTCTGGCAGATCTGTTGCCTTTACAATCTGCATGCAATCTGCCAACACACAGTGCAAATGCATACAGATTGGCAATGAACTTGACCGAGCATATAAATGCACTAAAATACAATACAATACAATACAATCTAATCTCTCCGGAGATATGAGCCCGAGCTTAAGTACCCAGAAGTCACTTATTAATTTTATGATTTAATATCCCGAAAGTGGGCGGTGCATAAAATATGTACAAAGCATAAAAAGGTACAGAAAATACAAAAAATACAAGAAGACACACAGACTATTCACTATAAAATAAAAGGGAATAAAAACAGAAATAAAACTTTTACCAAGAGTTATATTGTGACTGGAGCAAGTCAGAAAAAGTCCAAAATCCGTCAGTCAACAGAATCGGCTCCATACAAATCACCCTGTCTATATCTCAGGGTCCTCAGTTTATGGGAATATGGACGTAGGCTAGACATTAGCCCTTGGCCAATCAACTCTGGGGGGTGTTCCTGTACCAGCCCACAGGACGTTCTGGGTACTGAAATGCCCAAAGTCGATTGGACCAGGAATGGTTTGAATCACCAAGTCAGGGATTGAATTTCTGACACCAGCGCATCAGTCCAACCACGACAGTACCAATCACTGTTCAGCTGTCACAATTAGAGATGAGCGAAGTATTCAAAAATTCGATTCGACTGATTCGGCGAATTCGTAGAAAAATTTCGATTCGAGTCGAATATATTCGCTGTGAATTTAACTTAAAAAAGGGTGTTTCTAGGCTTCAGAGAGACTTAATATTAGTGCTGAACACTGTACCTTTAATTTAAATGCCCTTGGAGTCTGCTGGGGAAGAGAAATAATACTGTCAGGCAGTATGACATGCAGATGAGTGCCGTCGATCTTAGAATCACCGCACACTTCACTCATTTGGGCAGTCACGGGGCCAAAACCAGAGTGTGGAGCCACAGTGTGGCGGTGGAGGCAGCAGCAATGGGAGGCCATACAGCACCCTATGACAAAAATGAAAACCACCAGCAGTGTGAGGAGACCTGAAAGTGGCACATGGCAGAGTGTGGCGATAGAGACAGCAGCAATGGGAGGCCGTACAGGGACCCATGACACACTCTGGACCTGGCAGCAGCATGAGGAGGCGGTACAGGGGCCCATGGCAGATTACGGGCCTGGCAGCAGCATGAGGAGTCGGTACGGGGGCCCATGGCAGATTACAGGCCTGGCAGCAGCAATGGGAGGCCGTACAGGGACCCATGACACAATCTGGACGTGGCAGCAGCATGGGGAGGCGGTACAGGGGCCCATGACAGATTACGGGCCTGGCAGCAGCATTTGGAGTCGGTACGGGGGCCCATGACACACTCTGGACCTGGCAGCAGCATGAGGAGGCGGTACAGGGGCGCATGACAGATTACGAGCCTGGCAGCAGCAACTTGGACAGGAGGACGTTCAGTTTCTGCACCGTCTGGTGCGTGCTCGCAAACTGTTGTCTCTTGGAAACGGATTCCAAGAAAGACTGCTGACGGAATCCGTGAAGAGGAGTAGCAGGAGAAGGAGCATCTGAACGTGCGGAATATGCCAACAAGCGACAACAGGGGCCCATGGCAGATTAGGGGCCTGGCAGCAGCTATGGGAGGCCCGTAATCTGCCAGCACCCTATGACAAAAAATGGAACCCACCAGCAGTGTGAGGAGACCTGAAAGTGGCACATGGCAGAGTGTGGCGATGGAGACAGCAGCAATGGGAGGCCGTACAGGGACCCATGAGAGACTCTGGACCTGGCAGCAGCATGAGGAGGCGGTATAGGGGCCCATGGCAGATTAGGGGCCTGGCAGCAGCTATGGGAGGCCCGTAATCTGCCAGCACCCTATGACAAAAAATGGAATACACCAGCAGTGTGAGGATACCTGAAAGTGGCACATGGCAGAGTGTGGCGATGGAGACAGCAGCAATGGGAGGCCGTACAGGGACCCATGAGAGACTCTGGACTTGGCAGCAGCATGAGGAGGCGGTATAGGGGCCCATGGCAGATTAGGGGCTTGGCAGCAGCTATGGGAGGCCCGTAATCTGCCAGCACCCTATGACAAAAAATGGAACACACCAGCAGTGTGAGGAGACCTGAAAGTGGCACATGTTTGGGGCATGATTCATGGCGGATTTAGTCAGTTGTGTCAGGAACTGGTGGTTTGAAATCCAGACTAATCCACGCCTGATTCATTTTCACAAACGTCAGTCTCTCCACACTTTGGGTGGACAGTCGTGTCCTCCGCGGAGTTGCAATACCTCCTGCCGCACTAAACACGCGCTCCGATGCCACGCTACTGGCCGGGCATGACAGCCTTTCAAGGGCAAATTCAGCTAGTTGGGGCCAAAGGTCAAGTTTCGTTGCCCAGTAGTCAAGGGGATTGTCTACCTCGGTTGGCAGGGTGCTGTCCAAGTAGGCCTAAGCCTGTTGTTTGAGGTCCTGCTCCAGGTCCACCTGATGCTGCTGCTGCTGCTACGGCTGGTTAGTAGTTTCCTCACTGCGCTGGTGAAGAAAGCTACTCATCATCGACTGCAGACTGAGGCAGCCGCTGCTGGTGGAGCTGCCACTGCTCCTACCACCCCACCCCTCCCCTGCTGCCATGGCAGCGGAACGCGAGCGCACAGGGCCCACAGTGTCTGAGGATGGACGTTGGCGCAGACAGGCAGAGACCAGCTGACTACATAGGTGGTTTTTATAGTACGTTATTTTGGCCTCCCTCTCAGCAGGTGTGAAAAAGGCCACCATTTTTGAACGGTAGCGAGGGTCCAACAAGGTGGACAGCCAAAAGTCATCCCTCTGTCTGATGGTTATTATTCGGCTGTCGCTACGCAAGCAACCGAGCATGCTATGGGCCATTTGTGCCAAGGAATGCGAGGGACTCCCTGCCTCCATCTCCACAGCATACTGCCACGGTGCGTCTGGGTCCTCTGTCTCCTCCTCCTCCTCCTCTACCAGATGCTCCTGCTCCTCCACTCCTGTCCGCTGAGTGGAAAAACCACCCATTTCACTCAATAATTCCTGAGCACCAATGTCCTCCTCTACCTCCTCCTCTTCTTCCTGTCCTGCCCCCACAGGGGTCATGTGGCGTTGAGATCTGTGCGCCACGTCTACCGCACCCTGACCAGCCATTGTTAACAGCATTTGTTCCAGGACGTGCAACAGAGGAATGACGTCGTTCATCCCATAGTCCTGCCGACTCACGAATAGCGTGGCCTCCTCAAAGGGCCTGAGCAAGCGCAGGTGTCACGCATGAGCTGCCAATGGCTGACATCTAAGTTACACAGGGAGTACCTTTATCCGCTTTTAACATCAGGAAATCGGTGATGGCCTTTCGCTGTTCGTAAAGGCGGTCTAACATATGTAGGGTTGAATTCCACCTTGTTGCAACGTCACAGCATGAGGAGTCGGTACGGGGGCCCATGGCAGATTACGTGCCTGGCAGCAGCAATGGGAGGCCCGTAATCTGCCAGCACCCTATGTCAAAAAATTCAACACACCAGCAGTGTGAGGAGACCTGAAAGTGGCACATGGCAGAGTGTGGCTATGGAGACAGCAGCAATGGGAGGCCGTACAGGGACCCATGACACACTCTGGACTTGGCAGCAGCATGAGGAGGCGGTATAGGGGCCCATGGCAGATTAGGGGCCTGGCAGCAGCAATGGGAGGCCCGTAATCTGCCAGCACCCTATGTCAAAAAATTCTACACACCAGCAGTGTGAGGAGACCTGAAAGTGGCACATGGCAGAGTGTGGCGATGGAGACAGCAGCAATGGGAGGCCGTACAGGGACCCATGAGAGACTCTGGACCTGGCAGCAGCATGAGGAGGCGGTATATAGGGGCCTATGGCAGATTAGGGGCCTGGCAGCAGCTATGGGAGGCCCATAATCTGCCAGCACCCTATGTCAAAAAATTCTACACACCAGCAGTGTGTGAGGAGACCTGAAAGTGGCACATGGCAGAGTGTGGCGATGGAGACAGCAGCAATGGGAGGCCGTACAGGGACCCATGACAGACTCTGGACCTGGCAGCAGCATGAGGAAGCGGTATATAGGGGCCTATGGCAGATTAGGGGCCTGGCAGCAGCTATAGGAGGCCCATAATCTGCCAGCACCCTATGTCAAAAAATTCAACACACCAGCAGTGTGAGGAGACCTGAAAGTGGCACATGGCATGAGACACTGTGGACCTGGCAGCAGCATGAGGAGGCGGTATATAGGGGCCCATGGCAGATTAGGGGCCTGGCAGCAGCTATGGGAGGCCCATAATCTGCCAGCACCCTATGTCAAAAAATTCTACACACCAGCAGTGTGTGAGGAGACCTGAAAGTGGCACATGGCAGAGTGTGGCGATGGAGACAGCAGCAATGGGAGGCCGTACAGGGACCCATGACAGACTCTGGACCTGGCAGCAGCATGAGGAGGCGGTATATAGGGGCCTATGGCAGATTAGGGGCCTGGCAGCAGCTATGGGAGGCCCGTAATCTGCCAGCACCCTATGTCAAAAAATTCTACACACCAGCAGTGTGTGAGACCTGAAAGTGGCACATGGCAGAGTGTGGCGATGGAGACAGCAGCAATGGGAGGCCGTACAGGGACCCATGAGAGACTCTGGACCTGGCAGCAGCATGAGGAAGCGGTATATAGGGGCCTATGGCAGATTAGGGGCCTGGCAGCAGCAATGGGAGGCCCGTAATCTGCCAACACCCTATGTCAAAAAATTCTACACACCAGCAGTGTGTGAGGAGACCTGAAAGTGGCACATGGCAGAGTGTGGCGATGGAGACAGCAGCAATGGGAGGCCGTACAGGGACCCATGACAGACTCTGGACCTGGCAGCAGCATGAGGAAGCGGTATATAGGGGCCTATGGCAGATTAGGGGCCTGGCAGCAGCTATAGGAGGCCCATAATCTGCCAGCACCCTATGTCAAAAAATTCAACACACCAGCAGTGTGAGGAGACCTGAAAGTGGCACATGGCATGAGACACTGTGGACCTGGCAGCAGCATGAGGAGGCGGTATATAGGGGCCCATGGCAGATTAGGGGCCTGGCAGCAGCTATGGGAGGCCCATAATCTGCCAGCACCCTATGTCAAAAAATTCTACACACCAGCAGTGTGTGAGGAGACCTGAAAGTGGCACATGGCAGAGTGTGGCGATGGAGACAGCAGCAATGGGAGGCCGTACAGGGACCCATGACAGACTCTGGACCTGGCAGCAGCATGAGGAGGCGGTATATAGGGGCCTATGGCAGATTAGGGGCCTGGCAGCAGCTATGGGAGGCCCGTAATCTGCCAGCACCCTATGTCAAAAAATTCTACACACCAGCAGTGTGTGAGACCTGAAAGTGGCACATGGCAGAGTGTGGCGATGGAGACAGCAGCAATGGGAGGCCGTACAGGGACCCATGAGAGACTCTGGACCTGGCAGCAGCATGAGGAAGCGGTATATAGGGGCCTATGGCAGATTAGGGGCCTGGCAGCAGCAATGGGAGGCCCGTAATCTGCCAACACCCTATGTCAAAAAATTCTACACACCAGCAGTGTGTGAGGAGACCTGAAAGTGGCACATGGCAGAGTGTGGCGATGGAGACAGCAGCAATGGGAGGCCGTACAGGGACCCATGAGAGACTCTGGACCTGGCAGCAGCATGAGGAAGCGGTATATAGGGGCCTATGGCAGATTAGGGGCCTGGCAGCAGCTATGGGAGGCCCATAATCTGCCAGCACCCTATGTCAAAAAATTCTACACACCAGCAGTGTGAGGAGACCTGAAAGTGGCACATGGCAGAGTGTGGCGATGGAGACAGCAGCAATGGGAGGCCGTACAGGGACCCATGACAGACTCTGGACCTGGCAGCAGCATGAGGAAGCGGTATATAGGGGCCTATGGCAGATTAGGGGCCTGGCAGCAGCTATAGGAGGCCCATAATCTGCCAGCACCCTATGTCAAAAAATTCAACACACCAGCAGTGTGAGGAGACCTGAAAGTGGCACATGGCATGAGACACTGTGGACCTGGCAGCAGCATGAGGAGGCGGTATATAGGGGCCCATGGCAGATTAGGGGCCTGGCAGCAGCTATGGGAGGCCCATAATCTGCCAGCACCCTATGTCAAAAAATTCTACACACCAGCAGTGTGTGAGGAGACCTGAAAGTGGCACATGGCAGAGTGTGGCGATGGAGACAGCAGCAATGGGAGGCCGTACAGGGACCCATGACAGACTCTGGACCTGGCAGCAGCATGAGGAAGCGGTATATAGGGGCCTATGGCAGATTAGGGGCCTGGCAGCAGCTATAGGAGGCCCATAATCTGCCAGCACCCTATGTCAAAAAATTCAACACACCAGCAGTGTGAGGAGACCTGAAAGTGGCACATGGCATGAGACACTGTGGACCTGGCAGCAGCATGAGGAGGCGGTATATAGGGGCCCATGGCAGATTAGGGGCCTGGCAGCAGCTATGGGAGGCCCATAATCTGCCAGCACCCTATGTCAAAAAATTCTACACACCAGCAGTGTGTGAGGAGACCTGAAAGTGGCACATGGCAGAGTGTGGCGATGGAGACAGCAGCAATGGGAGGCCGTACAGGGACCCATGAGAGACTCTGGACCTGGCAGCAGCATGAGGAAGCGGTATATAGGGGCCTATGGCAGATTAGGGGCCTGGCAGCAGCTATAGGAGGCCCATAATCTGCCAGCACCCTATGTCAAAAAATTCAACACACCAGCAGTGTGTGAGGAGACCTCAAAGTGGCACATGTTTGAGGCATGATTCATGGCGGATTTAGTCAGTTGTGTCAGGAACTGGTGGTTTGAAATCCAGACTAATCCACACCTGATTCATTTTCACAAACGTGAGTCTCTCCACACTTTGGGTGGACAGTCGTGTCCTCCGCGGAGTTACAATACCTCCTGCCGCACTAAACACGCGCTCCGATGCCACGCTACTGGCCGGGCATGACAGCCTTTCAAGGGCAAATTCAGCTAGTTGGGGCCAAAGGTCAAGTTTCGTTGCCCAGTAGTCAAGGGGATTGTCTACCTCGGTTGGCAGGGTGCTGTCCAAGTAGGCCCAAGCCTGTTGTTTGAGGTCCTGCTCCAGGTCCACCTGATGCTGCTGCTGCTGCTGCGGCTGGTTAGTAGTTTCCTCACTGCGCTGGTGAAGAAAGCTACTCATCATCGACTGCAGACTGAGGCAGCCGCTGCTGGTGGAGCTGCCACTGCTCCTACCACCCCACCCCTCCCCTGCTGCCATGGCAGCGGAACGCGAGCGCACAGGGCCCACAGTGTCTGAGGATGGACGTTGGCGCACAAAGGCAGAGACCAACTGACTACATAGGTGGTTTTTATAGTACGTTATTTTGGCCTCCCTCTCAGCAGGTGTGAAAAAGGCCACCATTTTGGAACGGTAGCGAGGGTCCAACAAGGTGGACAGCCAAAAGTCATCCCTCTGTCTGATGGTTATTATTCGGCTGTCGCTACGCAAGCAACCGAGCATGCTATGGGCCATTTGTGCCAAGGAATGCGAGGGACTCCCTGCCTCCATCTCCACAGCATACTGCCACGGTGCGTCTGGGTCCTCTGTCTCCTCCTCCTCCTCCTCTACCAGATGCTCCTGCTCCTCCACTCCTGTCCGCTGAGTGGAAAAACCACCCATTTCACTCAATAATTCCTGAGCACAAATGTCCTCCTCTACCTCCTCCTCTTCTTCCTGTCCTGCCCCCACAGGGGTCATGTGGCGTTGAGATCTGTGCGCCACGTCTACCGCACCCTGACCAGCCATTGTTAACAGCATTTGTTCAAGGACGTGCAACAGAGGAATGACGTCGTTCATCCCATAGTCCTGCCGACTCACGAATAGCGTGGCCTCCTCAAAGGGCCTGAGCAAGCGGCAGGTGTCACGCATGAGCTGCCAATGGCTGACATCGAAGTTACACAGGGGAGTACCTTTATCCGCTTGTAACATCAGGAAATCGGTGATGGCCTTTCGCTGTTCGTAAAGGCGGTCTAACATGTTTAGGGTTGAATTCCACCTTGTTGCAACGTCGCAGATCAGGCGATGCTGTGGAATTCCGTTCTGCCGCTGCAGCTCAAGGAGGGTGTGCTTTGCGGTGTAGGAATGGCTGAAATGCATGCAAAGTTTACGTGACATTTTAAGGATGTCTTGCAGTGGGATGGTGGATTTTAAGAACCGCTTGACAACCAGATTGAACACGTGAGCCATGCATGGCGCATGGCACAACCTTCCTTGACGCAGAGCAGACACCATGTTCTTTCCGTTGTCGGTCAACATGGTTCCGATTTTCAGTTTGCGCGGAGACAGCCATCTGTCGATTTCTCTGTTCATTACACTCAGAAGTTCCTCCCCTGTGTGACTACGTTCGCCAAGGCATACCAGGTGCAGAACAGCGTGACACCGTTGCGCCCTGCACATGTGATATGCCGGTCGGGTAATGGGACTTGGCACGGGGGTGGCGGCTGAGGACACGGCGGAAGAAGAGGTGGTAGAGGCGGACATCTTTGCCGGACCAAGGACGTGCAAACGTGGAGGCAAAAGCGGCGTGACCTGTCCAAGTTGCTGGTGCGGCTGTGACGGCACCACGTTCACCCAGTGGGCCGTAAATGACATGTACTGTCCCTGACCATAGTTACAGCTCCACACGTCGGCGCTGCCGTGCACTTTGGCAGAGACCGACATGCTCAAAGACTGGCCCACCATCTCTTCTACATGTGAATGCAGGGCTGGCACTGCCTTTTTGGCGAAGAAATGACGGCTTGGCACTCTCCACCGCGGCGCGGCACAAGCCATCATTTCTCTGAAAGGTGCTGAGTCCACCACTTGGAAAGGGAGGGACTGCAGCACCAGCAACTTGGACAGGAGGACGTTCAGCTTTTGCACCGTCGGGTGCGTGCTCGCAAACTGTTGTCTCTTGGAAACGGATTCCAAGAAAGACTGCTGACGGAATCCGTGAAGAGGAGTAGCAGGAGAAGGAGCATCTGAACGAGCGGAAGATGCCAACGAGCGACAACTCCCCTCAGCAGAGGTGTTGGAGCCTTGACTGGCTGATGGAGGGCGATTGACGTCGGGTGACGGAGCAAGTAACGGAGCGGGTGATGGAGCGGGGGCTGGGGCGGGCAGAACCGCCGTATCTTTATCACGGTTTTCCCAGGCCACCAAATGGCGACGCTGCATATGCTGCCGCAACGCTGTAGTCCCAACATGGGCCCCCTGGCCACGCTTGACTTTCTGGCCACATAGTCGACATACGGCTACGTTTACTTCCTCGGGCGGCTTGACGAAAAATTGCCACACCGCCGAGTAGGAAACTTTGCCCCCGATACTCCTCACTGGCTGACTGCTGCTTCCTCCGTGCACACCGGCACCACTACTGGCCGTGGTGGTAGGCTGCAGTGGAGCTGGTGCTCTACTCCGTGGACGTTTGGCTCCACTGACACTGCTGCGACCCTGCTGCTGTCTCCTGGGCAACCCACCGACTGTTTTGCTCGCTGCCAAGCTGCCACCCTCTTCTCCTGATGATGCGGAAGAAATTGCCTGATGACGACGAGGCTGCCAAGTGCGATCAACCTCCTCATCATCAAGTAGGGTCTCCGCCTCACTACTAGCCCCCTCGGCTGCGTCTGGGTCAGGAGACAGACCTGTCTCTAGACCGGCTACCGAGCCACTCTCCTCGCCACTACTTCTTCGCCTGGCTGCTGAAAAGGCGGATGTCTCCCCCCGTTCCTGACCGCCCTCTGTTAGCTCTTCCTCACTGTACAGTGGGGCTGAGCCCACAGCATGCGATACTTCGCTTGGTGAGGGAACACCAAAGGACAGGGGCAGGTAGAGGACACGTGATTTCAGTGGGCTTGGTCCCGGGCCATGCCAACTAACGGTTGTGTCTGACGTACCCACCGACCGTTGGCTGTAGGTGTCAGAGGTGACCTGGGAAGAGGAAGACGACCGAGCCAACCAATCGACGACGGCAGGGTTGTCGGTGGAGACACGACCGCTGGATGACACCGGGAGCACTGGCCTCTGGCTGCGAATAGTGCTGCCTCGACCCCTTCCTCTGCTGCCACGTCTGCTCGCTCCTAAAACATTGCCTCCTCTGCCACTCCTCTGCATGTTGTCTGACATACTCTTTAATTAAACGATTATGTGTCCCTGAGTAACAATTCTGTGTCCCTGAGTAACAATTCTGTGTCTGTGCGAGTAACAATTCTGTGGCCCTAAGTAACAGTTCTGTGGCCCTCAGTAACAATTCTGTGTCCCTGATTAACGTTTCTGTGGCCCCAAGTAACAGTTCTGTGGCCCTCAGTAACAATTCTGTGTCTGTGCGAGTAACAATTCTGTGTCTGTGCGAGTAACAATTCTGTGGCCCTAAGTAAAGTTTCTGTGGCCCTAAGTAACAATTCTCTGGCACTCAGTAACAATTCTGTCTGTCCCTGAGTAATAATTCTCTGGCACTCCGTAACAATTCTGTCTGTCCCTGAGTAACAATTCTCTGGCACTCAGTAACAATTCTGTCTGTCCCTGAGTAAAAATTCTGTGGCCCTAAGTAAAGTTTCTGTGGCCCTGAGTAACAATTCTCTGGCACTCCGTAACAATTCTGTCTGTCCCTGAGTAACAATTCTCTGGCACTCAGTAACAATTCTGTCTGTCCCTGAGTAAAAATTCTCTGGCCCTAAGTAAAGTTTCTGTGGCCCTGAGTAACAATTCTCTGGCACTCCGTAACAATTCTGTCTGTCCCTGAGTAACAATTCTCTGGCACTCAGTAACAATTCTGTCTGTCCCTGAGTAAAAATTCTGTGGCCCTAATTAAAGTTTCTGTGGCCCTAAGTAACAATTCTCTGGCACTCAGTAACAATTCTGTCTGTCCCTGAGTAACAATTCTCTGGCACTCGGTAACAATTCTGTCTGTCCCTGAGTAACAATTCTCTGGCACTCAGTAACAATTCTGTCTGTCCCTGAGTAAAAATTCTGTGGCCCTAATTAAAGTTTCTGTGGCCCTAAGTAACAATTCTCTGGCACTCAGTAACAATTCTGTCTGTCCCTGAGTAACAATTCTCTGGCACTCCGTAACAATTCTGTCTGTCCCTGAGTAACAATTCTCTGGCACTCAGTAACAATTCTGTCTGTCCCTGAGTAAAAATTCTGTGGCCCTAAGTAAAGTTTCTGTGGCCCTGAGTAACAATTCTCTGGCACTCCGTAACAATTCTGTCTGTCCCTGAGTAACAATTCTCTGGCACTCAGTAACAATTCTGTCTGTCCCTGAGTAAAAATTCTGTGACCCTAAGTAAAGTTTCTGTGGCCCAGAGTAACAATTCTCTGGCACTCCGTAACAATTCTGTCTGTCCCTGAGTATGAATTCTGTGGCCCTAACTAGCGTTTCTTTGTCCCTAAGTAACAGTTCTGTGGCCCTGAGTAACAATTCTGTGTCTGTGCGAGTAACAATTCTGTGGCCCTAAGTAACAGTTCTGTGGCCCTCAGTAACAGTTCTGTGTCTGTGCGAGTAACAATTCTGTGTCTGTGCGAGTAACAATTCTGTGGCCCTAAGTAACAGTTCTGTGGCCTTCAGTAACAATTCTGTGTCTGTGCGAGTAACAATTCTGTGTCTGTGCGAGTAACAATTCTGTGGCCCTAAGTAAAGTTTCTGTGGCCCTAAGTAACAATTCTCTGGCACTCAGTAACAATTCTGTCTGTCCCTGAGTAACAATTCTCTGGCACTCAGTAACAATTCTGTCTGTCCCTGAGTAAAAATTCTGTGGCCCTAAGTAAAGTTTCTGGGGCCCTGAGTAACAATTCTCTGGCACTCAGTAACAATTCTGTCTGTCCCTGAGTAACAATTCTCTGGCACTCAGTAACAATTCTGTCTGTCCCTGAGTAAAAATTCTGTGGCCCTAAGTAAAGTTTCTGTGGCCCTAAGTAACAATTCTCTGGCACTCAGTAACAATTCTGTCTGTCCCTGAGTAACAATTCTCTGGCACTCAGTAACAATTCTGTCTGTCCCTGAGTAAAAATTCTGTGGCCCTAATTAAAAGTTTCTGTGGCCCTAAGTAACAATTCTCTGGCACTCAGTAACAATTCTGTCTGTCCCTGAGTAAAAATTCTGTGGCCCTAAGTAAAGTTTCTGTGGCCCTGAGTAACAATTCTCTGGCACTCCGTAACAATTCTGTCTGTCCCTGAGTATGAATTCCGTGGCCCTAACTAGCGTTTCTTTGTCCCTAAGTAAAGTTTCTGTGGCCCTCAGTAACAGTTCTGTGTCTGTGCGAGTAACAATTCTGTGTCTGTGCGAGTAACAATTCTGTGGCCCTAAGTAAAGTTTCTGTGGCCCTAAGTAACAATTCTCTGGCACTCCGTAACAATTCTGTCTGTCCCTGAGTAACAATTCTCTGGCACTCAGTAACAATTCTGTCTGTCCCTGAGTAAAAATTCTGTGGCCCTAAGTAAAGTTTCTGTGGCCCTGAGTAACAATTCTCTGGCACTCCGTAACAATTCTGTCTGTCCCTGAGTAACAATTCTCTGGCACTCAGTAACAATTCTGTCTGTCCCTGAGTAACAATTCTCTGGCACTCAGTAACAATTCTGTCTGTCCCTGAGTAAAAATTCTGTGGCCCTAAGTAAAGTTTCTGTGGCCCAGAGTAACAATTCTCTGGCACTCCGTAACAATTCTGTCTGTCCCTGAGTATGAATTCTGTGGCCCTAACTAGCGTTTCTTTGTCCCTAAGTAACAGTTCTGTGGCCCTGAGTAACAATTCTGTGTCTGTGCGAGTAACAATTCTGTGGCCCTAAGTAACAGTTCTGTGGCCCTCAGTAACAGTTCTGTGTCTGTGCGAGTAACAATTCTGTGTCTGTGCGAGTAACAATTCTGTGGCCCTAAGTAACAGTTCTGTGGCCTTCAGTAACAATTCTGTGTCTGTGCGAGTAACAATTCTGTGTCTGTGCGAGTAACAATTCTGTGGCCCTAAGTAAAGTTTCTGTGGCCCTAAGTAACAATTCTCTGGCACTCAGTAACAATTCTGTCTGTCCCTGAGTAACAATTCTCTGGCACTCAGTAACAATTCTGTCTGTCCCTGAGTAAAAATTCTGTGGCCCTAAGTAAAGTTTCTGTGGCCCTAAGTAACAATTCTCTGGCACTCAGTAACAATTCTGTCTGTCCCTGAGTAACAATTCTCTGGCACTCAGTAACAATTCTGTCTGTCCCTGAGTAACAATTCTGTGGCCCTAATAACGTTTCTGTGGCCCTAAGTAACAATTCTCTGGCACTGAGTAACAATTCTGTCTGTCCCTGATTATGAATTCTGTGGCCCTAACTAGCGTTTCTTTGTCCCTAAATAACGATTCTGTGGCCCTCATTAACAAGTCTGTGTCCCTGAGTAATGGTTCTCTGTCCCTAAGTAACTTTTCTCTGTCCCCAATTATCGTTTCTGTGGCCCTAACTCTGTCCCTGTCCCTAGTACAGAGCGGTCTGCCTCTGTTCAATAACTGCAGGCAAATGAAGAATTCCAAAATGGCCGCTATTTATAGCTCGACCATTACACAGTGCTGGCTGGCTGGCTGCTGATAGGCTGATGCGATCACATGTAGTTGAGGAATGCATTATGGGTCAGCGCGCCTTGTCTGCGCGCCTTCCCAGGCATCCCCGCTCCGTCGCCGCACATGTCAGCCGCCATTTTCTGAAAAATTTCGATTCGCGCGTCCGAATTAGGCTATTTTTCGGATTCGGCACGAATCGAAATTTTTCCGATATTCGACTCGAATTCCACTTCGGATACTTCGATTCGCTCATCTCTAGTCACAATCAGGCACCATATAATCGCTTTCTGCATTTCTCTGGGATTCTGCATAGGCTACAAATACAGTTTTGCATGCAGATGTAGCCTACAGTGTGCCCAATCAGAAGGAAGTATTTTAATCTCTCTGCAACTAATATTTTAGCTTTTATGAGAGATGAAATATATTCCTTTGATCTGCTGATATACGTCAAAGCTCCCAGACACATCGGAACCACCTCTGGTCTCCCACTGTATCATGAAGCTGAACTGTCTAGAGCCTTTTTCTTCCAGATTTCCAGAAGGTGACAAATCTTATTGGCATCCAGGAGTCACCTCCAGTCTAGAGGATGCTCTGTCCCTTCAGATGCTAATTGGTGACCATATGTCTCTGACTTAATTCTGAACACATCTTATATTAACATAGAATGAGCTAAATCTACATCGTCATATTTCTATAGATCACATCTCAGCTACTCAAATCTTACATGTACGTTACACCCCCACATTGTGAGCTCTCCAGGAATCAATCAATTGGAACGAATCCAGATGTTTCATAAGGGACTTTGAGAAGGCCAGAGAAGACGGTGAAGAGGAGCGTCTATCTATCAAAGGGTTGGCCACCAAGTTAAAGTCTCCTCCCACCAGTAGATGGGGGGACAGAAATTTATCAAGAGTGTCAAAATAATTTGAGAAAGAGGGCGCTTGAGCTGAATTTGGCGCATAAACATTGGCTATCGTAAGTTCATGACCTAAAAGGGAGCCCTTAATGATAATAAACCTACTCTCTGGGTCACAAAAAACCTGGTGCACTTCTACGGGGGATGAGTTATGGAGGAATAGCACCAACCCCTACTTTTTGAGCAGTGTAGCGTATAGAAAACTTGTTTATATGATTTTTGAAAGAAGGTAGGGTGCAGAGGCGGACTGAGAGGCTCCTGAATGGACAGGGTGGGATGGATGGAGTAAGCCAACTCTGGGTCTGATCCTGAGAGGAGAGAGGGTTGAGAGAGCCAGAAAGGAGGACACTTCCCGAACAAGCGAGAGGACTCTGGGTGGGGTCGGCATGGGCTCAGCAGCGCCGCCAGAAGGTAGGCTGTGCATGTGACTCGCTCACATTATATCACTACTCAGTGAGGAGGACAGCATCGCCAAAAGCCCCTCCTACACCGCTATGATCATAGTCCCGCCTCCCAGCAGGATGCCTGGCTGCTGATTCGCCTGAATGCAGAGGAAGCCGATTGGTCTGCTGCCCTGTCACTCAGTGCTGCACCTGCTGCCTCCTAAAGTTCTAGCTGTGTGGGAAGTACAATATGCTGCCTAGAGAATGGTGGAGCGAGGGGGGTGAGAGAGGAGGGTGAGAGCCAGTAGCCCCTCTGTCATAGTTTACACTGAGCCCTGTATACCATCCATGATGAATATGTGTGCAGAGGGGGTACAGTGATGGAACATGTGTGCAGAGAGGGTACAGTGATGGAACATGTGTGCAGAGGGGGTACAATGATGGAACATGTGTGCAGAGAGGGTACAGTGATGGAACATGTGTGCAGAGAGGGTACAGTGATGGAACATGTGTGCAGAGAGGGTACAGTGATGGAACATGTGTGCAGAGGGGGTACAATGATGGAACGTGTGCAGGGGGGTACAGCGATGGAACATGTGTGCAGGGGGGTACAGCGATGGAACATGTGTGCAGGGGGGTACAGCGATGGAACATGTGTGCAGGGGGGTACAGCGATGGAACATGTGTGCAGGGGGGTACAGCGATGGAACATGTGTGCAGGGGGGTACAGCGATGGAACATGTGTGCAGGGGGGTACAGTGATGGAACGTGTGCAGAGGGGGTACAGTGATGGAACGTGTGCAGAGGGGGTACAACGTTGGAACATGTGTGCAGGGGGCACAGCGATGGAACATGTGTGCAGAGAGGGTACAGCGATGGAACATGTGTGTAGGGGGTACAACGATGGAACATGTGTGCAGATGGGGTACAGCGATGGAACATGTGTGCAGGGGGGTACAGCGATGGAACATGTGTGCAGGGAGGTACAGCGATGGAACATGTGTGCGGGGGGTATAGCGATGGAACATGTGTGCGGGGGGTACAGCGATGGAACATGTGTGCAGAGGGGGTACAGTGATGGAACATGTGTGCAGGGGGTACAGCGATGGAACATGTGTGCAGAGGGGGTACAATGATGGAACGTGTGCAGGGGGGTACAGCGATGGAACATGTGTGCAGAGGGGGTACAGCAATGGAACATGTGTGCAGGGGGGTACAGCGATGGAACATGTGTGCAGGGGGGTACAGCGATGGAACATGTGTGCAGAGGGGGTACAGCGATGGAACATGTGTGTAGGGGGTACAGCGATGGAACATGTGTGCAGGGGGGTACAGCGATGGAACATGTGTTCAGGGGGGTACAGCGATGGAACATGTGTGCAGAGAGGGTACAGTGATGGAACATGTGTGCAGGGGGGTACAGTGATGGAACATGTGTGCAGGGGGGTACAGTGATGGAACATGTGTGCAGAGGGGGTACAGCGATGGAACATGTGTGCAGGGGGGTACAGCGATGGAACATGTGTGCAGAGGGGGTACAGCGATGGAACATGTGTGTAGGGGGTACAGCGATGGAACATGTGTGCAGGGGGGTACAGCGATGGAACATGTGTTCAGGGGGGTACAGCGATGGAACATGTGTGCAGAGAGGGTACAGTGATGGAACATGTGTGCAGGGGGGTACAGTGATGGAACATGTGTGCAGGGGGGTACAGTGATGGAACATGTGTGCAGGGGGGTACAGTGATGAAACATGTGGGAGACCCAGTGTGTATGGGGGAGCACTGTATTTGATATAATGGGGGCCCAGTGTGTCCTGAGTGGGGGCAGTGTACTCATAATGAAGGATCCCGTCATGTGAATGGGGGGCTGCACTCCTTATATTGAGACCGCTGTGTGACCTCAGGATGGGGAGCTCAGTATATTTTATATTGAGGAACCCCCTGTATGACCTGGGAATGGAGGCTCTGTACACCATGAAATGAGGGGCAAACTGTCTGACCTGAGAATTGGGGTTTATTGTGCTTTACAATTGTGGGTCCCCTTTCTGCCCTAAGTGGGGGTTCTGTGTCCGCTCTGTGACCTGAGGATGACCATGTACTCTGCAATTTATAATGGGGAACCCCATGTGTGCCTTGAGGATGGGGGACACTATGTATACCTCCTCTTACCCCCTCTCTAGCCCCCTCTTTATCTCATCCACACCCTCTCACCCCCTCTCTCATTCTCAACCCTTCTCTCTCACCCCCCTCTCTCTCTCTCTCACCCCCCTCTCTCTCTCTCTCACCCCCGCTCACACACCCTCTCTCTCTCACCACTCTCTCTCACACACACCCTCTCTCTCACCCCCCCTCACCCCCCTCTCTCTCTCTCACCCTTTCTCTCTCTCACACCCCCCCCTCTCTCTCATCCCCTCTCACACACACCCTCTCTCTCACCCCCTCTCACACCCCCTTTCTCTCACACCCCCCCTCTCTCTCACTCCCCCGTTATTTCTCTCTCTCACCTTCCTCTAGCTCACTCCTTCCTCTTCTCACTTCCATTCCCTCCCCCCGCCTCTTTCCACTTTCCCATCTCTCTCTCTCCCCCTTCTATACTTATCTCCAGTTCCCACTTCCTCTTCCCCTCTTAGATTCTAATCGGAGTTTCTGTCATATTTCAGGTTCTCAGTGGGTGTTCTGTCAGTAGATATTCCATGTTTCCTGACAGGAAGGATCTGAGTTGGAGCCGAAGGCCCACATGAGTCAATTAACCTCTCAATCATCAGGAATCTATGTAACCAGCCCCCGAAAACCATACCGAATTTTTGCTGCAGTGTGCAGCACTTCTTTCTCTGTCATTAAGGCCCATATTATGATTTTCCACACAGGCCCACTTCTTCCATAAGACACTCCTGGTTGTGTCATAAAGATGGCAGCCACGTGGCAGCCATCTTTAAAGCTAGAAATACCCAGCAGCTTCTACAGAAAGAAGCCAAGAACGTCCAGACAGGCTAAGCTGCGGTAGATAGTTAAAGGTCCCCTCTACGCAGCTGAGCTGCAATATGTAGGTGGGGCTTGAGTGTGGGCAGGGACACAGGGGCCCCATTATCTCCTATTGCCCCGGGGGCCCCTTGAGTTGTCAGTCCGCCCCTGGTCTAAACTTTCTAATCCTACAAACATACACGCCTAGTGTGACATAGACAGGGCTTTTTTTTCCAGAGAATAGGTGCAGGAACCCACCCTCCCCAGTCAACTCTCCAGAAAGTGGCCTCTGGAGTTCCCCAGTAAATGAACACAGACCCGGTCCCGGGGCACCCAAACAGGTGTGGGGCACATGCCTTGGATGCCGGCACTAGCATACAAAAATAATGAAGATCTCCTGCGCTGCTATTAGGTGAGTGGGAGCTGCTAGCACCTAACCATACATCTCTCTCTCTATCCATTCAGTCGTATCCGACCCTCGGTGATTGCATGGACCGTCACTCGTAAGCAACTTTTTCCATGAATTCTCTTAGCATTTATTTTACAGGGTAGGTTGCCAGGTCTTTCCCCAACCCCCACCATGCAGGAGATCCCACATGGCCAGGAATGAAACTAGGACAATTTAGACAGGAGCCAATTAACCTACCAGCATGTCTTTGGAGTGTGGGAGGAAACCAGAGTACCTGGAGGAAACCCATGCAAGCACAGGGAGAACATGCAAACTCCATGCAGGAGGCACCATGGTTGGAAATTGAACCCATGACCCATCTACTGCACAGCAGACATGCTAACCACTAAGCCACTTTGCCGCCCACCTTACCGTATACCATGGGGAAATAAAAACTAATGAAACCAAAATGATGCTGCGCTACCGTAATAATAAAAATAACAATATGGCAAAAACAAACAAAGTGACATAAATATATATATGTGACAAAAAAATCAGTGGATTGATCCTCTCTGGGGATCTCAAGTGAAAAAGAGATCACGCCTGGTATAAAAAAACAGGAACCAATACCCCCACTGTCCAAAATAGGATCATACACAAAATAAAATATAACACAAATAAGCGTGAATCCCTAAATAGGGATCAATAAATTCATGCAAATGATGGTGAAAATGAGAACGTGAACCCCTAACTGGGATCAACAATATCACGCCGATCGTGACAAATAATGGCTAAATTAAGCCAAAAAGTAAATAGTGACATAAAATGTGGGATCAATTAAATACAATAGTGCCAAAAAACACACATATAAAAAGTATATTTATGAGCAAACACATAAAAAAAGTGAACATATAATACTCCATAAACATAAAAAAAAAATGAAAAAATAAAAAAACTTAAAACAACCAAGTCCAAATAGGTGCATATACACCAAAAACTTTCAGGTGATATTGTGGGTGTGCATCACCACTGATGGAAATAATCCGTATGTGGCTAAAATGCCCCCTAACCTCCTTGATGCGACCCTCAAAGGGCCAAAAGGCTTTTGTTATTTGAAGCCAGGAATCTTCACTGATGACGGACACCTGCTCAGGTAGATGATATCCCCCTCACTAGGAACAGCCAGGTCCCCTCCAGTATAAAGCAGCACACAGATGCCGGCGGAGGAAGTGATTGGGACAGAAAACTTCCTGGACCGGCTTCTGTGTTAGCTGAACGGCTGCAGAGGAGAGGGCTGCCGGAGGTGGCGTAACGGCGTTCCGCCATGTTACAACAGAAAAAAAGCCCTGGACATAGACATATATCTTGACTATTGCACCAGAGATAGGCTCGTCCACTTCCCCATTACCACCATTACCGTTCCGCACCAACCCCCTTCCCCTTAACCCATTATACTTACAAAACACATGACACCAATTTTTGGAGTAAATGGCCAACATGGCCTTTTATTAACAACACAAATTTAAATACACCAACCATTCCTTATAACAGAAACCCAAAGAATTGTTGTTGGTCTTCGAAGGCACCCCCAAACAATCCAAAATGCACCTGCGGACAACCATATACACTAGGCCTCCAGCCGCAACCAACCAGCTCGGAGACAACCATACCGTCCGCAGTGCAGCACCACCACCTTCCAGTTAAACCTTGGTTAACTGGAATGTTCCCGGGCACACCATACCACGGATGGGTCCCACACCATTGTTTTTACCTTCCAAGATAAGAACCGCCTCCAAAGACCAACAACCGCTCGCGAACCAACATAACCCCCCTTTACCTGGAGGGACCCAATACTCACCAAAAACAGGGAGGGCGGGAGGGAAGCTCTCACTCCTGACTTCCAGCTCAACTGGCGCCCCCTCACAGAACCTCCCACCCTAAGGTGCAGGAAACCCCACCTACTCTCAACCTTCCACCAACCAAATACCCCCACTATCAAAACAAACCCCTTGGATCTGCCTTAACCCTTTCTGTTCCTCCTTCCCCATTCTGGACCTAGTCATGTATGCCCTGCGCCATTTCTTCTTTCTTTTTTGCTACGGGCATTTCTTTCTCGCTAACAAATATTTGCGCTGAATAAAGTGCTCAAACACAAGAAAATTATGTTCCACAACTGCCACTCTCAAATAAAATGCCTCCCCAATATTACACAGCTCAGCGGCCCCCCTACAATCAGCACATATAAAAACTTCAGTGTGCTTCTTTAGTGCTAGGTTTGTGCTGTTTTGTGCCATAAAAATTTAAGTTTGTGCTGCTTTTATTTTTAAGATATTAGAAATTGTTTTTTTTCCAGATGATGACGTCACCCAGCCCCCTACAACAGCCAAAAGACATGAAACCAGACTTATTGGTTAGTGCCACGTCTGTGCTGGTTTGTGCCACCTAACTCTCCATTCTATCACCTTGAGGTCATCACAGAGGACAAGGGGGCGCTCTTTACGTCTGGAGGAAAAGAAATGTCATCTCCAAACACGGAAAGGTTTCTTCACAGTGAGAGCTGTGATAATGTGGAATAGACTCCCTCCAGAGTTGGTTGTGGCCAGCTCAGTGGATTGCTGTAGGAAAGTCCTGGATTCTTTCTTGGATACACAGAATATAACTGGATAGAACATTTATAGGGAAAGTTGATCCCGGGAATATCCGATTGCCTCTCGGGGGATCAGGAAGGAATTTTTTCCCCTGCAGGAGCAAATTGGATCGTGCTTTGCTGGGTTTTATTGCCTTCCTCTGAATCTATTGTGGGTGGAGGATTATTTTTTTTTTTTTAACGATTGAACTGGATGGACTTTTGTCTTTTTTTAGCCAAACTAACTATGTAACTATGTAACAAATTGGACCGTGCTTTGCTGGGTTTTTTGCCTTCCTCTGGATCAACTGTGGGTATAGGATTATATCTTTTTTTTTTAATGGTTGAGCTGGATGGACTTTTGTCTTTTTTTAGCCAAACTATGTAACTATGTAACAATTGTTTATCATTTTTGTGTTACTACCATTTAATAAAGGTCCCTAAAGGTCCTCCCCACAACAGCCAAAAAGACACAAAACCGAGCTGGTTAGTTAGTGCCGTGTTTGTACCATTTAACGCTCCTTAACTCTCTACTGTCATATATCGTTTTTTCATTATTAACAACGTATTAAAGGTCACCAAGGGGCACTCGGCCCCCCTCCCCCCCTACAACAGCAAATAAAATACAAAACTGGGCTGGTTAGTTAGTGCCGTGCTTGTGCTGGTTTGTGCTGCTAACATTTGTATTTGTGCTGTTTTGATTTTTTAGTTATAACAGCTTGTTTTTATTCGATCAAACTCCACCCACTTTGCCCCCCCATGTTAATAAATCTTCAAAGCATGATCACTAGTGCAACGCTTTTCAGGCTTCTGCAGACAAAAATAATAAATGCATATGTTTCTACCTGCAAAAAAATGTGCGTGTATTATTTACTAAAAGGTGAATTTATCCTCTAAGCAGGCATTTTGCATTGGAAAAAAAATATATTTTCTTTGGGCACTAAGGATGGAAATACTGTATACAGGTTTGCACTACAGCTAAAAACCCTTTTCAAACAGTAATAGGGTCATCGGTTAGAATCCCAACCACGGCACCACCTGCCTGGAATTTGCATGCTCTCCCTGTGGTTGCGTGGGTTTCCTCTAGGTACTCCGGTTTCCTCCAACAATCCAAAGACATGCTGGTAGGTTATTTGGCTCCTGTGTATGTATGAATGTGAGTTACTGACCTTAGAGTGTTCGCTCCTTGAAGGTTAGGGACTGATGTGAATGTACAATATATGTAAAGCGCTGCCTAAATTGACGGCGTTATAAGTACCTTTAATAAATAAAAATAAAAAAATAAACAGGCCACAATTTCTGAAATATTTAGCATCAGGACAATGTAAACTAGTGTCTATTTTTTTTTTTTTTTTGTTATTCTTTTTATTGAATTTTAAGAGCACTTAGAAATCAACAGTATAAAATGACTGCAGTGCAACAGTAAATACAATAAAACATATAAAGAAAAAATGGAATATAAAATAGCCTCAGCATTTATATACCAGCTTCAGGGTCCCCCTTAACGACAAGCAGGAGACCCCTGACCAGTGAGGTGACGCCCTAAGCCTCAGCCAGTATTGCATCCCGATCTCTAAAGTTGAGGAAAAAGAATATAAATGATCTTGGTGTAGAACCAGAAGGCCTGGATCCCATAGGAACTCTGCGAGCCTGCTCCACCAAATACACTGGGGACACATGCTGTAGGCCCAGCAGTTGTTTAAAGAAGACCTCCACAAATACTGATGGGTTGGAGTCCTCAGCCCCCTCCGGGAGGTCAACCACCAGGACGTTGTTTTCATAGTCCTCTGAGCGGACCTTAAGGACTTTGACTTTGTGGAGGTCAGCCAGAATCTGGGCAGTGAAGGCCATGGTGTTTTCAACCTCAGATATGTGGGATTCCACAGCAGTAAGAAGGCCCTGGAATATATCCAGGTCCTGCCAGATCAGCCCACATTCTTGTGCCAAAGAGTCTATTCTAGTCATCAGAGAGGACTTACTGGCTTCCATGGCTGCCAGGATTGTAGCAGTCACCTGGTCCTCTGGCATCTCTGGATCGGCTGAAGGGGGAGGACAGTCTGGTACAGGATCCATGGCTGCAGCCATCCACTGCTCTGTCTGCACTGCTACTGAGGCTGCCTGTGTAGGAGTGGCAGGTAAGACAACCATATGTCACCGGCACTGGGATCCACGGTTCGGAGGATACAGATTTCCTGCCCAATTCTCCTCTGCCTGGCTTGGGAAGAACTAGAGCAGTGTAGAGAAGCCTGCTGAGTAGAATGAAGGGTAAAACCCTGAGACTGAGGAGGCTAATCAGCGAGGATGGCAGGAGCTGGAGCTAGGTGTGTCTGCTCGCTCACACATTGGACACTATGAATAGAAATAACATACAGGTATGCACCACAGCTAGAAAGCCTGTTTTTATAGGCTGAAATTTCTGACAGCTTGAAATAGCATACAGGTTTGCACCTCAAATTTGAGGTTTGTGGTACAAAGTATGAGGACGGCAATAGCATTCAAATTTGCACCACAGCTAGAAATCCTGTTTGGACAGACCAAAGCTTTAGCAGGCATTTAGGATCTGGAAAAATAAATATTGTAGTTTTTTGGACACTAGCAATGGCATTAGCATACATGTCTGCACTACAGCTAAAAAGCCTGTTTGTACAGGCCACACTTTCTGAGAGCTTCAGCATATATACTGTGTATATATTATCAACAGGACAAAAATAAAACACTGTAAATTTTGGACTCTGAGAATGTTAATAACATACGAGTTTGCACCAAAGCTAGAAAGCATGTTTAAACAGACCACAATTTATGATAGACTGTGCAAGCATTTTGCATCCATGACAAAAAATCTTAGCGTCTTTTTGGAAATTAAAGATGGAAATAGCATGCAGGTTTGCACCACAGCTTTAAAACCCTGTTTGGAAAGGCTGCAATTCCTGAGAGTTTGTGCAGGCATATATTGCAGCATCTGGAAAAAAAAATTAAATAGTATAATCTTTTTTGGACATTGAAGAGGGAATTAGCACACAGGTTTGTGCCACAGCTAGAAAGCCTGTTTAGACAGGCCACAATTTCTGATAGCTGGAGCAGGCATTTAGCATCGAGAAAAGAAAACAAAACAGAATTATTTTTTTACAATTTGAGGATGGAAATATCATACTGGTTTGCACCACAACAAGGAAACCTTTTTGGACAACACAATTTCCAACAGCTTGAGTAGACATGTAGCATTTGAAAAAAAAACAGTGCTTTTTTGGGCACTGAGGATAGAACAAGCATACAGCTTAGTAACACAGCTAACTAGTGTGGACCGCGAGTTGTAGGTATGTGTGAGCGCACTAAAACCCAAATAAAAATTTCAGCAGATGTGCACAAAGGTATCCAGATAAAGCCTTAAAAAGACACTAAATATAAACAAGTGCAGCACTTAACATTAATAATAATAAATAGGTGCAAAGTCCATATAATAAATGAGTAAAAAAAAATTGATTAAAACCATAATAGTTCATATAGGTGACTGTTCTGTTGACTCCAATCTAAGCATTGATAGTGTGATCTCTGTAACTTACAGTTGTGATGAGATAGCGATAACTTCAACCTCAGCTGGATACCACAGTCAGTGACTCAATGAGAATGACATCTTGTAGATCTTGTGAAGTTTATTCCATAAACAGAGAGAATCTTACAATAATGACATTCGATAGGTGAAAAGAACATGCTGTTTCCTGCTCCATGCCATGAGGCTTACTGCAATGCATCTCAGGGAAGGGGGGAGGGCTATCTATGCAACATTAGCTAAACTAAAGGAAATTGAGGAGCAGAGACAAAACACTAATAACATTTAAAGGTATATGACAGTCAACATGACAGTCATGTGAAACATGACAGTGACTTAATCGTGCTTGTATAATCCTGATTGCTCTAGTCGGTGCTTGTGCTTTCATAAACGGAAGAAATGCGCGCTCACCGGATATGCAGTTATAATGCGCGTTATAAAATATATCCTGGTGCCATCAGAGGATTATCAGGGCCAGGTCAGGTGTAGAAATAGCTCCCTTTTAGGGTGGATGGATCCTGGGATTTTAAGTGATGATCCAGGGGTGTCCAGAGTTCCCCTTTGGGGATGGGTGGGTGCAGCTCACAAGGTTAACAGGAGGGTTAAAGATGCATCCAAATTGTATAAAACAAACAAGGTATCAGATACCTGGACTAACCGTCCACGAGTAAATATGCCGGAGCGCCACGATGCTCAGACGGCATGACATCGTGGCATAATTGGCTCCTCCTTACGTGTTTCGTGCACCAGCGCGTCCCCTCTGAAGACGTGCTGGTGCACGAAACGCGTAAGTAGGAGCCAATTACACCTTTACATCACGCCGTCGGAGCATCGTGGAGCTCCAGCAGCCATCTTTAGTTAGTCCAGTATCTGATACCTTGTTTCTTTTATACAATTTGGATGCATCGTTAACCCCTAATAAACAATTTTAAATATACTACACTATGGGCACTTTTCTATCTTGACTCCCCTGTGTAGTACTGATTCACTAGACGCCCAGTACCATTCTCAAGCCTCCAGAGAGAGAGCCTCCTGTTAACCTTGTGAGCTGCACCCACCCATCCCCTAAGGGGAACTCTGGACACCCCTGGATCATCACTTAAAGTCCCAGGATCCATCCACCCTGAGAGGGAGCTATTTCTACACCTGACCTGGCCCTGATGATCCTCTGACAACACTAGGATATATTTTATAAAGCGCATTATAACTGTGCATCCGGTGAGTGCGTATTTCTTCCATTTATGAAAGCACAAGCACCGACTAGAGCAATCAGGATTATACGAGCACGATTAAGTCACCTATATGAACTATTAATTATTTATGGTTTTAATCACTTTTTTTACTCATTTATTATATGGACTTTGCATCTATTTATTATTATTAATTTTAAGCACTGCACTTGTTTATAACTAGTGTGGACTGTTTGCAATTTTGTAGGGATAGAGCATGCAGGCATTTTTACAATTGGAAATTATACACGGCTCAAAAAAATTAACCACTTGAGCTCCTGAGGATTTACCCCCCTTAATGACCACGCCTTTTTTTGCTGTTTGGCGCTGCACTAATTCAAATGATAATTGCGCGGTCATGCAATGCTGTACCCAAACGAAATTTACGTCCTTTTTTTCACACAAATAGAGCTTTCTTTTGATGGTATTTTATCATCTGTGCGCTTTTTATTTTTTGCGCTATAAACAAAAAAAACACAAAAATATTGAAAAAAACCAATATTTTCTACTTTCAGCTATAAAAAATATATCGTAAACTCAAAGTTAGTCATAAATTTAAGCCAAAATGTATTCTGCTCCATGTTTTTGGTAAAAAAATCCCAATAAGTGTATATTGATTGCTTTGTGTGACAGTTATAGCATCTACAATCTATGGTATAGATACTGCAATTTATGCCTTTTTTTGCTATACAGCGCTGCACTAATTCAAATGATAATTGCGCGGTCATGCAATGCTGTACCCAAACAAAATTTACGTCCTTTTTTTCACACAAATAGAACTTTCTTTTGGTGGTATTTTAAAACCTGTGCGCTTTTTTTTTTTGCTCTATAAACAAAAAAAACACAAAAAATTTTGAAAAAAAAAAATATTTTCTACTTTCAGCTATAAAAAATATATTGTAAACTCAAAGTTAGTCATAAATTTAAGCCAAAATGTATTCTGCTCCATGTTTTTGGTAAAAAAAAATCTGGTGCATTAGCGGGCAAACTGGCGCTATATGGGAGGGGCGCTAACACTATCGGAAGTCACCAGTGACACTAATACAGTGATCAGTAAAAATCTGTTCACTGATCAGTAACACTGGTGACAGGGCAGTGAAGGGGTTAACTGGGGGGGGGGGGGTGATCAAGGGGTTAAACGGGATTACTGGTGTACTGGCGGGCAATCTGGCGCTATCTGGGAGGGGCGCTAACACTATCGGAAGTCGCCAGCGACACTGATACAGTGATCAGTAAAAGTCGGTTCACTGATCAGTGACACTGGTGACAGGGCAGTGAAGGGGTTAACTGGGGGGGGATTAAGGGGTTAAACGGGATTACTGGTGTACTGGCGGGCAATCTGGCGCTATGTGGGAGGGGCGCTAACACTATCGGAAGTCGCCAGCGACACTGATACAGTGATCAGTAAAAATCGATTCACTGATCAGTGACACTGGTGACAGGGCAGTGAAGGGGTTAACTGGGGGGGGGGCGATCAGGGGGTTAAATGTGTCCTAGGTGTGTTCTAACTGTGGGTATGTGCTGTTTTACTCACTGTTTGTATGTCTTCTTCTCTGTCTGGAACGGAATGTGTCCAGGCAGAGAAGAATGACATCATATCATGTCCTGTGTAAATGTCAACACAGGACAGGATAGGACAGGGACCGATCATCTGACCGATCATCTGATTTCAGCCAGACATCACTGGCTGAAATCTAATTGATCCCTCCGGGATCGAATGGTGTCACCCGCAGGCTGGCGGGAGCGCGCGCGCGCCCCCTGCCGGCGAAATCGTCGGGAGCGCGGAACCCGTTTTAAAACGTGGTTTTGTGCCTGAGTGCCACCCTGCACACGTATATATACAGTGGAAGGAACACTTTGAAAACCCATCAGATCCCAATGGGGAGAAATCTCCTGCTGGATCTCTATACTGACATGGACGGGGTGATGGGTGAGTTACGTAAGGATGCCCCATTGTTTGATGGAAATGAAAATGATTGACCTACAGAGGACTGAATTCAAAGATACCCCGAAAATCAAAGTGAAAAAATTATGCAGCAGGCGAGTCCACTGCTCCTCCAGACCCTTTCACGTCTGTCACATGTGCTCAGGGTGAACCTACTCTCATCTGTGAAAAGCACAGGGTACCAGTAGTGGACCTGCCAATCCTGGTGTTCAATGGCAAATGCCAATCCAGCTCTATGGTGCCGGGCAGTGAGCACAGGGCCCACTAGAGGACGTTGGGCCCTCAGGCCACCCTCATGAAGTCTGTTTTTTATTGTTTGGTCAGAGACATTCACACCAGTGGCCTGCTGGAGGTCATTTTGTAGGGCTCTGGCAGGGCTCATCCTGTTCCTCCTTGCACAAAGGAGCAGAGACTGGTCCTGCTGATGGGTTAAGGACCTTCTATGGCCCTGTCCATCTCTACTAGAGCAACTGCCTGTCTCCTGGAATCTCCTCCATGCTCTTGAGACTGTGCTGGGAGACACAACAAACCTTCTGGCAATGGCAGGTATTGATGTGCCATCCTGGAGGAGTTGGACTGCCTTTGCAACCTCTGTAGGGTCCAGGTATGGCCTCATGCTACCAGTAGTGACACTGACCCTAGCCAAATGCAAAGCTAGCGAAAAACAGAAAAGATGAGCAGGGAAAAAATGTCAGTGTCCTCCCCGTTAAAACCATTCCTGTTTTGGGGTTTGTCTCATTGTTGCCCATCTAGTGCACCTGTTGTTAATTTCACTAACACCAAAGCAGATGAAACTGATTATCAATCCCTTCTGCTACTTCCCTGACCAGATCCATATCCCAGGAGTTTAACTGACTTGATACTAGACTCTGATTACAAAGTCTGACTTTCATTTTTTTGAGCAGAGTATATCAGTGCCTTTGTTTTAGTAAACAACTATTTGATCAGAAGCATCTGTAGCTGCTGCTTGCCCAAGACTGGTTCATTTTCTCAAATGTCATCCGGCCAGTGTCCTTTGACAGATGTATTCTTTTGTCTGTCAAAAAGCCCTCTGCTGCACTCGATGCTCATTTAGAGAGCATGGTTGCTGCAGGGCAGCTCTGCAGCTCATTTTCATATTGGGCAAGCTCCAGCCAGTGGTCAATTCTCAGTACCCAGTAATAAAATCATTTGTGTAGCACCCTCCTAGGTTGCTAGGGGGAGCTCTAGTTCTAATTGATACTTAATAGCAGCCTGGCATAATAGCCAGGTGGGTCACATTCAGGTATCTTTTAGCCTGAACTGTAGAATAGCCTTCTGAATGTTTTAGGTGGTCTGGTGGATCAGAGGATGACTCAGTGGAGAAGGCAATGAGGAGGAAGAGTAGGAGGAGGTGGAGTGGATAGCTCTGGAACCATCACCAGCATCTGTAAGGATGTGGGGTGGCTGAACAGATTCCAATGATGCGTCCTGCCCTGCATCCTTCCTGACTTCCAGCAGAGTCACCCAGTGGGCCATAAATGATATATAGCGCCCCTGTCTATACTTGCTGGAGTACGCATGATGATGAAGGGCAGGCAAAGAAATGGCATCTGAGAACCTGCCACTTTGGTAAAGCACAAGATGCAAATACCTAAAAGGGGGCAGAGTCCACCAGCTGGAAAGGCAGGAGTTGTATAGCCAGTAATTTGGCGAAGCTGGCATTTAGGTGTTGGACATTAGGGTGGTTACGGGATTATTTTCTTTTTCCATTCAATCAGCTTGGGCAGCACAACTTGTCTGCTCAATGCCACAGCTAGTGGGGTGGGATTGGCACAAGCAGAGCAAGATTGCAGTCCGTACTGTTTCATGTAGACCCTCTTCCTCACTGAAGGATCCATAGGCAGACCTCTGACATCCCTTAAAATACCATCTTCCCTCTCACTGGAGGCTGTTGAGATGGAATCATGTATACTGGGTGTAGAGGTGGAAATGGAGCAGCTGAAAGGGGGAGCAGGAGATGTGAGGCCCTTTTCCTGATGAATAGCATTCTGATGCTGTTGCCAATGAGCTGAACGGTAAGTATTTCTTTTCGTACATGTGGTACCAAAATGGCCAATGATATTGCCACACTTGATACACAGGAGGAAGAGACTGCAAATAGCTATGGTGTGGTCTGCTGCACACGTGTTAAAAAATACCCACATAAATTAGCTGTGGGGAGCAGACCAGGTTACAACAGTGCCCTGCCGCCATGAAGCTTTGCCAGGCCAGCTTCTCCCTTCACTTCTCTTCGAGCTGCCCCTGGATGACATCCTGCCTTGCTAGGGTTGTGCTTCTGCCTCTGCTCTATTGAGCACCAAGGTACTTTCAGAGACCTCATCATCATCCCCTGCCTCCTCATAACTGGAGCCAACAGCTGCTGGAAGATCACTGCCAATTGCCTCTCCTAGCCTGGTGTCCCCACTACCTAGGTTACTCTCCTCCTCAACATCTGAGCCCATTATTTGCTCCACATCCTCTTGCAGTAAGTGCCTCAAGCTATGCTCAAATAATTCAGTAGACTCCTTCATCACATTTGACATGGCATGGCAGGAGTAGATGGGGAAGGGAAGGCAGAATAGGGCACTTTGGAAGCTGTGTGATACTATGAGCTAGTCTTTACCTGAGTGATAGAAGAGAAGGATAATAAAGGCTTGGTTAGCCACTCCACCAATTCCTCCACATGCTCTGGCTGTAAAGCAAACCCAGCATCTAAAAAATAAAGGAAAATGTGCCCTACCTTCAGATTATTTACCTCGTCCATGGCCACCGCTTTGGCCTGTGGACACAAAGATTGCTCACTCCCTTATCGCCACATAGAAACTTTTGCCTTTCCCTCTAGGCCTGCCATACATGATGTTAATAATGTGGGGCATATTCCCTACCATTATTTAAAGGTTATTTCAAAAGCTGTGGGGGGCGGGGGGGGGGGAGACGGGCGCGGAGTCAGACCCCAGACCTTCTCACCAAACTTGTGACCAAAGGACTAGCCAATCTAAAACCGCGATGTCACGTGCGTAACAATGCCACACCCAACTGCACCCTGCACAACGATTTTCCAGCTAATTGGACCACAATCAATGTACCAGCAGCCTGAATGTGATTGTTACTGGGTCAGGTTAATTACGCAATTAACCCTTTACACTGCCACCACCTCCTTTTTGTACAGAGAAAGAGAGGAAACTCAGCAATACACTAGGATGATTGGTTAATCGACAGTATACTGATATCTCTACAGACCGGTTATACAAAGGGTTAAACACTCATAGTAGCGCTCTTCAGTGGCAGGAATTCATAAGTCACATTCAAGAGCTATAGAAACAGTTCAACGATTTCAGAAAGTAAGATTTATTACCAAAAGGTTAAAAGGGTGCAGTAAAAATATTTACAAAAAGAAGATGTAACCAATATATATATATAAATATACAGAGCACAACAGCACAGCAAACATAACAGAAAAGAGTTTAAAGGGTTAAAGTACTTGCCAGTCAGCCTTGGTTTTAAGCAGCTTCAAGTTTCATGAGCTTAAAAGGGATTTCTGGTCTCGACTGCTAGTTCTGTTGGTTCATCGCAGGAGACTTCGCTTTCTCTCGGTCTGCTAGATGTTAAAACGCAGACAGTCCCCACTTCTCTGACTACACACAAAGCATAACAGCTTCTTTTCTACAAAAATCAATTGGTATCTTCTTACAACAGACAAGCCTATTGCCTTATTTGGGAAAAGGATGGCATAGACAGCTATACTGAACGCATTCCTGAGGGAGGGGGAATGAGGGGTACATGAAGACTTCTTAATACAGTGAGAGCCATACCTGGCTCTTGTATGCATGATTACTACACCCCCCCCCCCCTCAGGTGATGGCATATTAGTTTAAGAGCAATACCAAAATGTAGACGTTTGGCGCAAAATGGAGAACCGCACCTCTCCCTGTGGGCATGATTGTAAAGGGGGGAGTGGTGCTTGTTCGCACCATAAACTGTGGTGCTTTGGTGGACTAAACACCTCAATAATGTGACATGCTCTGTCGAAAATAAGAGCACCTCTTGTGGTGACTTAAGCAGCATTATCTTGCTGTTACTGCTGCTGAGTCTGTAAAAATAAGAAATGAATGAATAAAGACCCTAACAAAATAAAACTCCCCAAAAAATAAAGCTCAAACACAAAGAACAAAACAGAAACAAAGAAAAAAAAATAAGGCTGGGAGAGCAACCTTTTATGGTGTAGGCTGCAGCTTAGGTCAAAACTATCAGTGTCAAAAAAAGAGAAAAAGTTCCAGCTCAACTTGCCAGCCAACCTGCAAACAAACCAAATTAACCCGTCTAGCAGTATGCGTTAAAAACAGGGGTTTAGTTAGCACATATTTGCAAATACATACGTAAGATACAGAGCCTCGTCATGGCACCCCGATGTTCTGTAATCCTAACTCTACAAATTTTGAGAGTCCCCCATAGTAGAGGCACGTGTTTTTAATGTATAGACCAAGGGCAGGTGATCTTGAGGGACCCCACCCCACCTTAAAGGAACAGGAGTGCACCGGACACCCAGCATGTAGCACAATAGCAGCTAACGTGTCCAGTGCGCCCCCCCCCCCCCCCCCCAAACAATTCAACAGTACAAAAAATTTGGTTAACTTGGTTTGTTTACAAGCTGGCTGGCAAGTTGAGCTGGGAACTTTTTCTCTTTTTTTGACGTCGCCCGTCCATGTGTTCCTTGCTGTAAAGGAGAGTTATAGACTGGGGCAGTGGCCATTTTTTGTACTGTCAAAACTATCAATGGCCAACGTTCAAATGCGCAGACTTTGGCCAATGTCAGCTTTGGCAATGCATAATGGGATGCTTGCTGGAGGAATTTCCACTGAAGGAATGTTCATACCATTCAGCTCATCCCTAATTATACGGATAATGCCCAGCCAGCTCAGAGAAATGACCCCAACATAGTGGATACTCTGGTCCTTGGCATATAAACGTTTTTCCAGGGGAAAGTTGATTTAAGCATATTAGTGTATCTTTCAATATTTGAGATGGGTCAAATAACAAAGACTAGTCGTGGCTCCTCATTTTGTTACTTGAAGGATTGGGATAGGACATTATGTTTAGTATTCCTGGCTCCTGGTTGATAGGACAGTTTGAAATCAAACCTGAAGGATCCTAGCGCAACAACAAGCCTGACTAGGGTCAAAGCTCTGCTCATTCTGGAGGTATTGGGAAGTTTGGAGATCAGTGTAGATATCAGAAGGGAAAACTTCTCCCACAAGGTGACACACCTTTCTACTCCTTTCTCTATGCAGAAGTCTCTCTTAACAGGCAAAAACTGTTTGCTAAAAAAAAAACTGCTCCAGCTCCCACTGAAGAGGCAACCACCTACAAAAAGAATGTCCGCGAAGTATTATGGGATGTCAGGAAAGGGAAAGAAAGAAAATATTATTGTGGGCTATGGGCTGTAGGCTATGGGTTGGGGTGCCAATACAAATGAATGGAGTCACAAGATGGTTCATAGAGTAATTGTTGTACAGCTCCCATTTTCGTGCCTCACCGTGCCTCACCATTCACAGAGATATCTCACATTTGTATGCCAATAATCGGTTAAACCTTCAGCTTGAAGCAACCAGAGGATTGATATTATTATTTATTTAAATAAAGATTTTATTTTGCATACTGAGAATTATGTTCCTGTAATAGTTTTCCTCAGACATTTCTCTTAGAGGGTAAATCAGTGTCAGATATTGTATATAAAGTGCTGGAGATGATCCTTCCAGTGCGGAGGACACACACAGCTATCGGTGATTGTTCTCTGTCATGGACAGATTTCTGATGTTCATTGTCCTCTCTGAGATCGTGTCTGTCTTACAAGGAAATCATCTCATGCCATCTACATATGATGTTCACCATCCTGTCTGTGCTTTCTTTCCTCAACAGCCGTTGTTTGAATATGAGTATTACCAGCCAGGAGATGTGACCATTGGAGGACTCTTCTCTGTACACATTGCCACTTCAAGGCCAAGAATGAGAAAGGATGTCGATCGTTTCACGTATTTATGTGAACAGTCAGTATGTTTTGATCATTTTCATGTGTATATTTTCTTGTTTTAGAGAAATCACCAAACAGCGTCCAGCATCAGGGGTGAGGTGAAAGACTCATCAGCAGATTTATTTATTTGTATGATTGTTTATATACTATATTGCTCCAAGTATTGGTTGGCCGGCCTTTCCATGCACATGAACTTTAATGGAGCCCCAGTCTTAGTCCGTAGGGTTCAATATTGAGTTGGCCCGCCCTTTGCAGCTATTCCAGCTTTAACTCTTCTGGGAAGGCCGTCCACAAGGTTTAGGAGGGTGTCTATGGGAAGGTTGGACCATTCTTCCAGAAGCACATTTGTCAGGTCAGGCACTGATGTCGGGGAAGGAGGCCTGGCTCATAGTCTCCACTCTCATTCAACCCAAAAGGTGATCTATCAGGTTGAGGTCAAGTTCCTCCACCCCAGACTGGTTCCTCCATGTCTTTATTCACCTTGATTTGTGCACTGGTGAGCAGTCATGTTGGAACAGGAAGGGGCCATCCCCAAACTCTTCCCACAAAGTTGGGAGCATGAAATTGTACAAAATGTCTTGGTATGCTGATGCCTTAAGAGTTCCCTTCACTGGAACAAAGGGGCCAAGCCCAACCCCTGAAATAGAACCCCACACCATAATCCCCCCTCCACCAAACTTTACACTTGGCACAATGCAGTCAGGCAAGTACTGTTCTCCTGGCAACCACCAAGCACAGACACGTCCATAGGATTGTCAGACAGAGAAGCGTGGTTGGTCCCTCCAGATAACATGTCTCCACTGCTCTAGAGTCCAGTGGTGGCGTGCTTTACACCACGGCATCTGACGCTTTGCATTGCACTTGGGGATGGAAGGCTTGGATGCAGCTGCTCAGCCATGGAAACCCATTCCATGAAGCTCTCTACACACTGTTGTTGGAGTCATCTGAAGGCCACACCAAGTTTGGAGGTCTTTAGCTATTGACTCTGCAGACAGTTAGTGACTTCTGCGCACTGTGCGCTTCAGCATGCGCTGACCCCGCCCTGTCATGTGACGTGGCCCACCACTTGGTGGCTGAGATGCTGTTGTTCCCAGTTGCTTCCACTTTGTTATAATCCCACTAACAGTTGAGCGTGGAATATTTAGTAGCCAGGAAATGTCACGGATGGACTTATTGCACAGGTGGCCACCTATCACGGGACCACGCTTGGAGTCACTGAGCTCCTGAGAGCGACCCATTCTTTCACCAATGTTTGTAGAAGCAGTCTGCATGCCTAGGGGCTTGATTGTTTACACCTGTGTCCATGGAGGGGATTGAAACACCTGAATCACATGATTTGGAGGGGATTGGAACACCTGAATCACATGATTTGGAGGACAGGGCCAATAATTTTGGCAATATAGTGTATGTGTTTGTAGTGGGATTGTAGCGATGTAACCCCCCCCCCCCCAGTCGCCCCCTTTATCCTTGTCAGGAGCATGGGAAGTAGAGAGAGAGGCTCTGAATGGGCTCTCTGGCCGTTTAATCCCTCCCTCACTACCTCCCCATCGGCCAGAACAGGGCAAGGACTCCTGTAGCGGCTCCTACACGTCTGTGAGCATATATTGCAGCATAGATCTGTCCTCAGGTACACTCAGGCCACCTCCCTCAGACAAGAGAAGATTAGGATTCTGAGGTGTACAGTGTGGGGAAAATTTTGAATTCCCTTTAATAAAATTCTACTATACCTCCAGTAATAATTGTACCTGTCGTATAATAAAATCCTATTATTCCCACAGAATTCATTATAACCCCTCTATAATAAAACTCTATTACCCCCCAATTAGAATTGCATCCCCTCTATAATAAAATATTGTTGCCCCCCCAAAAAAAATTGTATCCCCTTTATAATAACATTCTATTATCTACCCAGTAATAATTGTATCCTCTCTAAAATAAAATAATTTTTATTTCCCAATAATAATTGTATCCCCCTATAATAAAATCTTACTATCCCCCTCAGGTAATATTATGGGTAATAAAATCTTATTATCCCCCAGTAATAATTGTATCCCCCCATAATAAAATCTTATTATCCCCCCAGTAATAATTGTATCCCCCCATAATAAAATCTTACTATCCCCCTCGGGTAATAATTGGGGTAATAAAATCTTATTATCCCCCAGTAATAATTGTATCCCCTCTATAATAAAATGTTATTATCCCCCCCAGTAATAATTGTATCCCCTCTATAATAAAATGTTATTATCCCCCCAGTAATAATTGTATCCTCCTATAATAAAATCATATTATCCCCCCAGTAATAGTTGTATCCCCCTATAATAAAATCTTATTATCCCCCCAGTAATAATTGTATCCCCTCTATAATAAAATGTTATTATCCCCCCAGTAATAATTGTATCCCCCCTATAATAAAATCTTATTATCCCCCCAGTAATAATTGTATCCCCTCTATAATAAAATCTTATTATCCCCCCAGTAATAATTGTATCCCCTCTATAATAAAATCTTATTATCCCCCCAGTAATAATTGTATCCCCTCTATAATAAAATCTTATTATCCCCCCAGTAATAATTGTATCCCCCTATAATAAAATCTTATTATCCCCCCAGTAATAATTGTATCCCCCTATAATAAAATGTTCTTATCCCCCCAGTAATAATTGTATCCCCTCTATAATAAAATGTTATTATCCCCCCAGTAATAATTGTATCCCCTCTATTATAAAATCTTATTATCCCCCCAGTAATAGTTGTATCCCCCTATAATAAAATGTTATTATCCCCCCAGTAATAATTGTATCCCCCTATAATAAAATCTTATTATCCCCCCAGTAATAGTTGTATCCCCCTATAATAAAATGTTATTATCCCCCCAGTAATAATTGCATCCCCTCTATAATAAAATGTTATTATCCCCCCAGTAATAATTGTATCCCCTCTATAATAAAATGTTATTATCCCCCCAGTAATAATTGTATCCCCTCTAAAATAAAATATTATTATCCCCCCCAGTAATAATTGTATCCCCCTATAATAAAATCTTATTATCCCCCCAGTAATAATTGTATCCCCTCTATAATAAAATCTTATTATCCCCCCAGTAATAATTGTATCCCCCTTATAATAAAATGTTATTATCCCCCCAGTAATAATTGTATCCCCCCTATAATAAAATGTTATTATCCCCCCAGTAATAATTGTATCCCCTCTATAATAAAATCTTATTATCCCCCCAGTAATAATTGTATCCCCTCGATAATAAAATGTTATTATCCCCCCCAGTAATAATTGTATCCCCCTATAATAAAATGTTATTATCCCCCCAGTAATAATTGTATCCCCCTATAATAAAATGTTATTATCCCCCCAGTAATAATTGTATCCCCCTATAATAAAATCTTATTATCCCCCCAGTAATAATTGTATCCCCTCTATAATAAAATGTTATTATCCCCCAGTAATAATTGTATCCCCTCTATAATAAAATGTTATTATCCCCCCAGTAATAATTGTATCCCCTCTATAATAAAATGTTATTATCCCCCCAGTAATAATTGTATCCCCTCTATAATAAAATGTTATTATCCCCCCAGTAATAATTGTATCCCCCTATAATAAAATGTTCTTATCCCCCCAGTAATAATTGTATCCCCTCTATTATAAAATCTTATTATCCCCCCAGTAATAATTGTATCCCTCTATAATAAAATGTTATTATCCCCCCAGTAATAATTGTATCCTCCTATAATAAAATCTTATTATCCCCCCAGTAATAATTGTATCCCCCTAAAATAAAATGTTCTTATCCCCCCAGTAATAATTGTATCCCCTCTATTATAAAATCTTATTATCCCCCCAGTAATAATTGTATCCCCTCTATAATAAAAGGTTATTATCCCCCCAGTAATAATTGTATCCTCCTATAATAAAATGTTCTTATCCCCCCAGTAATAATTGTATCCCCCTATAATAAAATGTTATTATCCCCCCAGTAATAGTTGTATCCCCTCTATAATAAAATATTATTATCCCCCCAGTAATAATTGTATCCCCTCTATAATAAAAGGTTATTATCCCCCCAGTAATAATTGTATCCTCCTATAATAAAATGTTATTATCCCCCCAGTAATAATTGTATCCCTCTATAATAAAATCTTATTATCCCCCCAGTAATAATTGTATCCCTCTATAATAAAATCTTATTATCCCCCCAGTAATAATTGTATCCCCTCTATAATAAAATCTTATTATCCCCCCAGTAATAATTGTATCCCTCTATAATAAAATCTTATTATCCCCCCAGTAATAATTGTATCCTTCTATAATAAAATCTTATTATCTCCCCAGTAATAATTGTATCCTGCTATAATAAAATCTTATTATCCCCCCAGTAATAATTGTATCCCCTCTATAATAAAATCTTATTATCCCCCCAGTAATAATTGTATCCCTCTATAATAAAATGTTATTATCCCCCCAGTAATAATTGTATCCTCCTATAATAAAATCTTATTATCCCCCCAGTAATAATTGTATCCCTCTATAATAAAATGTTATTATCCCCCCAGTAATAATTGTATCCCTCTATAATAAAATGTTCTTATCCCCCCAGTAATAATTGTATCCTCCTATAATAACATCCTATTATCCCCCCAGTAATAATTGTATCCCCTCTATAATAAAATGTTATTATCCCCCCAGTAATAATTGTATCCTCCTATAATAACATCCTATTATCCCCCCAGTAATAATTGTATCCCCTCTATAATAAAATGTTATTATCCCCCCAGTAATAATTGTATCCCCTCTATAATAAAATGTTATTATCCCCCCAGTAATAATTGTATCCTCCTATAATAACATCCTATTATCCCCCCAGTAATAATTGTATCCCCTCTATAATAAAATGTTATTATCCCCCCAGTAATAATTGTATCCCCTCTATTATAAAATGTTATTATCCCCCCAGTAATAGTTGTATCCCCTCTATTATAAATCTTATTATCCCCCCAGTAATAATTGTATCCCCCTATAATAAAATCTTATTATCCCCCCAGTAATAATTGTATCCCCCTATAATAAAATCTTATTATCCCCCAGTAATAGTTTTATCCCCCTATAATAAAATCTTATTATCCCCCCAGTAATAATTGTATCCCCTCTATAATAAAATGTTATTTTCCCCCCAGTAATAATTGTATCCCTCTATAATAAAAGGTTATTATCCCCCCAGTAATAATTGTATCCTCCTATAATAAAATGTTCTTATCCCCCCAGTAATAATTGTATCCTCCTATAATAAAATGTTATTATCCCCCCAGTAATAGTTGTATCCCCTCTATAATAAAATGTTATTATCCCCCCAGTAATAATTGTATCCCCTCTATAATAAAATCTTATTATCCCCCCAGTAATAATTGTATCCCCTCTATAATAAAATGTTATTATCCCCCAGTAATAGTTGTATCCCCCTATAATAAAATGTTATTATCCCCCCAGTAATAATTGTATCCCCCCTATAATAAAATCTTATTATCCCCCCAGTAATAATTGTATCCCCTCTATAATAAAATGTTATTATCCCCCCAGTAATAATTGTATCCCCTCTATAATAAAATCTTATTATCCCCCCAGTAATAATTGTATCCCCTCTATAATAAAATGTTATTATCCCCCCAGTAATAGTTGTATCCCCCCTATAATAAAATGTTATTATCCCCCCAGTAATAATTGTATCCCCTCTATAATAAAATCTTATTATCCCCCCAGTAATAATTGTATCCCCTCTATAATAAAATGTTATTATCCCCCCAGTAATAATTGTATCCCCTCTATAATAAAATGTTATTATCCCCCCAGTAATAATTGTATCCCCCCTATAATAAAATGTTATTATCCCCCCAGTAATAGTTGTATCCCCTCTATAATAAAATGATATTATCCCCCCAGTAATAATTGTATCCCCTCTATAATAAAATGTTATTATCCCCCCAGTAATAATTGTATCCCCCCTATAATAACATCTTATTATCCCCCCAGTAATAATTGTATCCCTCTATAATAAAATGTTATTATCCCCCCAGTAATAATTGTATCCCCCTATAATAAAATGTTATTATCCCCCCAGTAATAATTGTATCCCCTCTATAATAAAATGTTATTATCCCCCCAGTAATAATTGTATCCCCTCTATAATAAAATGTTATTATCCCCCCAGTAATAATTGTATCCCCTCTATTATAAAATCTTATTATCCCCCCAGTAATAATTGTATCCCTCTATAATAAAATGTTATTATCCCCCCAGTAATAATTGTATCCTCCTATAATAAAATCTTATTATCCCCCCAGTAATAATTGTATCCCCCTAAAATAAAATGTTCTTATCCCCCCAGTAATAATTGTATCCCCTCTATTATAAAATCTTATTATCCCCCCAGTAATAATTGTATCCCCTCTATAATAAAAGGTTATTATCCCCCCAGTAATAATTGTATCCTCCTATAATAAAATGTTCTTATCCCCCCAGTAATAATTGTATCCCCCTATAATAAAATGTTATTATCCCCCCAGTAATAGTTGTATCCCCTCTATAATAAAATATTATTATCCCCCCAGTAATAATTGTATCCCCTCTATAATAAAAGGTTATTATCCCCCCAGTAATAATTGTATCCTCCTATAATAAAATGTTATTATCCCCCCAGTAATAATTGTATCCCTCTATAATAAAATCTTATTATCCCCCCAGTAATAATTGTATCCCTCTATAATAAAATCTTATTATCCCCCCAGTAATAATTGTATCCCCTCTATAATAAAATCTTATTATCCCCCCAGTAATAATTGTATCCCTCTATAATAAAATCTTATTATCCCCCCAGTAATAATTGTATCCTTCTATAATAAAATCTTATTATCTCCCCAGTAATAATTGTATCCTGCTATAATAAAATCTTATTATCCCCCCAGTAATAATTGTATCCCCTCTATAATAAAATCTTATTATCCCCCCAGTAATAATTGTATCCCTCTATAATAAAATGTTATTATCCCCCCAGTAATAATTGTATCCTCCTATAATAAAATCTTATTATCCCCCCAGTAATAATTGTATCCCTCTATAATAAAATGTTATTATCCCCCCAGTAATAATTGTATCCCTCTATAATAAAATGTTCTTATCCCCCCAGTAATAATTGTATCCTCCTATAATAACATCCTATTATCCCCCCAGTAATAATTGTATCCCCTCTATAATAAAATGTTATTATCCCCCCAGTAATAATTGTATCCTCCTATAATAACATCCTATTATCCCCCCAGTAATAATTGTATCCCCTCTATAATAAAATGTTATTATCCCCCCAGTAATAATTGTATCCCCTCTATAATAAAATGTTATTATCCCCCCAGTAATAATTGTATCCTCCTATAATAACATCCTATTATCCCCCCAGTAATAATTGTATCCCCTCTATAATAAAATGTTATTATCCCCCCAGTAATAATTGTATCCCCTCTATTATAAAATGTTATTATCCCCCCAGTAATAGTTGTATCCCCTCTATTATAAATCTTATTATCCCCCCAGTAATAATTGTATCCCCCTATAATAAAATCTTATTATCCCCCCAGTAATAATTGTATCCCCCTATAATAAAATCTTATTATCCCCCAGTAATAGTTTTATCCCCCTATAATAAAATCTTATTATCCCCCCAGTAATAATTGTATCCCCTCTATAATAAAATGTTATTTTCCCCCCAGTAATAATTGTATCCCTCTATAATAAAAGGTTATTATCCCCCCAGTAATAATTGTATCCTCCTATAATAAAATGTTCTTATCCCCCCAGTAATAATTGTATCCTCCTATAATAAAATGTTATTATCCCCCCAGTAATAGTTGTATCCCCTCTATAATAAAATGTTATTATCCCCCCAGTAATAATTGTATCCCCTCTATAATAAAATCTTATTATCCCCCCAGTAATAATTGTATCCCCTCTATAATAAAATGTTATTATCCCCCAGTAATAGTTGTATCCCCCTATAATAAAATGTTATTATCCCCCCAGTAATAATTGTATCCCCCCTATAATAAAATCTTATTATCCCCCCAGTAATAATTGTATCCCCTCTATAATAAAATGTTATTATCCCCCCAGTAATAATTGTATCCCCTCTATAATAAAATCTTATTATCCCCCCAGTAATAATTGTATCCCCTCTATAATAAAATGTTATTATCCCCCCAGTAATAGTTGTATCCCCCCTATAATAAAATGTTATTATCCCCCCAGTAATAATTGTATCCCCTCTATAATAAAATCTTATTATCCCCCCAGTAATAATTGTATCCCCTCTATAATAAAATGTTATTATCCCCCCAGTAATAATTGTATCCCCTCTATAATAAAATGTTATTATCCCCCCAGTAATAATTGTATCCCCCCTATAATAAAATGTTATTATCCCCCCAGTAATAGTTGTATCCCCTCTATAATAAAATGATATTATCCCCCCAGTAATAATTGTATCCCCTCTATAATAAAATGTTATTATCCCCCCAGTAATAATTGTATCCCCCCTATAATAACATCTTATTATCCCCCCAGTAATAATTGTATCCCTCTATAATAAAATGTTATTATCCCCCCAGTAATAATTGTATCCTCCTATAATAAAATGTTATTATCCCCCCAGTAATAATTGTATCCCCCTATAATAAAATGTTATTATCCCCCCAGTAATAATTGTATCCCCTCTATAATAAAATGTTATTATCCCCCCAGTAATAATTGTATCCCCTCTATAATAAAATGTTATTATCCCCCCAGTAATAATTGTATCCCCTCTATAATAAAATGTTATTATCCCCCCAGTAATAATTGTATCCCCCTATAATAAAATCTTATTATCCCCCCAGTAATAATTGTATCCCCTCTATAATAAAATGATATTATCCCCCCAGTAATAATTGTATCCCCTCTATTATAAAATGTTATCCCCCCAGTAATAATTGTATCCCCTCTATAATAAAATGTTATTATCCCCCCAGTAATAATTGTATCCCCCCTATAATAACATCTTATTATCCCCCCAGTAATAATTGTATCCCTCTATAATAAAATGTTATTATCCCCCCAGTAATAATTGTATCCCCCTATAATAAAATGTTATTATCCCCCCAGTAATAATTGTATCCCCTCTATAATAAAATCTTATTATCCCCCCAGTAATAATTGTATCCCCTCTATAATAAAATGTTATTATCCCCCCAGTAATAATTGTATCCCCTCTATAATAAAATGTTATTATCCCCCCAGTAATAATTGTATCCCCCTATAATAAAATGTTATTATCCCCCCAGTAATAATTGTATTCCCCTATAATAAAATGTTATTATCCCCCCAGTAATAATTGTATCCCCTCTATAATAAAATGTTATTATCCCCCCAGTAATAATTGTATCCTCCTATAATAAAATGTTATTATCCCCCCAGTAATAATTGTATCCTCCTATAATAAAATGTTATTATCCCCCCAGTAATAATTGTATCCTCCTATAATAAAATGTTATTATCCCCCCAGTAATAATTGTATCCTCCTATAATAAAATGTTATTATCCCCCCAGTAATAATTGTATCCCCCCTATAATAAAATGTTATTATCCCCCCAGTAATAATTGTATCCCCTCTATTATAAAATGTTATTATCCCCCCAGTAATAATTGTATCCCCTCTATAATAACATCTTATTATCCCCCCAGTAATAATTGTATCCCCTCTATAATAAAATCTTATTATCCCCCCAGTAATAATTGTATCCCCCTATAATAAAATGTTATTATCCCCCCAGTAATAATTGTATCCCCTCTATAATAAAATGTTATTAACCCCCCAGTAATAATTGTATCCCCTCTATAATAAAATGTTATTATCCCCCCAGTAATAATTGTATCCTCCTATAATAAAATGTTATTAACCCCCCAGTAATAATTGTATCCCCCTATAATAAATTGTTCTTATCCCCCCAGTAATAATTGTATCCCCTCTATAATAAAATGTTATTATCCCCCCAGTAATAATTGTATCCCCTCTATAATAAAATGTTATTATCCCCCCAATAATAATTGTACCCCCTCTATAATAAAATCTTATTATCCCCCCAGTAATAATTGTATCCCCTCTATAATAAAATCTTATTATCCCCCCCAGTAATAATTGTATCCTCTCTATTATAAAATGTTATTACCCCCCCCAGTAATAATTGTATCCCCTCTATAATAAAATGTTATTATCCCCCCAGTAATAATTGTATCCTCCTATAATAAAATGTTATTATCCCCCCAGTAATAATTGTATCCTGCTATAATAAAATGTTATTAACCCCCCAGTAATAATTTTATCCTGCTATAATAAAATGGTATTATCCCCCCAGTAATAATTGTATCCCCTCTATTATAAAATGTTATTATCCCCCCAGTAATAATTGTATCCCCTCTATAATAAAATGTTATTATCCCCCCAGTAATAATTGTATCCCCTCTATAATAAAATGTTATTATCCCCCCAGTAATAATTGTATCCCCTCTATAATAAAATGTTATTATCCCCCCAATAATAATTGTACCCCCTCTATAATAAAATCTTATTATCCCCCCAGTAAGAATTGTATCCCCTCTATAATAAAATGTTATTATCCCCCCAGTAATAATTGTATCCTCCTATAATAAAATGTTATTAACCCCACAGTAATAATTTTATCCTGCTATAATAAAATGTTATTATCCCCCCAGTAATAATTGTATCCCCTCTATAATAAAATGTTATTATCCCCCCAGTAATAATTGTATCCCCTCTATAATAAAATGTTATTATCCCCCCAATAATAATTGTATCCCCTCTATAATAAAATCTTATTATCCCCCCAGTAATAATTGTATCCCCTCTATAATAAAATGTTATTATCCCCCCAGTAATAATTGTATCCCCCTATAATAAAATCTTATTATCCCCCCAGTAATAATTGTATCCCCCTATAATAAAATCTTATTATCCCCCCAGTAATAATTGTATCCCTCTATAATAAAATGTTATTATCCCCCCAGTAATAATTGTATCCCCCTATAATAAAATGTTATTATCCCCCCAGTAATAATTGTATCCCCTCTATAATAAAATGTTATTATCCCCCCAGTAATAATTGTATCCCCTCTATAATAAAATGTTATTATCCCCCCAGTAATAATTGTATCCCCTCTATAATAAAATGTTATTATCCCCCCAGTAATAAATGTATCCCCTCTATAATAAAATGTTATTATCCCCCCAGTAATAATTGTATCCCCTCTATAATAAAATGTTATTATCCCCCCAGTAATAATTGTATCCCCTCTATAATAAAATCTTATTATCCCCCCAGTAATAATTGTATCCTCCTATAATAAAATGTTATTATCCCCCCAGTAATAATTGTATCCTCCTATAATAAAATCTTATTATCCCCCCAGTAATAATTGTATCCCCTCTATTATAAAATGTTATTATCCCCCCAGTAATAATTGTATCCCCCCTATAATAACATCTTATTATCCCCCCAGTAATAATTGTATCCCCTCTATAATAAAATGATATTATCCCCCCAGTAATAATTGTATCCCCTCTATTATAAAATGTTATTATCCCCCCAGTAATAATTGTATCCCCCCTATAATAACATCTTATTATCCCCCCAGTAATAATTGTATCCCTCTATAATAAAATGTTATTATCCCCCCAGTAATAATTGTATCCCCTCTATAAAAAAATCTTATTATCCCCCCAGTAATAGTTGTATCCCCTCTATTATAAAATGTTATTACCCCCCCAGTAATAATTGTATCCCCTCTATAATAAAATGTTATTAAACCCCCAGTAATAATTGTATCCTGCTATAATAAAATGTTATTATCCCCCCAGTAATAATTGTATCCCCTCTATTATAAAATGTTATTATCCCCCCAGTAATAATTGTATCCTCTCTATAATAAAATGTTAATATCCCCCCAGTAATAATTGTATCCCCTCTATAATAAAATGTTATTATCCCCCCAGTAATAATTGTATCCTCTCTATAATAAAATCTTATTATCCCCCCAGTAATAATTGTATCCCCTCTATAATAAAATGTTATTATCCCCCCAGTAATAATTGTATCCCCCCTATAATAAAATGTTATTATCCCCCCAGTAATAATTGTATCCCCTCTATAATAAAATGTTATTATCCCCCCAGTAATAATTGTATCCCCTCTATAATAAAATGTTATTATCCCCCCAGTAATAATTGTATCCTCCTATAATAAAATGTTATTATCCCCCCAGTAATAATTGTATCCCCCTATAATAAAATCTTATTATCCCCCCAGTAATAATTGTATCCCCTCTATTATAAAATCTTATTATCCCCCCAGTAATAATTGTATCCCCTCTATTATAAAATGTTATTATCCCCCCCAGTAATAATTGTATCCCCTCTATAATAAAATGTTATTATCCCCCCAGTAATAATTGTATCCCCTCTATAATAAAATGTTATTATCCCCCCAGTAATAATTGTATCCCCTCTATAATAAAATGTTATTATCCCCCCAGTAATAATTGTATCCCCTCTATAATAAAATGTTATTATCCCCCCAGTAATAATTGTATCCCCCCTATAATAAAATGTTATTATCCCCCCAGTAATAATTGTATCCCCTCTATAATAAAATGTTATTATCCCCCCAGTAATAATTGTATCCCCTCTATAATAAAATGTTATTATCCCCCCAGTAATAATTGTATCCCCTCTATAATAAAATCTTATTATCCCCCCAGTAATAATTGTATCCTCCTATAATAAAATGTTATTATCCCCCCAGTAATAATTGTATCCCCCTATAATAAAATCTTATTATCCCCCCAGTAATAATTGTATCCCCTCTATTATAAAATGTTATTATCCCCCCAGTAATAATTGTATCCCCCCTATAATAACATCTTATTATCCCCCCAGTAATAATTGTATCCCCTCTATAATAAAATGATATTATCCCCCCAGTAATAATTGTATCCCCTCTATAATAACATCTTATTATCCCCCCAGTAATAATTGTATCCCCTCTATTATAAAATGTTATTATCCCCCCAGTAATAATTGTATCCCCCCTATAATAACATCTTATTATCCCCCCAGTAATAATTGTATCCCTCTATAATAAAATGTTATTATCCCCCCAGTAATAATTGTATCCCCTCTATAAAAAAATCTTATTATCCCCCCAGTAATAGTTGTATCCCCTCTATTATAAAATGTTATTACCCCCCCAGTAATAATTGTATCCCCTCTATAATAAAATGTTATTAAACCCCCAGTAATAATTGTATCCTGCTATAATAAAATGTTATTATCCCCCCAGTAATAATTGTATCCCCTCTATTATAAAATGTTAATATCCCCCCAGTAATAATTGTATCCCCTCTATAATAAAATGTTATTATCCCCCCAGTAATAATTGTATCCTCTCTATAATAAAATCTTATTATCCCCCCAGTAATAATTGTATCCCCTCTATAATAAAATGTTATTATCCCCCCAGTAATAATTGTATCCCCCCTATAATAAAATGTTATTATCCCCCCAGTAATAATTGTATCCCCTCTATAATAAAATGTTATTATCCCCCCAGTAATAATTGTATCCCCTCTATAATAAAATGTTATTATCCCCCCAGTAATAATTGTATCCCCCTATAATAAAATCTTATTATCCCCCCAGTAATAATTGTATCCCCTCTATTATAAAATCTTATTATCCCCCCAGTAATAATTGTATCCCCTCTATTATAAAATGTTATTATCCCCCCCAGTAATAATTGTATCCCCTCTATAATAAAATGTTATTATCCCCCCAGTAATAATTGTATCCCCTCTATAATAAAATGTTATTATCCCCCCAGTAATAATTGTATCCCCTCTATAATAAAATGTTATTATCCCCCCAGTAATAATTGTATCCCCCTATAATAAAATCTTATTATCCCCCCAGTAATAATTGTATCCCCTCTATTATAAAATCTTATTATCCCCCCAGTAATAATTGTATCCCCTCTATTATAAAATGTTATTATCCCCCCCAGTAATAATTGTATCCCCTCTATAATAAAATGTTATTATCCCCCCAGTAATAATTGTATCCCCTCTATAATAAAATGTTATTATCCCCCCAGTAATAATTGTATCCCTCTATTATAAAATGTTATTATCCCCCCAGTAATAATTGTATCCCCCTATAATAAAATCTTATTATCCCCCCAGTAATAATTGTATCCTTTCTATTATAAAATGTTATTACCCCCCCAGTAATAATTGTATCCCCTCTATAATAAAATGTTATTATCCCCCCAGTAATAATTGTATCCTCCTATAATAAAATGTTATTATCCCCCCAGTAATAATTGTATCCCCCTATAATAAAATGTTATTATCCCCCAATAATAATTGTACCCCCTCTATAATAAAATCTTATTATCCCCCCAGTAATAATTGTATCCCCTCTATAATAAAATGTTATTATCCCCCCAGTAATAATTGTATCCTCCTATAATAAAATGTTATTATCCCCCCAGTAATAATTGTATCCCCCTATAATAAAATCTTATTATCCCCCCAGTAATAATTGTATCCCCTCTATAATAAAATGATATTATCCCCCCAGTAATAATTGTATCCCCTCTATAATAAAATGTTATTATCCCCCCAGTAATAATTGTATCCCCCCTATAATAACATCTTATTATCCCCTCAGTAATAATTGTATCCCTCTATAATAAAATGTTATTATCCCCCCAGTAATAATTGTATCCCCCTATAATAAAATGTTATTATCCCCCCAGTAATAATTGTATCCCCTCTATAATAAAATCTTATTATCCCCCCAGTAATAATTGTATCCTCCTATAATAAAATGTTATTATCCCCCCAGTAATAATTGTATCCCCCTATAATAAAATGTTATTATCCCCCCAGTAATAATTGTATCCTCCTATAATAAAATGTTATTATCCCCCCAGTAATAGTTGTATCCCCCTATAATAAAATGTTATTATCCCCCCAGTAATAATTGTATCCCCTCTATAATAAAATGTTATTATCCCCCCAGTAATAATTGTATCCCCTCTATAATAAAATGTTATTATCCCCCCAGTAATAATTGTATCCCCTCTATTATAAAATGTTATTATCCCCCCAGTAATAATTGTATCCCCTCTATAATAAAATGTTATTATCCCCCCAGTAATAATTGTATCCCCCCTATAATAACATCTTATTATCCCCCCAGTAATAATTGTATCCCCCTATAATAAAATGTTATTATCCCCCCAGTAATAATTGTATCCCCTCTATAATAAAATCTTATTATCCCCCCAGTAATAATTGTATCCCTCTATAATAAAATGTTATTAACCCCCCAGTAATAATTGTATCCTCCTAAAATAAAATGTTATTAACCCCCCAGTAATAATTGTATCCTGCTATAATAAAATGTTATTATCCCCCCAGTAATAATTGTATCCCCTCTATAATAAAATGTTATTAACCCCCCAGCAATAATTGTATCCTCCTATAATAAAATGTTATTAACCCCCCAGTAATAATTGTATCCTGCTATAATAAAATGTTATTATCCCTCCAGTAATAATTGTATCCCCCTATAATAAAATGTTCTTATCCCCCCAGTAATAATTGTATCCCCTCTATAATAAAATGTTATTATCCCCCCAGTAATAATTGTATCCCCTCTATAATAAAATGTTATTATCCCCCCAGTAATAATTGTATCCTCCTATAATAAAATGTTATTAACCCCCCAGTAATAATTTTATCCTGCTATAATAAAATGGTATTATCCCCCCAGTAATAATTGTATCCCCTCTATTATAAAATGTTATTATCCCCCCAGTAATAATTGTATCCCCTCTATAATAAAATGTTATTATCCCCCCAGTAATAATTGTATCCCCTCTATAATAAAATCTTATTATCCCCCCAGTAATAATTGTATCCCCTCTATAATAAAATCTTATTATCCCCCCCAGTAATAATTGTATCCTCTCTATTATAAAATGTTATTACCCCCCCCAGTAATAATTGTATCCCCTCTATAATAAAATGTTATTATCCCCCCAGTAATAATTGTATCCTCCTATAATAAAATGTTATTAACCCCCCAGTAATAATTTTATCCTGCTATAATAAAATGTTATTATCCCCCAGTAATAATTGTATCCCCCCTATAATAACATCTTATTATCCCCCCAGTAATAATTGTATCCCTCTATAATAAAATGTTATTATCCCCCCAGTAATAATTGTATCCCCCTATAATAAAATCTTATTACCCCCCCCAGTAATAATTGTATCCCCTCTATTATAAAATGTTATTATCCCCCCAGTAATAATTTTATCCCTCTATAATAAAATGTTATTATCCCCCCAGTAATAATTGTATCCCCTCTATAATAAAATGTTATTATCCCCCCAGTAATAATTGTATCCCCTCTATAATAAAATGTTATTATCCCCCCAATAATAATTGTACCCCCTCTATAATAAAATCTTATTATCCCCCCAGTAAGAATTGTATCCCCTCTATAATAAAATGTTATTATCCCCCCAGTAATAATTGTATCCTCCTATAATAAAATGTTATTAACCCCCCAGTAATAATTGTATCCTCTCTATTATAAAATGTTATTACCCCCCCCCAGTAATAATTTTATCCCCTCTATAATAAAATGTTATTATCCCCCCAGTAATAATTGTATCCTCCTATAATAAAATGTTATTAACCCCCCAGTAATAATTTTATCCTGCTATAATAAAATGTTATTATCCCCCCCAGTAATAATTGTATCCCCTCTATTATAAAATGTTATTATCCCCCCAGTAATAATTGTATCCCCTCTATAATAAAATCTTATTATCCCCCCAGTAATAATTGTATCCCCTCTATAATAAAATGTTATTATCCCCCCAATAATAATTGTATCCCCTCTATAATAAAATCTTATTATCCCCCCAGTAATAATTGTATCCCCTCTATAATAAAATGTTATTATCCCCCCAGTAATAATTGTATCCCCCTATAATAAAATGTTATTATCCCCCCAGTAATAATTGTATCCCCTCTATAATAAAATGTTATTATCCCCCCAAATAATAATTGTATCCCCCTATAATAAAATGTTATTATCCCCCCAAATAATAATTGTATCCCCCTATAATAAAATCTTATTATCCCCCCAGTAATAATTGTATCCCTCTATAATAAAATCTTATTATCCCCCCAGTAATAATTGTATCCCTCTATAATAAAATGTTATTATCCCCCCAGTAATAATTGTATCCCCTCTATAATAAAATGTTATTACCCCCCCAGTAATAATTGTATCCCCCTATAATAAAATGTTATTATCCCCCCAGTAATAATTGTATCCCCCTATAATAAAATGTTATTATCCCCCCAGTAATAATTGTATCCCCTCTATAATAAAATGTTATTATCCCCCCAGTAATAATTGTATCCCCCCTATAATAAAATGTTATTATCCCCCCCAGTAATAATTGTATCCCCTCTATAATAAAATGTTATTATCCCCCCAGTAATAATTGTATCCCCTCTATAATAAAATGTTATTATCCCCCCAGTAATAATTGTATCCCCTCTATAATAAAATCTTATTATCCCCCCAGTAATAATTGTATCCTCCTATAATAAAATGTTATTATCCCCCCAGTAATAATTGTATCCCCCTATAATAAAATCTTATTATCCCCCCAGTAATAGTTGTATCCCCTCTATTATAAAATGTTATTATCCCCCCAGTAATAATTGTATCCCCTCTATAATAAAATGTTATTATCCCCCCAGTAATAATTGTATCCCCTCTATAATAAAATGATATTATCCCCCCAGTAATAATTGTATCCCCTCTATTATAAAATGATATTATCCCCCCAGTAATAATTGTATCCCCCCTATAATAACATCTTATTATCCCCCCAGTAATAATTGTATCCTCTCTATTATAAAATGTTATTACCCCCCCAGTAATAATTGTATCCCCTCTATAATAAAATGTTATTAACCCCCCCAGTAATAATTGTATCCTCCTATAATAAAATGTTATTAACCCCCCAGTAATAATTGTATCCTGCTATAATAAAATGGTATTATCCCCCCAGTAATAATTGTATCCCCTCTATAATAAAATGTTATTATCCCCCCAGTAATAATTGTATCCCCTCTATAATAAAATGTTATTAACCCCCCAGTAATAATTGTATCCTGCTATAATAAAATGGTATTATCCCCCCAGTAATAATTGTATCCCCTCTATAATAAAATGTTATTAACCCCCCCAGTAATAATTGTATCCTCCTATAATAAAATGTTATTAACCCCCCAGTAATAATTGTATCCTGCTATAATAAAATGGTATTATCCCCCCAGTAATAATTGTATCCCCTCTATAATAAAATGGTATTATCCCCCCAGTAATAATTGTATCCCCCTATAATAAAATGTTCTTATCCCCCCAGTAATAATTGTATCCTCCTATAATAAAATGTTATTATCCCCCCAGTAATAATTGTATCCCCCTATAATAAAATGTTATTATCCCCCCAGTAATAATTGTATCCCCTCTATAATAAAATGTTATTATCCCCCCAGTAATAATTGTATCCTCCTATAATAAAATGTTATTATCCCCCCAGTAATAGTTGTATCCCCCTATAATAAAATGTTATTATCCCCCCAGTAATAATTGTATCCCCTCTATAATAAAATGTTATTATCCCCCCAGTAATAATTGTATCCCCTCTATAATAAAATGTTATTATCCCCCCAGTAATAATTGTATCCCCTCTATTATAAAATGTTATTATCCCCCCAGTAATAATTGTATCCCCTCTATAATAAAATGTTATTATCCCCCCAGTAATAATTGTATCCCCCCTATAATAACATCTTATTATCCCCCCAGTAATAATTGTATCCCCCTATAATAAAATGTTATTATCCCCCCAGTAATAATTGTATCCCCTCTATAATAAAATCTTATTATCCCCCCAGTAATAATTGTATCCCTCTATAATAAAATGTTATTAACCCCCCAGTAATAATTGTATCCTCCTATAATAAAATGTTATTAACCCCCCAGTAATAATTGTATCCTGCTATAATAAAATGTTATTATCCCCCCAGTAATAATTGTATCCCCTCTATAATAAAATGTTATTAACCCCCCAGCAATAATTGTATCCTCCTATAATAAAATGTTATTAACCCCCCAGTAATAATTGTATCCTGCTATAATAAAATGTTATTATCCCTCCAGTAATAATTGTATCCCCTCTATAATAAAATGTTATTAACCCCCCAGCAATAATTGTATCCTCCTATAATAAAATGTTATTAACCCCCCAGTAATAATTGTATCCTGCTATAATAAAATGTTCTTATCCCCCCAGTAATAATTGTATCCCCTCTATAATAAAATGTTATTATCCCCCCAGTAATAATTGTATCCCCTCTATAATAAAATGTTATTATCCCCCCAGTAATAATTGTATCCTCCTATAATAAAATGTTATTAACCCCCCAGTAATAATTTTATCCTGCTATAATAAAATGGTATTATCCCCCCAGTAATAATTGTATCCCCTCTATTATAAAATGTTATTATCCCCCCAGTAATAATTGTATCCCCTCTATAATAAAATGTTATTATCCCCCCAGTAATAATTGTATCCCCTCTATAATAAAATCTTATTATCCCCCCAGTAATAATTGTATCCCCTCTATAATAAAATCTTATTATCCCCCCCAGTAATAATTGTATCCTCTCTATTATAAAATGTTATTACCCCCCCCAGTAATAATTGTATCCCCTCTATAATAAAATGTTATTATCCCCCCAGTAATAATTGTATCCTCCTATAATAAAATGTTATTAACCCCCCAGTAATAATTTTATCCTGCTATAATAAAATGTTATTATCCCCCAGTAATAATTGTATCCCCCCTATAATAACATCTTATTATCCCCCCAGTAATAATTGTATCCCTCTATAATAAAATGTTATTATCCCCCCAGTAATAATTGTATCCCCCTATAATAAAATCTTATTACCCCCCCCAGTAATAATTGTATCCCCTCTATTATAAAATGTTATTATCCCCCCAGTAATAATTTTATCCCTCTATAATAAAATGTTATTATCCCCCCAGTAATAATTGTATCCCCTCTATAATAAAATGTTATTATCCCCCCAGTAATAATTGTATCCCCTCTATAATAAAATGTTATTATCCCCCCAATAATAATTGTACCCCCTCTATAATAAAATCTTATTATCCCCCCAGTAAGAATTGTATCCCCTCTATAATAAAATGTTATTATCCCCCCAGTAATAATTGTATCCTCCTATAATAAAATGTTATTAACCCCCCAGTAATAATTGTATCCTCTCTATTATAAAATGTTATTACCCCCCCCCAGTAATAATTTTATCCCCTCTATAATAAAATGTTATTATCCCCCCAGTAATAATTGTATCCTCCTATAATAAAATGTTATTAACCCCCCAGTAATAATTTTATCCTGCTATAATAAAATGTTATTATCCCCCCCAGTAATAATTGTATCCCCTCTATTATAAAATGTTATTATCCCCCCAGTAATAATTGTATCCCCTCTATAATAAAATCTTATTATCCCCCCAGTAATAATTGTATCCCCTCTATAATAAAATGTTATTATCCCCCCAATAATAATTGTATCCCCTCTATAATAAAATCTTATTATCCCCCCAGTAATAATTGTATCCCCTCTATAATAAAATGTTATTATCCCCCCAGTAATAATTGTATCCCCCTATAATAAAATGTTATTATCCCCCCAGTAATAATTGTATCCCCTCTATAATAAAATGTTATTATCCCCCCAAATAATAATTGTATCCCCCTATAATAAAATGTTATTATCCCCCCAAATAATAATTGTATCCCCTCTATAATAAAATCTTATTATCCCCCCAGTAATAATTGTATCCCTCTATAATAAAATGTTATTATCCCCCCAAATAATAATTGTATCCCCCTATAATAAAATGTTATTATCCCCCCAAATAATAATTGTATCCTCCTATAATAAAATCTTATTATCCCCCCAGTAATAATTGTATCCCTCTATAATAAAATCTTATTATCCCCCCAGTAATAATTGTATCCCTCTATAATAAAATGTTATTATCCCCCCAGTAATAATTGTATCCCCTCTATAATAAAATGTTATTACCCCCCCAGTAATAATTGTATCCCCCTATAATAAAATGTTATTATCCCCCCAGTAATAATTGTATCCCCCTATAATAAAATGTTATTATCCCCCCAGTAATAATTGTATCCCCTCTATAATAAAATGTTATTATCCCCCCAGTAATAATTGTATCCCCCCTATAATAAAATGTTATTATCCCCCCAGTAATAATTGTATCCCCTCTATAATAAAATGTTATTATCCCCCCAGTAATAAATGTATCCCCTCTATAATAAAATGTTATTATCCCCCCAGTAATAATTGTATCCCCTCTATAATAAAATGTTATTATCCCCCCAGTAATAATTGTATCCCCTCTATAATAAAATCTTATTATCCCCCCAGTAATAATTGTATCCTCCTATAATAAAATGTTATTATCCCCCCAGTAATAATTGTATCCCCCTATAATAAAATCTTATTATCCCCCCAGTAATAGTTGTATCCCCTCTATTATAAAATGTTATTATCCCCCCAGTAATAGTTGTATCCCCTCTATTATAAAATGTTATTATCCCCCCAGTAATAATTGTATCCCCTCTATAATAAAATGTTATTATCCCCCCAGTAATAATTGTATCCCCTCTATTATAAAATGATATTATCCCCCCAGTAAAAATTGTATCCCCCCTATAATAACATCTTATTATCCCCCCAGTAATAATTGTATCCTCTCTATTATAAAATGTTATTACCCCCCCAGTAATAATTGTATCCCCTCTATAATAAAATGTTATTAACCCCCCCAGTAATAATTGTATCCTCCTATAATAAAATGTTATTAACCCCCCAGTAATAATTGTATCCTGCTATAATAAAATGGTATTATCCCCCCAGTAATAATTGTATCCCTCTATAATAAAATGTTATTATCCCCCCAGTAATAATTGTATCCCCTCTATAATAAAATGTTATTAACCCCCCAGTAATAATTGTATCCTGCTATAATAAAATGGTATTATCCCCCCAGTAATAATTGTATCCCTCTATAATAAAATGGTATTATCCCCCCAGTAATAATTGTATCCCCCTATAATAAAATGTTCTTATCCCCCCAGTAATAATTGTATCCCCCTATAATAAAATGTTCTTATCCCCCCAGTAATAATTGTATCCCCTCTATAATAAAATCTTATTATCCCCCCAGTAATAATTGTATCCCCTCTATAATAAAATGTTATTATCCCCCCAGTAATAATTGTATCCTCCTATAATAAAATGTTATTATCCCCCCAGTAATAATTGTATCCCCCTATAATAAAATCTTATTATCCCCCCAGTAATAATTGTATCCCCTCTATTATAAAATGTTATTATCCCCCCAGTAATAATTGTATCCCCTCTATAATAAAATGATATTATCCCCCCAGTAATAATTGTATCCCCTCTATAATAAAATGTTATTATCCCCCCAGTAATAATTGTATCCCCTCTATAATAAAATGTTATTATCCCCCCAGAAATAGTTGTATCCCCCTATAATAAAATGTTATTATCCCCCCAGTAATAATTGTATCCCTCTATTATAAAATGATATTATCCCCCCAGTAATAATTGTATCCCCTCTATAATAAAATGATATTATCCCCCCAGTAATAATTGTATCCCCTCTATAATAAAATGTTATTATCCCCCCAGTAATAATTGTATCCCCTCTATAATAAAATGTTATTATCCCCCCAGTAATAATTGTATCCTCCTATAATAAAATGTTATTAACCCCCCAGTAATAATTGTATCCTGCTATAATAAAATGGTATTATCCCCCCAGTAATAATTGTATCCCCTCTATAATAAAATGTTATTATCCCCCAATAATAATTGTACCCCCTCTATAATAAAATCTTATTATCCCCCCAGTAATAATTGTATCCCCTCTATAATAAAATGTTATTATCCCCCCAGTAATAATTGTATCCCCTCTATAATAAAATGTTATTATCCCCCCAGTAATAGTTGTATCCCCCTATAATAAAATGTTCTTATCCCCCCAGTAATAATTGTATCCCCCTATAATAAAATGTTATTATCCCCCCAGTAATAATTGTATCCCCTCTATAATAAAATGTTATTATCCCCCCAGTAATAATTGTATCCCCTCTATAATAAAATGTTCTTATCCCCCCAGTAATAATTGTATCCCCCTATAATAAAATCTTATTATCCCCCCAGTAATAATTGTATCCCCTCTATTATAAAATGTTATTATCCCCCCAGTAATAATTGTATCCCCTCTATAATAAAATGTTATTATCCCCCCAGTAATAATTGTATCCCCCCTATAATAACATCTTATTATCCCCCCAGTAATAATTGTATCCCCCTATAATAAAATCTTATTATCCCCCCAGTAATAATTGTATCCTCTCTATTATAAAATGTTATTAAACCCCCAGTAATAATTGTATCCCCTCTATAATAAAATGTTATTAACCCCCCAGTAATAATTGTATCCCCTCTATAATAAAATGTTATTATCCCCCCAGTAATAATTGTATCCCCCTATAATAAAATGTTATTAACCCCCCAGTAATAATTGTATCCTGCTATAATAAAATGTTCTTATCCCCCCAGTAATAATTGTATCCCCTCTATAATAAAATGTTATTATCCCCCCAGTAATAATTGTATCCCCTCTATAATAAAATGTTATTATCCCCCCCAGTAATATTTGTATCCCCTCTATAATAAAATGTTATTATCCCCCCAGTAATAATTGTATCCTCCTATAATAAAATCTTATTATACCCCCCAGTAATAATTGTATCCCCCTATAATAAAATGTTATTATCCCCCCAGTAATAATTGTATCCCCTCTATAATAAAATATTATTATCCCCCCAGTAATAATTGTATCCTCTCTATAATAAAATGTTATTATCCCCCCCAGTAATAGTTGTATCCCCTGTATTATAAATCTTATTATCCCCCCAGTAATAATTGTATCCCCTCTATAATAAAATGTTATTATCCCCCCAGTAATAATTGTATCCCCTCTATAATAAAATCTTATTATCCCCCCAGTAATAATTGTATCCCCTCTATAATAAAATGTTATTATCCCCCAGTAATAGTTGTATCCCCTCTATAATAAAATGTTATTATCCCCCCAGTAATAATTGTATCCCCCTATAATGAAATGTTATTATCCCCCCAGTAATAATTGTATCCCCCTATAATGAAATCTTATTATCCCCCCAGTAATAGTTGTATCCCCCTATAATAAAATGTTAGTATCCCCCCAGTAATAATTGTATCCCCCCTATAATAAAATCTTATTATCCTCCCAGTAATAATTGTATCCCCCTATAATAAAATGTTATTATCCCCCCAGTAATAATTGTATCCCCTATAATAAAATGTTATTATCCCCCCAGTAATAATTGTATCCCCTCTATTATAAAATCTTATTATCCCCCCAGTAATAATTGTATCCCTCTATAATAAAATGTTATTATCCCCCCAGTAATAATTGTATCCTCCTATAATAAAATCTTATTATCCCCCCAGTAATAATTGTATCCCCCTATAATAAAATGTTCTTATCCCCCCAGTAATAATTGTATCCCCTCTATTGTAAAATCTTATTATCCCCCCAGTAATAATTGTATCCCCTCTATAATAAAAGGTTATTATCCCCCCAGTAATAATTGTATCCTCCTATAATAAAATGTTCTTATCCCCCCAGTAATAATTGTATCCCCCTATAATAAAATGTTATTATCCCCCCAGAAATAGTTGTATCCCCTCTATAATAAAATATTATTATCCCCCCAGTAATAATTGTATCCCCTCTATAATAAAAGGTTATTATCCCCCCAGTAATAATTGTATCCCTCTATAATAAAATCTTATTATCCCCCCAGTAATAATTGTATCCCTCTATAATAAAATCTTATTATCCCCCCAGTAATAATTGTATCCCCTCTATAATAAAATCTTATTATCCCCCAGTAATATTTGTATCCCCTCTATAATAAAATGTTATTATCCCCCCAGTAATAATTGTATCCCCTCTATAATAAAATCTTATTATCCCCCCAGTAATAATTGTATCCTTCTATAATAAAATCTTATTATCTCCCCAGTAATAATTGTATCCTGCTATAATAAAATCTTATTATCCCCCCAGTAATAATTGTATCCCTCCTATAATAAAATCTTATTATCCCCCCAGTAATAATTGTATCCCTCTATAATAAAATGTTATTATCCCCCCAGTAATAATTGTATCCCTCTATAATAAAATGTTATTATCCCCCCAGTAATAATTGTATCCTCCTATAATAACATCCTATTATCCCCCCAGTAATAATTGTATCCCCTCTATAATAAAATGTTATTATCCCCCCAGTAATAATTGTATCCCCTCTATTATAAAATGTTATTATCCCCCCAGTAATAGTTGTATCCCCTCTATTATAAATCTTATTATCCCCCCAGTAATAATTGTATCCCCCTATAATAAAATCTTATTATCCCCCCAGTAATAATTGTATCCCCCTATAATAAAATCTTATTATCCCCCAGTAATAGTTTTATCCCCCTATAATAAAATCTTATTATCCCCCCAGTAATAAATGTATCCCCTCTATAATAAAATGTTATTTTCCCCCCAGTAATAATTGTATCCTCCTATAATAAAATGTTCTTATCCCCCCAGTAATAATTGTATCCCCCTATAATAAAATGTTATTATCCCCCCAGTAATAGTTGTATCCCCTCTATAATAAAATGTTATTACCCCCCAGTAATAATTGTATCCCCTCTATAATAAAATCTTATTATCCCCCCAGTAATAATTGTATCCCCTCTATAATAAAATGTTATTATCCCCCCAGTAATAATTGTATCCCCTCTATAATAAAATGTTATTATCCCCCCAGTAATAATTGTATCCCCCCTATAATAACATCTTATTATCCCCCCAGTAATAATTGTATCCCTCTATAATAAAATGTTATTATCCCCCCAGTAATAATTGTATCCCCCTTTAATAAAATGTTATTATCCCCCAGTAATAATTGTATCCCCTCTATAATAAAATGTTATTATCCCCCCCAGTAATAATTGTATCCCCTCTATTATAAAATGTTATTATCCCCCCAGTAATAATTGTATCCCCTCTATAATAAAATGTTTTTATCCCCCCAGTAATAATTGTATCCCCCCTATAATAACATCTTATTATCCCCCCAGTAATAATTGTATCCCTCTATAATAAAATGTTATTATCCCCCCAGTAATAATTGTATCCCCCTATAATAAAATGTTATTATCCCCCCAGTAATAATTGTATCCCCCTATAATAAAATCTTATTATCCCCCCAGTAATAATTGTATCCCTCTATAATAAAATGTTATTATCCCCCCAGTAATAATTGTATCCCCCTATAATAAAATGTTATTATCCCCCCAGTAATAATTGTATCCCCTCTATAATAAAATGTTATTATCCCCCCAGTAATAATTGTATCCCCCCTATAATAAAATGTTATTATCCCCCCAGTAATAATTGTATCCCCTCTATAATAAAATGTTATTATCCCCCCAGTAATAAATGTATCCCCTCTATAATAAAATGTTATTATCCCCCCAGTAATAATTGTATCCCCTCTATAATAAAATCTTATTATCCACCCAGTAATAATTGTATCCCCTCTATAATAAAATGTTATTATCCCCCCAGTAATAATTGTATCCCCTCTATAAAAAAATCTTATTATCCCCCCAGTAATAATTGTATCCCCCTTATAATAAAATGTTATTATCCCCCCAGTAATAATTGTATCCCCTCTATAAAAAAATCTTATTATCCCCCCAGTAATAATTGTATCCCCCTTATAAAAAAATCTTATTATCCCCCCAGTAATAATTGTATCCCCCTTATAATAAAATGTTATTATCCCCCCAGTAATAATTGTATCCTCTCTATTATAAAATGTTATTACCCCCCCAGTAATAATTGTATCCCCTCTATAATAAAATGTTATTAACCCCCCCAGTAATAATTGTATCCCCTCTATTATAAAATGTTATTATCCCCCCAGTAATAATTGTATCCCCTCTATAATAAAATGTTATTATCCCCCCAGTAATAATTGTATCCCCTCTATTATAAAATGTTATTATCCCCCCAGTAATAATTGTATCCCCTCTATTATAAAATGTTATCCCCCCAGTAATAATTGTATCCCCTCTATAATAAAATGTTATTATCCCCCCAGTAATAATTGTATCCCCTCTATAATAAAAACTTATTATCCCCCCAGTAATAATTGTATCCCCTCTATAATAAAATGTTATTATCCCCCCAGTAATAATTGTATCCCCTCTATAATAAAATGTTATTATCCCCCCAGAAATAGTTGTATCCCCTCTATTATAAAATGTTATTATCCCCCCAGTAATAGTTGTATCCCCTCTATTATAAAATGATATTATCCCCCCAGTAATAATTGTATCCCCTCTATAATAAAATGATATTATCCCCCCAGTAATAATTGTATCCCCTCTATTATAAAATGTTATTATCCCCCCAGTAATAATTGTATCCCCTCTATAATAAAATGTTATTATCCCCCCAGTAATAATTGTATCCCCCTATAATAAAATGTTATTATCCCCCCAGTAATAATTGTATCCCCTCTATAATAAAATGTTATTATCCCCCCAGTAATAATTGTATCCCCTCTATAATAAAATGTTATTATCCCCCCAGTAATAATTGTATCCCCCTATAATAAAATGTTATTATCCCCCCAGTAATAGTTGTATCCCCTCTATAATAAAATGTTATTACCCCCCCAGTAATAATTGTATCCCCTCTATAATAAAATGTTATTATCCCCCCAGTAATAATTGTATCCCCCTATAATAAAATCTTATTATCCCCCCAGTAATAATTGTATCCCCTCTATAATAAAATGATATTATCCCCCCAGTAATAATTGTATCCCCTCTATAATAAAATGATATTATCCCCCCAGTAATAATTGTATCCCCTCTATAATAAAATGTTATTATCCCCCCAGTAATAATTGTATCCCCCCTATAATAACATCTTATTATCCCCCCAGTAATAATTGTATCCCTCTATAATAAAATGTTATTATCCCCCCAGTAATAATTGTATCCCCTCTATAATAAAATCTTATTATCCCCCCAGTAATAATTGTATCCCCCCTATAATAACATCTTATTATCCCCCCAGTAATAATTGTATCCCCTCTATAATAAAATCTTATTATCCCCCCAGTAATAATTGTATCCCCCTATAATAAAATGTTATTACCCCCCCAGTAATAATTGTATCCCCCCTATAATAACATCTTATTATCCCCCCAGTAATAATTGTATCCTCTCTATAATAAAATGTTATTAACCCCCCAGTAATAATTGTATCCTCCTATAATAAAATGTTATTAACCCCCCAGTAATAATTGTATCCTGCTATAATAAAATGTTATTATCCCCCCAGTAATAATTGTATCCCCCTATAATAAAATGTTCTTATCCCCCCAGTAATAATTGTATCCCCTCTATAATAAAATGTTATTATCCCCCCAGTAATAATTGTATCCCCTCTATAATAAAATGTTATTATCCCCCCAATAATAATTGTACCCCCTCTATAATAAAATCTTATTATCCCCCCAGTAATAATTGTATCCCCTCTATAATAAAATCTTATTATCCCCCCCAGTAATAATTGTATCCTCTCTATTATAAAATGTTATTACCCCCCCCAGTAATAATTGTATCCCCTCTATAATAAAATGTTATTATCCCCCCAGTAATAATTGTATCCTCCTATAATAAAATGTTATTAACCCCCCAGTAATAATTTTATCCTGCTATAATAAAATGTTATTATCCCCCCAGTAATAATTGTATCCCCTCTATTATAAAATGTTATTATCCCCCCAGTAATAATTGTATCCCCTCTATAATAAAATGTTATTATCCCCCCAGTAATAATTGTATCCCCTCTATAATAAAATGTTATTATCCCCCCAATAATAATTGTACCCCCTCTATAATAAAATCTTATTATCCCCCCAGTAAGAATTGTATCCCCTCTATAATAAAATGTTATTATCCCCCCAGTAATAATTGTATCCTCCTATAATAAAATGTTATTAACCCCCCAGTAATAATTTTATCCTGCTATAATAAAATCTTATTATCCCCCCTGTAATAATTGTATCCCCTCTATAATAAAATGTTATTATCCCCCCAATAATAATTGTATCCCCTCTATAATAAAATCTTATTATCCCCCCAGTAATAATTGTATCCCCTCTATAATAAAATGTTATTATCCCCCCAGTAATAATTGTATCCCCTCTATAATAAAATCTTATTATCCCCCCAGTAATAATTGTATCCCCTCTATAATAAAATCTTATTATCCCCCCAGTAATAATTGTATCCCCTCTATAATAAAATGTTATTATCCCCCTAGTAATAATTGTATCCCCCTATAATAAAATCTTATTATCCCCCCAGTAATAATTGTATCCCTCTATAATAAAATGTTATTATCCCCCCAGTAATAATTGTATCCCCCTATAATAAAATGTTATTATCCCCCCAGTAATAATTGTATCCCCTCTATAATAAAATATTATTATCCCCCCAGTAATAATTGTATCCCCCCTATAATAAAATGTTATTATCCCCCCAGTAATAATTGTATCCCCTCTATAATAAAATGTTATTATCCCCCCAGTAATAAATGTATCCTCCTATAATAAAATGTTATTATCCCCCCAGTAATAATTGTATCCCCCTATAATAAAATCTTATTATCCCCCCAGTAATAGTTGTATCCCCTCTATAATAAAATGTTATTATCCCCCCAGTAATAATTGTATCCCCTCTATAATAAAATGATATTATCCCCCCAGTAATAATTGTATCCCCTCTATTATAAAATGTTATTATCCCCCCAGTAATAATTGTATCCCCCCTATAATAACATCTTATTATCCCCCCAGTAATAATTGTATCCCCTCTATAATAAAATGTTATTATCCCCCCAGTAATAATTGTATCCCCTCTATAAAAAAATCTTATTATCCCCCCAGTAATAATTGTATCCCCTCTATTATAAAATGTTATTATCCCCCCAGTAATAATTGCATCCCCCTATAATAAAATGTTATTATCCCCCCCAGTAATAATTGTATCCCCTCTATAATAAAATGTTATTATCCCCCCAGTAATAATTGTATCCCCTCTATAATAAAATGTTATTATCCCCCCAATAATAATTGTATCCTCTCTATAATAAAATGTTATTATCCCCCCAGTAATATTTGTATCCCCCCTATAATAAAATGTTATTATCCCCCCAGTAATAATTGTATCCCCCTATAATAAAATCTTATTATCCCCCCAGTAATAATTGTATCCTTTCTATTATAAAATGTTATTACCCCCCCAGTAATAATTGTATCCCCTCTATAATAAAATGTTATTATCCCCCCAGTAATAATTGTATCCTCCTATAATAAAATGTTATTAACCCCCCAGTAATAATTGTATCCTGCTATAATAAAATGGTATTATCCCCCCAGTAATAATTGTATCCCCTCTATAATAAAATCTTATTATCCCCCCAGTAATAATTGTATCCCCTCTATAATAAAATGTTATTATCCCCCCAGTAATAATTGTATCCTCCTATAATAAAATGTTATTATCCCCCCAGTAATAATTGTATCCCCCTATAATAAAATCTTATTATCCCCCCAGTAATAATTGTATCCCCTCTATAATAAAATGATATTATCCCCCCAGTAATAATTGTATCCCCTCTATTATAAAATGTTATCCCCCCAGTAATAATTGTATCCCCTCTATAATAAAATGTTATTATCCCCCCAGTAATAATTGTATCCCTCTATAATAAAATGTTATTATCCCCCCAGTAATAATTGTATCCCCTCTATAATAAAATCTTATTATCCCCCCAGTAATAATTGTATCCTCCTATAATAAAATGTTATTATCCCCCCAGTAATAATTGTATCCCCCTATAATAAAATGTTATTATCCCCCCAGTAATAATTGTATCCCCTCTATAATAAAATGTTATTATCCCCCCAGTAATAATTGTATCCTCCTATAATAAAATGTTATTATCCCCCCAGTAATAGTTGTATCCCCCCATAATAAAATGTTATTATCCCCCCAGTAATAATTGTATCCCCTCTATAATAAAATGTTATTATCCCCCCAGTAATAATTGTATCCCCCCTATAATAACATCTTATTATCCCCCCAGTAATAATTGTATCCCCCTATAATAAAATGTTATTATCCCCCCAGTAATAATTGTATCCCCTCTATAATAAAATCTTATTATCCCCCCAGTAATAATTGTATCCCCTCTATAATAAAATGTTATTATCCCCCCAGTAATAATTGTATCCCCCCTATAATAACATCTTATTATCCCCCCAGTAATAATTGTATCCCCCTATAATAAAATGTTATTATCCCCCCAGTAATAATTGTATCCCCTCTATAATAAAATCTTATTATCCCCCCAGTAATAATTGTATCCCTCTATAATAAAATGTTATTATCCCCCCAGTAATAATTGTATCCTCTCTATTATAAAATGTTATTACCCCCCCAGTAATAATTGTATCCCCTCTATAATAAAATGTTATTAACCCCCCAGTAATAATTGTATCCTCCTATAATAAAATGTTATTAACCCCCCAGTAATAATTGTATCCTGCTATAATAAAATGTTATTATCCCCCCAGTAATAATTGTATCCTCCTATAATAAAATGTTATTAACCCCCCAGTAATAATTGTATCCTGCTATAATAAAATGTTATTATCCCTCCAGTAATAATTGTATCCCCTCTATAATAAAATGTTATTACCCCCCCAGTAATAATTGTATCCCCTCTATAATAAAATGTTATTATCCCCCCAGTAATAATTGTATCCCCTCTATAATAAAATGTTATTATCCCCCCAGTAATAATTGTATCCCCTCTATAATAAAATGTTATTATCCCCCCAGTAATAATTGTATCCCCTCTATAATAAAATGTTATTATCCCCCCAGTAATAATTGTATCCCCTCTATAATAAAATGTTATTATCCCCCCAGTAATAATTGTATCCCCTCTATAATAAAATGTTATTATCCCCCCAGTAATAATTGTATCCTCCTATAATAAAATGTTATTAACCCCCCAGTAATAATTTTATCCTGCTATAATAAAATGGTATTATCCCCCCAGTAATAATTGTATCCCCTCTATAATAAAATGTTATTATCCCCCCAGTAATAATTGTATCCCCTCTATAATAAAATGTTATTATCCCCCCAGTAATAACTGTATCCCCTCTATAATAAAATCTTATTATCCCCCCAGTAATAATTGTATCCCCTCTATAATAAAATCTTATTATCCCCCCAGTAATAATTGTATCCTCTCTATTATAAAATGTTATTACCCCCCCCAGTAATAATTGTATCCCCTCTATAATAAAATGTTATTATCCCCCCAGTAATAATTGTATCCTCCTATAATAAAATGTTATTAACCCCCCAGTAATAATTTTATCCTGCTATAATAAAATGTTATTATCCCCCCAGTAATAATTGTATCCCTCTATAATAAAATGTTATTATCCCCCCAGTAATAATTGTACCCCCTCTATAATAAAATCTTATTATCCCCCCAGTAAGAATTGTATCCCCTCTATAATAAAATCTTATTATCCCCCCAGTAAGAATTGTATCCCCTCTATAATAAAATGTTATTATCCCCCCAGTAATAATTGTATCCCCTCTATAATAAAATGTTATTAACCCCCCAGTAATAATTGTATCCTCTCTATTATAAAATGTTATTACCCCCCCCAGTAATAATTGTATCCCCTCTATAATAAAATGTTATTATCCCCCCAGTAATAATTGTATCCTCCTATAATAAAATGTTATTAACCCCCCAGTAATAATTTTATCCTGCTATAATAAAATGTTATTATCCCCCCCAGTAATAATTGTATCCCCTCTATTATAAAATGTTATTATCCCCCCAGTAATAATTGTATCCCCTCTATAATAAAATCTTATTATCCCCCCAGTAATAATTGTATCCCCTCTATAATAAAATGTTATTATCCCCCCAGTAATAATTGTATCCCCCTATAATAAAATGTTATTATCCCCCCAGTAATAATTGTATCCCCTCTATAATAAAATGTTATTATCCCCCCAAATAATAATTGTATCCCCCTATAATAAAATGTTATTATCCCCCCAAATAATAATTGTATCCCCTCTATAATAAAATGTTATTATCCCCCCAGTAATAATTGTATCCCCCTATAATAAAATCTTATTATCCCCCCAGTAATAATTGTATCCCTCTATAATAAAATCTTATTATCCCCCCAGTAATAATTGTATCCCTCTATAATAAAATGTTGTTATCCCCCCAGTAATAATTGTATCCCCTCTATAATAAAATGTTATTACCCCCCCAGTAATAATTGTATCCCCCTATAATAAAATGTTATTATCCCCCCAATAATAATTGTATCCCCTCTATAATCAAATGTTATTATCCCCCCAGTAATAATTGTATCCCCCTATAATAAAATGTTATTATCCCCCCAGTAATAATTGTATCCCCTCTATAATAAAATGTTATTATCCCCCCAGTAATAATTGTATCCCCCCTATAATAAAATGTTATTATCCCCCCAGTAATAATTGTATCCCCTCTATAATAAAATGTTATTGTCCCCCCAGTAATAAATGTATCCCCTCTATAATAAAATGTTATTATCCCCCCAGTAATAATTGTATCCCTCTATAATAAAATGTTATTATCCCCCCAGTAATAATTGTATCCCCCTATAATAAAATGTTATTATCCCCCCAGTAATAATTGTATCCCCTCTATAATAAAATCTTATTATCCCCCCCAGTAATAATTGTATCCTCTCTATTATAAAATGTTATTACCCCCCCCAGTAATAATTGTATCCCCTCTATAATAAAATGTTATTATCCCCCCAGTAATATTTGTATCCTCCTATAATAAAATGGTATTAACCCCCCAGTAATAATTTTATCCTGCTATAATAAAATGGTATTATCCCCCCAGTAATAATTGTATCCCCCTATAATAAAATGTTATTATCCCCCCAGTATTAATTGTATCCCCTCTATAATAAAATCTTATTATCCCCCCAGTAATAATTGTATCCCCCTATAATAAAATCTTATTATCCCCCCAGTAATAGTTGTATCCCCTCTATTATAAAATCTTATTATCCCCCCAGTAATAATTGTATCCCCTCTATAATAAAATGATATTATCCCCCCAGTAATAATTGTATCCCCTCTATTATAAAATGTTATCCCCCCAGTAATAATTGTATCCCCTCTATAATAAAATGTTATTATCCCCCCAGTAATAATTGTATCCCCTCTATAATAAAAACTTATTATCCCCCCAGTAATAATTGTATCCCCTCTATAATAAAATGTTATTATCCCCCCAGTAATAATTGTATCCCCTCTATAATAAAATGTTATTATCCCCCCAGTAATAATTGTATCCCCTCTATAATAAAATGTTATTATCCCCCCAGTAATAATTGTATCCCCTCTATAATAAAATGTTATTATCCCCCCAGAAATAGTTGTATCCCCTCTATTATAAAATGATATTATCCCCCCAGTAATAATTGTATCCCCTCTATAATAAAATGTTATTATCCCCCCAGTAATAATTGTATCCCCTCTATTATAAAATGTTATTATCCCCCCAGTAATAATTGTATCCCCTCTATAATAAAATGTTATTATCCCCCCAGTAATAATTGTATCCCCTCTATAATAAAATGTTATTATCCCCCCAGTAATAATTGTATCCCCTCTATAATAAAATGTTATTATCCCCCCAGTAATAGTTGTATCCCCTCTATTATAAAATGTTATTATCCCCCCAGTAATAATTGTATCCCCCTATAATAAAATGTTATTATCCCCCCAGTAATAATTGTATCCCCCTATAATAAAATGTTATTATCCCCCCAGTAATAATTGTATCCCCTCTATAATAAAATGTTATTATCCCCCCAGTAATAATTGTATCCCCTCTATAATAAAATGTTATTATCCCCCAGTAATAATTGTATCCCCCTATAATAAAATCTTATTATCCCCCCAGTAATAATTGTATCCCCTCTATAATAAAATGATATTATCCCCCCAGTAATAATTGTATCCCCTCTATAATAAAATCTTATTATCCCCCCAGTAATAATTGTATCCCCTCTATAATAAAATGTTATTATCCCCCCAGTAATAATTGTATCCCCCTATAATAAAATGTTATTATCCCCCCAGTAATAATTGTATCCCCCTATAATAAAATGTTATTATCCCCCCAGTAATAATTGTATCCCCTCTATAATAAAATGTTATTATCCCCCCAGTAATAATTGTATCCTCCTATAATAAAATGTTATTATCCCCCCAGTAATAGTTGTATCCCCCTATAATAAAATGTTATTATCCCCCCAGTAATAATTGTATCCTCCTATAATAAAATGTTATTATCCCCCCAGTAATAATTGTATCCCCCCTATAATAAAATGTTATTATCCCCCCAGTAATAATTGTATCCCCTCTATTATAAAATGTTATTATCCCCTCAGTAATAATTGTATCCCCTCTATTATAAAATGTTATTATCCCCCCAGTAATAATTGTATCCCCTCTATAATAAAATGTTATTATCCCCCCAGTAATAATTGTATCCCCCCTATAATAACATCTTATTATCCCCCCAGTAATAATTGTATCCCCTCTATAATAAAATCTTATTATCCCCCCAGTAATAATTGTATCCCCCTATAATAAAATGTTATTATCCCCCCAGTAATAATTGTATCCCCCCTATGATAACATCTTATTATCCCCCCAGTAATAATTGTATCCCCTCTATAATAAAATCTTATTATCCCCCCAGTAATAATTGTATCCTCTCTATTATAAAATGTTATTACCCCCCCAGTAATAATTGTATCCCCTCTATAATAAAATGTTATTAACCCCCCAGTAATAATTGTATCCTCCTATAATAAAATGTTATTAACCCCCCAGTAATAATTGTATCCTGCTATAATAAAATGTTATTATCCCCCCAGTAATAATTGTATCCCCCTATAATAAAATGTTCTTATCCCCCCAGTAATAATTGTATCCCCTCTATAATAAAATGTTATTATCCCCCCAGTAATAATTGTATCCCCTCTATAATAAAATGTTATTATCCCCCCAGTAATAATTGTATCCCCTCTATAATAAAATGTTATTATCCCCCCAATAATAATTGTACCCCCTCTATAATAAAATCTTATTATCCCCCCAGTAATAATTGTATCCCCTCTATAATAAAATCTTATTATCCCCCCCAGTAATAATTGTATCCTCTCTATTATAAAATGTTATTACCCCCCCCAGTAATAATTGTATCCCCTCTATAATAAAATGTTATTATCCCCCCAGTAATAATTGTATCCTCCTATAATAAAATGTTATTAACCCCCCAGTAATAATTTTATCCTGCTATAATAAAATGTTATTATCCCCCCAGTAATAATTGTATCCCCTCTATTATAAAATGTTATTATCCCCCCAGTAATAATTGTATCCCCTCTATAATAAAATGTTATTATCCCCCCAGTAATAATTGTATCCCCTCTATAATAAAATGTTATTATCCCCCCAATAATAATTGTACCCCCTCTATAATAAAATCTTATTATCCCCCCAGTAAGAATTGTATCCCCTCTATAATAAAATCTTATTATCCCCCCAGTAATAATTGTATCCCCTCTATAATAAAATGTTATTATCCCCCCAGTAATAATTGTATCCTCCTATAATAAAATGTTATTAACCCCCCAGTAATAATTTTATCCTGCTATAATAAAATCTTATTATCCCCCCAGTAATAATTGTATCCCCTCTATAATAAAATCTTATTATCCCCCCAGTAATAATTGTATCCCCTCTATAATAAAATGTTATTATCCCCCCAGTAATAATTGTATCCCCCTATAATAAAATCTTATTATCCCCCCAGTAATAATTGTATCCCCTCTATAATAAAATCTTATTATCCCCCCAGTAATAATTGTATCCCCTCTATAATAAAATGTTATTATCCCCCCAGTAATAATTGTATCCCCTCTATAATAAAATGTTATTATCCCCCCAGTAATAATTGTATCCCCTCTATAATAAAATGTTATTATCCCCCCAGTAATAATTGTATCCCCCCTATAATAAAATGTTATTATCCCCCCAGTAATAATTGTATCCCCTCTATAATAAAATGTTATTATCCCCCCAGTAATAAATGTATCCCCTCTATAATAAAATGTTATTATCCCCCCAGTAATAATTGTATCCCCTCTATAATAAAATCTTATTATCCCCCCAGTAATAATTGTATCCCCTCTATAATAAAATCTTATTATCCCCCCAGTAATAATTGTATCCTCCTATAATAAAATGTTATTATCCCCCCAGTAATAATTGTATCCCCCTATAATAAAATCTTATTATCCCCCCAGTAATAGTTGTATCCCCTCTATAATAAAATGTTATTATCCCCCCAGTAATAATTGTATCCCCTCTATAATAAAATGATATTATCCCCCCAGTAATAATTGTATCCCCTCTATTATAAAATGTTATTATCCCCCCAGTAATAATTGTATCCCCCCTATAATAACATCTTATTATCCCCCCAGTAATAATTGTATCCCTCTATAATAAAATGTTATTATCCCCCCAGTAATAATTGTATCCCCTCTATAAAAAAATCTTATTATCCCCCCAGTAATAATTGTATCCCCTCTATTATAAAATGTTATTATCCCCCCAGTAATAATTGCATCCCCCTATAATAAAATGTTATTATCCCCCCCAGTAATAATTGTATCCCCTCTATAATAAAATGTTATTATCCCCCCAGTAATAATTGTATCCCCTCTATAATAAAATGTTATTATCCCCCCAATAATAATTGTATCCTCTCTATAATAAAATGTTATTATCCCCCCAGTAATATTTGTATCCCCCCTATAATAAAATGTTATTATCCCCCCAGTAATAATTGTATCCCCTCTATAATAAAATCTTAATATCCCCCCAGTAATAATTGTATCCCCTCTATAATAAAATGTTATTATCCCCCCAGTAATAATTGTATCCCCTCTATAATAAAATGTTATTATCCCCCCAGTAATAATTGTATCCCCTCTATAATAAAATGTTATTATCCCCCCAGTAATAATTGTATCCTCCTATAATAAAATGTTATTATCCCCCCAGTAATAATTGTATCCCCTCTATTATAAAATCTTATTATCCCCCCAGTAATAATTGTATCCCCTCTATTATAAAATGTTATTATCCCCCCCAGTAATAATTGTATCCCCTCTATAATAAAATGTTATTATCCCCCCAGTAATAATTGTATCCCCTCTATAATAAAATGTTATTATCCCCCCAGTAATAATTGTATCCCTTTATAATAAAATGTTATTATCCCCCCAGTAATAATTGTATCCCCCTATAATAAAATGTTATTATCCCCCCAGTAATAATTGTATCCCTCTATTATAAAATGTTATTATCCCCCCAGTAATAATTGTATCCCCTCTATAATAAAATCTTATTATCCCCCCAGTAATAATTGTATCCCCTCTATAATAAAATGTTATTATCCCCCCAGTAATAATTGTATCCCCCTATAATAACATCTTATTATCCCCTCAGTAATAATTGTATCCTGCTATAATAAAATGGTATTATCCCCCCAGTAATAATTGTATCCCCTCTATAATAAAATCTTATTATCCCCCCAGTAATAATTGTATCCCCTCTATAATAAAATGTTATTATCCCCCCAGTAATAATTGTATCCTCCTATAATAAAATGTTATTATCCCCCCAGTAATAATTGTATCCTCCTATAATAAAATGTTATTATCCCCCCAGTAATAATTGTATCCCCTCTATAATAAAATGATATTATCCCCCCAGTAATAATTGTATCCCCTCTATTATAAAATGTTATCCCCCCAGTAATAATTGTATCCCCTCTATAATAAAATGTTATTATCCCCCCCAGTAATAATTGTATCCCCTCTATAATAAAATCTTATTATCCCCCCAGTAATAATTGTATCCCCTCTATAATAAAATGTTATTATCCCCCCAGTAATAATTGTATCCCCTCTATAATAAAATCTTATTATCCCCCCAGTAATAATTGTATCCTCCTATAATAAAATGTTATTATCCCCCCAGTAATAATTGTATCCCCTCTATAATAAAATGTTATTATCCCCCCAGTAATAGTTGTATCCCCCTATAATAAAATGTTATTATCCCCCCAGTAATAATTGTATCCTCCTATAATAAAATGTTATTATCCCCCCAGTAATAATTGTATCCCCCCTATAATAAAATGTTATTATCCCCCCAGTAATAATTGTATCCCCTCTATTATAAAATGTTATTATCCCCTCAGTAATAATTGTATCCCCTCTATTATAAAATGTTATTATCCCCCCAGTAATAATTGTATCCCCTCTATAATAAAATGTTATTATCCCCCCAGTAATAATTGTATCCCCCCTATAATAACATCTTATTATCCCCCCAGTAATAATTGTATCCCCCTATAATAAAATGTTATTATCCCCCCAGTAATAATTGTATCCCCTCTATAATAAAATCTTATTATCCCCCCAGTAATAATTGTATCCCTCTATAATAAAATGTTATTAACCCCCCAGTAATAATTGTATCCTCTCTATTATAAAATGTTATTACCCCCCCAGTAATAATTGTATCCCCTCTATAATAAAATGTTATTAACCCCCCAGTAATAATTGTATCCTCCTATAATAAAATGTTATTAACCCCCCAGTAATAATTGTATCCTGCTATAATAAAATGTTATTATCCCCCCAGTAATAATTGTATCCCCTCTATAATAAAATGTTATTAACCCCCCAGTAATAATTGTATCCTCCTATAATAAAATGTTATTAACCCCCCAGTAATAATTGTATCCTGCTATAATAAAATGTTATTATCCCCCCAGTAATAATTGTATCCCCTCTATAATAAAATGTTATTATCCCCCCAGTAATAATTGTATCCCCTCTATAATAAAATGTTATTATCCCCCCAGTAATAATTGTATCCTCCTATAATAAAATGTTATTAACCCCCCAGTAATAATTTTATCCTGCTATAATAAAATGGTATTATCCCCCCAGTAATAATTGTATCCCCTCTATTATAAAATGTTATTATCCCCCCAGTAATAATTGTATCCCCTCTATAATAAAATGTTATTATCCCCCCAGTAATAATTGTATCCCCTCTATAATAAAATCTTATTATCCCCCCAGTAATAATTGTATCCCCTCTATAATAAAATCTTATTATCCCCCCAGTAATAATTGTATCCTCTCTATTATAAAATGTTATTACCCCCCCCAGTAATAATTGTATCCCCTCTATAATAAAATGTTATTATCCCCCCAGTAATAATTGTATCCTCCTATAATAAAATGTTATTAACCCCCCAGTAATAATTTTATCCTGCTATAATAAAATGTTATTATCCCCCCAGTAATAATTGTATCCCCCTATAATAAAATCTTATTATCCCCCCAGTAATAATTGTATCCCCTCTATTATAAAATGTTATTATCCCCCCAGTAATAATTGTATCCCCTCTATAATAAAATGTTATTATCCCCCCAGTAATAATTGTATCCCCTCTATAATAAAATGTTATTATCCCCCCAATAATAATTGTACCCCCTCTATAATAAAATCTTATTATCCCCCCAGTAAGAATTGTATCCCCTCTATAATAAAATGTTATTATCCCCCCAGTAATAATTGTATCCTCCTATAATAAAATGTTATTAACCCCCCAGTAATAATTGTATCCTCTCTATTATAAAATGTTATTACCCCCCCCAGTAATAATTGTATCCCCTCTATAATAAAATGTTATTATCCCCCCAGTAATAATTGTATCCTCCTATAATAAAATGTTATTAACCCCCCAGTAATAATTTTATCCTGCTATAATAAAATGTTATTATCCCCCCCAGTAATAATTGTATCCCCTCTATTATAAAATGTTATTATCCCCCCAGTAATAATTGTATCCCCTCTATAATAAAATCTTATTATCCCCCCAGTAATAATTGTATCCCCTCTATAATAAAATGTTATTTTCCCCCCAATAATAATTGTATCCCCTCTATAATAAAATCTTATTATCCCCCCAGTAATAATAGTATCCCCTCTATAATAAAATGTTATTATCCCCCCAGTAATAATTGTATCCCCCTATAATAAAATGTTATTATCCCCCCAGTAATAATTGTATCCCCTCTATAATAAAATGTTATTATCCCCCCAAATAATAATTGTATCCCCCTATAATAAAATGTTATTATCCCCCCAAATAATAATTGTATCCCCTCTATAATAAAATGTTATTATCCCCCCAGTAATAATTGTATCCCCCTATAATAAAATCTTATTATCCCCCCAGTAATAATTGTATCCCTCTATAATAAAATCTTATTATCCCCCCAGTAATAATTGTATCCCTCTATAATAAAATGTTATTATCCCCCCAGTAATAATTGTATCCCCTCTATAATAAAATGTTATTACCCCCCCAGTAATAATTGTATCCCCCTATAATAAAATGTTATTATCCCCCCAGTAATAATTGTATCCCCCTATAATAAAATGTTATTATCCCCCCAGTAATAATTGTATCCCCTCTATAATAAAATGTTATTATCGCCCCAGTAATAATTGTATCCCCCCTATAATAAAATGTTATTATCCCCCCAGTAATAATTGTATCCCCCCTATAATAAAATCTTATTATCCCCCCAGTAATAATTGTATCCCCTCTATAATAAAATGTTATTATCCCCCCAGTAATAAATGTATCCCCTCTATAATAAAATGTTATTATCCCCCCAGTAATAATTGTATCCCCTCTATAATAAAATGTTATTATCCCCCCAGTAATAATTGTATGCCCTCTATAATAAAATGTTATTATCGCCCCAGTAATAATTGTATCCCCCCTATAATAAAATGTTATTATCCCCCCAGTAATAATTGTATCCCCCCTATAATAAAATCTTATTATCCCCCCAGTAATAATTGTATCCCCTCTATAATAAAATGTTATTATCCCCCCAGTAATAAATGTATCCCCTCTATAATAAAATGTTATTATCCCCCCAGTAATAATTGTATCCCCTCTATAATAAAATGTTATTATCCCCCCAGTAATAATTGTATCCTCCTATAATAAAATGTTATTATCCCCCCAGTAATAATTGTATCCCCCTATAATAAAATCTTATTATCCCCCCAGTAATAATTGTATCCTCCTATAATAAAATGTTATTATCCCCCCAGTAATAATTGTATCCCCCTATAATAAAATCTTATTATCCCCCCAGTAATAATTGTATCCCCTCTATAATAAAATGATATTATCCCCCCAGTAATAATTGTATCCCCTCTATTATAAAATGTTATTATCCCCCCAGTAATAATTGTATCCCCCCTATAATAACATCTTATTATCCCCCCAGTAATAATTGTATCCCCTCTATAATAAAATGTTATTATCCCCCCAGTAATAATTGTATCCCCTCTATAAAAAATATTATTATCCCCCCAGTAATAATTGTATCCTCTCTATTATAAAATGTTATTACCCCCCCAGTAATAATTGTATCCCCTCTATAATAAAATGTTATTAACCCCCCCAGTAATAATTGTATCCTCCTATAATAAAATGTTATTAACCCCCCAGTAATAATTGTATCCTGCTATAATAAAATGGTATTATCCCCCCAGTAATAATTGTATCCCTCTATAATAAAATGTTATTATCCCCCCAGTAATAATTGTATCCCCTCTATAAAAAATATTATTATCCCCCCAGTAATAATTGTATCCTCTCTATTATAAAATGTTATTACCCCCCCAGTAATAATTGTATCCCCTCTATAATAAAATGTTATTAACCCCCCCAGTAATAATTGTATCCTCCTATAATAAAATGTTATTAACCCCCCAGTAATAATTGTATCCTGCTATAATAAAATGGTATTATCCCCCCAGTAATAATTGTATCCCCTCTATAATAAAATGTTATTATCCCCCCAGTAATAGTTGTATCCCCCTATAATAAAATGTTCTTATCCCCCCAGTAATAATTGTATCCCCCTATAATAAAATGTTATTATCCCCCCAGTAATAATTGTATCCCCTCTATAATAAAATCTTATTATCCCCCCAGTAATAATTGTATCCCCTCTATAATAATATGTTATTATCCCCCCAGTAATAATTGTATCCTCCTATAATAAAATGTTATTATCCCCCCAGTAATAATTGTATCCCCCTATAATAAAATCTTATTATCCCCCCAGTAATAGTTGTATCCCCTCTATTATAAAATGTTATTATCCCCCCAGTAATAATTGTATCCCCTCTATAATAAAATGATATTATCCCCCCAGTAATAATTGTATCCCCTCTATAATAAAATCTTATTATCCCCCCAGTAATAATTGTATCCCCTCTATAATAAAATCTTATTATCCCCCCAGTAATAATTGTATCCCCTCTATAATAAAATGTTATTATCCCCCCAGTAATAATTGTATCCCCTCTATAATAAAATCTTATTATCCCCCCAGTAATAATTGTATCCCCCTATAATAAAATGTTATTACCCCCCCAGTAATAATTGTATCCCCCCTATAATAACATCTTATTATCCCCCCAGTAATAATTGTATCCTCTCTATAATAAAATGTTATTAACCCCCCAGTAATAATTGTATCCTCCTATAATAAAATGTTATTAACCCCCCAGTAATAATTGTATCCTGCTATAATAAAATGTTATTATCCCCCCAGTAATAATTGTATCCCCCTATAATAAAATGTTCTTATCCCCCCAGTAATAATTGTATCCCCTCTATAATAAAATGTTATTATCCCCCCAGTAATAATTGTATCCCCTCTATAATAAAATGTTATTATCCCCCCAATAATAATTGTACCCCCTCTATAATAAAATCTTATTATCCCCCCAGTAATAATTGTATCCCCTCTATAATAAAATCTTATTATCCCCCCCAGTAATAATTGTATCCTCTCTATTATAAAATGTTATTACCCCCCCCAGTAATAATTGTATCCCCTCTATAATAAAATGTTATTATCCCCCCAGTAATAATTGTATCCTCCTATAATAAAATGTTATTAACCCCCCAGTAATAATTTTATCCTGCTATAATAAAATGTTATTATCCCCCCAGTAATAATTGTATCCCCTCTATTATAAAATGTTATTATCCCCCCAGTAATAATTGTATCCCCTCTATAATAAAATGTTATTATCCCCCCAGTAATAATTGTATCCCCTCTATAATAAAATGTTATTATCCCCCCAATAATAATTGTACCCCCTCTATAATAAAATCTTATTATCCCCCCAGTAAGAATTGTATCCCCTCTATAATAAAATGTTATTATCCCCCCAGTAATAATTGTATCCTCCTATAATAAAATGTTATTAACCCCCCAGTAATAATTTTATCCTGCTATAATAAAATCTTATTATCCCCCCTGTAATAATTGTATCCCCTCTATAATAAAATGTTATTATCCCCCCAATAATAATTGTATCCCCTCTATAATAAAATCTTATTATCCCCCCAGTAATAATTGTATCCCCTCTATAATAAAATGTTATTATCCCCCCAGTAATAATTGTATCCCCTCTATAATAAAATCTTATTATCCCCCCAGTAATAATTGTATCCCCTCTATAATAAAATCTTATTATCCCCCCAGTAATAATTGTATCCCCTCTATAATAAAATGTTATTATCCCCCTAGTAATAATTGTATCCCCCTATAATAAAATCTTATTATCCCCCCAGTAATAATTGTATCCCTCTATAATAAAATGTTATTATCCCCCCAGTAATAATTGTATCCCCCTATAATAAAATGTTATTATCCCCCCAGTAATAATTGTATCCCCTCTATAATAAAATATTATTATCCCCCCAGTAATAATTGTATCCCCCCTATAATAAAATGTTATTATCCCCCCAGTAATAATTGTATCCCCTCTATAATAAAATGTTATTATCCCCCCAGTAATAAATGTATCCTCCTATAATAAAATGTTATTATCCCCCCAGTAATAATTGTATCCCCCTATAATAAAATCTTATTATCCCCCCAGTAATAGTTGTATCCCCTCTATAATAAAATGTTATTATCCCCCCAGTAATAATTGTATCCCCTCTATAATAAAATGATATTATCCCCCCAGTAATAATTGTATCCCCTCTATTATAAAATGTTATTATCCCCCCAGTAATAATTGTATCCCCCCTATAATAACATCTTATTATCCCCCCAGTAATAATTGTATCCCCTCTATAATAAAATGTTATTATCCCCCCAGTAATAATTGTATCCCCTCTATAAAAAAATCTTATTATCCCCCCAGTAATAATTGTATCCCCTCTATTATAAAATGTTATTATCCCCCCAGTAATAATTGCATCCCCCTATAATAAAATGTTATTATCCCCCCCAGTAATAATTGTATCCCCTCTATAATAAAATGTTATTATCCCCCCAGTAATAATTGTATCCCCTCTATAATAAAATGTTATTATCCCCCCAATAATAATTGTATCCTCTCTATAATAAAATGTTATTATCCCCCCAGTAATATTTGTATCCCCCCTATAATAAAATGTTATTATCCCCCCAGTAATAATTGTATCCCCCTATAATAAAATCTTATTATCCCCCCAGTAATAATTGTATCCTTTCTATTATAAAATGTTATTACCCCCCCAGTAATAATTGTATCCCCTCTATAATAAAATGTTATTATCCCCCCAGTAATAATTGTATCCTCCTATAATAAAATGTTATTAACCCCCCAGTAATAATTGTATCCTGCTATAATAAAATGGTATTATCCCCCCAGTAATAATTGTATCCCCTCTATAATAAAATCTTATTATCCCCCCAGTAATAATTGTATCCCCTCTATAATAAAATGTTATTATCCCCCCAGTAATAATTGTATCCTCCTATAATAAAATGTTATTATCCCCCCAGTAATAATTGTATCCCCCTATAATAAAATCTTATTATCCCCCCAGTAATAATTGTATCCCCTCTATAATAAAATGATATTATCCCCCCAGTAATAATTGTATCCCCTCTATTATAAAATGTTATCCCCCCAGTAATAATTGTATCCCCTCTATAATAAAATGTTATTATCCCCCCAGTAATAATTGTATCCCTCTATAATAAAATGTTATTATCCCCCCAGTAATAATTGTATCCCCTCTATAATAAAATCTTATTATCCCCCCAGTAATAATTGTATCCTCCTATAATAAAATGTTATTATCCCCCCAGTAATAATTGTATCCCCCTATAATAAAATGTTATTATCCCCCCAGTAATAATTGTATCCCCTCTATAATAAAATGTTATTATCCCCCCAGTAATAATTGTATCCTCCTATAATAAAATGTTATTATCCCCCCAGTAATAGTTGTATCCCCCCATAATAAAATGTTATTATCCCCCCAGTAATAATTGTATCCCCTCTATAATAAAATGTTATTATCCCCCCAGTAATAATTGTATCCCCCCTATAATAACATCTTATTATCCCCCCAGTAATAATTGTATCCCCCTATAATAAAATGTTATTATCCCCCCAGTAATAATTGTATCCCCTCTATAATAAAATCTTATTATCCCCCCAGTAATAATTGTATCCCCTCTATAATAAAATGTTATTATCCCCCCAGTAATAATTGTATCCCCCCTATAATAACATCTTATTATCCCCCCAGTAATAATTGTATCCCCCTATAATAAAATGTTATTATCCCCCCAGTAATAATTGTATCCCCTCTATAATAAAATCTTATTATCCCCCCAGTAATAATTGTATCCCTCTATAATAAAATGTTATTATCCCCCCAGTAATAATTGTATCCTCTCTATTATAAAATGTTATTACCCCCCCAGTAATAATTGTATCCCCTCTATAATAAAATGTTATTAACCCCCCAGTAATAATTGTATCCTCCTATAATAAAATGTTATTAACCCCCCAGTAATAATTGTATCCTGCTATAATAAAATGTTATTATCCCCCCAGTAATAATTGTATCCTCCTATAATAAAATGTTATTAACCCCCCAGTAATAATTGTATCCTGCTATAATAAAATGTTATTATCCCTCCAGTAATAATTGTATCCCCTCTATAATAAAATGTTATTACCCCCCCAGTAATAATTGTATCCCCTCTATAATAAAATGTTATTATCCCCCCAGTAATAATTGTATCCCCTCTATAATAAAATGTTATTATCCCCCCAGTAATAATTGTATCCCCTCTATAATAAAATGTTATTATCCCCCCAGTAATAATTGTATCCCCTCTATAATAAAATGTTATTATCCCCCCAGTAATAATTGTATCCCCTCTATAATAAAATGTTATTATCCCCCCAGTAATAATTGTATCCCCTCTATAATAAAATGTTATTATCCCCCCAGTAATAATTGTATCCTCCTATAATAAAATGTTATTAACCCCCCAGTAATAATTTTATCCTGCTATAATAAAATGGTATTATCCCCCCAGTAATAATTGTATCCCCTCTATAATAAAATGTTATTATCCCCCCAGTAATAATTGTATCCCCTCTATAATAAAATGTTATTATCCCCCCAGTAATAACTGTATCCCCTCTATAATAAAATCTTATTATCCCCCCAGTAATAATTGTATCCCCTCTATAATAAAATCTTATTATCCCCCCAGTAATAATTGTATCCTCTCTATTATAAAATGTTATTACCCCCCCCAGTAATAATTGTATCCCCTCTATAATAAAATGTTATTATCCCCCCAGTAATAATTGTATCCTCCTATAATAAAATGTTATTAACCCCCCAGTAATAATTTTATCCTGCTATAATAAAATGTTATTATCCCCCCAGTAATAATTGTATCCCTCTATAATAAAATGTTATTATCCCCCCAGTAATAATTGTACCCCCTCTATAATAAAATCTTATTATCCCCCCAGTAAGAATTGTATCCCCTCTATAATAAAATCTTATTATCCCCCCAGTAAGAATTGTATCCCCTCTATAATAAAATGTTATTATCCCCCCAGTAATAATTGTATCCCCTCTATAATAAAATGTTATTAACCCCCCAGTAATAATTGTATCCTCTCTATTATAAAATGTTATTACCCCCCCCAGTAATAATTGTATCCCCTCTATAATAAAATGTTATTATCCCCCCAGTAATAATTGTATCCTCCTATAATAAAATGTTATTAACCCCCCAGTAATAATTTTATCCTGCTATAATAAAATGTTATTATCCCCCCCAGTAATAATTGTATCCCCTCTATTATAAAATGTTATTATCCCCCCAGTAATAATTGTATCCCCTCTATAATAAAATCTTATTATCCCCCCAGTAATAATTGTATCCCCTCTATAATAAAATGTTATTATCCCCCCAGTAATAATTGTATCCCCCTATAATAAAATGTTATTATCCCCCCAGTAATAATTGTATCCCCTCTATAATAAAATGTTATTATCCCCCCAAATAATAATTGTATCCCCCTATAATAAAATGTTATTATCCCCCCAAATAATAATTGTATCCCCTCTATAATAAAATGTTATTATCCCCCCAGTAATAATTGTATCCCCCTATAATAAAATCTTATTATCCCCCCAGTAATAATTGTATCCCTCTATAATAAAATCTTATTATCCCCCCAGTAATAATTGTATCCCTCTATAATAAAATGTTGTTATCCCCCCAGTAATAATTGTATCCCCTCTATAATAAAATGTTATTACCCCCCCAGTAATAATTGTATCCCCCTATAATAAAATGTTATTATCCCCCCAATAATAATTGTATCCCCTCTATAATCAAATGTTATTATCCCCCCAGTAATAATTGTATCCCCCTATAATAAAATGTTATTATCCCCCCAGTAATAATTGTATCCCCTCTATAATAAAATGTTATTATCCCCCCAGTAATAATTGTATCCCCCCTATAATAAAATGTTATTATCCCCCCAGTAATAATTGTATCCCCTCTATAATAAAATGTTATTGTCCCCCCAGTAATAAATGTATCCCCTCTATAATAAAATGTTATTATCCCCCCAGTAATAATTGTATCCCTCTATAATAAAATGTTATTATCCCCCCAGTAATAATTGTATCCCCCTATAATAAAATGTTATTATCCCCCCAGTAATAATTGTATCCCCTCTATAATAAAATCTTATTATCCCCCCCAGTAATAATTGTATCCTCTCTATTATAAAATGTTATTACCCCCCCCAGTAATAATTGTATCCCCTCTATAATAAAATGTTATTATCCCCCCAGTAATATTTGTATCCTCCTATAATAAAATGGTATTAACCCCCCAGTAATAATTTTATCCTGCTATAATAAAATGGTATTATCCCCCCAGTAATAATTGTATCCCCCTATAATAAAATGTTATTATCCCCCCAGTATTAATTGTATCCCCTCTATAATAAAATCTTATTATCCCCCCAGTAATAATTGTATCCCCCTATAATAAAATCTTATTATCCCCCCAGTAATAGTTGTATCCCCTCTATTATAAAATCTTATTATCCCCCCAGTAATAATTGTATCCCCTCTATAATAAAATGATATTATCCCCCCAGTAATAATTGTATCCCCTCTATTATAAAATGTTTTCCCCCCAGTAATAATTGTATCCCCTCTATAATAAAATGTTATTATCCCCCCAGTAATAATTGTATCCCCTCTATAATAAAAACTTATTATCCCCCCAGTAATAATTGTATCCCCTCTATAATAAAATGTTATTATCCCCCCAGTAATAATTGTATCCCCTCTATAATAAAATGTTATTATCCCCCCAGTAATAATTGTATCCCCTCTATAATAAAATGTTATTATCCCCCCAGTAATAATTGTATCCCCTCTATAATAAAATGTTATTATCCCCCCAGAAATAGTTGTATCCCCTCTATTATAAAATGATATTATCCCCCCAGTAATAATTGTATCCCCTCTATAATAAAATGTTATTATCCCCCCAGTAATAATTGTATCCCCTCTATTATAAAATGTTATTATCCCCCCAGTAATAATTGTATCCCCTCTATAATAAAATGTTATTATCCCCCCAGTAATAATTGTATCCCCTCTATAATAAAATGTTATTATCCCCCCAGTAATAATTGTATCCCCTCTATAATAAAATGTTATTATCCCCCCAGTAATAGTTGTATCCCCTCTATTATAAAATGTTATTATCCCCCCAGTAATAATTGTATCCCCCTATAATAAAATGTTATTATCCCCCCAGTAATAATTGTATCCCCCTATAATAAAATGTTATTATCCCCCCAGTAATAATTGTATCCCCTCTATAATAAAATGTTATTATCCCCCCAGTAATAATTGTATCCCCTCTATAATAAAATGTTATTATCCCCCAGTAATAATTGTATCCCCCTATAATAAAATCTTATTATCCCCCCAGTAATAATTGTATCCCCTCTATAATAAAATGATATTATCCCCCCAGTAATAATTGTATCCCCTCTATAATAAAATGTTATTATCCCCCCAGTAATAATTGTATCCCCCCTATAATAACATCTTATTATCCCCCCAGTAATAATTGTATCCCTCTATAATAAAATGTTATTATCCCCCCAGTAATAATTGTATCCCCCTATAATAAAATGTTATTATCCCCCCAGTAATAATTGTATCCCCTCTATAATAAAATCTTATTATCCCCCCAGTAATAATTGTATCCCCTCTATAATAAAATGTTATTATCCCCCCAGTAATAATTGTATCCCCCTATAATAAAATGTTATTATCCCCCCAGTAATAATTGTATCCCCCTATAATAAAATGTTATTATCCCCCCAGTAATAATTGTATCCCCTCTATAATAAAATGTTATTATCCCCCCAGTAATAATTGTATCCTCCTATAATAAAATGTTATTATCCCCCCAGTAATAGTTGTATCCCCCTATAATAAAATGTTATTATCCCCCCAGTAATAATTGTATCCTCCTATAATAAAATGTTATTATCCCCCCAGTAATAATTGTATCCCCCCTATAATAAAATGTTATTATCCCCCCAGTAATAATTGTATCCCCTCTATTATAAAATGTTATTATCCCCTCAGTAATAATTGTATCCCCTCTATTATAAAATGTTATTATCCCCCCAGTAATAATTGTATCCCCTCTATAATAAAATGTTATTATCCCCCCAGTAATAATTGTATCCCCCCTATAATAACATCTTATTATCCCCCCAGTAATAATTGTATCCCCTCTATAATAAAATCTTATTATCCCCCCAGTAATAATTGTATCCCCCTATAATAAAATGTTATTATCCCCCCAGTAATAATTGTATCCCCCCTATGATAACATCTTATTATCCCCCCAGTAATAATTGTATCCCCTCTATAATAAAATCTTATTATCCCCCCAGTAATAATTGTATCCTCTCTATTATAAAATGTTATTACCCCCCCAGTAATAATTGTATCCCCTCTATAATAAAATGTTATTAACCCCCCAGTAATAATTGTATCCTCCTATAATAAAATGTTATTAACCCCCCAGTAATAATTGTATCCTGCTATAATAAAATGTTATTATCCCCCCAGTAATAATTGTATCCCCCTATAATAAAATGTTCTTATCCCCCCAGTAATAATTGTATCCCCTCTATAATAAAATGTTATTATCCCCCCAGTAATAATTGTATCCCCTCTATAATAAAATGTTATTATCCCCCCAGTAATAATTGTATCCCCTCTATAATAAAATGTTATTATCCCCCCAATAATAATTGTACCCCCTCTATAATAAAATCTTATTATCCCCCCAGTAATAATTGTATCCCCTCTATAATAAAATCTTATTATCCCCCCCAGTAATAATTGTATCCTCTCTATTATAAAATGTTATTACCCCCCCCAGTAATAATTGTATCCCCTCTATAATAAAATGTTATTATCCCCCCAGTAATAATTGTATCCTCCTATAATAAAATGTTATTAACCCCCCAGTAATAATTTTATCCTGCTATAATAAAATGTTATTATCCCCCCAGTAATAATTGTATCCCCTCTATTATAAAATGTTATTATCCCCCCAGTAATAATTGTATCCCCTCTATAATAAAATGTTATTATCCCCCCAGTAATAATTGTATCCCCTCTATAATAAAATGTTATTATCCCCCCAATAATAATTGTACCCCCTCTATAATAAAATCTTATTATCCCCCCAGTAAGAATTGTATCCCCTCTATAATAAAATCTTATTATCCCCCCAGTAATAATTGTATCCCCTCTATAATAAAATGTTATTATCCCCCCAGTAATAATTGTATCCTCCTATAATAAAATGTTATTAACCCCCCAGTAATAATTTTATCCTGCTATAATAAAATCTTATTATCCCCCCAGTAATAATTGTATCCCCTCTATAATAAAATCTTATTATCCCCCCAGTAATAATTGTATCCCCTCTATAATAAAATGTTATTATCCCCCCAGTAATAATTGTATCCCCCTATAATAAAATCTTATTATCCCCCCAGTAATAATTGTATCCCCTCTATAATAAAATCTTATTATCCCCCCAGTAATAATTGTATCCCCTCTATAATAAAATGTTATTATCCCCCCAGTAATAATTGTATCCCCTCTATAATAAAATGTTATTATCCCCCCAGTAATAATTGTATCCCCTCTATAATAAAATGTTATTATCCCCCCAGTAATAATTGTATCCCCCCTATAATAAAATGTTATTATCCCCCCAGTAATAATTGTATCCCCTCTATAATAAAATGTTATTATCCCCCCAGTAATAAATGTATCCCCTCTATAATAAAATGTTATTATCCCCCCAGTAATAATTGTATCCCCTCTATAATAAAATCTTATTATCCCCCCAGTAATAATTGTATCCCCTCTATAATAAAATCTTATTATCCCCCCAGTAATAATTGTATCCTCCTATAATAAAATGTTATTATCCCCCCAGTAATAATTGTATCCCCCTATAATAAAATCTTATTATCCCCCCAGTAATAGTTGTATCCCCTCTATAATAAAATGTTATTATCCCCCCAGTAATAATTGTATCCCCTCTATAATAAAATGATATTATCCCCCCAGTAATAATTGTATCCCCTCTATTATAAAATGTTATTATCCCCCCAGTAATAATTGTATCCCCCCTATAATAACATCTTATTATCCCCCCAGTAATAATTGTATCCCTCTATAATAAAATGTTATTATCCCCCCAGTAATAATTGTATCCCCTCTATAAAAAAATCTTATTATCCCCCCAGTAATAATTGTATCCCCTCTATTATAAAATGTTATTATCCCCCCAGTAATAATTGCATCCCCCTATAATAAAATGTTATTATCCCCCCCAGTAATAATTGTATCCCCTCTATAATAAAATGTTATTATCCCCCCAGTAATAATTGTATCCCCTCTATAATAAAATGTTATTATCCCCCCAATAATAATTGTATCCTCTCTATAATAAAATGTTATTATCCCCCCAGTAATATTTGTATCCCCCCTATAATAAAATGTTATTATCCCCCCAGTAATAATTGTATCCCCTCTATAATAAAATCTTAATATCCCCCCAGTAATAATTGTATCCCCTCTATAATAAAATGTTATTATCCCCCCAGTAATAATTGTATCCCCTCTATAATAAAATGTTATTATCCCCCCAGTAATAATTGTATCCCCTCTATAATAAAATGTTATTATCCCCCCAGTAATAATTGTATCCTCCTATAATAAAATGTTATTATCCCCCCAGTAATAATTGTATCCCCTCTATTATAAAATCTTATTATCCCCCCAGTAATAATTGTATCCCCTCTATTATAAAATGTTATTATCCCCCCCAGTAATAATTGTATCCCCTCTATAATAAAATGTTATTATCCCCCCAGTAATAATTGTATCCCCTCTATAATAAAATGTTATTATCCCCCCAGTAATAATTGTATCCCTTTATAATAAAATGTTATTATCCCCCCAGTAATAATTGTATCCCCCTATAATAAAATGTTATTATCCCCCCAGTAATAATTGTATCCCTCTATTATAAAATGTTATTATCCCCCCAGTAATAATTGTATCCCCTCTATAATAAAATCTTATTATCCCCCCAGTAATAATTGTATCCCCTCTATAATAAAATGTTATTATCCCCCCAGTAATAATTGTATCCCCCTATAATAACATCTTATTATCCCCTCAGTAATAATTGTATCCTGCTATAATAAAATGGTATTATCCCCCCAGTAATAATTGTATCCCCTCTATAATAAAATCTTATTATCCCCCCAGTAATAATTGTATCCCCTCTATAATAAAATGTTATTATCCCCCCAGTAATAATTGTATCCTCCTATAATAAAATGTTATTATCCCCCCAGTAATAATTGTATCCTCCTATAATAAAATGTTATTATCCCCCCAGTAATAATTGTATCCCCTCTATAATAAAATGATATTATCCCCCCAGTAATAATTGTATCCCCTCTATTATAAAATGTTATCCCCCCAGTAATAATTGTATCCCCTCTATAATAAAATGTTATTATCCCCCCCAGTAATAATTGTATCCCCTCTATAATAAAATCTTATTATCCCCCCAGTAATAATTGTATCCCCTCTATAATAAAATGTTATTATCCCCCCAGTAATAATTGTATCCCCTCTATAATAAAATCTTATTATCCCCCCAGTAATAATTGTATCCTCCTATAATAAAATGTTATTATCCCCCCAGTAATAATTGTATCCCCTCTATAATAAAATGTTATTATCCCCCCAGTAATAGTTGTATCCCCCTATAATAAAATGTTATTATCCCCCCAGTAATAATTGTATCCTCCTATAATAAAATGTTATTATCCCCCCAGTAATAATTGTATCCCCCCTATAATAAAATGTTATTATCCCCCCAGTAATAATTGTATCCCCTCTATTATAAAATGTTATTATCCCCTCAGTAATAATTGTATCCCCTCTATTATAAAATGTTATTATCCCCCCAGTAATAATTGTATCCCCTCTATAATAAAATGTTATTATCCCCCCAGTAATAATTGTATCCCCCCTATAATAACATCTTATTATCCCCCCAGTAATAATTGTATCCCCCTATAATAAAATGTTATTATCCCCCCAGTAATAATTGTATCCCCTCTATAATAAAATCTTATTATCCCCCCAGTAATAATTGTATCCCTCTATAATAAAATGTTATTAACCCCCCAGTAATAATTGTATCCTCTCTATTATAAAATGTTATTACCCCCCCAGTTATAATTGTATCCCCTCTATAATAAAATGTTATTAACCCCCCAGTAATAATTGTATCCTCCTATAATAAAATGTTATTAACCCCCCAGTAATAATTGTATCCTGCTATAATAAAATGTTATTATCCCCCCAGTAATAATTGTATCCCCTCTATAATAAAATGTTATTAACCCCCCAGTAATAATTGTATCCTCCTATAATAAAATGTTATTAACCCCCCAGTAATAATTGTATCCTGCTATAATAAAATGTTATTATCCCCCCAGTAATAATTGTATCCCCTCTATAATAAAATGTTATTATCCCCCCAGTAATAATTGTATCCCCTCTATAATAAAATGTTATTATCCCCCCAGTAATAATTGTATCCTCCTATAATAAAATGTTATTAACCCCCCAGTAATAATTTTATCCTGCTATAATAAAATGGTATTATCCCCCCAGTAATAATTGTATCCCCTCTATTATAAAATGTTATTATCCCCCCAGTAATAATTGTATCCCCTCTATAATAAAATGTTATTATCCCCCCAGTAATAATTGTATCCCCTCTATAATAAAATCTTATTATCCCCCCAGTAATAATTGTATCCCCTCTATAATAAAATCTTATTATCCCCCCAGTAATAATTGTATCCTCTCTATTATAAAATGTTATTACCCCCCCCAGTAATAATTGTATCCCCTCTATAATAAAATGTTATTATCCCCCCAGTAATAATTGTATCCTCCTATAATAAAATGTTATTAACCCCCCAGTAATAATTTTATCCTGCTATAATAAAATGTTATTATCCCCCCAGTAATAATTGTATCCCCCTATAATAAAATCTTATTATCCCCCCAGTAATAATTGTATCCCCTCTATTATAAAATGTTATTATCCCCCCAGTAATAATTGTATCCCCTCTATAATAAAATGTTATTATCCCCCCAGTAATAATTGTATCCCCTCTATAATAAAATGTTATTATCCCCCCAATAATAATTGTACCCCCTCTATAATAAAATCTTATTATCCCCCCAGTAAGAATTGTATCCCCTCTATAATAAAATGTTATTATCCCCCCAGTAATAATTGTATCCTCCTATAATAAAATGTTATTAACCCCCCAGTAATAATTGTATCCTCTCTATTATAAAATGTTATTACCCCCCCCAGTAATAATTGTATCCCCTCTATAATAAAATGTTATTATCCCCCCAGTAATAATTGTATCCTCCTATAATAAAATGTTATTAACCCCCCAGTAATAATTTTATCCTGCTATAATAAAATGTTATTATCCCCCCCAGTAATAATTGTATCCCCTCTATTATAAAATGTTATTATCCCCCCAGTAATAATTGTATCCCCTCTATAATAAAATCTTATTATCCCCCCAGTAATAATTGTATCCCCTCTATAATAAAATGTTATTTTCCCCCCAATAATAATTGTATCCCCTCTATAATAAAATCTTATTATCCCCCCAGTAATAATAGTATCCCCTCTATAATAAAATGTTATTATCCCCCCAGTAATAATTGTATCCCCCTATAATAAAATGTTATTATCCCCCCAGTAATAATTGTATCCCCTCTATAATAAAATGTTATTATCCCCCCAAATAATAATTGTATCCCCCTATAATAAAATGTTATTATCCCCCCAAATAATAATTGTATCCCCTCTATAATAAAATGTTATTATCCCCCCAGTAATAATTGTATCCCCCTATAATAAAATCTTATTATCCCCCCAGTAATAATTGTATCCCTCTATAATAAAATCTTATTATCCCCCCAGTAATAATTGTATCCCTCTATAATAAAATGTTATTATCCCCCCAGTAATAATTGTATCCCCTCTATAATAAAATGTTATTACCCCCCCAGTAATAATTGTATCCCCCTATAATAAAATGTTATTATCCCCCCAGTAATAATTGTATCCCCCTATAATAAAATGTTATTATCCCCCCAGTAATAATTGTATCCCCTCTATAATAAAATGTTATTATCGCCCCAGTAATAATTGTATCCCCCCTATAATAAAATGTTATTATCCCCCCAGTAATAATTGTATCCCCCCTATAATAAAATCTTATTATCCCCCCAGTAATAATTGTATCCCCTCTATAATAAAATGTTATTATCCCCCCAGTAATAAATGTATCCCCTCTATAATAAAATGTTATTATCCCCCCAGTAATAATTGTATCCCCTCTATAATAAAATGTTATTATCCCCCCAGTAATAATTGTATGCCCTCTATAATAAAATGTTATTATCGCCCCAGTAATAATTGTATCCCCCCTATAATAAAATGTTATTATCCCCCCAGTAATAATTGTATCCCCCCTATAATAAAATCTTATTATCCCCCCAGTAATAATTGTATCCCCTCTATAATAAAATGTTATTATCCCCCCAGTAATAAATGTATCCCCTCTATAATAAAATGTTATTATCCCCCCAGTAATAATTGTATCCCCTCTATAATAAAATGTTATTATCCCCCCAGTAATAATTGTATCCTCCTATAATAAAATGTTATTATCCCCCCAGTAATAATTGTATCCCCCTATAATAAAATCTTATTATCCCCCCAGTAATAATTGTATCCTCCTATAATAAAATGTTATTATCCCCCCAGTAATAATTGTATCCCCCTATAATAAAATCTTATTATCCCCCCAGTAATAATTGTATCCCCTCTATAATAAAATGATATTATCCCCCCAGTAATAATTGTATCCCCTCTATTATAAAATGTTATTATCCCCCCAGTAATAATTGTATCCCCCCTATAATAACATCTTATTATCCCCCCAGTAATAATTGTATCCCCTCTATAATAAAATGTTATTATCCCCCCAGTAATAATTGTATCCCCTCTATAAAAAATATTATTATCCCCCCAGTAATAATTGTATCCTCTCTATTATAAAATGTTATTACCCCCCCAGTAATAATTGTATCCCCTCTATAATAAAATGTTATTAACCCCCCCAGTAATAATTGTATCCTCCTATAATAAAATGTTATTAACCCCCCAGTAATAATTGTATCCTGCTATAATAAAATGGTATTATCCCCCCAGTAATAATTGTATCCCTCTATAATAAAATGTTATTATCCCCCCAGTAATAATTGTATCCCCTCTATAAAAAATATTATTATCCCCCCAGTAATAATTGTATCCTCTCTATTATAAAATGTTATTACCCCCCCAGTAATAATTGTATCCCCTCTATAATAAAATGTTATTAACCCCCCCAGTAATAATTGTATCCTCCTATAATAAAATGTTATTAACCCCCCAGTAATAATTGTATCCTGCTATAATAAAATGGTATTATCCCCCCAGTAATAATTGTATCCCCTCTATAATAAAATGTTATTATCCCCCCAGTAATAGTTGTATCCCCCTATAATAAAATGTTCTTATCCCCCCAGTAATAATTGTATCCCCCTATAATAAAATGTTATTATCCCCCCAGTAATAATTGTATCCCCTCTATAATAAAATCTTATTATCCCCCCAGTAATAATTGTATCCCCTCTATAATAATATGTTATTATCCCCCCAGTAATAATTGTATCCTCCTATAATAAAATGTTATTATCCCCCCAGTAATAATTGTATCCCCCTATAATAAAATCTTATTATCCCCCCAGTAATAGTTGTATCCCCTCTATTATAAAATGTTATTATCCCCCCAGTAATAATTGTATCCCCTCTATAATAAAATGATATTATCCCCCCAGTAATAATTGTATCCCCTCTATAATAAAATCTTATTATCCCCCCAGTAATAATTGTATCCCCTCTATAATAAAATCTTATTATCCCCCCAGTAATAATTGTATCCCCTCTATAATAAAATGTTATTATCCCCCCAGTAATAATTGTATCCCCTCTATAATAAAATGTTATTATCCCCCCAGTAATAATTGTATCCCCCTATAATAAAATGTTATTATCCCCCCAGTAATAATTGTATCCCCTCTATAATAAAATCTTATTATCCCCCCAGTAATAATTGTATCCCCTGTATAATAAAATCTTATTATCCCCCCAGTAATAATTGTATCCCCTCTATAATAAAATGTTATTATCCCCCCAGTAATAATTGTATCCCCTCTATAATAAAATGTTATTATCCCCCCAGAAATAGTTGTATCCCCCTATAATAAAATGTTATTATCCCCCCAGTAATAGTTGTATCCCCTCTATTATAAAATGATATTATCCCCCCAGTAATAATTGTATCCCCTCTATAATAAAATGATATTATCCCCCCAGTAATAATTGTATCCCCCTATAATAAAATGTTATTATCCCCCCAGTAATAATTGTATCCCCTCTATAATAAAATCTTATTATCCCCCCAGTAATAATTGTATCCCCTCTATAATAAAATCTTATTACCCCCCCAGTAATAATTGTATCCTCTCTATTATAAAATGTTATTACCCCCCCAGTAATAATTGTATCCCCTCTATAATAAAATGTTATTAACCCCCCAGTAATAATTGTATCCTGCTATAATAAAATGTTATTATCCCCCCCCCCAGTAATAATTGTATCCCCCTATAATAAAATGTTCTTATCCCCCCAGTAATAATTGCATCCCCCTATAATAAAATGTTATTATCCCCCCCAGTAATAATTGTATCCCCTCTATAATAAAATGTTATTATCCCCCCAGTAATAATTGTATCCCCTCTATAATAAAATGTTATTATCCCCCCAATAATAATTGTACCCCCTCTATAATAAAATCTTATTATCCCCCCAGTAATAATTGTATCCCCTCTATAATAAAATGTTATTATCCCCCCAGTAATAATTGTATCCCCTCTATAATAAAATCTTATTATCCCCCCCCAGTAATAATTGTATCCTCCTATAATAAAATGTTCTTATACCCCCAGTAATAATTGTATCCCTCTATAATAAAATCTTATTATCCCCCCAGTAATAATTGTATCCCCTCTATAATAAAATGTTATTATCCCCCCAGTAATAATTGTATCCCCTCTATAATAAAATGTTATTATCCCCCCAGTAATATTTGTATCCCCCCTATAATAAAATGTTATTATCCCCCCAGTAATAATTGTATCCCCTCTATAATAAAATCTTAATATCCCCCCAGTAATAATTGTATCCCCTCTATTATAAAATGTTATTATCCCCCCAGTAATAATTGTATCCCCTCTATAATAAAATGTAATTATCCCCCCAGTAATAATTGTATCCCCCCGTATAATAAAATGTTATTATCCCCCCAGTAATAATTGTATCCCCTCTATAATAAAATGTTATTATCCCCCCAGTAATAATTGTATCCCCTCTATAATAAAATGTTATTATCCCCCCAGTAATAATTGTATCCTCCTATAATAAAATGTTATTATCCCCCCAGTAATAATTGTATCCCCCTATAATAAAATCTTATTATCCCCCCAGTAATAATTGTATCCCCTCTATTATAAAATCTTATTATCCCCCCAGTAATAATTGTATCCCCTCTATTATAAAATGTTATTATCCCCCCGGTAATAATTGTATCCCCTCTATAATAAAATGTTATTATCCCCCCAGTAATAATTGTATCCCCCCTATAATAACATGTTATTATCCCCCCAGTAATAATTGTATCCCTCTATAGTAAAATGTTATTATCCCCCCAGTAATAATTGTATCCCCCTATAATAAAATGTTATTATCCCCCCAGTAATAATTGTATCCCCTCTATAATAAAATCTTATTATCCCCCCAGTAATAATTGTATCCTTTCTATTATAAAATGTTATTACCCCCCCAGTAATAATTGTATCCCCTCTATAATAAAATGTTATTATCCCCCCAGTAATAATTGTATCCTCCTATAATAAAATGTTATTAACCCCCCAGTAATAATTGTATCCCCCCTATAATAAAATGTTATTACCCCCCCAGTAATAATTGTATCCCCTCTATAATAAAATGTTATTATCCCCCAATAATAATTGTACCCCCTCTATAATAAAATCTTATTATCCCCCCAGTAATAATTGTATCCCCTCTATAATAAAATGTTATTATCCCCCCAGTAATAATTGTATCCCCTCTATAATAAAATGTTATTATCCCCCCAGTAATAGTTGTATCCCCCTATAATAAAATGTTCTTATCCCCCCAGTAATAATTGTATCCCCCTATAATAAAATGTTATTATCCCCCCAGTAATAATTGTATCCCCTCTATAATAAAATGTTATTATCCCCCCAGTAATAATTGTATCCCCTCTATAATAAAATGTTATTATCCCCCCAGTAATAATTGTATCCCCTCTATAATAAAATGTTCTTATCCCCCCAGTAATAATTGTATCCCCCTATAATAAAATGTTATTATCCCCCCAGTAATAATTGTATCCCCCTATAATAAAATCTTATTATCCCCCCAGTAATAATTGTATCCCCTCTATAATAAAATGATATTATCCCCCCAGTAATAATTGTATCCCCTCTATTATAAAATGTTATCCCCCCAGTAATAATTGTATCCCCTCTATAATAAAATGTTATTATCCCCCCAGTAATAGTTGTATCCCCTCTATAATAAAATGTTATTATCCCCCCAGTAATAATTGTATCCCCCCTATAATAACATCTTATTATCCCCCCAGTAATAATTGTATCCCCCTATAATAAAATGTTATTATCCCCCCAGTAATAATTGTATCCCCTCTATAATAAAATCTTATTATCCCCCCAGTAATAATTGTATCCTCTCTATTATAAAATGTTATTATCCCCCCAGTAATAATTGTATCCTCCTATAATAAAATGTTATTAACCCCCCAGTAATAATTGTATCCTCCTATAATAAAATGTTATTAACCCCCCAGTAATAATTGTATCCTGCTATAATAAAATGTTCTTATCCCCCCAGTAATAATTGTATCCCCTCTATAATAAAATGTTATTAACCCCCCAGTAATAATTGTATCCTCCTATAATAAAATGTTATTAACCCCCCAGTAATAATTGTATCCTGCTATAATAAAATGTTCTTATCCCCCCAGTAATAATTGTATCCCCTCTATAATAAAATGTTATTATCCCCCCAGTAATAATTGTATCCCCTCTATAATAAAATGTTATTATCCCCCCAGTAATAATTGTATCCTCCTATAATAAAATCTTATTATCCCCCCAGTAATAATTGTATCCCCTCTATAATAAAATCTTATTATCCCCCCCAGTAATAATTGTATCCCCCTATAATAAAATGTTATTATCCCCCCAGTAATAATTGTATCCCCTCTATAATAAAATATTATTATCCCCCCCAGTAATAATTGTATCCCCTCTATAATAAAATGTTATTATCCCCCCAGTAATAGTTGTATCCCCTGTATTATAAATCTTATTATCCCCCCAGTAATAATTGTATCCCCTCTATAATAAAATGTTATTATCCCCCCAGTAATAATTGTATCCCCTCTATAATAAAATGTTATTATCCCCCAGTAATAGTTGTATCCCCCTATAATAAAATGTTATTATCCCCCCAGTAATAATTGTATCCCCCTATAATGAAATCTTATTATCCCCCCAGTAATAGTTGTATCCCCCTATAATAAAATGTTAGTATCCCCCCAGTAATAATTGTATCCCCTCTATAATAAAATGTTATTATCCCCCCAGTAATAATTGTATCCCCTCTATAATAAAATGTTATTATCCCCCAGTAATAGTTGTATCCCCTCTATAATAAAATGTTATTATCCCCCCAGTAATAATTGTATCCCCTCTATAATAAAATGTTATTATCCCCCCAGTAATAATTGTATCCCCCTATAATAAAATGTTATTATCCCCCCAGTAATAATTGTATCCCCTCTATAATAAAATGTTATTATCCCCCCAGTAATAATTGTATCCCCTCTATAATAAAATGTTATTATCCCCCCAGTAATAATTGTATCCCCCCTATAATAAAATGTTATTATCCCCCCAGTAATAATTGTATCCCCTCTATAATAAAATGTTATTATCCCCCCAGTAATAATTGTATCCCCCTATAATAAAATGTTATTATCCCCCCAGTAATAATTGTATCCCCTCTATAATAAAATGTTATTATCCCCCCAGTAATAATTGTATCCCCCTATAATAAAATGTTATTATCCCCCCAGTAATAATTGTATCCCCTCTATAATAAAATGTTATTATCCCCCCAGTAATAATTGTATCCCCTCTATAATAAAATGTTATTATCCCCCCAGTAATAATTGTATCCCCCCTATAATAAAATGTTATTATCCCCCCAGTAATAATTGTATCCCCTCTATAATAAAATGTTATTATCCCCCCAGTAATAATTGTATCCCCTCTATAATAAAATGTTATTATCCCCCCAGTAATAATTGTATCCCCCCTATAATAACATCTTATTATCCCCCCAGTAATAATTGTATCCCTCTATAATAAAATGTTATTATCCCCCCAGTAATAATTGTATCCCCCTATAATAAAATGTTATTATCCCCCCAGTAATAATTGTATCCCCTCTATAATAAAATGTTATTATCCCCCCAGTAATAATTGTATCCTCCTATAAAAAAATGTTATTATCCCCCCAGTAATAATTGTATCCTCCTATAAAAAAATGTTATTATCCCCCCAGTAATAATTGTATCCCCCTATAATAAAATCTTATTATCCCCCCAGTAATAGTTGTATCCCCTCTATAATAAAATGTTATTATCCCCCCAGTAATAATTGTATCCCCTCTATAATAAAATGTTATTATCCCCCCAGTAATAATTGTATCCCCTCTATTATAAAATGTTATTATCCCCCCAGTAATAATTGTATCCCCTCTATAATAAAATGTTATTATCCCCCCAGTAATAATTGTATCCCCCTATAATAAAATGTTATTATCCCCCCAGTAATAATTGTATCCCCTCTATAATAAAATCTTATTATCCCCCCCAGTAATAATTGTATCCTCTCTATTATAAAATGTTATTACCCCCCCCAGTAATAATTGTATCCCCTCTATAATAAAATGTTATTATCCCCCCAGTAATAATTGTATCCTCCTATAATAAAATGTTATTAACCCCCCAGTAATAATTTTATCCTGCTATAATAAAATGGTATTATCCCCCCAGTAATAATTGTATCCCCTCTATTATAAAATGTTATTATCCCCCCAGTAATAATTGTATCCCCTCTATAATAAAATGTTATTATCCCCCCAATAATAATTGTATCCCCCCTATAATAAAATGTTCTTATCCCCCCAGTAATAATTGTATCCCCCTATAATAAAATGTTATTATCCCCCCAGTAATAATTGTATCCCCTCTATAATAAAATCTTATTATCCCCCCAGTAATAATTGTATCCTCCTATAATAAAATGTTATTATCCCCCCAGTAATAATTGTATCCCCTATAATAAAATCTTATTATCCCCCCCAGTAATAATTGTATCCCCTCTATAATAAAATCTTATTATCCCCCCAGTAATAATTGTATCCCCTCTATTATAAAATGTTATTATCCCCCCAGTAATAATTGTATCCCCCCTATAATAAAATGTTATTATCCCCCCAGTAATAATTGTATCCCCCCTATAATAAAATGTTATTATCCCCCCAGTAATAATTGTATCCCCTCTATAATAAAATCTTATTATCCCCCCAGTAATAATTGTATCCCTCTATAATAAAATGTTATTATCCCCCCAGTAATAATTGTATCCCCTCTATAATACAATCTTATTATCCCCCCAGTAATAATTGTATCCCCCTATAATAAAATGTTATTATCCCCCCAGTAATAATTGTATCCTCCTATAATAAAATGTTATTATCCCCCCAGTAATAATTGTATCCCCCTATAATAAAATGTTATTATCCCCCCAGTAATAATTGTACCCCCTCTATTATAAAATGTTATTATCCCCCCAGTAATAATTGTATCCCCTCTATTATAAAATGTTATTATCCCCCCAGTAATAATTGTATCCCCTCTATAATAAAATGTTATTAACCCCCCAGTAATAATTGTATCCTCCTATAATAAAATGTTATTAACCCCCCAGTAATAATTGTATCCTGCTATAATAAAATGTTATTATCCCCCCAGTAATAATTGTATCCCCCTATAATAAAATGTTCTTATCCCCCCAGTAATAATTGTATCCCCTCTATAATAAAATTTTATTATCCCCCCAGTATTAATTGTATCCCCTCTATAATAAAATGTTATTATCACCCCCCCAGTAATAATTGTATCCCCTCTATAATAAAATGTTATTATCCCCCCAATAATAATTGTACCCCCTCTATAATAAAATCTTATTATCCCCCCAGTAATAATTGTATCCCCTCTATAATAAAATGTTATTATCCCCCCAGTAATAATTGTATCCCCTCTATAATAAAATGTTATTATCCCCCCAGTAATAATTGTATCCCCCTATAATAAAATGTTATTATCCCCCCAGTAATAATTGTATCCTCTCTATAATAAAATCTTAATATCCCCCCAGTAATAATTGTATCCCCTCTATAATAAAATGTTATTACCCCCCCAGTAATAATTGTATCCCCTCTATAATAAAATCTTATTATCCCCCCCAGTAATAATTGTATCCCCCTATAATAAAATGTTATTATCCCCCCAGTAATAATTGTATCCCCTCTATAATAAAATGTTATTATCCCCCCAGTAATAATTGTATCCTCCTATAATAAAATGTTATTAACCCCCCAGTAATAATTGTATCCTGCTATAATAAAATGGTATTATCCCCCCAGTAATAATTGTATCCCCCTATAATAAAATGTTATTATCCCCCCAGTAATAATTGTATCCCCTCTATAATAAAATGTTATTATCCCCCCAGTAATAATTGTATCCCCCTATAATAAAATGTTATTATCCCCCCAGTAATAATTGTATCCCCTCTATAATAAAATGTTATTATCCCCCCAGTAATAATTGTATCCCCTCTATTATAAAATGTTATTATCCCCCCAGTAATAATTGTATCCCCTCTATTATAAAATGTTATTATCCCCCCAGTAATAATTGTATCCCCTCTATAATAAAATGTTATTATCCCCCCAATAATAATTGTACCCCCTCTATAATAAAATCTTATTATCCCCCCAGTAATAATTGTATCCCCTCTATAATAAAATGTTATTATCCCCCCAGTAATAATTGTATCCCCTCTATAATAAAATGTTATTATCCCCCCAGTAATAGTTGTATCCCCCTATAATAAAATGTTCTTATCCCCCCAGTAATAATTGTATCCCCTCTATAATAAAATGTTATTATCCCCCCAGTAATAATTGTATCCCCTCTATAATAAAATCTTATTATCCCCCCAGTAATAATTGTATCCCCCTATAATAAAATGTTATTATCCCCCCAGTAATAATTGTATCCCCTCTATAATAAAATGTTATTATCCCCCCAGTAATAATTGTATCCTGCTATAATAAAATGTTATTACCCCCCCAGTAATAATTGTATCCCCCTATAATAAAATCTTATTATCCCCCCAGTAATAATTGTATCCCCTCTATAATAAAATGTTATTATCCCCCCAGTAATAATTGTATCCCCTCTATAATAAAATCTTATTATTCCCCCCAGTAATAATTGTATCCCCCTATAATAAAATGTTATTATCCCCCCAGTAATAATTGTATCCCCTCTATAATAAAATGTTATTATCCCCCCAGTAATAATTGTATCCCCCTATAATAAAATGTTATTATCCCCCCCAGTAATAATTGTATCCCCTCTATAATAAAATGTTATTTTCCCCCCAGTAATAATTGTATCCCCTCTATAATACAATCTTATTATCCCCCCAGTAATAATTGTATCCCCTCTATAATAAAATCTTATTATCCCCCCCAGTAATAATTGTATCCCCCTATAATAAAATGTTATTATCCCCCCAGTAATAATTGTATCCCCTCTATAATAAAATGTTATTATCCCCCCAGTAATAATTGTATCCTCCTATAATAAAATGTTATTAACCCCCCAGTAATAATTGTATCCTGCTATAATAAAATGGTATTATCCCCCCAGTAATAATTGTATCCCCCTATAATAAAATGTTATTATCCCCCCAGTAATAATTGTATCCCCTCTATAATAAAATGTTATTATCCCCCCAGTAATAATTGTATCCCCCTATAATAAAATGTTATTATCCCCCCAGTAATAATTGTATCCCCTCTATAATAAAATGTTATTATCCCCCCAGTAATAATTGTATCCCCTCTATTATAAAATGTTATTATCCCCCCAGTAATAATTGTATCCCCTCTATTATAAAATGTTATTATCCCCCCAGTAATAATTGTATCCCCTCTATAATAAAATGTTATTATCCCCCCAATAATAATTGTACCCCCTCTATAATAAAATCTTATTATCCCCCCAGTAATAATTGTATCCCCTCTATAATAAAATGTTATTATCCCCCCAGTAATAATTGTATCCCCTCTATAATAAAATGTTATTATCCCCCCAGTAATAGTTGTATCCCCCTATAATAAAATGTTCTTATCCCCCCAGTAATAATTGTATCCCCTCTATAATAAAATGTTATTATCCCCCCAGTAATAATTGTATCCCCTCTATAATAAAATCTTATTATCCCCCCAGTAATAATTGTATCCCCCTATAATAAAATGTTATTATCCCCCCAGTAATAATTGTATCCCCTCTATAATAAAATGTTATTATCCCCCCAGTAATAATTGTATCCTGCTATAATAAAATGTTATTACCCCCCCAGTAATAATTGTATCCCCCTATAATAAAATCTTATTATCCCCCCAGTAATAATTGTATCCCCTCTATAATAAAATCTTATTATCCCCCCAGTAATAATTGTATCCCCTCTATAATAAAATCTTATTATTCCCCCCAGTAATAATTGTATCCCCCTATAATAAAATGTTATTATCCCCCCAGTAATAATTGTATCCCCTCTATAATAAAATGTTATTATCCCCCCAGTAATAATTGTATCCCCCTATAATAAAATGTTATTATCCCCCCCAGTAATAATTGTATCCCCTCTATAATAAAATGTTATTTTCCCCCCAGTAATAATTGTATCCCCTCTATAATACAATCTTATTATCCCCCCAGTAATAATTGTATCCTCCTATAATAAAATCTTATTATCCCCCCAGTAATAATTGTATCCTCTTATAATAAAATCTTATCCCCCCCCCAGTAATAAATGTATCCCCTAACATCATGTGATTAGAAGGGACTCATTGCCCTCAGAGCTCTAGTTACTCTAGAAGTATAAAGGGGAACCCCGGTCCTTGTCTTTGGTGGGTCATTCATTGTCTTGTGAGGAGGACTGTCCTCCATGATATGATGGGTAATAGAGATCATCCTCTTGGCTCTGACTCTGGTACCTGCAGTGTAAAATGATCTGTGTCATGTAGCTGTGACAATGTGATGGGGACGCCGGCACAGCGCTCAGTGTAGGTTTGGTGTGAGGATGTTCAGAGATCACATTCACTATAATTAAGTCTTCAGGGAAGAAATGTGATGACATTGTATAGAGAGATCAGGAAGGGGGAGTTCAGCCTGTGTGTGCCCTACATTGGTGTAAGCACTTCAGGCACCAGCACACACGCATTACACTATTACGACCTTGGTTTACTGTTCCTTGGACATCCCATACACCGAGTTCAATACCCCTAATAAAACATAAAACCAAGCTCAAGGACTGTTTACAGACTCTATGGAAAATGCGTGTTGCCTGGCTGTGCAGGACTATAGGAGGACCCAAATCTTCAGCAACTCCTATGGAGGTAGTGCTACACCAACATCCATCCAGAGTGCAGAATTTACACAGGATCTCTCAGCTTTGAAAAGCAGGGGGTGGAGAGCTGAAGTTACATCAGCGAGGAGAGCTCTGAGAGCTGATTGGAGGGAAATGACAACCCCTCCCCCGCCCCTTCACACAGCACAGGGGAACAGAGCTGAGGCTGTCAATCAGCTGGAGCTCCCTCCCCTGTCACCATTTTTCTCTTGGTGTCAGGAAAAATCATCAGAAGTGACTCATGCTGATAACAGAGGAAGGAGGCAGCAGACAGAAATGGCACTCAGTGTGCTGGATTGAGACAAGTAAACATAATAGAGGGATGTGCTTTGTTCATATTTCATGTCTGAGGTTTACAATCACTTTAAGCCAAGCTAGAGGTAAAATTTAAAAGATCAATTACACCACCTCCAAAATGTGATGCCAGAATACTATGCTGCTGGCAATGTCTGTGACAATCATACTGTTCCGCACCACCACCTACAGCCTAATGGCATCATCCAAGCATGCAATTAAAAGGATCAGTGTTTTTCTTATGCTGCCCTCAAAGTGGGCTTAACAAAGGGGGACCCTCTCTTTGCTGTACAGGATTTTTTTTACATTGGCATCTTTTTTTGCATGCCCCCCCGGGCAGTGACCAGCTCCCAAGTCCTTTTTTTTTTGACAATCCTTTTTATTCTTTAAAATTTCCAGAGTTGATAATAAATATCTGCCCCCGTTGACTTTAATGAGGTTTAGATTTACGTTCCAAATGTCATGACAAGGGTAGAATATACACCTTCCAACCTAACCAAGCCTACTAGGCCACACCCTCCACCATCCCATACCTTCCACCGTCCCATACCCTGCACCGTCCCATACCCTCCACCGTCCCACACCCTCCACCGTCCCACACCCTCCACCGTCCCACACCCTCCACCGTCCCATACCCTCCACCGTCCCATTCCCTCCACCGTCCCACACCCTCCACCGTCCCACACCCTCCACCGTCCCACACCCTCCACCGTCCCACACCCTCCACCGTCCCACACCCTCCACCGTCTTATACCCTCCACCATCCCATACCCTTCATCGTCCCACACCCTGCACTGGCCCAGATATACAAAATACACAAACCAAGTTTTTGGAGTGAAAATGACCATAGCAGCCTTTTATTAACCTTTAAGCCTTTTATTATTTAAATAATAAATTATTTCAACATAAATAACATAACATTCCAAAAATTAGAAGCAGAGGAAAAACATGGTGGTCATTTGAGGGCCATAAACCCAACTTACCTTTTGCAGAAAACATTCATTCAACTTAGGCCCCCAGTTGCAACCCACAGGCTTGGAAACAATCCTACTTATCTCCAGTTGCAACCCACCGGCTTGGAAACAATCCTACTTATCCCCAGTTGCAACCCACAGGCTTGGAAACAATCCTACTTATCCCCAGTTGCAACCCACCGGCTTGGAAACAATCCTACTTATCCCCAGCTGCAACCCACTCGCTCGGGAATAATCCTACTTATCCCCAGCTGCAACCCACTGGCTCGGGGACAATCCTACTTATCCCCAGCCACAACCAACTGCCTCGGGGACAATCCTACTTATCCCCAGCTGCAACCCACCATCTCGGGGACAATCCTACTTATCCCCAGCTGCAACCCACCATCTCGGGGACAATCCTACTTATCCCCAGCCACAACCCACCAACCTGGAGACAATCCTACTTATCCCCAGCCACAACCCACCGGCTCAGAGACAATCCTACTTGTCAAGAGAACCAGAGAGCACACGGAGACGGATTGCACGGAACTCGAAGTGTGGGCGTTTATTGGGGAGGTTTTTGGGACACAGACAACAGTTCCTTTAGTCCACAGATCCACACCAGACACAGCAACACAGTAAAGTTCTCTGGAAGGCAACATGGAACAACGGGGGTATGGTAATCCACAGGGTTCAGTAAGGCAAGGGCAGGGTGGTTTTGTGGGAATTCGGGTTCCTGGGGAGAATTGGGCTCAGTCTTTTGGGCAGCATGGGGTTAGCCCACTTACTGGATGCGGGGAGCCGAACACAGAGGGCTACAGTCCACACAGGCAGCACAGGGTCAATTCACACAGGCAGCTCCAGGCAGGGAAGGGTTAAATCTGTTTGGCTCACGGGCAACAAAGAGTTAAATCCAGGCAGAGAAGGTGTCCAGCCCACAGGCTCACAGGAAACAAGAGGTTAAATCAAGGCAGGGAAGGTGTCCAGCCCGCAGAGAGTTCACCACACACAGGAGAGGGACCCAGCAGCAGACGGGCAGTCATGTCAGCCAGGAGAGGAGAAGGGGGCCGGGGGATGGTCATCCGAGAGAAACTGGCACTGCAGCACAGTCTTCTCTCAAACACGTAGCCAAGAGAACACAAGGGGGTTGCCCTGCTCTCTCTTAAGAACAGAGCTGGGTGCCTTGCTGCTGCAGTGGTAACCCGAGACCTCCGAGTTACCATGGCAATGCGCCCCATCCCCCAGGTCTCCGGACCCGCCCAGGGAACAAGGCCTTTGTCCCTGTCCGGCATGGAGCCCGGGAAAATGTGCACAAGGGGGACGGGAGGGGGGTGGGGGCCTGTCTGTGGATTCCCTCAGCAGGGGGCCAGACTTCAGGCGACACGGGGTGAGCATGAACGGGACAGAAGAGTGAGGGGCTGCTGAGGGTTGGGGGGTGGCAGGCAGCAAGCCTAGATGATGGGGGAGGAAGGGCCAGCTCCATAACACTACTTATCCCCAGCCACAACCCACTGGCTCGGGGATAACTCTACTTATCCGCAGTGACCACCATTTGAAATATTCCAAGTCAACCCCTTGGTAACCGGAATGTACCGAGGTCCCCATACCACTGATGGGTCCCAAATCTGTCTCCATACAGAATTCTTTCCTCCTCCAAAGACTAACCGCCACCAAGGCCAATGTGACAATCCAAACCAAAGCACGAAGGGGAGGGAGGGTGGGAAGCTTCTTCTTCCAACTTCCCCCCATTGGACTTCCTGAAATGGGAAACTTCTTTTCCTACCTGTGAACCCTCCCCAACATCCCAATCCAATCAGGTAAGCCATACTCCTAAAACTTCCTACCCTATATTTTGTCCCTCTAGAACATTGTATTTTTTCTGCGTGGAAACATTGGGAATTGCGGCAAAATACTTTAAAAACATGTTCTCAATTGTGATGAAGAAAAAAATTAGAGCAAAAAAATGCACTGAAATGCACCAAAAGCACGCATGCAGAAATGCATCCAGAATACTGAAATTGTGGAGTGAACTGGTCCTTAAAGCGGAGTGTTCCACCTGAAAAAAAAAAAGTCAGCAACTACAAAAACTGTAGCTGCTGACTTTTAACCCTTTGGCCCTTTAAGGATTTCAGAAGCCAGGAGGCAGGGCATGGTTTTAGGGGTATGTGACCTCCATGATTTGCCATCACGGCGGTCACGTGGTTGGAAAGGTCCTGATCAAAAGAGATCGGGACCTTTCCGTGAGTACCAGACATGTGGGCTGGGAGCGCGCAGGGCACGCACTCTCAGCACATATGTTTTTCTTAATTGCACACAAATGTAGGCCCAGACGTTCTCTGGAGAAGCCTACACTCCCTGGAGAAACCTAAACTCCCTGGAGAAGCCTAAACTCCCTGGAGAAGCCTAAACTCTCTGGAGAAGCCTAAACCCTGGAGAAGCCTAAACTCCCTGGAGAAGCCTAAACTCCCTGGAGAAGCCTAAACTCCCTGGAGAAGCCTAAACTCTCTGGAGAAGCCTAAACTCCCTGGAGAAGCCTAAACTCCCTGGAGAAGCCTAAACTCCCTGGAGAAGCCTAAACTCCCTGGAGAAACCTAAACTCCCTGGAGAAACCTAAACTCCCTGGAGAAACCTAAACTCCCTGGAGAAGCCTAAACTCCCTGGAGAAGCCTAAACTCCCTGCAGAAACCTAGGCTGGGGCTGCTGTGTACAGGGATTGACTGCACTCATCCGGAAAAAATGTTTGCTGGGTATGGACATGAAGAGTATGAGCAGATGAGCGGATAGTCAGTGATGATGAGTGAGCCAGGCTCAGACCTTCTCGAACCCCCATCTCTGTTCACTGTAGTGGCTTTTTTGATCTGACTGCCAGGGAGTGATCTGGGCTGTGCATGGTCACCATTTTGATCTGTGACCAAGGCCGATCATCATCCTGCTCCTTCAGACTTCCCCTCCAATCAGGCAGGGATGGAGGGAGGGTGAGATCAGTGGGGCTCCCAGGAATCCCCCTCCACTTGCCCTCCACTTGCCTGGCTGGCCGGATTGACTCACCCCAATCCGTATTCCCAAAGAGAAAAGTCTGATCCTCAGCCACTGCAACAGCCCCTGGGTAATGGTGAGCTCCCTGGTAGGGGAAGGGGAGAGCTGCCTGCTCCTTCTCCCCGCCTAGCAACTGTGTGCCAGATGGAGCCACAGGAGCCGCCGCCTCCTCCTTCCAGTAAACTCTGCACCACCCGCCAGGGGGGATCCCAACCGACCGATCCTCTGGCAGGGACACTGATTTATCATCTTCTCGCTTCCACTGAGAGTAGGCAAACCAACGGTCATGGCTGCGCTCTGGGTGGACCTGGCATTCACTAAATCCACTCTCCCTGGACCCTGCGTCCACTATATCCGCTCTCCCCGGACCCTGCATTTACTATATCCTCTCTCCCTGGACCCCGCATTCACTATATCCGCTCTCCCCGGACCCCGCATTCACAATATCCGCTCTCCCCGGACCCCGCATTCACTATAGCCGCTCTCCCCGGACCCTGCATTCACTATATCCGCTCTGCCCGGACCCGGCATTCATTATGTCCAGTCTCCACGGACCCCGCATTCACTATATCCGCTTTCCCCGGACCCTGAATTCACTATATCCACTCTCCCTGGACCCCGCATTCACTATATCAGGTCTCCCTGGACCCCGCATTCACTATATCCGCTCTCCTCGGACCCCGCATTTACTATATCCGCTCTCACCAGACCCCGCATTCACTATATCCGCTCTCCCCGGACCCCGCATTCACTATATCCGCTCTCCCCGGACCCCACATTCACTATACCCGCTCTCCCCGGACCCCGCATTCACTATATCCGCTCTCCCCGGACCCCGCATTCACTATATCCGCTCTCACCAGACCCCGCATTCACTGTATCTGCTCTCCCCGGACCCGCATTCACTATATCCGCTCTCCACGGACCCCGCATTCACTATATCCGCTCTGCCCGGACCCCGCATTCACTATATCCGCCCTCCCCGGATCCTGCATTCACTATATCCGCTCTCCCCGGACCCCGCATTCACTATATCCAAACTCCCTGGACCCTGCATTCACTATATCCGCTCTCACCAGACCCCGCATTCACTATATCTGCTCTCCCTGGACCCCGCATTCACTATATCTGCTCTCCCCGGACCCCGTATTCACTATATCCGCTCTCCCCGGACCCCGCATTCACTATATCCGCTCTCCCCGGACCCCGCATTCACTATATCCGCTCTCCCCGGACCCCGCATTCACTATATCCGCTCTCCCTGGACCCCGCATTCACTATATCCGCTCTCCCTGGACCCTACATTCACTATATCCGCTCTCCCCGGACCCCGCATTCACTATATCCGCTCTCCCCGGACCCCACATTCACTATATCCGCTCTCCCCGGACCCCGCGTCCACTATATCCGCTCTCCCCGGACCCCGCATTCACTATATCCGCTCTCCCCGGACCCCGCATTCACTATATCCGCTCTCCCCGGACCCCGCATTCACTATATCCGCTCTCCCCGGACCCCGCATTAACTATATCCGTTCTCCCCGGACCCCGCATTCACTATATCCGCTCTCCCCGGACCCCGCATTAACTATATCGGCTCTCCCCGGACCCCGCATTCACTATATCCGCTCTCCCCGGACCCCGCATTTACTATATCCGCTCTCCCCGGACCCCGCATTCACTATATCCGCTCTCCCCGGACCCCGCATTCACTATGTCCGCTCTCCCCGGACCCCGCATTCACTATATCCGCTCTCCCCGGACCCCGCATTCACTATATCCGCTCTCCCCGGACCCCGCATTAACTATATCGGCTCTCCCCGGACCCCACATTCACTATATCCGCTCTCCCCGGACCCCGCATTCACTATATCCGCTCTCCCCGGACCCTGCATTCGCTATATCCGCTCTCCCCGGACCCCGCATTCACTGTATCCGCTCTCCCCGGACCCCGCATTCACTATATCCGCTCTCCCCGGACCCTGCATTTACTATATCCGCTCTCCCCGGACCCTGCATTCACTATATCTGCTCTCCCCGGACCCTGCATTCACTATATCCGCTCTCCCCGGACCCTGCATTCACTATATCCGCTCTCCCACAGTACAGAAAACATAGAAATTCAATTATTTTAGTAAATATAAACGGCTAAATGCCTTTTCTCATCAGCAGTACATAGCAGTCTTGTGACTTCTATCAGTTTCCAGATGAGCACAAGTTAAACTTGTAGGAAGAGTTTTCATTCTCTCCTGATTGTCCTTTGAGGCTGCATAACCCCCTAACCCTCTGCCTGGACAGTGCTAATTGGCCCAGTGCTGATCACATGCATCATTCCAAAGAAAAAAAAAAATCTCTCTAGCAATACACACCAAACCGATCATGTGCAGAGTGACTCCTAGAGCTCTGTACTATCATCAGATGGATTGGGGACAGTAGAAGAAGGGGATGATCAGAGAAGACAAGTATAAACAGCCTTGATATACAATTCAGAGGATTAGGTTCCACAGTGAGCAGGGGCGGACTGACCATTCGAACACTCGGGCACTGCCCGAGGGCCCAGGGTCAGTAGGGGGCCCCATGAGATGCCCCTGGTACCTTTTGTTGGCTTTTTCATAGGCTTTTTTGGGTGTTGGTGAAGACACAGGAGCCCCATGATCCCCTATTGCCCGGGGGCCCCATGAGTTGTCAGTCCGCCACCCTGACAGTGAGTATAACAAGCATGCTTTACTGCATCTACAGACTGATTGTACTGTTGTGGGTTCAGGAACACTTTACCATAAGTAGAGAAAAGTCAGGTCTGAAGCTCGGCTGTGTTATATGGCAGAGATGTGTACATTTCAGGACTGGATGGACAGCAATACAAATACTTTGGCAGGTCAAAGGACTTCTATAGGAATGTTTCAACTGTGCATTTGTTTGCCTGGAATTCAGCTTCATATAAAGGAATGTGACAATGTTTCCAATTAAATGTGAACAGTACGTTTAGCGACAGAAGCAGATGGTTTGCAGAAGGTATTTAGAATTTTGAATCCTATTACCAGGGGCGGACTGACAACTCTTGGGGCCCCCGGGCAATAGGGGATCATGGGGCCCCTGTGTCCTTGCCCAAACTCAAAAAAGCCTATGAAAAAGGTACCAGGGGCATCTCATGGGGCCCCCTACTGACCCCGGGCCCTCGGGCAGTGCCCGGGTTTCGAAATGGTCAGTCCGCCCCTGCCTATTACAAATATCAGGCGGACAATTCTTCATGTGTCTGAGGTCCCTGCGAAGGATTAAACGTTCTCTTTCCTCAATCCTTGGCAGACTTGGTGTACTGGAGTATGCAGACTTGTTGGCATTTTTGTTTGCGATTGAGGAGATTAACAAGGATCCCCTTCTCCTTCCCAACATGACTCTGGGATATCACTTGTTTGACACTTGTGGACATCCTATGAAAGCGATAGATTCCGTGATAAAGATCCTCTCCGGCTATAGAGAATACTCTCCAAACTACTGTGCTATAAGGAGCCCTGAAGTCGCTGGTTTTGTGGGCGATACCCTTTTCCTACCAACCTTCATCTTGGCTGACCTCTTGAACGTTTACCAATACCCACAGGTAGATGGTCTCTTCTGAATACTTTATGAACTTAGTTCTCCTAGGAAGCTACGCAAGATTTATGACCACTGACACATTAACATTGATTATCTGGTTACAATGGCATCTGAAAACCAGTGGGAAATGAAAGCAGCAAGTGAACATGTTGTTCCTGAAGTTGATCGCAGTTTGTTGTGTATGGGCTGTGTGACGGGAGTCAATTTGGGTGGGGGGCCCATGGAACACAGCTCACTTTGGAGGGATAGGGAGACCCCTGTCTCAGCTCCCCATATCCCTCTTATATGTAAGCCACCCTGTGCCTGTTAGGGGTACAGAGTGATCTGTCCTGCTGTTGTGTAGATATGTATAGGTGGGGTGGGGGGGTTGTTCATTGTTTAATTCCATGTGGTTGTATCCCTTTTTTCTATTGCGTGTCTTGCTTGGGAGCAAAATATTATGGGATGTATGTGTTTGTGTATTGGCTTGGTGGGGGGTGTCTGCTGATGTGTTTCTTGTTGCTAGATGTGGTTTGCCCCGTCCTGTGTCCTTATGCAGGGAGGGGGGGAATTGTTCCCTTGAACGTATATATCTTGTATCTGTGTTAAAATAAAGTAGTCTATTTCCTGGTTTATTTCAAGACTGGTCTTGTCTAGTTTCGTATGGTCAGCGGTGGTGTCCGTGGCCGGTGTTCGGACAGGGAAGAGGTATTAAAACGGAAATACCCCAGTGCAGACTGGGTCCGGTTCCGTTACAGGCTGGGTAGCCACAGACCGGTCAGGTTGTCCATGCTGTCCGCAGCCAAAGCCCCAGTACGTGCATGAGCATCAGAACTGTACCACGGAGCAACGGAAGAAGGTGGCCTGGCCTGATGAATCATGTTTCCTTTTCCATCATGTGATTGGCTGGTTGTTTGTGTGTCACTTACCTGGGGAAGAGATGGCACCAGGATGCAGTACGGGAAGAAGGTAAGTTGGTGGCGGCAGTGTGATGCTTTGGGCAATGTTCTGCTGGGAAACATTGGCTCCTGCCATTCATGTGGATATCACTTGACGTGTCCCACCTACCTAAATATTGCTGGTGGCCAAGAGCACCCCTTCACAGAAACGGTATTCCCTGATGGCAATTGCCTCTTTCTGCAGGATAATGCACCCTGTCAAACAACAAAAAAGAAAAATTCCTCTTCGGCACCCCAGTATTTTCTGCAGTCCTATCTCTATAATTGTGAGAGCCTCCATAGTAAAAGCACATGTAAAATAATAGATAGACCGAGGTCAGGTTAGCCTGGAGAAAGCCCACCCCTCCTTAAAGGCACGGGGGTGCACTGGATACCTGGCATACAGCACAATGGCAGCTAAGGTGCCCAGTCACTAGTATGTCAACAGTGCAACAAATGGCAACTTCTCCAATTTTTGTTGTTTGGCATGCGTTGCCCTTCCATGTGCTCCTTGCTGCAAAGGCCAGTTATGGATTGGGGAAGTTGCCATTTATACTCAGGATAATGCACCCTGCCGCACTGCAAACATGGGTCAAGAATGGTTTTAGGAATACAACGAGTTTGTGGTTTTGACTTGGCCTCCAAATTCTGCAGATCTCAATCCAATCAAGCATCTTTGAGATGTGCTGGAAAACAAGTATCATCTAGATATGTGCACGACGGAAAAATTCATCAAGGTACAGACATCTGTTCAGTTGGCTCTGAGGAAGAGGCAATTTCTCGAAACGCATCAGCCTATTGGATGTCTACACTCCCTACAGTCACGTAGCGCGGTTTTGACCAAGCTGTTCTTTTATGACGCGCCTTTGACTTTACTGTACTTTGTGAGTACAACCAAAGGTGTATTTAGGTTTCATGCTGCACTAGGCAACACAAAAATTGCCCCCCCCCCCACAGAGAGACCCTGACACCGACCAACACCCCCCTCCCCCACAAAGAGAGGCTGACATTGACCAACAAAACCACAGCCCCCCCCCCCCCCCACTCGAGATTGCCTTCCACTACCACCACCCCCCACACACTGGCAGCACCCTCCCCCCAGACGCTGCGAGAGAGAAGACACTCACCTTCACAGCTCTGGACATCCCCGGGAACAAGAGTGAGGCTCTGCATACACCATCAAGCAGCCCTCAACCTCTCTCAGATCCCACTTGGTCCCCATGCTGCGTGTGTCCCTTCTTCCATCCCTTCCTTTGGGGGGAGGTGCTGCCCCCCTGAAAAATGCCGCTGCCCCCCTGAACGATGCTGCTGCCCCCCTGAAAAACGCCGCCCTAGGCAAACGCCTTGTTTGCCTTGTGGTAACTACGCCAACTTTTATTTATTAAACATTTTTTATGTTAATGCACTAGGCCTGTGCGTCACTCTCCTGCCAGCTGGCTGCTATACCATTCCCACCATTCCTGGTTACTCATAGCAATGGCCAGATGCCCCCTTATTCCTCAACTCTTCTGTATGGTTAACCCTTTCATGGTGGCACTCTAGCTTCTTCTCTTCATTCCCTTGTGTGCTATAGGCCGTGTTCTTTCGATTCGCCATGTACCTTAATGCACCCTTTTGACAGACTACAAACCAGGAATTTAACAATTAAACTAAACACTTTACCGAAAACGTTGCCCAAGTACAGTTCAGTAGGACACAGTCTTGTACAGAAGTCCATACACAGTCCTAACACTACCTAGCTCAGGCTGCCCAGATCATACCTTCCATGAAAGTGTTCATTCAGCAAAAGGCCATTGACATTAGAGTCCTTTCCACATGTCCATTTACATCCGTTGCTTCATAAAGGGTAATGGATGGTCCGATCGGGTCCTTCTAAAAAACTGACAGGCGGACCCAATCTGTCTGCCCGTGTTAGAGAGGCCTTTCTCTCCTGCAAGAAGAGAAAGACACATTGTATTCCTTCTAGGAAAGCAGAGTTCATTCAGCATAGGTTCATTGCTATTAGAGTCCTTTCCTGGTAAATCCCAAAAGGGTGACCCACTTAGGGTGACCACATGCTCCAGCAGAACTACACGGTGCAGCAGTCCTTCCCCTCCATTCCCGTAAGGGATCTGTAGGACTGAGAGCAGACTCTCTCTTGCTAATCCCCTCCCTTGGTATTTATGGACCCGCAACAATGAGCAGGACCATGAACACCAGGGAGAGAAGAATATCACATTAACCCCTTCCTAGCTTTCCGGGCAGCCTGCAAACACACTACATATCATATGCAGCAGTACAATGTGACACAAAAGCCCAGAATACAAACAGTATTCACAGACCCCCTGTCAGTACATACTTACATGCTCCCACTTCCACTCAGATTGCTCTCCAACTGCAACTTTCTGATGTGGCAGCACCCAAATATTGCAGCATTCCCCTTTCATCTTTAACATTTCTAAAAGAATATGTTTGCAGAACCAGGTCATCAGCTCACTTCCTCCCCCTCATTTATGGGGACCAATGTGTTCCAGTCTAGCAGCTGACACCCAAACTTTCAGTTGGTGGTATTTTATCTAAATGTGAAACTGCAAAGGCTATATCCTGAACTGCTCAGAATGTATTTTAAAGGTACAAAAGGTAAAGAGGAAATATATGCATTGTGATGTAATTGTTGATATATACACCACGTAAGATGCTTTTCAAAGTACTTAGCTTGCAGACACGAGTCTGGCTAGGTCAACCAGCTGGTAAATAAAAAGCTTGTTTTCCTCAATTTCATGTCCGGAGTGTTCCTGGAATCCCCAAAGTTGCCATTAGACTGGGACATGTCACATGTCCCTGGAGGCTGTGGTACCATTCACAGGAGGCAGCATGGCTTGTGCATGAACAATGGAAAGCCAACTGAGAAGCCACAAGGAGTCACAGCCAGTTTCCCACAGGTAACATGTCAGCATCGGGGCCTGAAAACCAATGAAGAGCTGGCTCAGGTGTGGACGGTGCTGGCTTCTTGAACAAAAGAGTGTCTATATATTAAAAGCCAGCAGCTACAGTTTTTGTACATTGGGTGTCCCCCCCCCCCCACATCGAGAGAACCTGACATTGACCAACAACACCCCTGTCCACCCCCCACCTGAGAGAGCCTTCCACTAACACCCCCCCATCCCCGCGATAGAAACACACTCACCTTCACAACTCCAGACATTCCCGGGAACGAGAGTCGGGCTGTCCATACACCATCAAGTAGCCCGCAACCTCTCTCGGATCCCACCTGGTCCCCATGGCACATGTGTCCCTTCTTCTGGGGGGCAGTGCTGCCCCCCTGAAAAATGCTGCCCTAGGCAAATGCCTTATTGCCTTGTGGTAAATACACCCCTGACAGTACCTTAATGCACCCCTTTTGACAGACTTCAGACCAGGCATTTAACAATGAAACAAACTTTACTAGGCTTCACAGAAGTACAGTTCAGTAGGACGCACAGAAGTCCTAACATTACCTAGCTCAGGCTGTCCAGTCATACCTTCTAGGAAAGCAGCATTTATTCAGCACAAGTCAGGTGTCCGTTTACATCCATAGAAGGCAATAGCTGGTCCGATCAGGTCCTCCTAAAAAACTGACAGGCAGACCCAATTGCACAGTGACTGATCACTGTGATAGTCAATCAGAGGCTATCAGAGCACTGAGGAGGCCAGCAACCGGGAGTCCTGGGTCCCGAAGATTAGTACAAGACCTCTGTCTCTTGGTGATAGCCTAGTCTCTGTGCTGGCAGTGTACTGTGCATTGCACTCCCAGTACAAAGACAGATATACATACAGTCAGGTCCATAAATATTGGGACATCAACACAATTCTAACATTTTTGGCTCTATACACCACCACAATGGATTTGAAATGAAACAAACAAGATGTGCTTTAACTGCAGACTGCCAGCTTTAATTTTAGGGTATTTACATCCAAATCAGGTGAACGGTGTAGGAATTACAACAGTTTGCATATGTGCCTCCCACTTGTTAAGGGACCAAAAGTAATGGGACAATTGGCTTCTCAGCTGTTCCATGGCCAGGTGTGTGTTATTCCCTCATTATCCCAATTACAATGAGCAGATAAAAGGTCCAGAGTTCATTTCAAGTGTGCTATTTGCATTTGGAATCTGTTGCTGTCAACTCTCAAGATGAGATCCAAAGAGCTGTCACTATCAGCAAAGCCATCATTAGGCTGAAAAAACAAAACAAACCCATCAGAGAGATAGCAAAAACATTAGGCGTGGCCAAAACAACTGTTTGGAACATTCTTAAAAAGAAGGAACGCATCGGTGAGCTCAGCAACACCAAAAGACCCGGAAGACCACGGAAAACAACTGTGGTAGATGAGCGAAGAATTCTTTCCCTGGTGAAGAAAACACCCTTCACAACAGTTGGCCAGATCAAGAACACTCTCCAGGAGGTAGGTGTATGTGTGTCAAAGTCAACAATCAAGAGAAGACTTCACCAGAGTGAATACAGAGGGTTCACCACAAGATGGAAACCATTGGTGAGCCTCAAAAACAGGAAGGCCAGATTAGAGTTTGCCAAACAACATGTAAAAAAGCCTTCACAGTTCTGGAACAACATCCTATGGACAGATGAGACCGAGATCAACTTGTACCAGAGTGATGGGAAGAGAAGAGTATGGAGAAGGAACTGCTCATGGTCCTCAGCATACCACCTCATCAGTGATCATGGTGGTGGTAGTGTCATGGCGTGGGCATGTATGGCTGCCAATGGAACTGCTTCTCTTGTATTTATTGATGATATGACTGCTGACAGAAGCAGCCGGATGAATTGTGAAGTGGGAATATTATCGGCTCATATTCAGCCAAATGCTTCACAACTCATTGGACGCTTCACAGTGCAGATGGACAATGACCCAAAGCAGACTGCAAAAGCAACCAAAGAGTTTTTTAAGGGAAAGAAGTGGAATGTTCTGCAATGGCCAAGTCAATCACCTGACCTGAATCCAATTGAGCATTTCACTTGCTGAAGACAAAACTGAAGGGAAAATGCCCCAAGAACAAGCAGGAACTGAAGACAGTTTCAGTAGAGGCCTGGCAGAGCATCACCAGGGATGAAACCCAGCGTCTGGTGATGTCTATGCGTTCCACACTTCAGGCTGTAATTGACTGCAAAGGATTTGCAACCAAGTATTAAAAAGTGAAAGTTTGATTTATGATTATTATTCTGTCCCATTACTTTTGGTCCCTTAACAAGTGGGAGGCACATATGTAAACTGTTGTAATTCCTACACCGTTCGCCTGATTTGGATGTAAATACCCTCAAATTAAAGCTGACAGTCTGCAGTTAAAGCACATCTTGTTTGTTTCCTTTCAAATCCATTGTGGTGGTGTATAGAGACAACAACGTTAGAATTGTGTCGATGTCCCAATATTTATGGACCTGACTGTATATGCAGCCTTACAGATAAAGGCCCACTTCTATGAGCCTGAAGAACTGCAGGAAGGGATGAAGAACTGACAGAAAATACAACACATAAGGAAAATGATTACATAAGCCTCTTATGTTGCGTTTCTTCAGATCAATCATCGAGTTACTGATCCTCTCCTGAATGATAGAGAAATGTTCCCAAACCTTTACCACACCATTTACACCAGTTGGGTTTGGTACAGGATGGTCATAAAGATCTTGAAGATTTTTGGATGGAGTTGGGTAGGAGTCATCATATCAAGTGACATCTCCGGAGAAATGACATTTCAGAAGCTAAAAAAAGAAATGGACATCCATGGGATCTGTATAGAATTTGTCATTAAGTTTACTGATAACGTCAATATCAACGAACAGAGAATGATGATTATTAACAAGTCAACCACTAAAGTCATTGTAGTGTGCGACCATTTTCCAATCGAATACATCTTGTTTTGCAAAGAATGTGAGACTCTCCAAAAAAATATCACCTTAATTTTCAGTGAGTCACTGAATTTCATTTCATTTACAAACCTCAAACTAAAGGAAACATTTAACTGCAGCTTAGTACCGATATATCCTCGTCGCTACATTCATGGATTAGATGATTACATGGAAAATGCACATCCATCCAAACGGCCGACCGATCCATTGCTGGAAGACATTTGGCTCCTTAAGTTCAATCATCCTTCTTCTAACCCCCAAAAAAATCATTTCTTCAAAACACATTACTTTATCCCTAATAGGAACCGCACCGGGACAGAAGCGATCGCACATTATTATAAAAATGTGTTTAATTCCAAGCTGTATTTCACCTACACTGCGGTATATGTGCTGGCTCACGCTCTGGACAACATGAAACTAAGTAAGGATACATTTGGAAAGTACGGATTGAGGCACAAAGTAAGTTTTCGAGTAGACTAGTTTGTTTTAGATGTTTTGTCTGTAACACACTGCCCTCTGGGTTGCCCCTCTGTGCCGCGAGCACAGAACCCAGTTTGCCCAGGATCAGGGGCTCTGTGACGGGGGTGTAGGCAGGACAGAACACACATGGAGGATGATAAACACACAAAGCTTTATTGACACATGGGAGACACTCAATTAGGGTAGGAAGGTAACGTCTGGGGTCTCAAACAAGGGAAGTAGAGGGGGCGGATCCCAAAACAATTGTAATCCGGCCCTCAATAGGGCAAACTTGGAGTCTCTGGTAAATTGTAATCCAGGCAGGGTAATGGAGGGGCTCACGGACAGTCCAGGCAGGGGCAGCATGGGTATAGACACTCACAGTTCTGGCAGGGGTCCCTTCTGGCTCCCAGCGGCCAGCAGAAGGCAACGACAACCCTCAGTACAAGGCAGGTAATCCACACAGCAGGAAGTTCACAGCAGCAATGGGTAATCCTGGCCCCAGGGTGTTAGACAGAGTATTGTGGGGCCCACAACAGATAGTTCTGATAGGATAACGGGCCTCTGATGTAAAGGCAGGACTCTGATGTGAAGGGGAGCCCTGATGCGATGGAGGAACCTCTGATGTGAAGGGGAGCTTCTGATATGAATATCATATGATATATGAATTTCAAGAGGGCAGTTGTGTGCATCATCTCCAGATTTCCCATTGATAAGTAATATTTATATCTTTTACATTTTAGACTGGGGTTCCTAGATATTTTGTATTGTTTTAATGGGCGCCACGACTGAAAAAAAAGTTGAGTAACAGCTGCAATGCATCCTGGTTAGAAGAAGAGTTCAAGACTGAAATAAAGGATACTACATTGGGACATTCAACAAGTGGGACCATAGCTTATTAACCACTTGCCTACCGGCATGGGTGTATTTACCACAAAACAAACAAGGCATTTGCCTAGGGTGGCATTTTTCAGGGAAGGCAGCACTGCCCCTTGGAAGAAGGGACAGAAGTAGGGACACACGTGGCATGGGGACCTAGTGGGTTCCGAAAGATTCTATGGGTTTCATGACGGTGTATGCACAGCCCGATTCTCATTCCTAGGGATGTCCAGAGCTGTGGAGGTGAGTGTCTTTCTCTCTCGTCATGGGGGATGGTGGCTGGTGTATGGGGGGCAGTGCTAGTAGAAGGCTTGGGTGGAGGTCAGGGGTGTTCTTGGTCAATGTCAGGCTTTTTCTGTGGGAAGGGGGGGCACCAATTTTTGTGTTGCCTAGAGCAGCACAAAACCTAAATACACCACTGCCTACCGGGCACTTTCCCCCCCCCTTCATGCCCAGGCCAGTTTTCAGCTTTCAGCACTGTTGCACTTTGAATGACAATTGCGCAGTCATGCAACACTGTACCCATATGAAATTTGTATCATTTGTTTCACACAAATAGAGCTTTCTTTAGATGGTATTTAATCACCACTGGGGTTTTTGGTTTTTTACGCTATAAACAAAAAAAAAGAGCAAAAAATGTGAAAAAAAGTTTTTCTTTGTTTCTATTATAACATTTTGCACTGATGAGGCAGCACTGGTGGGCATTGATGAGGAGGCACTGATGATGCTGCATTGATATGCAGCAATAATGGGCACTGATGGGCAACACTGCTAGGCTGCACTGATGGGCACTGATGGGCGCAAGTGTTGGGCAGCACTGATGGGACACTTTGTGCCGGACTGGAATTCTTCTTCTTCATCCTCTTCTCTTCCTCTTCTTCTTCATCCTCTTCTTCTTCATCTTCTTCTTCCCCTTCATCTTCTTCTATTTTCTTCTTCTTTTTCTTCCTCTTGCAGGTCACTGCTCATGCGCAGATTTTTTATCGGTAAAAAGATCGGCCGATTTGCCCATCATTGCCGTGAAAATCGGCCGATCGGCAAAATTGGCCGATTTTTTTTCAAACTTTACCAATAAAAAAAACTGCCAAAATACCGAAAAACGGCCGACCTATTAACCCACTCACGATCCAAAAATCAGCCGATTTACGACCCATCTATGGCCTGCATTAGACAGCCTTTTATTCATGGCAAAGAAGAGGAACTTATTGAATTACAAAAAAAAAAAAAGTTATCTAGTAGTGTATACACAGTGCTTTTTTCTCAGAGAATAGGTACAGGTACCCTCCCCTTCCAAGTCACCCCTTGTCTCCACCCCCTACCCACCCCCAAGCACCGTTCCTGAGTGCTACCCCCTAATCACCTCCCAGTTCTGCCCCATTTTGAGAATACAGAACCAAGTATCATTTTGTGGTGCTATGTAATTTATATGGAATTTGCTAATGATAACAAGAAAAGCAGTAAAATAGATCCCCTGCAGGCAGCAACAACAGACCCCCCCAGCAATTATACACTTACCCACATGGAAGGAAAATATATTTTAAAAATATTCTTCCCAAATATATTGCCATATAATTGAAATACTACAATATCGTCCATATCCGATATATTTCAAAATATGTATATATTAAACCCCCATATCTCTCCTCTAGCCTCCAAAGCATCAGATCCAACTGAGATCTGTTGAGTCCGATGCTTTTACAATCCGGTAACTGCATAAGACCGGAAGCGGAAGTGACGGAATCCTCGTTGCGTCCGGTTTCTGACGTCTCACAGCGAGACGAATGACATCTCACGGTGTCTCAGGAACCAGATACTGCTGGTTGCATCCTTGTCAGGCTCCCCGATCGCTTGGGAGAGCCCAGTAAAGGCGGCGGCGGCAGGAGGGAGGAGCGCTCTGATTACTTTTACAGTGTACAGAATCATTGGCTCTAAAAAAAAGATTTCTCGGTCATCGCTGCAGCAATGGCTGACACATCACCCTTTTAACCCCTCCCCCTCCAGAGGATTCCCCCCACCCTTGCTGACCAGGCCATTTTTTGCTTTAAGGTGCTGCGTTACTTTAACTGACAATTGAGCGGTCATGCAATGCTGCACCCAAATGAAATGCATGTCCTTTTTTCCCCACGAATTGAGCTTTCTTTCGGTGGTATTTGATAGCCTGTGCGTTTTTTTACTTTTTGCGCTGTAAGCAAAAAGAGACCAACAATTTTGAGACAGAAACTATATTTTGACTTTTTTGCTATTAAACATGTCCAAAAATTTAAAAAATCAAATTTCATCATGAATTTAGGCCAAAATGTATTCCACTCTGTGTTTTTGCTAAAAAAAATCCCAATTGATTGGTTTACATGAAAGTGATAGCATCTACAAATGGCGGGATATATACTGGGATTTTTTTTTTCTACTAGTAATGGCGGCGATCAGTGACTTATAGAGGGACTGCAGGACATTCTGACACTGGGGGGGAATTGACATCCCAATGAAACCAACACAGTGATCAGTGCTAAAAAAAAGCACTGGCACTGTACTAATGGCACTGGAGAGGAAGGGGTTAATGTGAGGGGCGATCAAAGGGTTAACTGTGTGCTGGGAGTGTTTTACTAGGGGGCGGGGTCTGTGTGCTTCACTGTAATCACACTGATCAGGATGGCTGTGCTGGGCAGTGTGCCCAAGCTGACAGGGAGGAAGATTGTTTGTAAACAAAACATTCTTCCTCCCCATCAGAGATGATGGATAATCACCGGGCGCCGGCGGGTAATCCCCGTCCAGGACCCGGTGATTTACATCTGTGGCCACGTGTGCCCCATGCCCAGAAATTCAGAATGACGTATATATACACGTGATTCTGTGCACAGGTACCACCCTGTAGCAGTATATCTGCTATAGGGCGGTCCTTAACCACTTCTCGTCCGGCACATGTACATAAATGGCCAGACAGGAGCAGTGCAGGAGCGGGTGGCAGTTCATAAACGTCCCCCACATTTACAGCGTGTGCGAGCTCCCTGGGAGCGCGCAGCACCACAATCCGGTGTCCAGAGGACACAGCAGAACACCGATCGCTGTACGGGACCTCTGTGCGAGGTCTCAATCATGTGATCACTAATTTTCCAATCAGTGCTCACATGAATAGTAGTAAGCAGGATTGCACTTCTGACATCATTGCTTACTACGTGTGAAATCTGTGAATGATCACAGAGGTCACATGGTACAGGGCCATTCACAACAGCCTTGTACCATGTGACAAGCTGTGACCAATCACAGCTCTCACAGTATTTCTCAATGGCTGCAGAAATGGAGCCAGAGAGAAGGAGAAATGATTCCTCTTACAGCCTTTATGGGTGTAAAAGCAATCCGTGTAAAAAAAAAAAATCTTCATCACCCCCCACAAGTAGTACAGTGTCACCATGGTGACCCTACTGCTAGGATGACAGTATGTTAAAATAAAAAAAAAAAAAAAAAAAGAATAATAATAATAATAATCTAAAAAAACAAAAAACAAAATGTAAAAAACATTTTGGAAAAATTATAATTTTTGCTTACAAACTAATTTGGATTATTTTATTTTTACTAAAAAGATAGATGAATACATTTTAGCCAAGATATATGAAGAAAGATTATTTAATTGCAAAATTTTATAAGAAAAACACTTTTTTTCAAAATTTTTGGACGTTTTCATTTATATAGCAAAAAAACAAAATAAAAATCCCAGCGGTGAATAAATACCACCAAAATAAACTTTTTTCTGTCTAAGAAAAAAATGCTAAAAAATTCATATGGGTACAGTGTTGCATGATCGTGCAATTGTCATTCAAAGTGTGATAGCACTGAAAGCTGAAAATTGGCCTGGACAGGAAGGGGGTGAAAGTGTCCGGACAGGAAGGGGGTGAAAGTGTCCGGACTGGAAGGGGGTGAAAGTGTCCGGACTGGAAGGGGGTGAAAGTGTCCAGACTGGAAGGGGGGGAAAGTGTCCGGACTGGAAGGGGGGGAAAGTGTCCGGACTGGAAGGGGGTGAAAGTGTCCGGACTGGAAGGGGGGGGAAGTGTCCGGACTGGAAGGGGGTGAAAGTGTCCGGACTGGAAGGGGGTGAAAGTGTCCGGACTGGAAGGGGGTGAAAGTGTCCGGACTGGAAGGGGGGGGAAGTGTCCGGACTGGAAGGGGGGTGAAAGTGTCCCGGACTGGAAGGGGGGGAAAGTGTCTGGACTGGAGGGGGGTGAAAGTGTCCAGACTGGAAGGGGGAGGAGTGTCCGGACTGGAAGGGGGTGAAACTGTCCGGACTGGAAGGGGGGTGAAAGTGTCCGGACAGGAAGGGGGTGAAAGTGTCCGGACTGGAAGGGGGTGAAACTGTCCGGACTGGAAGGGGGGGAAAGCGTCCGGACTGGAAGGGGGTGAAAGTGTCCGGACTGGAAGGGGGTGAAAGTGTCTGGACTGGAAGGGGGGAAGTGTCCGGACTGGAAGGGGGGAAAATGCCCTGACTGGAAGGGGGTGAAAGTGTCAGGACTGGAAGGGGGGAAAGTGTCCGGACTGGAAGGGGGGAAAGTGTCCGGACTGGAAGGGGGTGAAAGTGTCCGGACTGGAAGGGGGGGTAGTTTCCTGACTGGAAGGGGGGAAAATGTCCGGACTGGAAGGGGGTGAAAGTGTCCGGACTGGAAGGGGGTGAAAGTGTCCGGACTGGAAGGGGGTGAAAGTGTCCGGACTGGAAGGGGGTGAAAGTGTCCGGACTGGAAGGGGGGGGGAAGTGTCCGGACTGGAAGGGGGGTGAAAGTGTCCGGACTGGAAGGGGGGGAAAGTGTCTGGACTGGAGGGGGGTGAAAGTGTCCAGACTGGAAGGGGGGGGGGAGTGTCCGGACTGGAAGGGGGTGAAACTGTCCGGACTGGAAGGGGGGGAAAGCGTCCGGACTGGAAGGGGGTGAAAGTGTCCGGACAGGAAGGGGGTGAAAGTGTCCAGACTGGAAGGGGGTGAAAGTGTCCGGACTGGAAGGGGGGTGAAAGTGTCCGGACTGGAAGGGGGGGAAAGTGTCCGGACTGGAAGGGGGGGGGAGTGTCCGGACTGGAAGGGGGTGAAACTGTCCCGACTGGAAGGGGGGGAAAGCGTCCGGACTGGAAGGGGGTGAAAGCGTCCGGACTGGAAGGGGGTGAAAGTGTCCGGACTGGAAGGGGGGGAATGTCCGGACTGGAAGGGGGGGAAAGTGTCCGGACTGGAAGGGGGGGGAGTGTCCGGACTGGAAGGGGGGGAGTGTTTGGACTGGAAGGGGGTGAAACTGCCCGGACTGGAAGGGGGGTGAAAGCGTCCGGACTGGAAGGGGGGGAAAGCGTCCGGACTGGAAGAGGGTGAAAGTGTCTGGACTGGAAGGGGGGGAAGTGTCCGGACTGGAAGGGGGGAAAATGCCCTGACTGGAAGGGGGTGAAAGTGTCAGGACTGGAACGGGGTGAAAGTGTCAGGACTGGAAGGGGGGAAAGTGTCCGGATTGGAAGGGGGGAAAGTGTCCGGACTGGAAGGGGGTGAAAGTGTCCGGACTGGAAGGGGGGGTAGTTTCCTGACTGGAAGGGGGGGAAAATGTCCGGACTGGAAGGGGGGAAAGTGTCCGGACTGGAAGGTGGGGAAAGTGTCCGGACCGGAAGGGGGGGGGGAAGCGTCCGGACTGAAAGGGGGGAAAGTGTCCGGACTGGAAGGGGGGGAAAGTGTCTGGACTGGAAGGGAGGGAAAGTGTCCAGACTGGAAGGGGGGGAAAGTGTCCGGACCGGAAGGGGGGGAAAGTGGTTACGTGGTTAATCCAGCATTGTACCGGTACGTCGCTGGATTGGAAGTGGTTCACAAACGTGGTGAGCGTTCTGACAGACGGTTTAGTGGGGGTCACTTGCCAATAAATTCATGAAATAATCATTTACTGCTTGGGAAATCTGCCGCTCAGCGATTGGACAACATGAGATGATGACATTGGAAGCAATATGTTGTAACAAATGAATTTTTCCTTTCAAAGTTGCACAGATACATCCGGACAGTTCACTATATGAGCCCAACCAGAGAGCCGATCTTCTTTGATGAGAGTAAAAGATTAACCTCTATACTTGGAATGGCGTCTGTAGTCTATGGTGAAGACAAGGACACGTATAGTACTTCGATAAAAGGTTTAGTATATAGTAGCAAGTTACCGCAAATATCAAAGCCAGAAGATTTCGGATCACAGCCCCCGTGGAAACAAGGCAGAGTAAGTGTGGTTCATGGTTTCTCTTTGATTCATTATGGATCTACATCCAGTGGTGTATTTAGCTTTTGTGCTGCCTTAGGCAACACATAAATCGGTGCCCCCCACCTCCCACAGAGAGAGACACTGAACAACAACACCCCTACCCCCCACACAAGAGAGCCTTCCACCACCACTGCCCCCCATACACCAACCACCATCCCCCATGGCGAGAGAGAGAAATATACTCACCTTCACAGCTCCAGACATCCCTGGGATTGAGAGTCGGGCTGTGCATACACCGTCATGAAACCCACAACCTCTCTTGGATCCCACCAGGTCCTCATGCCGCTTGTGTCCCTACTTCCAGCTCTGCACCCCTGAGAAATGCCACCCAAGGCAAATGCCTTGTTTGCCTTGTTGTAAATACACCTCTGTCTACATCCCGATATGCCTGATATTCTAACCATAGAAAATAACAGGTCATGCAAAGCACATGTGTAGCACTACCCCCTTAGCAGTCACTGATGATTTTGGTCACCCTACAGTCCTGTACGGACAGGCAACATGCATTTTTCCATTCAGACTTGTACCAGGAGACAGAAACCAGTCCTTGAGCTTTGGTTTGAAGTTTTATTAGAAGTTTAGAACTTGAATGGGGTAAGGGGTGTATGGGATGCCCAAGGGAACTGGAACTGAGGACAAACTTCCTGAAACTATATTACAAGTCTTATGCACAAAAATCCTCTTCTGGAGACCTAGCCAGCATCTCCCAATGTACCTCTCCAACCACAGATGCTCCTCAATCCGGCTCTATGGAGGAATCCCTGGACAGGTGATCCAGTAGTAACTAATAGAAGGGCAATAGTCCCAACTGTAGAGTGAGTTAGGATTCATACCTAAATGCTCTGTCCCCTCTCTGGCCCAGGGGGGGTAGGTGTACTCACTGAGTCCTTCTCCTGTGCTGCTGTTGGGTTGGTGCTTTCTACCAGGCCTTTAAGCTGAGCCATTCCTTGCCTGCTGCCCAGTGGTCCTTTCTCTGGGGGCCAGTAAAGTGCACATGTTTCCACCTCTCCGGAATCACTCCTGGAGGTGAGACCCTTCCAGCCCGGGCTCCCTCCCCGGCTCTTGCACCTCAACTTCTCTCTTCCACCTCCTCCTACTCCTGCTGCTGAGCAGGCTCCTTTACCCTTAAAGGTTGTCTTTTCCTCTTGCCAAGCCTCCTGTTGGGGATTGGTCAGGGTCCCTCAAGAGTACAAGCCAGCCACTCCTCAGATCCACCCACTGCCTCTAGACCTTCCTTCAAAGCTCTAGAGCAGGGAGAAATTCCAGAGGGGCTGGTCTACAGAGCCTCTTAGCCCTGTCCCAAATTTAACCTCCCAACTATCACACTCAGGCAGCTACTTAGCCCTCCTCTCTGACAATCAGGATTCTAGCTCCCCTAGCTAACTAGGAGGGTGCTACACATGCAGTGGTGAACAGGGGACATATTTTAATCACTTGAGCCCTCAGGCCTTTTTCTCCTCAATTACTCTTGTGTTCCAGAGCTTTTTTTTTCCATTTTGGGGATGTCTCAGTTCCACACATTGCACTAGGCCAGGGGTGGGCAAACTGTGGCCCTCCAGCTGTTGTGGAACTACATTTCCCATGAGGCATTGCAACATTACAAAACTGACAGTTACAGCTAGGCATGATGGAACTTGTAGTTCTGCAACAGCTGGAGAGCCGCAGTTTGCCCACCCCTGTACTAGGCTCTCTAGTCTTATCTAACATGGTAGGAAGTTTAGATACATATAATATGTTCTGTTTCAAATGACACTTTATGAATTAAAATATCTCGTTAGACCCCGTTCGTTTGGACAGTAAAGTCACCTGCAGACTTGGCACCATCCACAGGCAGCTTAACTCTTCAAGGAGACACAGACATTGACTGCAATGCATTTTTACTTCAGCTAACTGCAGTGCCTTGTTAGAATACAATGGGCATAATTCAGTAAATCTTATCACATGAGTTTAGTCAGTCACATGACCACATATCTCATGCAATACTGAAAATGTCAATTCACTATTGCTAGTATGTGGTATTTACCAAAAATAGCAAATACACTCAGTAAATACCACATAAAACGATCTTAAAGTCAATTTACAAATGGAAATAAATAATTAAATGCATGCGGCAATTAAGTAGTGGTCCAGGCATGCAGTATGTACTGGCATTGGTCAGTCAAGGGTTGTTAAGGAATGGGTGGCCACGGAGTCCCTAACAGTCATCAGCTGTCAGCGGGGTTCCATATGGGGTGAACAGAATTATGGTATGGGGTATGGTGGTGACCAGGATACTGGTATGGCGTATGGTGTGATCAGGATGCTAGTAAGGGGTATGAGGTGATCAGAAAACTGGTATGAAGTATGTTGGTGATCAGGACGCTGGTATGGGGTATGAGGTGATCAGAAAACTGGTATGAAGTATGGTGGTGATCAGGACGCTGATATGGGGTATGAGGTGATCAGAAAACTGGTATGAAGTATGTTGGTGATCAGGATGCTGGTATGGGGTATGGCGGTGATCAGGATACTGGTATGGGGTATATGGCTGTGATTAGAGCGTTAATATGGGGTATGGCATATGGCGGTGATCAGGACGCTGGTATGGCATATGGCGGTGATTAGAGTGTTAGTATGGGGTATGGCATATGGCGGTGATCAGGATGCTGGTATGGGGTATGGCGGTGATCAGGATGCTGATATGGGGTATGGCGGTGATCAGGACGCTGGTATGGGGTATGGTGGTGATCATGGCGCTGGTATGAGGTATGGCGGTGATCAGGATGCTGGTATGGTGTATGGAGGTGATCAGGATGCTGGTATGGGGTATGGCGGTGATCAGGATGCTGGTATGGGGTATGGCGGTGATCAGGACGCTGGTATGGGGTATGACGGTGATCAGGATGCTGGTTTGGGGTATGGTGGTGATCAGGATGCTGGTATGGGGTATGGCGGTGATCAGGATGCTGGTATGGGGTATGGCGGTGATCAGGACGCTGGTATGGGGTATGACGGTGATCAGGATGCTGGTTTGGGGTATGGTGGTGATCAGGATGCTGGTATGGGGTATGGCGGTGATCAGGGTGTTGGTATGGGGTATGGCGGTGATCAGGACGCTGGTATGGGGAATGGCGGTGATCAGGACGCTGGTTTGGGGTATGGCGGTGATCAGGATGCTGGTATGGGGTATGGCGGTGATCAGGACGCTGGTATGGGGTATGGCAGTGATCAGGATGCTGGTACGGGGTATGGCGGTGATCAGGATGCTGGTATGGGGTATGGCAGTGATCAGGATGCTGGTACGGGGTATGGCGGTGATCAGGATGCTGGTATGGGGTATGGCGGTGATCAGGATGCTGGTATGGGGTATGGCGGTGATCAGGACGCTGGTATGGGGTATGGCAGTGATCAGGATGCTGGTACGGGGTATGGCGGTGATCAGGATGCTGGTATGGGGTATGGCACTGATCAAGACGCTGGTATGGTATAGGCAGTGATTAGGGCGTTAGTATGGGGTATGGCATATGGCGGTGATCAGGATGCTGGTATGGCATATGGCAGTGATTAGGGTGTTGGTATGGCAAATGGTGGTGATCAGGACGCTGGTATGGCAAATGGTGGTGATCAGGACGCTGGTATGGCAAATGGTGGTGATCAGGACGCTGGTATGGCAAATGGTGGTGATCAGGACGCTGGTATGGCAAATGGTGGTGATCAGGATGCTGGTATGGTATATGGCAGTGATTAGGGTGTTGGTATAGGATATGGCATATAAAGGTGATCAGGATGCTGGTATGACATATGGCAGTGATTAGGGTGTTGGTATGGGGGTGATCAGGATGCTGGTATGACATATGGCAGTGATTAGGGTGTTGGTATGGGGGTGATCTGGCTGCCTTCAGTCCTTACACTTGACTGGCTCTTTCCCTGCTCCACTGGCTGTCCTCTCTCAGGAGATATTGAGTCTGAGAGATCTCCTTCACTCTATCTTCCACCCAACACTGACTGATCCTGCTGATCAAGCCCAATCATATTTAAGGGCTGTCCTGGCCCCGTGCCAAACCTCCTGCTTGGGGATTGGCCAAGGTCCCCCACGTATGCAGGTAAGCTCCTCCTCACCCCCACCAACTGACTTCTGGAAACTTCTCTCGCTCCTAATCCAGGGGAGGTATCAGAGAACTGACCTGCAGAGCCCTCAGCCCTGACCTAAAATAATCTGACTGACTCACACCCAGGCTCATAACAAGCCTCTATCTAAATACTAACTCCTCCCAGCTGAACCTGAAGGACGTTACACAAGCATCAAACATCACCCCAAGATTTTTCAATTGAGACTGAAGCTCAAGTACAGTGCCATTGAAAAATAGGCTACCAAGACTGGCCTTACATAATTGATGGGGGGGAGGGGTTGCCAATAAGAGGTCATGTACACTGCAGCTGCTAGAGTGATGTATATTAAAAAAATTAAAAAACTTTTCAGTGCATTCTGCGCATTTGGGAGGGTCTCCTGAGGTTATATTTTAACCACCTCCCATCCGGCCGTTATATATAAAAGGCCAGACGGTGGCAGTGCAGGGGCGGGTGGGTGTTCATAAATGGCTTTCCCAGCCCCCTGCTTGTGCACGCTCCCTGGGAGCACGCAGCACCTCCGGACACAGTGAAACACTGATCGTCAGACGGGACCTCTGTGCAAGGTCCCAATCATGTGATCACTGATTAGCCAATCAGTGATCACATGCAGAATAGTAAGCAAGATGTCACTTCTGACATCATTGCTTACTATGTGTGAAATCTGTGAATGATCACAGAGGTCACATGGTACAGGGCTATTCACAACAGCCTTGTACCATGTGACAAGCTGTGGCCAATCACATCTCACACAGTAGTTCTCAATGGCTGCAAGAATGCAGCAAGAGAGAAGGAGAAATTATTGTTTTTACAGCCTTTATGGGTGTAAAAGCAATCAGTGTAAAAGAAAAATAAATCTTCATTACCCCCCACAAAAAAATCCCAGTGGTGAATAAATACTACCAACATAAAGCTTTATCTATCTCAAAAAAGTGCTAAAAAATTCATCTGGGTACAGTGTTGCATGACCGCGTAATTGTCATTCAAAGTGTGACAGCGCTGAAAATTGCCCTGTACAGGAAGGGGGTGAAAGTGTCCGGACTGGAAGGGGGTGAAAGTGTCCAGACTGGAAGGGGGGGAAAGTGTCCGGACTGGAAGGGGGGGAAAGTCTCCGGACTGGAAGGGGGTCTAAGTGTCCGGGCTGGAAGGGGGGAAAGTGTCCGGACTGGAAGGGGGGGAAGTGTCCAGACTGGAAGGGGGTAAAAGTGTCCGGACAGGAAGGGGGGAAAGTGTCCGGACTGGAAGGGGGGGAAAGTGTCCAGACTGGAAGGGGGTGAAAGTGTCTGGACTGGAAGGGGGGAAAGTGGGGAAAGTGTCCGGACTGGAAGGGGGTGAAAATGTCCGGACTGGAAGGGGGTGAAAGTGTCCGGACTGGAAGGGGGGGAAGTGTCCAGACTGGAAGGGGGTAAAAGTGTCCGGACAGGAAGGGGGGAAAGTGTCCGGACTGGAAGGGGGGGAAAGTGTCCAGACTGGAAGGGGGTGAAAGTGTCTGGACTGGAAGGGGGGAAAGTGGGGAAAGTGTCCGGACTGGAAGGGGGTGAAAATGTCCGGACTGGAAGGGGGTGAAAGTGTCCGGACTGGAAGGGGGGAAAGTGTCCGGACTGGAAGGGGGGAAAGTGTCCGGACTGGAAGGGGGTGAAAGTGTCTGGACAGGAAGTGGGGGAAAGTGTCCGGACTGGAAGGGGGTGAAAGTGTCTGGACAGGAAGTGGGGGAAAGTGTTCGGACTGGAAGGGGGGTGACAGTGTCCGGACTGGAAGGGGGACAGAAAAGAATATTCGTGACCAAGAATTGACTTTTATTTCCAGGTCACGGCTCACGCTCCTTTCTTTTTCAATTACATTTCCCGCACGATTCTCCCGTCATTGATTAGAAATTTGTTCGTATTTCACAAAATTTCCAACATGTCCTTTCACTCTAATTCGATGGTTGTTCGAATATCGGCCATTGCTGTGGCCCACTAAGGCTAGGTTCACATCTGTGAGGGTGGTGCCGCTGCAGATCCACACACAGCCGCACCACCCACACAGAGGAATGCGGACCCGCGGGCAGGTGCCATTGATTTTAATGGCACGCCGCCTGCACTGGAAATCACAAGCATACTGGGAACTGAGGTTCTTGTGCGGGCTGCATTTTCAGAAGTGCAGGGACTTCTTCCCTGGGTATCCCGGGGCACGGGAGTACATTCAAATGAATAAGCTATCGTGCCCACGCAAAACGCGGACCGCAGGAACGCAGAGATGTGAACCTAGCCTTATGGTGTGAAATTCAAAGGAAAATTCTTAGAAAAGATTTTCAAAAGAAAATTATTTCAAAATTCGACCCATGTATGGCCTGCTTTAGGGGTTGCAGTCACACACCCAGAGTTTGGTCAATGTGGTGAAATTGTACTTTTCTAAAACTGCTCAATCACACGCAAGGAAAAAAACAGCATTTTTGCTTGCATGTGATTGGATGAGGGAAGGCCACAGATCACCTCATTTATTAAGTTCTGGGGATAATCCCCTTGCAGAGTGAACAGTCTATATTATTATTATTATTATACAGGATTTATGGCGCCAACAGTTTGCTCAGCGCTTTACATTATAATGGGAGACAATACAGCAACAATACAGATCAATACAAGAGGGGTTGGAAGGCCTGATCCTGGGAGCTTACACTCTAAGAGGGAGGGGCTAGTGGTACAAAAGGTAGTAACTGTGGGGGATGGACTGGTAGGAGGAAGAGAAGATTCCATTATTATCTGAGGGCAGGATAGGCTTCCCTGAAGATATCGGTTTTCAGAGATCGCCTAAAAGTGAGCAGAGTTGGAGATAGCCGGATAGATTGGGGTAGAGAGTTCCAGAGGATGGGGAGGCTTTGGAGAAGTCCAGTAGATGAGAATGGGAGGAGGAGACAAGAGAGCTAGAGAGCAGGAGGTCGTGGGAGGAGCGGAGAGGACGGTTTGGGTGATATTTGAAGAATTGTTTTGAATTTTATTGGGTGGGCAATGGGAAGCCAGTGGAGGGATTGGCAGAGAGGGGTGGAGGACACTGAATGGAGGCCACTGGAGAGATTGGCAGAGAGGGGTGGAGGACACTGAGTGGAGGTCAGTAGAGAGATTGGCAGAGAGGGGTGGAGGACACTGAGTGGAGGCCAGTGGAAGGATTGGCAGAGAGAGGTGGAGGACACTGAATGGAGGCCACTGGAAAGATTGGCAGAGAGGGGTGGAGGACACTGAATGGAGGTCAGTGGAAGGATTGGCAGAGAGGGGTGGAGGACACTGAGTGGAGGTCAGTGGAGGGATTGGCAGAGAGGGGTGGAGGACACTGAGTGGAGGCCAGTGGAGGGATTGGCAGAGGGATGGAGGACACTGAGTGGAGGGATTGGCAGAGAGGGATTGGCAGAGAGGGGTGGAAGACACTGAGTGGAGGGATTGGCAGAGAGGGGTGGCAGATACAGAGCGGTTAGTAAGGTGGATGAGTCTGGCAGCAGCGTTCATGGTAGACTGAATGCCTATCTATATAGTCTAGTTGCCTTTAGTAAATCGGTCTTGTAGCGTTGGTGTATTGAAGCTGCTGTAGGGAGAGGATACGGAAAGCTGACAAACTGCATAGGGAGAGAAAAGGAGTCCATTAGAAAACTGTACTTTACTTTTCTGAACTGTGGAAGAACTTTAGGCATAATCAGATCCCATCTAAAATATATTCCCTTCAGTTTCCCCAAGCTCGGTGTAATGAGCCGTGTCCTCCGGGATCCAGGAAAATTCAACCTGAAGGATTGTATGTCTGCTGCTATCGCTGTGTGCCGTGCGCTGCTGGGGAGATCTCCAATATTACAGGTAACAAATTCCAACACATATGTGTTCAACCGCTAAAATATTATTTGCGTGTTAGCCTATTACTGTCATTCTAACACGGTTTTTAGTATTTTTTAAACCTTCCATTAAAGTGTAGATATAGGAAGAGGTACCCCGACCGCCGCACACCTCGCCCAGCCCTAGTGGTCAGCAGGTAAAAGCAGCCTAAGCTCGATGCATCCAAGTCATGCCCCTACGTGTTTTGATCTGCCCAAGTGCTTAATCACAGAGGTGGGGGTGGGGCAAAACATGTAGGGGGCATGGCTTGGATGAATTGAGGCTGCTTTTACCTGCTGACCACTTGGGCTGGGTGAGGTGTGCAGCAGTTGGGGTGTCTCTTCCTATTTCTTCAGCATGCGTGTCTGGATGAACCTTTCCCCAGGCTGCACCCTCACTAGTCAGTGGCATCCAAATCATGAGATCAGGGGCGGACTGACAACTCATGGGGCCCCCGGGCAATAGGGGATCATGGGGTCCCTGTGTCCTTGCCCAAACTCAAAAAAGCCTATGAAAAAGGTAGCAGGGGCATCTCTACTGACCCTGGGAACTTGGGCAGTGCCCGAGTTTCCAAATGGTCAGTCCGCCCCTCCATGAGATCTTGTTAGTCTGAGCGGGGGCCACTAAGCATTTATTGTGGGCTTCCATTAAAATAGTTGTAAACCTCAGACATGAAATATGACCAAAGCACATCCCTCTATAGTGTGTATTTGTCTCAATTAAGAACACTAAGTGTCATTTCTGTCTGCTGCCTCCTGTGAAGGTGGGGCTGTCCTTTCCCTCCAATCAGCTCTCAGAGCTCTCCTAACTGAGCACTGCAGTGTGTAATTTCAGGTCCCCCTGCTTTTTGAAAGCTCAGACAAGCTGTATACATGCCGTACTTTAAATGGATGTAAAGAAGAGAAGATAAACAGTACAACTTATGTAGGAGGATTTGTTTCATCTCTCTGTATCAGCTAAGGTCAGACACTTCATTGGGTATACATAAGGGTTTACAACCACTTTAAAAAATAGTGACCCTGACAATGGTCCCTGTTCAGGAACTTCCTGTTGCAGGGTGACAACTGTCTCAGTTGTGCTCCTGCTTTGCCACTCTGCCACATGCAATGTGAAGACTACAAGAGGAGACACCAACCATAGCTCTCATCTTAAAGCCGGTTCAGAACAACATTGTGTAGGAGCAGTAGCAGGATGACCTTGTCCCGCCACTGGTCCAATGTAACCAAATTAACCTCAAACAATAAATTCATGACCTCAAATAGACTCGAGACCATAAGAAGCGGCTTCTAAATGGAACACACCCAAGGCCGGGATAAGTGGTGGGCAAAAGTGGCCCTAGGTGCAGTGGGGATTTGGGGAATTGTGCTAGAAGGGGTGATTTGGAGGGGGATTTTTATTAAGAGGGTGGATTTCTGTAAGGAAGGGGGATATTGGGGGGGATTTGTGCTACTAGAGATGTTTGGATGGATTAATACAATCGTTGTGTTCCTACATTGGGACGGGAACATCTCATCCCACTCACGAAACAAAATCGAGTTGTGCTGAGCGCTTCTCAGCCATTCATGGAAATCATTGTATTCTATGAACACAAAGCTTGCTATGATTTGCTGAGGTGGAGACTGTGACTTCATTTGCTCACCTCTTTGCCTCAACCAGTCAGTGGAAGCTTTGCATTCATTCATAGAAAAGCAAAGCTTTCCATAAATGGTGGGCAGCACTATGCCCGACTCTATTTTGTTTCAGGAGTGGGATGGGATGTTCCCATCTCAATGTCAGTTAGTTTGGGCCAGCTTGGCCCATACCTGTAAGTGGGGTGCAGCATGGTGCGATGGCAATAACACACAGTCAAGGTGCGATGAAAGAACTTAAGTGAAGTAATACAAAGACAGTTCACAAATAGCCCGGTGGGAAGGCCAGCTGTGACGTTCCTGATTGGAGACTGAAATGACGAGATCGGCCTCACTTGTGTCACTAGCCCTGACCCCACTGGATTTGGAACAGAGGGAGTCTAGGACCAGGATGTTGTTTGCAGCTCTTGCAGTTGGTGACTTTGGAAGACTGATGAACCTCCGATTCAGGCACAGTAGTGATATGCACAGCTGGTATGGTAGGTCACCAGGTGTGCACCAGAGCAAGGCAGGAAGCTGGGATAGGAGACAGGAGCAATGTCATAGGAATAGACGGGGTCATCAACGGGCGGACAGCGAGGTACCAAATCAGAAGCAAGCCAAAATCAGGAGCAGAGCCGAAGTCAGGAACAAGTATCAAGCAGGAGAGTAATCAGAGTCAGGTCAGGAACAAGCCGGGTCAGCAACAAAGAAATCACACACGAATGAGCAGGAAACAGGGAACAGCTGAAGACCAGTCAGCACTTAGCACAGGCAGAGGCACCTTTTAAATAGTCCATCTGGCACCAATCTTTACCATGTGTGTGCACGTGTGTGTGCGCGATCGTGCATTTCTGTGTGCATGCGCACTTCTATTCGCCAATCATCTCACCGGGATTCCCTTACACCAGCTGGGAACATAGATTCAACCAACCTCATACATTCAACCGAACTGACAGCACCTGTTGAGAGGGGCAGGATGTGGCCTGGCTGTCTTGTGCCCAAGTGGGAAGATGTCCAGAGAAGTTGTGAGCCCTAAGCTTTCCCCTCTCATCTGGAACCTTTCCCTGACACTAGTTCTGTGCCTAACAGGCAGGGTACCTGTCCCTCCTCTACCCACTCAAAACATGCAGACCAAACCCAGGAGCCAGGGCCTTAAAAAAAGGCTCTGCCTGACCCAAGATAGCTGCTAGAGTTACATGGAGTGGCAGCATCAAATGGGATAGCTTCCCCAGTGACCCAGGAAACAAAAACGGAACCATGTTCCTCTTGACTTCCTCTCCAAGTGCAGTGCCATTGAGGAAGAACACCACCTGCAGTTGAGAAAGTAGACTGCATCTGCCTATTACAAATAAAGTGGCAGTTAGGTTTTGATAAAATTCTAGTGAAAGAAAGGGGAACAGGTTATGGATGCCTAAAAATCATTATGCCTTGTGATTCAGCTGACCAGGTTACTCCATTAAATGTCATTCCTTGCTTCTGGTGGTGAACCTGGAAAGTTCTCAGCCAAAGGTTTGAGATTCACAAGCTTCTTGAATCCCAAGGATTCACTGCAGACCCCCGAACCCATTCCCTAACAAAATACATTAGCAAACTAAGTGTCATCTAGTTAGGCTTTAGATCTGACATGTATCATGTTATTGTTTATTTCAGGTCATTTCATAATTGTGAGTTGTTGTAATATATGCCATTTTCTTCCTACAGACAGTGACCTCTGCCACAAATGTCCTCATGACCAGTGGCCAGATGAAAGAAAAGCAAGCTGTATCCTCAAAACATATGACTATCTGTCCTCTGAGACTGACATCGTGACTCAGGCATTTGATGGTATTGCCATTTTATGTTCTGCTGTAACTTTCTGCATACTGACTTTGTTTATTTCGTTCCGGGACACTCCTGTTGTGAAAGCCAATAACCGAAATGTGAGCTTCATCCTCCTGACCTCCATCTTGCTGAGCTTCCTCTGCATCTTCTTGTTCCTCGGATGTCCTGTGGATATAACCTGCATGCTGAGACAAGTGACATTTGGGATCTCCTTCTCCATTGCTGTCTCTTGTGTTCTGGCCAAGACCATCACCGTCTGCATTGCCTTCAAAGCCACCAAACCCGGCAGTGTATGGGGGAAATGGGTTGGAGATAAGACTTCTAATTCTGTTGTCATAATTTGTTCTTCTGTCCAAGTTCTGATCTGTGTTATTTGGCTGTCAGTGTCTCCTCCCTACCAAGAGTATGACATGGACTCCTATTCTGAGAAGATCATCATTCAGTGTAATGAGGGGTCGGTTATCGGCTTCTACTCTATGTTGGGTTATATGGGGCTTCTAGCCTCTGTGAGTTTTGTTCTGGCTTTCATGGTGAGGACATTACCGGACAGTTTTAACGAGGCCAAGTACATTACCTTCAGCATGCTGGTGTTCTGCAGTGTCTGGATTGCCATGATCCCGACCTATCTGAGCACCAGAGGGAAATACATGGTGGCTGTGGAGGTATTCGCCATACTGGCCTCCAGTGCCGGATTATTAGGATGTATATTTTTTCCAAAATGTTACATAATGATCATAAAACCTGAAAGAAACTGCAAAAAACGTATTTTTGACAAAGTCAAACCATAGGGTCAATTTTTTTAGCAATCGTGTAAATAAAAGTTAGGTTGACTAGTATTGGCTAGTTTGTGTGTGAAGGATATCTGGACTTTTAAATGTATCTGATCTGACGTAAGGTGTAAGGTAACAACAATGCTGCACCTTCAGATGATTCTTGTGAGCACCCATGGTAGTGTCCAATAACTCCCCATGTCCATTATACCTTGAATTATAAATACAGGCTGTATGTAAGTACCTGAATTCTTTTCAAGTCAAATTAACCCTTTCCAGTCCGGACACTTTCCCCCCCTTCCAGTCCGGACACTTTCCCCCCTTCCAGTCCGGACACTTTCCCCCCCTTCCAGTCCAGACGCTTTCCCCCCCTTCCAGTCCGGACACTTCCCCCCCCCTTCCAGTCTGGACACTTTCCCCCCCCCCTTCCAGTCCGGACACTTTCCCCCCCTTCCAGTCTGGACACTTCCCCCCCCTTCCAGTCCGGACACTTTCACCCCCTTCCAGTCTGGACACTTTCCCCCCCTTCCAGTCCGGACACTTTCCCCCCCTTCCAGTCCGGACACTTTCACCCCCTTCCAGTCCGGACACTTTCCCCCCCTTCCAGTCCGGACACTTTCCCCCCCTTCCAGTCCGGACACTTTTCACCCCCTTCCAGTCCGGACACTTTCCCCCCCTTCCAGTCCGGACACTTTCACCCCCTTCCAGTCCGGACACTTTCACCCCCTTCCAGTCCGGACACTTTCACCCCCCTTCCAGTCCGGACACTTTCCCCCCCTTCCAGTCCGGACACTTTCACCCCCTTCCAGTCCGGACACTTTCCCCCCCTTCCTGTCCGGACACTTTCACCCCCCTTCCAGTCCGGACACTTTCACCCCCTTCCAGTCCGGACACTTTCCCCCCCTTCCTGTCCGGACACTTTCACCCCCTTCCAGTCCGGACACTTTCCCCCCCTTCCAGTCCGGACACTTTCCCCCCCTTCCAGTCCGGACACTTTCCACCCCCTTCCAGTCCGGACACTTTCTCCCCCTTCCAGTCCGGACACTTTTCCCCCTTCCAGTCCGGACACTTTTCCCCCTTCCAGTCCGGACACTTTCACCCCCTTCGAGTCCGGACACTTTCCCCCCCTTCCAGTCCGGACACTTTCCCCCCCCCTTCCAGTCCGGACACTTTCACCCTCTTCCAGTCCGGACACTTTCACCCCCTTCCAGTCCGGACACTTTCCCCCCTTCCAGTCCGGACTCTTTCCCCCCTTCCAGTCCGGACACTTTCACCCCCTTCCAGTCCGGACACTTTCACCCTCTTCCAGTCTGGACACTTTCACCCCCTTCCAGTCCGGACACTTTCACCCCCTTCCAGTCCGGACACTTTCACCCTCTTCCAGTCTGGACACTTTCACCCCCTTCCAGTCCGGACACTTTCACCCCCTTCCAGTCCGGACACTTTCCCCCCCCTTCCAGTTCGGACACTTTCTCCCCCCTTCCAGTCCAGGCCAATTTTCAGCTTTCAGCGCTATCACACTTTGAATGACAATTGCGCGGTCATGCAACACTGTACCCATATGAATTTTTAGCATTTTTTTGAGACAGATAAAGCTTTATTTTGGTGGTATTTATTCACCGCTGGGATTTTTATTTTTTTTGTTATGTAAATGAAAATGTCCAAAAATGTTGAAAAAAAGTGTTTTTCTTATAAAATGTTGCAAATAAATAATATTTCATCATACATTTTGGCCAAATTTATTCCGTTATCTTTTTAGTAAAAAAAATTAAATAACCCAAATTAGTTTATTACCAAAAATTATAATTTTTAAACATGTTTTTTACATTATTTTATTTTTTTTATATTATTATTTATGTTTTGTTTTTTACATACTGTCACCCTAGCATGGTGACGCTGTACTACTTGTGGGGGGTGATAAAGATTTTTTTTTTACACTGATTGTTTTTACACCATAAAGGCTGTAAAAGCAATCATTTCTCCTCTCTGGCTGCATTCTTGCAGCCATTGAGAACTACTGTGTGAGCTGTGATTGGTCACAGCTTGTCACATGGTACAAGGCTTTTGTGAATGTCCCTGTACCATGTGATCTCTGTGATCATTCACAGATTTCAGACGTAGTAAGCAATGATGTCAGAAGTGACATCTTGCTTATCACTCTGCGTGTGATCACTGATTGGCCAATCAGTGATCACATGATCGGGACCTCGCACAGAGGTCCCATATGACGATCGGTGTTCCACTGTGTCCGGAGGACACAGCAGGCACTGTATCACGGTGCTGAGTGCAGGGGCGAGGCGGACTAACCATTCAAGCACTCAGGCAATGCCCAAGGGCCCAGGGGTCAGTAGGGGGCCCCATGAGATGCCCCTGGTACTTTTTATAGGCTTTTTTGGGTGTGGTTTGAGTGTGGATGAGGACACGGGCCCCATGATCCCCTATTGCCCGGGGGCCCCATTAGTTGTCAGTCCACCCCTGGCTGAGTGCTCTCAGGGAGCATGCAAAAGCAGAGGGTGGGGAGGCCATTTATAAACGGCCACCCGACCCTGCACTGCCACCGCCTGGCCGTTTATATACAACGGCCGGATGGGAGGTGGTTAAAGCCCCATCCCTCCCCCTAATGCCATTGAATGTCAAAACCTAAGTGGGCATCCCAGGCTCTGGCTTGTGACATTTGAATGATAAAGGATGGGCTCAGCACTGGGATGTGAAAAGCCTAATTTTCACTTCTCTTTTTGCCTACAGACACGTTTTTAGGTTTGAGGTAGACATGTGCATTTCATTTTGATACATTTTTTGGACCAAAATTTCATTTTCTGAGATTCAGATGTATACAATAATGTCAACAAATCCAAAAAAAAAAAAAAAGAATCAAAATTCATGAATGCATTTGTTTCCTTCATTTCTGATGTCACATGATGCTATCAGGCCCATGGGGAAATGAATTGTGTTTTTAAAATTGTTCGATCATTTGAATTCGCATAATGAATGGATCCGAATTTTGTTCCATTTGTTCATTCGGATACACATGAAGTCAGTCAATGCTGTGCAATCGGCTCATGCCATTTATGTGGGTGAGTTAGACTAGCATCTTAAAATATCAAATCTTTCTGTTTTGAATCCGTCCAATTCAATAATAGCAACTTGCTGGGAACATTGCAAAATCTTTCAAATCCACCCAAAATGTAAGAAACGTGTTGCAAATAAAAGAACAAAAAAAATGGCAGACTCAATGGACCTCTCGGTCTTTTTCTGCCCTCACATATCTATGTTTCTCTGTAACAAATTCCGAAAACAAATTGGGTCAGCATAATAAATATGAAAAAACGAAATTCTTCAAAGAACAGATGCATCCGAAATGAAACACAAATTTCCGGGACGCACATGTCAAGTTTGAAGGTCTCCATAGGTTCCTGGATATATTATTGAAGACTAATGTAGCTGGTCTTTAGGACTGTTGTTAAATGTTGAAGGTTCAGCCAGTTATTTGCTGTTTGGTGACCAATGCAATGGAAGTGGTACACTGCAATGTCAGCACCAGGGGCGGACTGACAACTCATGGGGCCCCTGGGCAATAGGGGATAATGGGGCCCCTGTGTCCTTGCCCAAACTCAAAATAGCCTATGAAAAAGGTACCAGGGGCATCTCATGGGGCCCCCTACTGACCTCGGTTCCTTGGGCAGTGCCCGAGTTTCCAAATGGTCAGTCCGCCCCTGGTCAGCACACAGTGTTTGCAGGCTTCCATTCCGCTCTGGACGATCCTATAAATATGCCACATGAGGTAGACCCACCCAACTGCCCGCATCACCAATACCTATCCTGCCGCCATTTCTGGCTCAGTGTAATGGAAGACAGTCAAAGCCGCATTTTGCACCAGTTGTATTTCAGACATCAACTGGAAGCAGGTAATTGCTTTACAGCCAACCTCTGAGACCTCTGAGTCTTACGTAGGGTGGCCACCTCACCCCTTTAAAACCAAACATATATTATTTTATATTTATATTATTTTTTGAGGATAATTGAATGCAGATAAGGCACTAAGTGAGTTTAATTACCACCCTAATCAGCCACAGAACCCGGGTAATTAATTTGGTTTCAAAGGGATGAGGTGGCAACCCTAGTCTACATGATCTTCATTTTCATGTTACGATACATCAGTCCCTTGTTATAGTCTGTATGAGGGAATGTGGCAGAGTCATGAGATGAGGCCATTCTATGTTCTGTTTGTTAATGCTTTCAGCAACAATATACTGTATATATATATATATATATATATATATACACAGTGTATCTTCCAGAAGTGAGCCCCCCCCTCCCCCTCACGTTTCTGTAAATATTTGATTCTCTCTTTCCATGTGACAACACTGAAGAAATGACACTTTGCTACAATGTGACGTAGTCAGTGTACAGATTGTATAACATGGAAATTTGCTGTCCCCTCAAAATAACTCAACACGCCGCCATTAATGTCTAAACCGCCGGCAACAAAAGTGACTCCACCCCTAAGTGACAAGGTCCAAATTGGGCCCAATGAGCCATTTTACCTCCCCGGTGTCATGTGACTTGTTAGTGTTACAAGGTCTCAGGTGTGAATGGGGAGCGGGGGGGTTACATTTGGTGTTATCGCTCTCACTCTCTCATACTGGTCACTGGAAGTTCAACATGGCACCTCATGGCAAAGAACTCTCTGAGGATCTGAAAAAAGAATTGTTGCTTTATATAAAGATGGCCGAGGCTATAAGAAGATTGCCAAGACCCTGAAACTGAGCTGCAGCACGGTGGCCAAGACCATACAGCGGTGTAACAGGACAGGTTCCACTCAGAACAGGCCTCGCCATGGGCGACCAAAGAAGTTGAGTGCACGTGCTCAGCGTCATATCCATAGGTTGTCTTTGGGGAATAGACGTATGAGTGCTTTCAGCATTGCTGCAGAGGGTGAAGGGGTGGGGTGTCAGCCTGTCAGAGCTCAGACCATAATTGTGCCCCATCATTGGTGTCAGTGGGAGGAATAGTGCCCCATCATTGGTGTCAGTGGGAGGAATAGTGCCCCATCACTGGTGTCAGTGAGAGGGATAGTGCCCCATCATTGGTGTCAGTGGGAGGATTAGTGCCCCATCATTGGTATCAGATGAGAATTAGTGCCCCATCATTGGTGTCAGTGGAAGGAATAGTGCCCCATCATTGGTATCAGTGGGAGGAATAGTGCCCCATCATTGGTATTAGTAGGAGGAATAGTACCCCATCATTGGTGTCAGTGGAAGGAATAGTGCCCCATCATTGGTATCAGTGGGAGGAATAGTGCCCCATCATTGGTATCAGTGGGAGGAATAGTGCCCCATTATTGGTGTCAGTGGGAGGAATAGTGCCCCATCATTGGTGTCAGTGGGAGGATTAGTGCCCCATCATTGGTGTCAGTGGAAGGAATAGTGTCCCATCATTGGTGTCAGTGGGAGGAATAGTGCCCCATCATTGGTATCAGTGGGAGGAATAGTGCCCCATCATTGGTATCAGTGGGAGGAATAGTGCCCCATCATTGGTGTCAATGGAAGGAATAGTGCCCCATCATTGGTGTCAATGGAAGGAATAGTGTCCCATCATTGGTATCAGTGAGAGCAATAGTGCCCCATCATTGGTATCAGTGGGAGGAATAGTGCCCCATTATTGGTGTCAGTGGGAGGAATAGTGCCCCATCATTAGTGTCAGTGGGAGGAATAGTGCCCCTTCATTGGTGTCAGTGGGAGGATTAGTGCCCCATCATTGGTGTCAGTGGAAGGAATAGTGTCCCATCATTGGTATCAGTGGGAGGAATAGTGCCCCATCATTGGTATCAGTGGGAGGAATAGTGCCCCATCATTGGTATCAGTGTGAGGAATAGTGCCCCATCATTGGTGTCAGTGGGAGGAATAGTGCCCCATCATTGGTGTCAGTGGGAGGATTAGTGGCCCATCATTGGTATCAGTGGGAGGATTAGTGCCCCATCATTGGTGTCAGTGGAAGGAATAGTGCCCCATCATTGGTATCAGTGGGAGGAATAGTGCCCCATCATTGGTATCAGTGGGAGGAATAGTGCCCCATCATTGGTATTAGTAGGAGGAATAGTGCCCCATCATTGGTATCAGTGGGAGGAATAGTGCCCCATCATTGGTGTCAGTGGGAGGAATAGTGCCCCATCATTGGTGTCAGTGGGAGGAATAGTGTCCCATCATCAGTGTCAGTGGGAGGAATAGTGCCCCATCATCAGTGTCAGTGGGAGGAATAGTGCCCCATCATTGGTGTCAGTGGAAGGAATAGTGTCCCATCATTGGTGTCAGTGGGAGGAATAGTGTCCCATCATTTTTATCAGTGGGAGGAATAGTGCCCCATCATTGGTATCAGTGAGAGGAATAGTGCCCTCTCATTGGTATCAGTGGGAGGAATAGGGCCCCATCATTGGTATCAGTGGGAGGAATAGTGCCCCATAATTGGTGTCAGTGGAAGGAATAGTGACCCACCATTGGTGTCAGTGGGAAGAATAGCACTCCATCTTTGGTATCAGTGGGAGGTACAGTGCCCTATTATTGGTGTCAGTAGCAGGAACTATGCTTTGCTGTTGCTGACAGTTGAGGAAATAATGCCCCAAGGGCTGGATAAAAGCTAGCAAAGGACTGCATCCAACCCCCCGGGCTATAGTTTGGAGACCACTGATCTACAGTATCTCACCACTTCTGGATGTCACCAGTGGAAGGACATCACGATATTTGGTTGTTTTTAAAAAAATAGTAGAGGATGCTATTAAAAAGATTGTTATTATACAGGATTTATATAGCACCAACATTCTGCACTTTCCAACATGAGGGCAGACAGAACAGTTACAATACAATTCAATACAGGAAGAATCAGAGGGCCTACAATCTTACAAGCCAAGAGGAAAGGGTCAAGTGATACAAAAGGTAATAACTGGGGGATGGGCCGATGAAGAAAGTGAAAGTAAGGCGGAGGCAGGATAGGCTTCTCTGAAGAGAAGAGAAGGGCTTTCAAGGATTGCCTAAAAGTGGACAGAATAGGAGATAGCTGGACATATTACAGTAGGGAGTTCCATAGGATGAGAGAGGCTCGGAAGAAGTCCTGGAGATGAGCATGGGAGAAAGTGACAAGGGAGCTAGCAAGCAGGAAGTCTTTGGAGGAACGAAGAGAATGATTGGGTTGGTATTTTGAGACCAGGTTAGTGGTGTATCTGGGGGCCGAGTTGTGAATGGCTTTGTAAGTTATTGTTAGTATTTTTAATTTAATTCAGTGGGTGAGCAAAAGCCAATAGAGGGATTGGCAGAGAGGGGTGGAGGCCAGTGGAGGGATTGGCAGAGAGGGATGGAGGACAATGAGTGGAGGCCAGTGGAGGGATTGGCAGAGAGGGGTGGTGGACACTGAGTGGAGGTCAGTGGAGGGATTGGCAGAGAGGGGTGAAGGACACTGAGTGGAGGTCAGTGGAGGGATTGGCAGAGAGGGGTGGTGGACACTGAGTGGAGGTCAGTGGAGGGATTGGCAGAGAGGGGTGGAGGACACTGAGTGGAGGCCAGTGGAGGGATTGGCAGAGAGGGGTGGAGGACACTGAGTGGAAGTCAGTGGAGGGATTGGCAGAGAGGGGTGGAGGACACTGAGTGGAGGTCAGTGGAGGGATTGGCAGAGAGGGGTGGAGGACATTGAGTGGAAGTCAGTGGAGGGATTGGCAGAGAGGGGTGGAGGACACTGAGTGGAGGTCAGTGGAGGGATTGGCAGAGAGGGGTGGAGGACACTGAGTGGAGGTCAGTGGAGGGATTGGCAGAGAGGGGTGGAGGACACTGAGTGGAAGTCAGTGGAGGGATTGGCAGAGAGGGGTGGAGGACACTGAGTGGAAGTCAGTGGAGAGATTGGCAGAGAGGGGTGGAGGACACTGAGTGGAGGTCAGTGGAGGGATTGGCAGAGAGGGTTGGAGGACACTGAATGGAGGCCAGTGGAAGGATTGGCAGAGAGGGGTGGAGGACACTGACTGGAGGCCAGTGGAGGGATTGGCAGAGAGGGGTGGAGGACACTGAATGGAGGCCAGTGTAGGGATTGGCAGAGAAGGGTGGAGGACACTGAGTGGAGGCCAGTGGAGGGATTGGCAGAGAGGGGTGGAGGACACTGAGTGGAAGTCAGTGGAGGGATTGGCAGAGAGGGGTGGAGGACACTGAGTGGAAGCCAGTGGAGGGATTGGCAGAGAGGGGTGGAGGACACTGAGTGGAGGCCAGTGGAGGGATTGGCAGAGAGGGGTGGAGGACACTGAGTGGAAGTCAATGGAGGGATTGGCAGAGAGGGGTAGCAGTCACTGGACGGTTGATAAGATGGATGAGTCTGGAAGCAGTATTCATGATGCACTGACGGGGGATATCTTATGTAAAGGTAAGCCAATGAGGAGGGAGTTGCAGTAGTTGAGGTGTGAGATAACATGGGAGTGGACTAGAAGCTTTGTCGTGTCATTGGTTAGGAAGGGATGTATTTTGGAGATGTTGCGGAGGTTGAGGCGGCAAGCTTTGGACAGTGATTGGATGTGGGGCCAAAAGGAGAGTTCAGAGTCCAGGATTACTCCTAGCACCCTGGAATGCCGGGACAGGTTGATAGTTGTGCCATCAATCATAATAGAGAGATCAGGGGAAGGAGAGATGAAAACAAAAGCCTGTATGAGAGAATCAGAGATTATAAAAGGCATTAAAAAGCTGGAAAGTAGAAATAATGCAGGAATGGGGGTGCTTTAATTTTTTTTTACTTTTTTTTTTTTTTTACGATGTAGCTTCAATTTGTTTGGCAGAAATAGAAAGACATACCCTGACCTCCATATACCTCACCCTACCCAAGTGGTTAGCAGGTATAATCATCTTCAATATATCCAAGCCATGCCCCCTACATGTTTCATCCCACCCCAACATGTCTTTGGACGGTTCCATGATTAAGCCCCAGGCGTTGGGCAAAACATGTTGGGGGCAAAGCTTGGATGAATTGAACCGAGGCTGCTTTTACCTGCTAACCACTCAGGCCAGATGAGGGGTGCGGTGGTCGGGGTATCTCTTCCTATTTCTACAGCATGCTTTGGGTCTGGTTAAACCTTTCCCTAGCCTGCACCCTCACTAGTCAGCAGCATCCAATTCATTGGATCTTGTTAGCCTGAATGGGGGCCACTAAGCATTACATTTTTTTTAATCACTTCTATTGCTCTCACAAGGGAGGAACAACATCCCTTGTGATAGCATGGGCCGCGAGAGGTCCTGTTTTTGGACAGACCCCATATCTGAAGGAAAACCAAGGGCTGGGCCCACAGATTCAGAGGGTACACGATGCCACACAGACACAGACAGCGGTTCTTTTACAACAATTACGTTTACTGACCAGTTATAATGATCATGTAGCTGAGCATACGTGAACAGAATGATAACAGCGCATAACCATACAGTAAGAATAATACTGTCTAACACTAACCCCGTACTTGCGGACTTTTCCCCAATGTCCAGAAAGCAGCCTGGCTGCGCCTGAATGTTCCTGAGCAAGATACAACGTTGGGGTGCACCCTAAGAATTGCGCAATACTATTTGTAATCCAAAGGAAAGTGGAGTGTGTCTCTTGTAGCTCTCTAGTATATCCAAAATGTCACTGAACACGTGTGGTGCGATGTGCTGCGGCAAAGCCACACTTACAGTTCCTTGGCAGGCTCTTGGTGCTTTTTCCTGATCCACTGGTCCACTCCGGAACCGGACCATACAGTCACTTTTTCCCGATCTCGTTGCGGTGAATCTTCCCTAGGTGCCGTCGCCAGACTCCACTGTGAGCTGTAAATCCTCTTCCAGGTGTACTACGTCATCCAGGTAGATCAGAATCGACTCAAAGTTCAGTTCTCCCAGGCAGTGTTCCATTAGGCGTTGAAATGTACCCGGAGCATTCGTCAGCCCGAAGGGCATTCTGTTGAATTCATACAGGCCCATGGGTAGGTAAGATAAAAGCCGTCTTCTGTCTATCCTTCTCTGCCACAGGTACTTACCAGTAATCGCTCTCCAAGTCTAGAGTGGAGGAGTACTTGGCCCGCTGTAATGTCGTCAATGACTCTTCAATCCTGGGCAGGGGAAAAACGTCCGTTACTGTGGCAGCATTTAAATTTCAATAATCCACACAGAATCGGAAGGACCCATCCTTCTTCCGCACCAAGACCACTGGGGCAGCCCACGGGCTTTGGCTCTCTTTTACCACTCCACTATCTAACATCTGTGACAGCATCGTTTTCACTTCTTGGTAGAGGGTAGGCGGGATCTGCCGGTACCTTTCTCGAATTGGGGGAGTATCCCCAGTCGGTATTTCATGTTCTATAGCCGTGGTGCACCCAAAGTCCTCTTCACACCGGGAAAAGGTAGATTGAAATTCCCACAGTACTGCTTCAATCTTCTCCATTTGTTCAGCAGTGAACTGGTTCGCATCAATCTCAATTTGCTCCAAGATCCGCTGGCCATTCCACTCCGGCATGGGCTCCTCCACCGAATTCTGGTCCACTGCCAAGGTCCAGATGTTATTTTCAACAGCCCGTAGGGCGAATTGGCTACCTGCGAGTGGTTCTCCTTGCAGCACATATAACTCAGCCACTTTTTCTCCAGCATGAAAGGTAACTTCATGGTCGTGTATGTTGACACACCGGACTAACACATGGCCGTCCATTACTGTCACAATGGTCCTGGCGACAACTGGTTCCGTCCAGCTTTCGACACACCTAGAGGCTCTATCAGCACCCCTATCCCATTCAGTTTCTGCCGCCTGACGACAGACATCCATATCATCTTCTCCTGCCATGGAGGTACGGTACAGGCTCCTCCATATGGGGCATACACTACTCCCACGGGCTTATCTTCTGGGGCACTTTTGCAGATACCGCACGTCCGGATCAACCTCTGGAATGCCTTCTGGGTAGACTTGTGGGAAGTCGTTTTCTTCCAATATCCCGGGCCCTCCTTTGTAAACATGAGCTGGTCCAGTTCCCGCAGGACGTTCATCCCCAATACAACGGGGGCTCCACACCGAGCCGGTTTCTCTACAAGCACCACTCCCTTTCTGCCGACATCTTGCCCACATAGCTTCATTCTCATCCATGCCACTCCGAACACCGGTAAAGCAGTCTGGTTTGCCGCCACCAGTTTGATTACGGTGCCCTTGTCAGGCCTCATCAGGTGGCCGAAGTGTCTTTCAAAGAACTCCACTGGCATCGTGGTTACTTCTGATCCTGTGTCTATAAGACATCCCACCATCTGTTCTTCAATCTGCACTTTTAGGTAAGGGCTTTCGGTCACTAGGTCCCGGGGGTTGTTAGGGGTACCCTGGCAACTGGCCTCCCTCGTGGTGTGCCCCACTACCGCAAGGGGTTCCCGTTTAACGGTGGCTGTTCTGGATGCAGGACCCTTAGGGGGCATTGACGGGAGATATGTCCTCTTTATTGGCAAATCCAACACTGCGGTCCCCTCATTATCAGGTCCCTTGGAGGACCACACAACTGTGCCCCTATGGATGGTTCCAGGCCAGCCCGGTGCATGGTAGAGTCTCTCACTTCAGCCACTTGAGTTGTTCGAAATAGAGGGGGAACCATGGGGGCTGCACTTCTTTGCCAGTACTCAGGCTGCACTGGGGCCATTGGTGTAGCCTGTAACTGTGCCAACTGTCTCTCAATTTATCCCAGGGATGCACTAAGTGCCCCCACTGCCTCTCACAGATCCCCCCCATCAGAGGAAGTACTTTGACTTCCTGCAGCCTGCATTCTCACGGTGTAAGCTCCATACGCTGCTTCTTTGTCTCGGGCCACAGCCTCAGCTTGTATCTTCTGAAACTGCAATGTAGCATCCACCAGGATATGCTCCCTGAGAGCCTGGCAAAGATGATGACTGTGCAATCCAAGGACAAACTGATCCCGGAGGATTTGATCTCCATTTCCAAGCATGTTAGCACCGCTGACTTCTCTCTTCTGTATGTGTGCCCATATCTCTTGAAGGGCATTGGCGAACTGGGGAATAGTCTCGTCTTCCTGCTGGAAGCGCGTGAAGAAGGGGGACCTAAGGCTGACAGTGCCAGTGAATATGGTAGGAAACCCAGGAGGACCCCACTGATGTCACAGAATATTAAAAAAGCCAGATAAGAGTTTGACAATACTTACCTGAGGAAGCCAAAATCCTTCTGGGAGAATGTGCTGTGGACAGATGAAACAAAATGTCAACTTTTTGGTAAAGCCCATCATTCTACTGTTTTCAGAAAAAGCAATGAGGCCTTTAAAGAAAATAATCCAGTCCCTCCAGTCACACATGGTGGGGGGGGTCACTGATGTTTTGGGGTTGCTTTGCTGCTTCAGTGACTGGATTTCTTGGCCGTGTGCATGGCATTATGAAATCTGAAGTCTACCAAAGAATTCTGGGGTGCAATGTAGGGCCCGGAGTCAAAAATTTGAGTCTCAATCAGAGGTCATGGATCTTCCAGCAGGACAATGACCCAAAGCACACATCAAAAAGCCCCCAGAAATGGTTACAGGCAAAACGCTGGAGAAGACTGAACTGGCCAGCAATGAGTCCAGATCTCCATCCCATAGCCCTTCTGTGGAGAGATCTCAGAACAGCAGTTGGGGAAAGGAACCCTTCCAATCTGAGAGACCTGGAGCAGTTGGGGAAAAGAACCCTTCCAATCTGAGAGACCCAGAGCAGTTGGGGAAAGGAACCCTTCCAATCTGAGAGACCCGGAGCAGTTGGTGAAAGGAACCCTTCCAATCTGAGAGACCCGGAGCAGTTGGGGAAAGGAACCCTTCCAATCTGAGAGACCCAGAGCAGTTGGTGAAAGGAACCCTTCCAATCTGAGAGACCCGGAGCAGTTGGGGAAAGGAACCCTTCCAATCTGAGAGACCCGGAGCAGTTGGGGAAAGGAACCCTTCCAATCTGAGAGACCCGGAGCAGTTGGGGAAAGGAACCCTTCCAATCTGAGAGACCCAGAGCAGTTGGTGAAAGGAACCCTTCCAATCTGAGAGACCCGGAGCAGTTGGGGAAAGGAACCCTTCCAATCTGAGAGACCCGGAGCAGTTGGGGAAAGAAGAGCGCTCCAAAATTCTAGCAGAGAGGTGGAGGAAACTCATTGATGATTACAGGAAGCCATTGATTTCAGTTATTTTTTTCCAAGGGGTGTGCTATCAGATATTAAATTGATGGTGCCAATAATTTTGTCCAGTCCATATTTGGGGTTTTGCATGGAATGTGTCAGATTTGGATTTTGGTCCCCCCCGTTTTTTGTGTCATACCAATACAAAAGAAATAAACATGGGAATGCCTACACATTTGTAATTGCAACAATTTTCTTGGCGAAGTGGTGCGTTATCTGACAGACATGCAGGGGTGCCAATATTTTTGGCCAGGACTGTATTTGCTGCTTTGTGATCAATGCAATGGAAATGCTACACTGCAATGTCAGCTCACAGTGTTTCCAGCCTGCCATTCTGGTCTGCCTGATCCTATAACTATCCTGAATGAGGAAGGCCCATCCAACTGCCCGTATCATCACGTCTATGATTTCCGACATAACAGAAGACAGTCAACACTGCATTTTGCTCCAGTTGTATTTTGGGGATCAACTGGTATCAGTTATTTACCGCATAGCCACCCTCTGCATCTCAGATGATCTTGATTTTCATGTCACGGCACAGCAGTCCTTTCACATGAGTATACAAAGAGAAAACATAACAATTCATACATAAAAAATGAAGAGAATGAATGTGAACTAAAGGAATTTAAATACTAATAAAACAGAATCATACACAACCGATTGTGCGTATATATGTGCTTAAGCCTTGAGAATTACATATAGGATGATCGGGTTTACATTGGGTTTAACCTCCTCGGCGATATGATTATTTCCGATTTTTGGTGCTGAAAGCGGTACCATTTTTTTGCATGGAAATATGTATTTTTTTTTATTGTAGGCTGTAATTTTTAGGAATAACTCACTGAAATCTGTCTGAACAAGAGTCTGGTAAACATCCCGGGGATGATAAAATTTGAAACACAAAATCATAAATTATAATTTAATAAATAATCATAAAAAATAATAATATAATAATAATAAATTTAATTCAATAATATAATCAAACCAAAAACACTGAAATGTGAAATAGAGCGCCAAGTTGGCACATCGCTGAGCAAAGTTGCAGAATCGTTTTCAGTGTCTGATGAGGAATTTCCCCCACCAATCATTATCACTCAATTCTGCAAGTGGTTCTGATTTACTATCGCTGTTCTCTAGCCGGTCTAAAACCGCGTCTGACCTAAAGGGACGCTTTTTGGACGCCATGGACGTTTCTCAGTTTCCAGGCAGAAAGAACAGTAAAAATGCAGGCAGGGCGCCGGACAAAGCACTCGGGACACAATGTATGTGAAATGGTTTGATACAGCAATGTTTTACTATGTAATAGTCATTTTAAAAAAAATGAAATTTTTTAAAAATGTCAAATTTGCCGCCGGTTCTGGCGCCCGTACGTCCCGACGTCACAGGGACCGGAACACGGAAGCCGGAGGAGATGGCCGGGGACTCTGCAGGGGACACATCGCGGGAGCGAAGGACAAGGTAAGCTCTGCAGGGACTCCCTATGCAACGCCGCATGGTAAGCCCGAGTGTAGCTGGGTGTTATCGCTTGTGGTACTGAAACTTTACCCCGAGCTACACTCAGGAATACCGCCAGGGAGGTTAATAGGCAAATATAAAGTATATTTTGTTATCTTAAAAATATACGGGTAAAAATTAACTTCCCTGCTTGTGAGAGTAAAATGAAAAAATAAAATAAAATAAGCAGCAAAGCTGTAAAAATAATTGTAAAGTTCAAGTGGTGGCAGTTTTCTTAATGCCCACAAGATGGCTGTGTTGGCTTTATTGTATTTTATTTTGTATTTTATTTATTATTGTATATTTGATTATACAAAGAGGCAGCATGTCAATTCATATAGACAGAGAAGGAAAAAAATAAAGTAAAACAATTTACAAATGAATACATTTAAAAGTTAATAAAGTAAAACTAAATTAAATAAAGAGCAAAGCTATAAAAATAATTGAAAGTTCAAGCGGTGGTAGTTTTCTTAATGACCACAAGATGGCCGTGATAATTTTATTTTATTTATTTTTATTTATATTTATTTTAATTATTTATTTTTATTTATTTATTTTTATTTAAATTATATTATTTTATTTTTATTTTATTGCAATTTCATTATACAAAGAGGCAACATGTCAATTCATACAGACAGAGAAGGAAAAAAAATATTAACTAAACAAATGTAAAACAAATAAATTAGAATTGTGTAAAAGGAATTGTACGCATACACTGTGTTCCAAATTATTCTGCAGATGATATTTTCTCATTTCCCTCAATAATTGATGTAAATATCAGTCGGCAGAATTCTCAGGTGACAACTAGAAGAGGACAATTCACATTTTATTGAACAAACCTCCTAATGATAACAGGATTTGTGTTCCGGATTATTCCGCACAGGAAGTTTCAGAACACTTTCTAGGTTGTAAAGAACTGAAAATTGTCATTTGTTGTGTTTGCAGCAAATTTACTGAAATCAAAAGCTTTCAATCAAACTTTTCCCAACATTGTAACTTTGTAAACATTTGAAGCGGTCACGTTACATTGTAACATAGGAGCCCTTATCTGATAGCAGATCACAAGTCTGGCATCCATTGAACTTGGGAGTTTTTGGACAGTTTCTGCTTGAATTTGTTTGCAAGATGTCAGAATAGCCTCCCAGAGCTGCTGTTTGGATGTAAACTGCCTCCAACCCTCATAGATCTTTTGCTTGAGGATGCTCCAAAGGTTCTCAATAGGATTGAGGTCAGGGGAGGATGGAGGCCACACCATGACTTTCTCTCCTTTTATCCCCATAGCAGCCATTGATGCAGAGGTATTCTTTGCAGCATGAGATGGTGCATTGTCATGCATGAAGATGATTTTATTACGGAAAGCATAGTTCTTCCTTCTGTACCAGGGAAGAAAGTGGTCAGTCAGAAACTCCACATACTTTGCAGAGGTCATCTTTACACCTTCGGGGACCCTAAAGGGGCCGACCAGCTCTGTTCCCATGATTCCAGCCCAAAACATGACTCCACCACTGCCTTGCTGACGTCGCAGCCTTGTTGGAACAGGGTGGCTGTCCACCAACCATCCACTACTCCATCCATCTGGACCATCCAGGGTTGCACGGCACTCATCAGTGAACAGGACTGCTTGAAAATGAGTCTTCATGTATTTTCTGCCCAATGCAGCCGTTTCTGCTTGTGAACATTGGTTAGTGGTGGCCGAATAGAAGGTTTATGCACAGTTGCAAGACTCTGGAGGACTCTACACCTTGATGTCCGTGGGACTCCAGAGGCACCAGCAGCTTCAAATATCTGTTTGCTGCTATGTAATGGGATTTTAGCAGCTGCTTTGTTGATCCGATGCCTGGATCTGGCAGAAATCTTCCTCAATGTGCCTTTATCTGCACCAACCCGTCTGTGCTCTGAATCAGCCACAAATCTCTTCATAGTGCGATGATCACGCTTACGTTTTCCTGAAATATCGAATGTTTTCATCCCTCGTCCAAAGCATCGAACTATTTCACTCTTTTCGGCAGCAGAGAGATCCTTTTTCTTCCCCATATTGCTGGAAAATGGTGCTCTGCTTAATAATGTGGAAAGCCGTCCTTTAGGAGTTTTTCCTTCAATTGGGCTCACCGGCCAATCTAATGATCACAGGTGTCCCAGATTGTTTTTAGTGATCAAAAGAGCCCTGACACACAATGCCATCCATGAGTTACACTGAAAAACAGAATATTTCATCTTTGTGACAAATAGAATTTGCAGAATAATTTGGAATGGGGTGTAAGTGTTCCTAAGCTTGAAAGTTTTTATATAAATGTATGAGGCCTGCACTGGATTTAAAAGGCAAATATAAAATATATTCTGTAAATAAAATAAATATATGTGAGCGCACACAAATAATAGAGCAGCTGTGCACCAGGAAACCATAAAAAACCTCTAAACAGACAATGTAAATAGGGAGTGCAGCACTACAAGGAAATCACAATATGAATATTGAAAGGTATTTACACCATTAAATATACAGATCATTAGGTGACTCGAGGTGCTCCAATGTAACTGTATCCTCCTATGGGTCAGGTGCTGTGATATTAAGTGCGAAAAGAATGCGCACTCACCAGAACACGCAATTAAATGAGCGTTTGTGTATATTTCCTGATGTCATCTGCCAATCTGGAAAGTATCTAGAATCCGGTAGACTCCCTCATATGGTCTTGATCACCAGCTGCTCCTGGCGTGCCAATTTTTCCCTCCTTTAGCTATATACAGCAGGTTTCTGTGCCTGTGATGTCACTCCTCCTGATTGAATTTCATAGTTTTATGAATTCCTGTTCCTTCCTATGTCAATCAAGGTACTATATATAAATATATATAAAATATATTCTGTAACAGTAATTATATCCAGCTAAAAATAAGTTCACTTCTTGTGACAGTAAAACGAAAAAAATAAAGAGCAAAGAGCTATACAAATCATTGTGAAGTTCAAGTGCTGGTAGTTTTCTTAATGGCCACAAGATGGCAGTGAGAATTTTATTTTATTTATTTACTTTTATTTATATTATTTTATTTTTAATTTATTGCAATTTGATTATACAAAGAGGCAACATGTCACTTCATACAGACAGAGAAGGGAAACAAATGAAGTAAACCAATTTAAAAATGAATAAATTTAAAAATGAATAAAGTAAAATGAAAAAAATAAAGAGCAAAGCTATAAAAATCATTGTAAAGTTCAAGTGGTGGTAGTTTTCTTCATGACCACAAGATGGCCGTGAGAATTGAATTTTTTTTAATTTATTTTTTTTTTATTGCAATTTGATTATACAAAGAGACACCATGTCACTTCATACAGACAGAGAAGGGAAAAAATAATTTCATGCAATGCTGCACCCAAATTAAATTTACGGACACCCCCTGCCTGGAAATGCAAATCACATATATACACAATTTTGCACAGTCTCTCCCCGAACTATATCCGCTCTCCCCGGACCCCGCATTCACTATATCCGCTCTCCCCGGACCCTGCATTCACTATATCCGCTCTCACCGGACCCCGCATTCACCATATCCGCTCTCCCCGGACCCCGCATTCACTATATCCGCTCTCCCCGGACCCCGCATTCACTATATCCGCTCTCCCCGGACCCTGCATTCACTATATCCGCTCTCCCCGGACCCCGCATTCACTATATCCGCTCTCCCCGGACCCCGCATTCACTATATCCGCTCTCCCCGGACCCCGCATTCACTATATCCGCTCTCCCCGGACCCCGCATTCACTATATCCGCTCTCCCCGGACCCCGCATTCACTATATCCGCTCTCCCCGGACCCCGCATTCCCTATATCCGCTCTCCCCGGACCCCGCATTCACTATATCCGCTCTCCCCGGACCCTGCATTCACTATATCCGCTCTCCCCGGACCCCGCATTCACTATATCCGCTCTCCCCGGACCCCGCATTCACTATATCCGCTCCCATTCCCAGTCCCCCCATGTACATAAGTATTCCCAGCCCCCCCCCTGTACATAAGTAATTCCAGCCCCCCCATGTACATAAGTATTCCCAGCCCCCCCATGTACATAAGTATTCCCAGCCCCCCATGTACATGAGTATTCCCGGCCTTTACCATGACACTCAGCATTGAGCTCTGGTGCATCCTGATCCCACTTATCATCCCTCAGATGTTTCCACAACTTGATTGGAGTCCTCCTGTGGGACATTCAGTGATTGGAGTCCACATGTAGGACATTCAGTTGATTGGAGTCCACCTGTGGGACATTCAGTGATTGGAGTCCACCTGTGGGACGTTCAGTGATTGGAGTCCACCTGTGGGACATTCAGTGATTGGAGTTTACCTGTGGGACGTTCAGTGATTGGAGTCCACCTGTGGGACATTCAGTGATTGGAGTCCACATGTGGGACATTCAGTGGATTGGAGTCCACCTGTGGGACGTTCAGTGATTGGAGTCCACCTGTGGGACGTTCAGTGATTGGAGTCCTCCAGTGGGACGTTCAGTGATTGGAGTCCACCCGTGGGACGTTTAGTGATTGGAGTCCACCTGTGGGACGTTCAGTGATTGGAGTCCACCTGTGGGACATTCAGTGGATTGGAGTCCACCTGTGGGACATTCAGTGATTGGAGTCCACCTGTGGGACATTCAGTGATTGGAGTCCACATGTGGGACATTCAGTGATTGGAGTCCACCTGTGGGACTTTCAGTGATTGGAGTCCACCTGTGGGACATTCAGTTGATTGGAGTCCTCCTGTGGGACATTCAGTGATTGGAGTCCTCCTGTGGGACATTCAGTGATTGGAGTCCACCTGTGGGACATTCAGGGGGTTGGAGGCCACCTGTGAGACATTCAGTGATTGGAGTCCACATGTGGGACATTCAGTGATTGGAGTCCACATGTGGGACATTCAGTGATTGGAGTCCACATGTGGGACATTCAGTGATTGGAGTCCACGTGTGGGACATTCAGTGATTGGAGTCCACCTGTGGGACATTCAGTTGATTGGAGTCCTCCTGTGGGACATTCAGTGATTGGAGTCCACATGTGGGACATTCAGTGATTGGAGTCCACCTGTCTGACATTCAGTGATTGGAGTCCACCTGTGGGACGTTCAGTGGATTGTATATACCGGGAATACTTTCTGGATGCTCTGTATATACCGGGAATACTTTCTGGACGCTCTGTATATACCGGGAATACTTTCTGGGTGCTCTGTATATACCGGGAATACTTTCTGGATGCTCTGTATATACTGGGAATACTTTCTGGACGCTCTGTATATACTGGGAATACTTTCTGGACGCTCTGTATATACCGGGAATACTTTCTGGATGCTCTGTATATACCGGGAATACTTTCTGGGTGCTCTGTATGAACCGGGAATACTTTCTGGGTGCTCTGTGTATACTTTCTGGATTTTACATACTTTACATGTATGGAAATGTCTTTCAAAAATGGGACACCTAAATATATAGAGCAGAAAAGGATGGTGTGTCTGGAGAGGGAGGAGAAATGGGGGTCTTACACGTCATGCAGGAGGAGGAGGTGATATCTGGAAGGTTTCTGGAGATGTACAGGATGATCATTAACAAGAATGGTGTGAACCTCCTGCGTTACTGAATATAAAAAATAATATGAGCTAACAGGGATGGTGTGAACCTCCCACACTACTAAACACCAAAAAAAATTGTATTCAATCAACTAAAGAGAGAAGCCGCCAACACTACATCAAATACCTATGATCTAAAGAAATAAAAATCAAAAAAGGTGCACCAAGATGGCCACCACGCCGGAAGTGCGTCACCACGTCAGGCCGACGCGTTGCGTCACAATATCATGTGACTTCCTCAGGGCTCCCTGAGGAAGTCACATGATATTGTGACTCAACGCGTCGGCCTGACGTGGTGACGCACTTCCGGCGTGGTGGCCATCTTGGTGCACCTTTTTTGATTCCTGTACACCCATGCAGATTACACCCAAAAGCAAAGGGTTGTAAAGCTGTCATCTTTGAGGACGGATGTGAGTTGTTTCCATATGTTTATGGTTTGATTTTCATTAAATTTACCTGCTACACTATGGGAGATTGTGTTTATTTTTTTGGCACATACTCATACCCCATAAGAGGAGCCACTGCTTGATCATCGACCCCTAGAGAAGGATATCTATGGATGGGGAAAGTGGATCAGTGGATATCAGTAGATGCTGAGAGGATTTGAGGGTTTGATCCCACTATACGCTTTGACCTTCACGGGTCGAAGCCTGGAGGTGAGAGGCTAATCTAGCCGTGTGTTGGAGTTTCTGCTCCTGGAGTCACTTTATGATCACGTGTGCTTGCAATTGCAGTAGTGGTGTCACCCACCCATTGGACATTTGTCTACACATTTTTTATTTTTGTTTGTGTTTTAGCGTGACATTTTTTGCACCTTATTTGCATGATTGATCACAGTTTATCATTACAATCATTTATTGCTTTCATGTGTTAGAATTTTTCACAAAGATTGTTAATACACAGTATTTATACACTATGTTTTTTATGATATTAGTTTTAATATATATTTTTTGATCACTATGACCACTTGATTATTATATGTATATTCATCTCACGAGGTGTATTGTATGTGTTATATATATTTTAAAAAAAAAATTTTTGATTAGTATTTTTTAAGTTCTACGAGTAGCACCACATTTTTTGATTTTTATTTACAGGATGATCATTATAGTGACCACTTCAGCATTTCCTGGCTTGGACCATTACATGGAAATTCTAGATTCTGGCCCATAGATGGCGACATTACACCACAATTCTTTGTTGGAGCAGCTGGGCTGTAATATTAGATATTCTGTATTATAATGTCTGTGCTGAAGTGGGACTGTGCAGAGTCCCTCCGTACAGATACCAAGAATGACACCCGGCATCCGGGACAGGGGAAGTGGGACTGTACAGAGTCCCTCCGTACAGATACCGAGAATGACACCCGGCATCCGGGACAGGGGAAGTGGGACTGAGCAGAGTCCCTCCGTACAGATACCAAGAATGACACCCGGCATCCGGGACAGGGGAAGTGGGACTGTGCAGAGTCCCTCCGTACAGATACCAAGAATGACACCCGGCATCCGGGACAGGGGAAGTGGGACTGTGCAGAGTCCCTCCGTACAGATACCAAGAATGACACCCGGCATCCGGGACAGGGGAAGTGGGACTGAGCAGAGTCCCTCCGTACAGATACCAAGAATGACACCCGGCATCCGGGACAGGGGAAGTGGGACTGTGCAGAGTCCCTCCGTACAGATACCAAGAATGACACCCGGCATCCGGGACAGGGGAAGTGGGACTGAGCAGAGTCCCTCCGTACAGATACCAAGAATGACACCCGGCATCCGGGACAGGGGAAGTGGGACTGTGCAGAGTCCCTCCGTACAGATACCAAGAATGACACCCGGCATCCGGGACAGGGGAAGTGGGACTGAGCAGAGTCCCTCCGTACAGATACCAAGAATGACACCCGGCATCCGGGACAGGGGAAGTGGGACTGTGCAGAGTCCCTCCGTACAGATACCAAGAATGACACCCGGCATCCGGGACAGGGGAAGTGGGACTGTGCAGAGTCCCTCCGTACAGATACCAAGAATGACACCCGGCATCCGGGACAGGGGAAGTGGGACTGAGCAGAGTCCCTCCGTACAGATACCAAGAATGACACCCGGCATCCGGGACAGGGGAAGTGGGACTGTGCAGAGTCCCTCCGTACAGATACCAAGAATGACACCCGGCATCCGGGACAGGGGAAGTGGGACTGAGCAGAGTCCCTCCGTACAGATACCAAGAATGACACCCGGCATCCGGGACAGGGGAAGTGGGACTGTGCAGAGTCCCTCCGTACAGATACCAAGAATGACACCCGGCATCCGGGACAGGGGAAGTGGGACTGTGCAGAGTCCCTCCGTACAGATACCAAGAATGACACCCGGCATCCGGGACAGGGGAAGTGGGACTGAGCAGAGTCCCTCCGTACAGATACCAAGAATGACACCCGGCATCCGGGACAGGGGAAGTGGGACTGTGCAGAGTCCCTCCGTACAGATACCAAGAATGACACCCGGCATCCGGGACAGGGGAAGTGGGACTGAGCAGAGTCCCTCCGTACAGATACCAAGAATGACACCCGGCATCCGGGACAGGGGAAGTGGGACTGTGCAGAGTCCCTCCGTACAGATACCAAGAATGACACCCGGCATCCGGGACAGGGGAAGTGGGACTGTGCAGAGTCCCTCCGTACAGATACCAAGAATGACACCCGGCATCCGGGACAGGGGAAGTGGGACTGAGCAGAGTCCCTCCGTACAGATACCAAGAATGACACCCGGCATCCGGGACAGGGGAAGTGGGACTGTGCAGAGTCCCTCCGTACAGATACCAAGAATGACACCCGGCATCCGGGACAGGGGAAGTGGGACTGAGCAGAGTCCCTCCGTACAGATACCAAGAATGACACCCGGCATCCGGGACAGGGGAAGTGGGACTGAGCAGAGTCCCTCCGTACAGATACCAAGAATGACACCCGGCATCCGGGACAGGGGAAGTGGGACTGTGCAGAGTCCCTCCGTACAGATACCAAGAATGACACCCGGCATCCGGGACAGGGGAAGTGGGACTGAGCAGAGTCCCTCCGTACAGATACCAAGAATGACACCCGGCATCCGGGACAGGGGAAGTGGGACTGTGCAGAGTCCCTCCGTACAGATACCGAGAATGACACCCGGCATCCGGGACAGGGGAAGTGGGACTGTGCAGAGTCCCTCCGTACAGATACCGAGAATGACACCCGGCATCCGGGACAGGGAAAGTGGGACTGTGCAGAGTCCCTCCGTACAGATACCGAGAATGAGACCCGGCATCCGGGACAGGAGAGGTGGGACTGTGCAGAGTCCCTCCGTACAGATACCGAGAATGACACCCGGCATCCGGGACAGGAGAGGTGGGACTGTGCAGAGTCCCTCCGTACAGATACCGAGAATGAGACCCGGCATCCGGGACAGGAGAAGTGGGACTGTGCAGAGTCCCTCCGTACAGATACCGAGAATGAGACCCGGCATCCGGGACAGGAGAAGTGGGACTGTGCAGAGTCCCTCCATACAGCATAAGGACAGATACCGAGAATGACACCTGGCATCTGGGACAGGAGAAGTGGGACTGTGCAGAGTCCATCCATACAGAATGAGAGGAGATACCGAGAATGACACCCGGCATCTGGGACAGGAGAAGTGGGACTGTGCAGAGTCCATCCATACAGAATGAGAGGAGATACCGAGAATGACATCCGGCATCTGGGACAGGAGAAGTGGGACTGTGCAGAGTCCATCCATACAGAATGAGAGGAGATACCGAGAATGACACCCGGCATCCGGGACAGGAGAAGTGGGACTGTGCAGAGTCCATCCATACAGAATGAGAGGAGATACCGAGAATGACACCCGGCATCCGGGACAGGAGAAGTGGGACTGTGCAGAGTCCATCCATACAGAATGAGAGGAGATACCGAGAATGACACCCGGCATCCGGGACAGGAGAAGTGGGACTGTGCAGAGTCCATCCATACAGAATGAGAGGAGATACCGAGAATGACACCCGGCATCCGGGACAGGAGAAGTAGTACCGTTCACATCTCACCCTTCTAACCCTCAGGAAAATGTGGGATTTTATTGAAAATGTTTGGAATTTTTCCTGTTTAAATAAAATCAAATACCCCCCTCCCCCCCCTTTATTTAACTGCCTCCCGCCCACAATAAAACAAAAGAACGGGCGCAAGGCGGTTCTCTCGTTCTGGGAGGAGTCATATGACATCCTCCCATTCTCATCGCGCATGCACAGCTCCGGAAGCTCGCACCACGGTGATCGGTGGTGCGTTGTGTCCCTCGGACACAGCAGATCACTGATCCATGGAAAGAGGCGAAGATGTCGGCTCGGTCATGTGATCAGCTGTGTCCAATCAGCTGATCACATGTAAACACGGAAATGCTGGTTATCTGCATTTCTCTCCCCACGAGCTGTCACGCTGACAGAGGAGAGGAGAGCCGGTAATCGGCATTCCTCAGAGGGGACATCTACACTGATCATCAGGGCACTGATGATCAGTGTGCCCTGATAATCAGTGTAGCCCCAGCAGCGCCACCTGTCAGTGTCCATCAGTGCCACATATCAGTGCCTACCAGTGCCACATCAATGCAACATATCAGTGCCCATCTAAGCTGCCTTTCAGTGTCACCTATCAGTGCCAGTCAGTGCCACCTATCAATGCCAATCAGTGCCACCTATCAGTGCTGCTAATCAGTGCCGCCTATCAGTGCGCATCAGTACCGCCTATCAGTGCCACATAACAGTGCCAGTCAGTGCCTCCTATCAGTGCCAGTCAATACCGCCTATCAGTGCCATATATGAGTACTGCCTTTCAGTGCCCACCAGTGATGCCTGTCAATGCCCATCACTGTCACCTACCAGTGCCTCCTCATCAGTGCCCATCAGTGCCACCTATCAGTGCCCATCACTGCAGCCTATCAGTGCCCATCACTGCAGCATCATTAGCGCACATCAGTGAAGGAGAAAAATCACTTATTTACAAAATTTTAAAATAAACTCTTTTTTCTTTCAAAATTTTCAGTTGTTTTTGGTTTGTTTAGCAAAAAGTAAAAAAACCCTGAGGTGATTAAATACCACCAAAATAAAGCTCTATCTGTCACAATAAAATGATAAAAATGCCATATGGGTACAGTGTTGCATGACCGCGCAATTGTCATTCAAAGTGTGACAGCGCTGAAAGCTGGAAATTGGCCTGGGCAGGAAGGGAGTAGAAGTGTCCAGTAGGAAGAAATGGGGTAGAAATGCCGGTAGGCAGGGAGGGGGTAGAAGTGCCCTGTAGGCAAGAAGGGGGTAGAAGTGCCCGGTAGGCAGGGAGGGGGTAGAAGTGTCCTGTAGGCAGAAAGGGGGTAGAAGTGCCCTGTAGGCAGGAAGGGGGTAGAAGTGCCGGTAGGCAGGAAGGGGGTAGAGGTGCCCTGTAGGCAGGAATGGGGTAGAAGTGCCCGGTAGGCAGGAAGGGGGTAGAAGTGCCCGGGAGGCAGGAAGGGGGTAGAAGTGTCCTGTAGGCAGGAAGGGGGTAGAAGTGCCCTTTAGGCAGGAAGGGGGTAGAAGTGTCCTGTAGGCAGAAAGGGGGTAGAAGTGCCCTGTAGGCAGGAAGGGGGTAGAAGTGCCCTGTAGGCAGGAAGGGGGTAGAAGTGCCCGGTAGGCAGGAAGGGGGTAGAAGTGCCCCGTAGGCAGGAAGGGGGTAGAAGTGCCCGGTAGTCAGGAAGGGGGTAGAAGTGCCCTGTAGGCAGGAAGGGGGTAGAAGTGCCCGGTAGTGAGGAAGGGGGTAGAAGTGCCCTGTAGGCAGGAAGGGGGTAGAAGTGCCCGGTAGGCAGGAAGGGGGTAGAAGTGCCCTGTAGGCAGGAAGGGGGTAGAAGTGTCCTGTAGGCAGGAAGGGGGTAGAAGTGCCCCGTAGGCAGGAAGGGGGTAGAAGTGTCCGGTAGGCAGGAAGGGGGTAGAAGTGCCCGGTAGGCAGGAAGGGGGTAGAAGTGCCCGGGAGGCAGGAAGGGGGTAGAAGTGTCCTGTAGGCAGGAAGGGGGTAGAAGTGCCCCGTAGGCAGGAAGGGGGTAGAAGTGTCCGGTAGGCAGGAAGGGGGTAGAAGTGCCCGGTAGGCAGGAAGGGGGTAGAAGTGCCCGGGAGGCAGGAAGGGGGTAGAAGTGTCCTGTAGGCAGGAAGGGGGTAGAAGTGCCCCGTAGGCAGGAAGGGGGTAGAAGTGTCCGGTAGGCAGGAAGGGGGTAGAAGTGCCCTGTAGGCAGGAAGGGGGTAGAAGTGCCCGGTAGGCAGGAAGGGGGTAGAAGTGTCCTGTAGGCAGGAAGGGGGTAGAAGTGTCCGGTAGGCAGGAAGGGGGTAGAAGTGTCCTGTAGGCAGGAAGGAGGTAGAAGTGCCCTGTAGGCAGGAAGGGGGTAGAAGTGTCCGGTAGGCAGGAAGGGGGTAGAAGTGCCCTGTAGACAGGAAGGGGGTAGAAGTGCCCGGTAGGCGGGAAGGGGGTAGAAGCGTCCTGTAGGCAGGAAGGGGGTAGAAGTGCCCTGTAGGCAGGAAGGGGGTAGAAGTGCCCTGTAGGCAGGAAGGGGGTATAAGTGCCCTGTAGGCAGGAAGGGGGTATAAGTGCCCTGTAGGTAGGAAGGGGGTGGAAGTGCCCGGGGGGCAGGAAAGGGGTATAAGTGCCCAGTAGGTGAGGCGGTTAAAGGCATTTTTTTCTCATTTTAAAGAATGGTCAAAGCCAGTATTGGTACTGGGACGTCCAGCGCCCAGGGCAAGGATCCAGAATTGCGCCCCCCTCCTTCACTGTTAATACATGCCATAGAATGTGTGTTCTTTGCCCCCCTGCTTCTCAGGGGCAGTTTCCCCTCCTGCCCACTCCTTGCCCCAGCTCTGGTCAAAGCTGGTGGGCACTTTTGACTGTCTGTGTTCTGTTCTTCTTCCTGTTCTGTAGAACCACAGAAGGTGAGAGTGTATCCCTACTAAGGTAATCCCCTTCTAGACATTGACCACCATCAGTTGTGCCACGATTCTACACTGGAATGGAGTTTAGGCCTCAGACTGTCCATTTTCATGATGCCTAAAGCTGACCATGGCAGTCGTTTGATCGACTTTTGTCAAAGGGACATGTTGGAAAAAATTTTTTATCGATCGGCGGCTGTAGCTACAGATGTTGATCGGTGTATTCTGTTATCTGCAGACAGGGCCATGGATAAGGGGGTACCCCCCCCATTGCACCCATCACCCTCCCTGTGCACGTACATTTCCTCTTGCTGCCCAGGCCCCTCTGCACCCCCCCCCCGTGCACCCATCACCCTCCCTGTGCACCATACATTTCCTCCTGCTGCCCAGGCCCCTCTGTGCCCCCCCCCTGTGCACCATCACCCTCCCTGTGCACCATACATTTCCTTTTGCTGCCCAGGCCCCTCTGCACCCCCCCCCCCCCCCGGTGCACCCATCAACCTCCCTGTGCACCATACATTTCCTCCTGCTGCCCAGGCCCCTCTGCGCCCCCCCCCCCGGTGCACCCATCACCCTCCCTGTGCACCATACGTTTCCTCTTGCTGCCCAGGCCCCTCTGCACCCCCCCCCCCGGTGCACCCATCACCATCCCTGTGCACCATACATTTCCTCTTGCTGCCCAGGCCCCTCTGTCCCCCCGGTGCACCCATCACCATCCCTCTGCAATATAGATTTCCTCCTGCTGCCCAGGCCCCTCTGTCCCCCCCGGTGCACCCATCATCCTCCCTGTGCACCATACGTTTGTTTCCTCTTGCTCCACCCCCGCAGTGCTTCTGGCTTCATTCCTCTCCCACTGTCAGCTGCAAGCACACAATAGGATCCTTCAGGATGGAGAGTGGGGGAAGGGTCCAGTAAATATGTCACATTAACCAGTCCCTCCCTTTCCTGAATGAACACAATGAGTGATTAGTACCAATCACCATTCATTAAAATAGTAAAGTTTTTTCGTCGGGGGGGCCTAACAGGTTGCCTATATGGGGTCCCGTGGTTTCTAACAGCAGCCCTGTCAATGTCAGAATGCGGTGTCCCAGGGTATTCCTCCATCCTTCTTCCCTTTGTATGAAGGAATCTAACAGTGTATGGTCAGATTTAATCTTCTGGCTGGCACAGCTCCAACAAATATAAAGTCACCCAGATTTGTGAGCGCGGCTCCTGCAGCAGATGCCTGACCTCCATTTCTGCATACCAAGGTGTGAGGATCAAAGTAGAAGAAAGGAAACTGAACCGACCACAAGACATTTATAAGAAAGAAAGCAAAGAATGGAAAACACGCAAACCTCGAGAGTCCGAGAATAGAGACGAAACCAGACCGCGGTGGAACTTCTACTTGGCTATGTACTGAGCAAGTCTTGGTTATTTTTTCCATCTTTCTGCCTGACATTCTTTTAATTTGTAGCAGAGGAGCTGACACTCTAATGTCCCACCATAGACACATCCTATTATTATTATCTACTCCAGCTCTAAATAAATCTCCATGCCCAACTGTGATTGGCCAACATCCTAATTTGTACATCAGGTGAGCAGATGAGTTGACAGAACCTCTGACTTTCTTTTATAATTAGTGTATCTGATCCAGTGATGGCGGAGGAAATGAAGTCTCTTCTTAGGAAGGTCCTGGGGAGGAGGGTTGGTGTTGGCTTTAACGAGCCATTGGCCTTGAGGGATTGCCCAGGCCCGGTTATGAGGGAGGGTCTGCGTTTGATGAATCCAGAGAGACTCCCTTTAAAGTTTTGGGATTTGGCCTGGCTCTCGTTCCATGGCAGACTCTATGTGAAGGGCAACCTGATGCATCGCTCTGCGGAGAACCGTGGTTGTCCAAGTGTGGAGTGCGGTGGGGTAGAGGAGACGATGGACTATTTTTTGCTTCAATGCCCCTTAAATATAGAAATCTACAAGCGGGTAGGTGTGGCTTGGGTTCCCCTTTCCTTTCCCGCTTGAGTTACACGGAGTCGTCTTACGGAGCCTTTCAGACTCACCGGGATTTTGATTTTGAGCCACTTTATCTAGTTAGCTTAGTAGTCCGTTACTACACGTGGAATGCACGGTGTCAGGTTTCCATTTGCAAAAAAGTCCTTCCTGTGGAGGTGGTGGTGAGCAACATTCTGGGTGAGGTTGGGAAGATTCGGGGTCTTGAGAAGGACAGGTGCCGGGAGCCCGCACAAAGGCGTGGAGGAATGTCAGGTCCCCGTAGCTGCTGTCTGTCAGTCTCTGGGGGCGTGGCTTCTCTTTCTGTCCTTTCACGCCCCTAGATTTTTGTAAGATCAGATTTTTGGGAAAAGGCTGCATGCATGGGATCGATGTTTCATCGTTTCTTCGTCTGAGGGGGGGGTTTAGGTGGAGGTCAGGTTGTGTTTTGCATAATTTAGTAGTTTTCAGATAATAGAATTATGTTTCTTTGTATATCATTCTATTTGTTATTTTCAGTACAAAGCCATTTTCTTTTCTGTTATTTGCTGATGTAAGCTTGTTTGGTTTTGTTTATATATATATATACATTTTTATTTCATTTTTTGTATATATGTAAATGTTATTTATTAACAAGCTCTATGTTTGCAAGATTTTAAATAAAAAAAAATTCCCTCTAATGTCCCACCAGAGACACATCTCATTATTATTATCTACTCCAGCTCTAAATATATTACCATGCCCAACTGTTGTTGGCCAACATCCTAATTTATACATCAGGTGAGTTGATAGAAACTGTTCCAAATTATTCTGCAGATGATATTTTCTCATTTCCCTCAATAATTGATGTAAATATCAGTCGGCAGAATTCTCAAGTGACAACTAGAAGAGTACAATTCACATTTTATTGAACAAACCTCCTAATGATAACAGGATTTTTGTTCCGGATTATTCCGCACAGGAAGTTTCCAAACACTTTATAGGTTGTAAAGAACTGAAAATTGTCATTTGTTGTGTTTGCAGCAAATTTACTGAAATCAAAAGCTATTTCAATCAAACTTTTCCCAACATTGTAACTTTGTAAACATTTGAAGCGGTCACGTTACATTGTAACATAGGAGCCCTTATCTGATAGCAGATCACAAGTCTGGCATCCATTGAACTTGGGAGGTTTTGGACAGTTTCTGCTTGAATTTGTTTGCAAGATGTCAGAATAGCCTCCCAGAGCTGCTGTTTGGATGAAAACTGCCTCCCACCCTCATAGATCTTTTGCTTGAGGATGCTCCAAAGGTTCTCAATAGGATTGAGGTCAGGGGAGGATGGAGGCCACACCAGGACTTTCTCTCCTTTTATCCCCATAGCAGCCATTGATGCAGAGGTATTCTTTGCAGCATGAGATGGTGCATTGTCATGCATGAAGATGATTTTATTACGGAAAGCATAGTTCTTCCTTCTGTACCAGGGAAGAAAGTGGTCAGTCAGAAACTCCACATACGTTGCAGAGGTCATCTTTACACCTTCGGGGCCCCTAAAGGGGCCGACCAGCTCTGTTCCCATGATTTCGGCCCAAAACATGACTCCACCATCACCTTGCTGACGTCACAGCCTTGTTGGAACAAGGTGGCCGTCCACCAACCATCCACTACTCCATCCATCTGGACCATCCAGGGTTGCACGGCACTCATCAGTGAACAGGACTGTTTGAAAATTAGTCTTCTTGTATTTTTCTGCCCAATGCAGCCGTTTCTGCTTGTGAACATTGGTTAGTGGTGGCCGAATAGAAGGTTTATGCACAGTTGCAGGACTCTGGAGGACTCTACACCTTGATGTCCGTGGGACTCCAGAGGCACCAGCAGCTTCAAATATCTGTTTGCTGCTATGTAATGGTATTTTAGCAGCTGCTCTCTTGATCCGATGCATGGATCTGGCAGAAATCTTCCTCAATGTGCCTTTATCTGCACCAACCCGTCCCCCGGACCCCAGGACTCCTGCTGTGGAGCGTGGATGACTTCCTTTGCTCCCACGTCCTTGAACTGCTGCTGAGGAGATGAGCCGGCTGCTCCATCTCCCATACCCACATCTAGCTACTGGGATGACATTTCCCTGTTACTGTTTCAGGAGTTGCACAGATCCTTGAGAAGGAGGGAAGACAGTTTCCTCCACTCTGACTGACTGTTGGGGGGGATGGCTTCCTTTACTCCCGGACTGTGAAACTAGCGCTGGGAAGATGAGCTGCTCCATCTCCTGAACTCTCAGACTGCCGCTGTGGAGCAAGGATGACTTCCTTCACTCCTGAGTCTCTACACTGCCCCTGGGGAGGAAGGATGACCACCGCCTCTCCCGCACTGTGGATCTGCTTCATGAGAGTAAGGACATCTTCCCCCTCTACCGTGTCCTTGAACTGCCACTGGGGAGACAAGCTGGCTGCTCCTTCTCCCGTAAACTTATCGGGCTGCTAGACAGATGCAGTCCTCTATCCAAGGTCATCCTGTGCAGAAACAGGTTCCTCAAGGTGAGTCAACGCTTTCTGCATCCACAAGAAGAGCTCCTCTTCCATACCTGTGGTTGGAGGTGGGTAAAGCCCCTTTAACTCTACCCCGTTGCTAGCAATTTAGCTGGGATTTTACAGCTGTCAGCTGGTACTGCCCGATAGTCCCAGGTAAAGGGTGTCCAGCCCAGCTGCTGAACAGAGTCTAGCAGCCGTCTGTAGGCGATTATCAGCTCCCATTCCTGAACGGCTTGGAACTCTGAATCTTCCTATGCTCAGAGCACTTCCAAGATGTTCAGCATCCAGGCTCTGTATTCCATGGTTTCCTCCCAAGGCCACTCCAGATTGCTCCTGAAATAAAGTCCTCTGACAGTCTCCGGTATAACAGCCCAATCTCTACGTCCGTTCTTGACAAGTACAACGAGTTTTATCTCTTAGTTGACTATTTAAATGGGGTCATAGACAAATCACTATGGTAATTTGTCCGTACGAGTCACCCCAAAACCCCAAATTTTTATGCTCTACCCAAGATTCACAAGAATGTATTAGACCCCCCAGGAACACCAATCATATCAAGCCGTGGCTCTTTGACGGAAAATATTAGTCGTTTTGTAGAAGAAATCTCCCATCTTATGTCAGAGACACTATCCATCTTCTACAAAGCTTGGAGGGTATCCAACTTTTGAAAGAAGCCATTTTGGTGGCCATTGACGTTGAGGCATTGCACAGTTCTATCCCTCATGAGAAGGGACTCTCTACTATAAAACATGTATTGTCCCAGTCACACAAACAAGATCATCAACTGAACGAATTTATTGTTCTGCCACTGGAATACATTCTAACTCACAATGTCTTCATTTTTTAGGGTTCCCATTTCCTCCAGGTGCAGGGCGTGGCAATGGGGACATGCTGTGCCCCGTCCTACGCCAATCTGTACCTGTGGGAGTGGGAACGTACCTTCATGGCAAATGAGGAGTGGAGGCCATTGACTAACCACAATACTATGTGGTACCGCTACATAGATGACATCTTCCTTATTTGGGAGGGACCCCCAGATTCACTCCTACGTTGTGTCCAAGCCATGAACGACAATACCTTCAATCTTACATTTACGATGACTTATGATCCTACTATCTAGACATTACAATTAACAAAGACTTAAATGAATATCTTACAAGCAATCTTTACAGGAAATCCTCCATGTTCCCACCCTCGGCCCCTCATTTCATCAGTTCCATATAGTCAGTATTTGCTTATCAGACGCAACTGTTCAAATGAAAGTGATTTTTTAATACAAACGGCTAAATTAAAAGAGAGAGACTACTCCAAAGCAGTTATACTCCCACATGTCTTAACCGTTTAAGGACTGCCCTATAGTAGATATACTGCTACTGGGCGGCCCTTGTGCACAAAATCACATATATATGAGTCATTTCGCATTTCTGGGTAGGGGGCGCGCGCCCTACCCGCGCCGCCATTCATGGCTGCAGGTGTCAATCACCGAGTCCCGGCCGGTGATTACCCGCTGGCACCCAGTGATTACCGGCAATCACCAACAGGGAGGAGGGCTGCTTTGTTTGCCAGCAGTACTCCTCCCTCTCAATTTGGGCACACTGCTCTGGATGGCTGAGCAGAGCCATCCAGAGCAGTGTGCTTATAGTGAAGCACACCCTCCCCCCGCCCCCTAGTAAAACACACCCATCACACAGTTAACCCTTTTGATTGCCCTCATGTTAACCCCTTCCTGCCCAGTGCCATTAGTACCATGTCAGTGCTTTTTTTTTTAGCACTGATCACTGTAATGGTGTCACTGGGGATGTCAGTGACATCAAGTCAGTTCCCCCTCAGTGTCAAAATGTCCGCCGCAGTCCCGCTATAAGTTGCTGATCACCGCCATTACTAGTATAAAAAAAATTCCAGTATCTATCCCGCCATTTGTAGATGCTATAACTTTCACGTAAACCAATTAATTTACACGTTTTTGGATTTTTTGTAGCAAAGACACGGAGCAGAATACATTTTGGCTGAAATTTATGATGAAATTTGATTTTGAAAATTTTTTTACTGGGCATGTTTAATAGCAAAAAGTCCAAAATATTGTTTTTTTCTCAGAATTGTCGGCCTTTTTTTTATAGCGCAAAAAATAAAAACCGCACAGGCGATCAAATACCACCAACAGAAAGTGCAATTCGTGGTAAAAAAAGGGCGTAAATTTAATTTGGGTGCAGAATTCTTCTTACTGACACCAATGATGGAGTAATATTCTTCCTACTGACACCAACATTATTCTTCCTACTGACACCATTGATGGGGTGCTATTACTTCCAATAATACTGCCATCGATTGGGTACTATTCCTCCCACTGACATCAATGATCAGGCTGTAGTCTCACTGACATCAGTGATGGGGTACTATTGTTCCCACTGACACCAGTGATGGTGTACTATTCCTCCCACTGATACCAACATCCAGCCCCCCTAAAGTCTAAAGAACAGTAAACTGGCCATTTGTTTAGAAAGTTTGTAGACCCCTGGTCTCTGCTGACACCACAGAATCCTGGAAGACGGCCTGTCCCCTCCAGCACATAGCAGGTGCCTCAGTTGTGCATGTTTCCCTATGAGACTGTGTAGAGGGAGGTGTGTCAATTCCCTGCACTCGGGTCTCAGATCACACTCAGCTCTATGCTGTGCAGTATGTGACATCAGATTCCTGCCCCCTGCCTGCTGGAGCTGAAAAAATAGCGATCGGTGTGTTTAGTATGAATGGTTATGGAACAAACAAGTGAAGCTACCAGGAGGATTCCCCAGGAGGATTCCCTTCATTTCTGTGTATCACCTCACTGGGTATATGGAGGGTTTATAACCACTTTAGGCTACTTTCACACTGCTTTTGCTATGTTTTCGCTTTTTTTACAGCGTTTTTGGTGCATTTTGCACCTGCTAAAAAAAAAAAACACACACCCATGGGTGTGTTTTTGATGCGTGTTCCATTCATTTCAATTCAGAGGTGATTTTTTTTTTTTTTACTGCAGCAAACATGCACCAAAAATGCAGCAAGCAGGGCTTCAAAAACCGCAACTAGACAGTGTGAAGAGTTCCAGAGGATCCACAGAAAAAACGGGTGTGAAACAGGGGCGGACTGACCATTTGGAAACTCGGGCACTGCCTGAGGGCCCGGGGTCAGTAGAGGGCCCCATGAGATGCCCCTGGTACCTTTTTCATAGGTTTTTTTGAGTTTGGGCAAGGACACAGGGGCCCCATGATCCCCTATTGCCCGGGGGCCCCATGAGTTGTCAGTCCGCCCCTGGTGTGAAAGCAGCCTTAAAGAAACCTTACAAGTATTTTTTTTTTTAATAAAATATTTTATTTTTATTTAACCCCCTATTAGCCTCCTAGGTTACCCTACTCAGTCCTAATGACCTCCCTAATACCCCTGTTCCTGAGTCTAGGCCACGGGTGTCAAACTGGCGGCCCTCTGGCCTTTGCCAAACTACAAGTCCCATGAGGCATTGCAAGATTGACAGTTACAAGCTGAAAGGATCTAGATAACCTCCATTTTGTTGATGTTCGCCATTTTTAAGTATTAAGTTAGGTTTTTGCAGATATATTAGAAGTGAAACTGTTTCAGTTTGCCCACGGATGTATAAACAATGATAAGGTGTCCCTGAGTTTTCTGTGTTCAGCCAATTCTCAGAAAGCTAGCAGAAACAGTTTATACCAGGAAATGTATCTGTCATGTTTCATGTACAGTCAGGTCCATAAATATTGGGACATGGACACAATTCTAACATTTTTGGCTCTATACACCACCACAATGGATTTGAAATGAAACAAACAAGATGTGCTTTAACTGCAGACTGTCAGCTTTAATTTGAGGATATTTACATCCAAATCAGGTGAACGGTGTAGGAATTACAACAGTTTGCATATGTGCCTCCCACTTGTTAAGGGACCAAAAGTAATGGGACAATTGGCTTCTCAGCTGTTCCATGGCCAGTTGTGTGTTATTCCCTCATTATCCCAATTACAATGAGCAGATAAAAGGTCCAGAGTTCATTTCAAGTGTGCTATTTGCATTTGGAATCTGTTGCTGTCAACTCTCAAGATGAGATCCAAAGAGCTGTCACTATCAGTGAAGCCATCATTAGTCTGAAAAAACAAAACAAACCCATCAGAGAGATAGCAAAAACATTAGGCGTGGCCAAAACAACTGTTTGGAACATTCTTAAAAAGAAGGAACGCACCGGTGAGCTCAGCAACACCAAAAGACCCGGAAGACCACGGAAAACAACTGTGGTGGATGAGCGAAGAATTCTTTCCCTGGTGAAGAAAACACCCTTCACAACAGTTGGCCAGATCAAGAACACTCTCCAGGAGGTAGGTGTATGTGTGTCAAAGTCACCAATCAAGAGAAGACTTCACCAGAGTGAATACAGAGGGTTCACCACAAGATGGAAACCATTGGTGAGCCTCAAAAACAGGAAGGCCAGATTAGAGTTTGCCAAACGACATGTAAAAAAGCCTTCACAGTTCTGGAACAACATCCTATGGACAGATGAGACCGACATCAACTTGTACCAGAGTGATGGGAAGAGAAGAGTATGGAGAAGGAACTGCTCATGATCCTAAGATACCACCTCATCAGTGATCATGGTGGTGGTAGTGTCATGGCGTGGGCATGTATGGCTGCCAATGGAACTGCTTCTCTTGTATTTATTGATGATGTGACTGCTGACAGAAGCAGCCGGATGAATTCTGAAGTGTTTCGGGAATATTATCGGCTCATATTCAGCCAAATGCTTCACAACTCATTGGACGCTTCACAGTGCAGATGGACAATGACCCAAAGCATACTGCAAAAGACACCAAAGAGGTTTTTAAGGGAAAGAAGTGGAATGTTCTGCAATGGCCAAGTCCATCACCTGACCTGAATCCGATTGAGCATTTCACTTGCTGAAGACAAAACTGAAGGGAAAATGCCCCAAGAACAAGCAGGAACTGAAGACAGTTGCAGTAGAGGCCTGGCAGAGCATCACCAGGGATGAAACCCAGCGTCTGGGGATGTCTATGCGTTCCACACTTCAGGCTGTAATTGACTGCAAAGGATTTGCAACCAAGTATTAAAAAGTGAAAGTTTGATTTATGATTATTATTCTGTCCCATTACTTTTGGTCCCTTAACAAGTGGGAGGCACATATGCAAACTGTTGTAATTCCTACACCGTTCACCTGATTTGGATGTAAATACCCTCAAATTAAAGCTGACAGTCTGCAGTTAAAGCACATCTTGTTCGTTTCATTTCAAATCCAATGTGGTGGTGTATAGAGCCAAAAATGTTAGAATTGTGTCCATGTCCCAATATTTATGGACCTGACTTTAGTTAGCTCATGATGGAAAGTTACAAAGTTGCAGTTTTGAAACTCGCTCCCCCCCTCCCTTTTTAATCCTGTTCTGTACTCTATATAACCCACGTAATGTCTACTAAACCTCGAACATCTCTGAACATAAGCTGCCATTATTCCCTGTTCATAGAGTGTTTCATGAAGGTATAGAACCATCTTCAGAGGCTTTCCACGGCACCCTCTACGAGACGTTTCATCTGGTGTCACAAAGAGCTGACACGCGTTTCATCTCTCGGGTTATTTGATCGCCCCGGCAGTGAAGACGTCACTCCGTCGTCATGTCGGATTCATAGGAAACCAAGGTGGAAAAAACCTTCAATCAAGTCGTCAGACATTTCCTCAGAGATGGTTTGGAGACCATCTCAGTCTTTGATACATGAGGGCCACTTGCAGATGAAGATTTCACACACAGTAATCGTCAGCGGGGGATAAAGTCACCAAAGGGTACCTGAGCAAGGACAACTTTCGGGGGGCTCCCACTTAACTACTGGCTAAGTATAAAAAAAGTAAAGTGTACCCCAACAATTAACTTTTCCTATGTTCCTTTTTTAATCTTTTAACCCCTTCCAGTCCGAACACTTTCCCCCCCTTCCAGTCCGGACACTTTTCTCCCCTTCCAGTCCGGACACTTTCCCCCCTTCCAGTCCGGACACATTCCTCCCCTTCCAGTCCGGACACTTTCCCCCCTTCCAGTCCGGACACTTTCCCCCCCTTCCAGTCCGGACACATTCCTCCCCTTCCAGTCCGGACACTTTCACCCCCCTTCCAGTCCGGACACATTCCTCCCTTTCCAGTCCGGACACTTTCCCCCCCTTCCAGTCCGGACACTTTCCCCCCCTTCCAGTCCGGACACATTCCTCCCCTTCCAGTCCGGACACTTTCCCCCCCTTCCAGTCCGGACACTTTCCCCCCTTCCAGTCTGGACACTTTCCCACCTTCCAGTCTGGACACTTTCCCACCTTCCAGTCCGGACACTTTCCCCCCCTTCCAGTCCGGACACTTTCCCCCCCTTCCAGTCCGGACACTTTCCCCCCCTTCCAGTCCGGACACTTTCCCCCCCTTCCAGTCCGGACACTTTCCCCCCCTTCCAGTCCGGACACTTTCACCCCCTTCCAGTCCGGACACTTTCACCCCCTTCCAGTCCGAACACTTTCACCCCCTTCCAGTCCGGACACTTTCCCCCCCCCTTCCAGTCCGGACACTTTCCCCCCCCCTTCCAGTCCGGACACTTTCCCCCCCCCCTTCCAGTCCGGACACTTTCCCCCCCCCCTTCCAGTCCGGACACTTTCCCCCCCTTCCAGTCCGGACACTTTCCCCCCTTCCAGTCCGGACACTTTCCCCCCCTTCCAGTCCGGACACTTTCCCCCCTTCCAGTCCAGGCCAATTTTCAGCTTTCAGCGCTGTCGCACCTTGAGTGACAATTACGCGGTCATGCAACACTGTACCCATATGAATTTTTCAGCATTTTTTTGAGACAGATAAAACTTTATTTTGGTGGCATTTATTCACCAGTTTTTTTTTGCTATATAAATGAAAAAGTCCAAACATTTTGAAAGAGAAGTGTTTTTTTTTTTTTTTGGATAGCATAAGGAAGGGGTTAACACCCATGTAACACTGGTAGATAGATAGATAGATAGATAGATAGATAGATAGATAGATAGATAGATAGATAGATAGATAGATAGATAGATAGATAGATAGATAATAGATAGATAGATAGATAGATAGATAGATAGATAGATAGATAGATAGATAGATAGATAATAGATAGATAGATAATAGATAGATAGATAGATAGATAGATAGATAGATAGATAATAGATAGATAGATAGATAGATAGATAGATAGATAGATAATAGATAGATAGATAATAGATAGATAGATAGATAATAGATAGATAGATAGATAGATAGATAGATAGATAGATAGATAGATAGATAGATAGATAGATAATAGATAGATAGATAATAGATAGATAGATAGATAGATAGATAGATAGATAGATAATAGATAGATAGATAGATAGATAGATAGATAGATAGATAGATAATAGATAGATAGATAGATAGATAGATAGATAATAGATAGATAGATAGATAATAGATAGATAATAGATAGATAGATAGATAGATAGATAGATAGATAGATAGATAATAGATAGATAGATAGATAGATAGATAGATAGATAGATAGATAGATAGATAATAGATAGATAGATAGATAGATAGATAGATAGATAGATAGATAGATAATAGATAGATAGATAGATAGATAGATAGATAGATAGATAGATAATAGATAGATAGATAGATAGAAAGATAGATAGATAGATAATAGATAGATAGATAGATAATAGATAGATAGATAATAGATAGATAGATAATAGATAGATAATAGATAGATAGATAATAGATAGATAGATAGATAGATAGATAGATAGATAGATAGATAGATAGATAATAGATAGAAAGATAGATAGATAGATAGATAGATAGATAGGATTTGATTGAGGAGATGATTACAACGCTGAATGGATCCTCATTATGATCCTTGGCACCAATCTTGGAATCATTGACTTATATGGTTTCATGGCATCCGGATAGTTTGGCAGCTATAAATTCAATGGAGGAGGTTGGGGTCATCATGCTAACATTTTGCACAGGTCATCATATACCAAAGACTGGCTTCCCTCACATATATTGACAGTCACAAGGTCCAGGTGAATAAGCATAGATAAGGAATAGAGTGCAGCTAGTAATCCTCATCAGGATTATGGCACCAATCTTGGAATCATTGACTTATATAGTTCCATGGTATCCAGATAGATTGGCAGATATAAATCCGATGGGGAAGGTTGAGGTATCATGGCAACTTTTTGCACAGGTCATCACATGCCAAAGACTGGACTTCCCTCCCTTATATTGAGCGTCACAAGGTCCAGATGAGTAGACGTGACTAACGGTGTCTATAGAGCCGCGACAACATTCTCTGCCTCTGGGTCCTCCTGCCTTGGATGTGGAGGACGAGGAAGACTACAATAGTGATGAAGACCGAGGAGAGACGACTGCTGAAGATGATCCAGGCTGAGGTGGGAATATCGACACCACTGCTGTTGTTGGAACAAATACACTGTCTTTCCAACAATGGTGCCCTGTCCGCGGTGACCACATTCTCCAGACCTGAAATGAGAGATGACATTTCTGAAATATACATATAGATCCGCAAGAGTTCTTTCTGTCATATCAGAACCTTCTACTAAGGCCACCAGGAGTGAGCAAGCTTAAAATGGTAACTACCAGCTATGCTGCTGCATAAAGGTGTATACAATGCAGTGATGCACACGTGTTTTATGTGGCCCATAACTCAATGCCTAATGGCGCCACTGACCCTGACCCAACCAGAGGCCGCCCACCGACACTTTTCACCTGAGTTGAAATTCCTTAAAATTTAGCATCAAATTCAGATTTTACTTAGGCCACGATTGCGTGGAAAAAAAATGCATGGCTTGGTTAGAAAACAAGGTAATGATGGAGAGCAAGCAATTAGCAGGGTTACAGGGAGGTTTATGTTACAGGAGGGTTAATGTAAGAGTTAGGGCAGCACGTGGGGGTGGGGTGAGGGTTAGTGTTAGGATTGGGAGGGGGGGGGGGTTAGTGTTATGATTACAGGAGGATTAGTTTTAGGATTGCAGAGAGGGGTTAGTGTTAGGATTACAGGGAGGATTAGTGTTAGGATTGCAGGGAGGGTTAGTGTTAGGATTACAGGGGGGTTAGTGTTAGGATTACGGGGGGGGGGGTTAGTGTTAGGATTACAGGAGGATTAGTGTTAGGATTACAGGGAGGGTTAGTGTTAGGATTACGGGGGGGGGGGGTTAGTGTTAGGATTACAGGAGGATTAGTGTTAGGATTGCAGGGAGGGTTAGTGTTAGGATTGCAGGGAGGGTTAGTGTTAGGATTGCAGGGAGGGTTAGTGTTAGGCATTGGCATCTCTAATATACATTGACATCTCTAGTATCCATGTTAGCACTAGCTAACATTACTACAATATACAGTATATTGTGCATCATGCGGAGAAAACCAACCAATACTACTGATCCCCACATATGCCTCAAGAGACCCCGGGGTCCCCCGCCTATATGTGGGTATCGGTGGTATTGGTAGTTTTTTTCCCCCTCTAGTCATGACGTACATTATACCCTGATGGTAATATGGATACTAGAGATGCCAATGCATATTAGAGATGGCAGCGTATGGTTTGACATTCTATTCTATTAATGTATGCTTTCCGTTATGCAGTGTCTGGATTGAGTTTGTGGTTTCCTGAAGAAGCACAGAAACGAAACATGTTGAAACCATGAATTATGAACAGTTCCGTGTATCCACCATCGGGGATAAGTGAAGCCTCTGCCAGGGTGTTGGGCAGTATGTTTTAAGCGTATTATACCTCTAGTTATCATTGTCACTGATTTTAATGTTGTTTGTATAAAAATGTTTGTAATAAATATTGGCTTTTATGTTTCTGTTGTATTTGATTAATGACACCTTAATAGTCCCATTCTGCTCCTTTTTTTGGTTTTTATTATAAAGGGATGTGGTGCCTGATTTTGGCTATCCCTTGTAAGGTCACAATTGATACAACGAGGGTTACAGCTAGGGTTATAGGAAGGGTTGGAGTTATTGGGAGGGTTGGAGTTGGGTTTATAGGGAGGGTTGGAGTTATAGGGAGGGTTGGAGTTAGGGTTATAGGAAGGGTTGGAGTTGGGGTTATAGGAAGGGTTGGAGTTGGGGTTATAGGAAGGGTTGGAGTTAGGGTAATAGGGAGGGTTGGAGTTGGAGTTATAGGGAGGGTTGGAGTTGGGGTTATAGGGAGGGTTGGAGTTATAGGGAGGGTTGGAGTTGGGGTTATAGGGAGGGTTGGAGTTATAGGGAGGGTTGGAGTTGGAGCTATAGGGAGGGTTGGAGTTATAGGGAGGGTTGGAGTTATAGGGAGGGTTGGAGTTATAGGGAGGGTTGGAGTTGGGGTTATAGGGAGGGTTGGAATATTCTCACACTTATAAATATACTAAAAGTGCTTCAGTTGATACATAAATAATATTATATCAAATAAATATCTGTGACTTATAAAAAATAAATAAGATAATATTATAAATTAATCAAGATCATAATCTGTGGTGATACATATCACATGTGATCAATTAATCAATATTGTGCAAATACATAAGTGGCTGTATATAAATTAATAAAGTGCATAAATAAAGTCTCTTATAAATATGTGCAAGTGTGTTCCTTTTCCTCCCTCCAGGTGCCGTGTTATCTCAATATGCGCTCACCTTAATATTTGCCCAAATATATTTAGGCAAATAGACTTTTAATCCTTCCAGGATTGATGGAATAGTGCTCCTAAGCAAGATGTTCCAGGGATAATATAGATCTATTGGAATCCTCCTGTGCTCTCCTCTTTTTCCATATGCAGCTGCTCATGCATGAGTATAAATAGGCTCTATAAGTATCTCCTATTTCTCCTCCTGGGGACACCTCTTCCTCGTATACTCCTTTCACCAGTATGGGGAATATATATCAAATGAAACAAAGAAGAAAGACCATGGTGCCTTATCCTTGTATGAAAAAGTGATTTATTGCTGCCAGGTGCGATGATACACAGCAGTATATGGCACTCTTGTGATACAGGTCAGCAGTGGATACAAGATCTGCAGTAGATATATGTTATACTCTGCCTTTGCCTCTCTGTCTGCCTCTGCTTCTGTTTCTGCTGGAATCGCCGAACCTCTCCGATGGAACGCCGTGACGTCAGAGCCCCTCCCCTCTCTGACGTCACGGCGTTGCATCGGAGAGGTTCGGCGATTCCAGCAGAAACAGAAGCAGAGGCAGACAGAGAGGTTATAGGGAGGGTTGGAGTTATTGTTATAGGGAGGACTGGAGTTGGGGTTATAGGGAGGGTTGGAGTTGGGGTTATAGGGAGGGTTGGAGTTATTGTTATAGGGAGGACTGGAGTTGGGGTTATAGGAAGGGTTGGAGTTGGGGTTATAGGGAGGGTTGGAGTTATTGTTATAGGGAGGACTGGAGTTGGGGTTATAGGAAGGGTTGGAGTTGGGGTTATAGGGAGGGTTAGAGTTATTGTTATAGGTAGGGTTGGAGTTGGGGTTATAGGAAGGGTTGGAGTTATTGTTATAGGTAGGGTTGGTGTTGGGGTAATAGGGAGGGTTACAGTTAGGGTTATAAGGAGGGTTGGAGTTGGGGTTATAGGGGGGGTTGGAGTTATTGTTATAGGTAGGGTTGGAGTTGGAGTTATAGGAAGGGTTGGAGTTATTGTTATAGGTAGGGTTGGTGTTGGGGTAATAGGGAGGGTTACAGTTAGGGTTATAAGGAGGGTTGGAGTTGGGGTTATAGGGGGGGTTGGAATTATAGGGAGGGTTGGAGTTGGGGTTATAGGGAGGGTTGGAGTTGGAGTTATAGGGAGGGTTGGAGTTATAGGGAGGGTTGGAGTTATGGTTATAGGTAGGGTTGGTGTTGGGGTAATAGGGAGGGTTGGTGTTGGGGTAATAGGGAGGGTTACAGTTAGGGTTATAAGGAGGGTTGGAGTTGGGGTTATAGGGAGGGTTGGAGTCGGGGTTATAGGGAGGGTTGGAGTTGGGGTTATAGGAAGGGTTGGAGTCGGGGTTATAGGAAGGGTTGGAGTTGGAGTTATAGGGAGGGTTGGAGTTGGAGTTATAGGGAGGGTTGGAGTTGGGGTTATAGGAAGGGTTGGAGTTGGGGTTATAGGGAGGGTTGGAGTTGGGGTTATAGGTAGGGTTGGAGTTGGGGTTATAGGGAGGGTTGGAGTCGGGGTTATAGGTAGGGTTGGAGTCGGGGTTATAGGAAGGGTTGGAGTTGGGGTTATAGGTAGGGTTGGAGTTGGGGTTATAGGAAGGGTTGGAGTTGGGGTTATAGGGAGGACTGGAGTTGGGGTTATAGGGAGGGTTGGCGTTATTGTTATAGGTAGGGTTGGTGTTGAGGTTATAGGGAGGGTTGGAGTTGGGGTTATAGGGAGGGTTAGGGTCCCTCCTAGATTGTAAACTCCAAGGAGCAGGGCCCTCTAATCCCTCTTGTATTGAACTGTATTGTTACTGTACTGTCTCCCTCCATAATGTACAGCGCTGAGCGAACTGTGGGTGCTATACAAGTCCTGTATAATAATAATAATAATAGGAAGGGTTAGAGTTATAGGGCAGATTAGAGCATCCTTCCTGTGGGAAGTGCTTTGTCCAGTCACATGTCCAGGAGAAAAATGTAACTCAAACACAGCAAAAAAGCTGCAAAGACACAGCAAAAACTCAGATGTGCTTTTGCAACAGAGCCGTAAAATGAATCAATGGGTTTCTCTTTGTTGCAATGGTTGGGGAAAGCCCTCCTTAGTGTAAAACTTGTATTCTTACTTTAAGCCCTCAAGCACATTACTTTACATTTTTCTTTATTAACCATAATCTGCCATTTAGCTGGCCGCTCCTTTTTTTAATGAATTCTTTCTGTAAAGTTGCTATATCCCTCTGTGAAGTTTTTGCCCTGCTTAGCTTTCTATCATCAGCAAACACTGAGATGGAGCTCTTTATTGCAACATCTGTATTGTTTATTAACAAGTTAAACAGAATTGGTCACAGGACTGAGCCCTGGGGTACCCTGCTCATAATTTTATACCTTTCAGAAAATATGCCAATAATCACCACTTTCTGGACACGCTCCTGCAACCAGCTTTTTTTTTTCAGGTACACACCATGTCATCAGTGTCAAAAGAACGTAATTGTAAATGTATCTCCATGGGGTTCTGTATTAAATGCCTTAGCCACAGGATCCCCAGATGCCTCCTGCCGATATCACCAGGCTCATCCTAGTGCGCAAGACGTAGATTCACATCACCATAGGACTGGTGGACTCTCCCCCACCAGCTTCCTCCTGGCTCTCTTCAGTGAGCTTCCCTCTTACCAAACTTGATCCCTGGTTTTGTGACTAGCCCCCTCCCCCCCCCCCCCCAGCTAAGCTTAGCTGGGACCTCAGTGTCTTCCTCAAAGCTCTCTTATAGATTCTGCACCAGAGGCATCCTCCTGCAGATCTGGACCCAGGAACACTTCACCCTATTGCTTCAAGACTATTTATGGTCTTTCTCTCTCCACCTTCTCTGCACACCTCACCAGGGATTGGCTAGAGCACCATAAACATTCAGGCTGCCTACTCTGTCCTTCCTCCCACAATATTTCTAGAATTCTCTAGCACAGTAGTCTCCAAACTGGCGCCTAGGGGCTGAATGTGGCCCTTTGCTTGATATTATCTATTTCACTGATATGAACAATGGGGCAACATTCCTCCCAATGACACCAACAATGGGGCAAAATTCCTCCCAATGACACCAACAATGGGGTACAATTTCTCCAAATTGACAACAATGATGAGGCACAATTCCTTCGAATGGCACCAATGATTTGGCACAATTCCTCCCAATGACACCAATGATGGGGCACTATTCCTCCCACTGACACCAACGATGGGGCACTATTCCGCCCAATGATACCAATTATGGGGAACTATTCTTCCCACTGATACCAATGATGGGGCACTATTCCTCCCACTGACACCAATGATGGGGTACTATTCCCCCCACTGACACCAATGAAGGGGCACTATTCCTCCCACTGATACCAATGATGGGGCACTATTCCTCCCACTGATACCAATGATGGGACACTATTCCTCCCACTGACACCAATGATGGGGCACTATTCCTCCCACTGATACCAATGATGGGACACTATTCCTTCCACTGACACCAATGGTGGGGCACCATTCCTCCCACTGACACCAATGATGGGGCACTATTCCTCCCACTGATACCAATGATGGGGCACTATTCCTCCCACTGACACCAATGATGGGGCACAATTCTTTCCAAAGACATCACTGATGGGGCACGGTTTCTCCCATTAACACCAAAGACACTCTTTTTTTTTTGAGTTTATAATATTTTTTTCTGAATATTTATGTACATTTCTCTTTGTGATTAAGTTTTCAAGCACTGTTTAGTAGTAGTAAGGTTGTGTTTATTTCAGGTTTTGAGACACATTTTGAGTGTGTGAAGGGTGTAAGCAACTTTAATTGGAGTGTTGTTTTTTTTGTTTTTTATTCATACATATTTTTGGGGGGTTTTTTTGGTTGCTCGTGGGATTAATACACATGTATAGTAAGGTTACAGGGTGGGGTCTTGTGAGTCATACAGGGGGTGTCAGAATGGGAATTGCAAGGGTTGGGTGTGGGGGTGTAGTGTGAATAATACCTAGGGTAGGTTATGACTGTTTCTTCAGGTAGCCTTGATTTTTTGGAACTGAAAAGGAATCTATGACAAATATATGTAGACAGAGACATCCCGAGAACCCTTTCAGAGAAGATCTGTAGGTGTCTGAAGGTCTGATGGCGTGCGTGTCCCCTCTATGGAGCATTATACGGACAGAAGTGGTAGAAAGGGTTAATCCTTCTGGACACAGATTACTGAGCCATCTCTCAGATGTAAGCTGGAAGTGCTGTGTGGACCCTCCTCACCCCCCTGCATGTGCGGCCCCCCGCTGTGCTCAACTGACTCCATTCTCCACAGGAGGTCTGTGCTGTCTACCTATGACCATCTACCGCTGACAGCTCCTAGAGGCCCCCATGGGCCCCGCTCTCACCGGTGTGTCAGCTTCTGTACTGCACTGTGTAAGAGATCTGCTCATGGAAAATAGTCATAGCTGTAGAGTCTTCTCTCCTGAAGTCATCAAAAGACCTTTATATTGAAATACGGGTATAGAATTCACAAGTACATACTAGGTATAGTCACTGTAATGTGTGCCAGCAAACCATCGTACGTCACGCCGTTCCATGGTGTCATTACAGCGGCCACCGGCATATCAATCAGTGCATGGCGGCTGAGGTAGACCTAAGGCAGGGTATGGAATTAAAATTCACCGAGATTTAGTCAGTAATTATTCCAGCCAAGGTCCAATTCACGTGTTTGTGCTATGAGTCAGATCCTTCACATCACAGCCTCCCCTTCTGTGACTCTATGGCTGAAGAACATGTACAAAATTGCATGCATCTCCGACCCACAGAGAAATGTGCTTCACTTTATGAGCGGGGGTACCATTAATTCTTAATGGCACCCCCACACATGGGCACCTACAGCACATTTTCGTATGCACCAAGCCACATCGTGCTGCAGCACCATGCAGCTTAATGTGGTGCATTTAAAAAAATTGGGGCTTCTATCCCGGCGATTCTCATGGGTAGGGCAGCCCATTAAAATGAATAGACCCTTATATCACAATCCTGTTCTTACATCGGCATCCTCAGTCCCCCCCTTTCACCTCAAAATCCCTCCTTCACATTATTGTCCTCACCCCCCCCTTACATTACTATCCTGAGCTCCCCTCACAGTAGTGTCCTCAACTTCCCCCATTACAGTCCTAAGTGACCCCATTAATGTCCTCAGCCCCCATTACTATCCTCAGTGACCCCATTAATGTCCTCAGCCGCCATTACTATCCTCAGTGACCCCATTAATGTCCTCAGCCGCCATTACTATCCTCAGTGACCCCATTAATGTCCTCAGCCCCCATTACTATCCTCAGTGACCCCATTAATGTCCTCAGCCGCCATTACTATCCTCAGTGACTCTGTTAATGTCCTCAGCCCCCATTACTATCCTCAGTGACCCTGTTAATGTCCTCAGCCCCCATTACTATCCTCAGTGACCCCATTAATGTCCTCAGCCCCCATTACTATCCTCAGTGACCCCATTAATGTCCTCAGCCTTTCATTACTGTCCTGAGCCCCCCATTACTTGCCTAATCCCAGCCATTACTGTCCTGAGCCCCCCCATTGCTGTCCTCAGTGGCCCTATTAATGTCCTCAACCCTCATTACTGTCCTGAGTCCCTCCATTACTGTCCTAATCTCAGCTATTACTGACCTGAGCCCCCTTTTACTGTCCTTAGTGACCCCATTAATTTCCTCAGGCTCTCATTACTGTCCTAAGCCCCACCATTGCTGCCCTGACCCCCCCAATACTGTCCTGAGCCCCCCATTACTGTTCTCAGTCCCCTCCATTATTGTCCTGAGCCCAGGGGTGGACTGACCATTTGGAAACTCGGGCACTGCCAGAGGGCCCGGGGTCAGTAGGGGGCTCCATAAGATGCCCCTGGTACCTTTTTCATAGGCTTTTTTGAGTTCGGCCAAGGACACAGGGACCCCATGATCCCCTATTGCCTGGGGGCCCCATGAGTTGTCAGTCCGCCCCTGCCTGAGCCCCCCCATTACTGTCCTCAGTGACCCCATTAATGTCCTCAGACCCTCATTACAGTCCTAAGCCTTGCCATTACTATCCTGAGCCCCCTCAATACTGTCCTGATCTCCTCCATCGCTGTCCTAAGCCCCACCATTACTGTCCTGAGCCCCCCCATTACTGTCTTCAGTGACCCCATTAATGTCCTCAGACCCTCATTACTGTCCTAAGCCCTGCAATTACTGCTCTGAGCCCCCTCCAATACTGTTCTGAGCCCCCCATTACTGTCCTGAGCCTCCCTTAACTGTCCGGGGCCCCCCCATTACTGTACTCAGTCCCTCCAGTATTTCCTTGAGCCCCCCTAATACTGTTCTGAGCCCCCATTACTGTCCTAAGCCCCATCATTACTGCCCTGAGCCACCTCCAATACTGTTCTGAGCCCCCCATTACTGTCTTGAGCCCCTCTTACCTGTCCTGGGTCCCTCCGTTACTGTCCTCAGTCCCTCCAGTATTGCCTTGTGCCCCCCTAATACTGTCCTGAGCCCCCCTTAAAATTGAACCGTGGTTAACTGATCTTGCAACCCATAGTGATCCGCGGGATCAGCTTCAGCAGTGTGCAGCCTGTAAGGGGTTAACTGTGGCAGCTCTTTGCTAAAGTCAGAGATCGGCTTCTTTGGCCTGAAACCGGCACATGCGTGGTTGCTTCAGGGGATACTCATTTTACCGCTACTCTGGGGCAGCTGTTACTGTACCGGGAATCCAGGATCACCCCAATAACTGGCAAGGACCTTCACAGAGCCCAGAAGCTCTGCTGGCATCCTGCTCCTGCACCCCCTGTGATGGTGTCACACGGTGCGGGCCTGCAACCCCAGTACCTCCCTAGAGATGCCACTGAACCCCTTGCAAGCTCTGGAGGAACCCTAGGGTTCCACAGAACCCTGGTTGAGAAACCCTGCTTTAAGGACTGTGTTAGAGTTCTTGTTCTATATGAGTAAGAGTTTATTGATATGTTGCAGCCACCAAGCACGGCCTAGACTTGGCCTCCTCATTCTAAACTAAACATTCTACTCAGGCGTTACAGCATTACGGTTCCTGTAGGCTGCTCATTTGGTGGGGACAGCTACAGTTTATTCTGATCTTACCAAGTTTAAAAGTAGCACTCCTACTCTGTCAGTACAAAATTGTGTATGACACAAAGTGTTTCTCATTGCAATATTCTGTCCTTTTTGAGTATTCGTATTCTCAATATACTTTGCTATTCTACTCCAAGGTCTCAAGGGTCACCCTACGGTCCTAACCAAAAGTTATCAGTCTTTGTCTTTTGACGTGTATACCCATGGTGCCAGAGATGGTAAGGCATTTGCAAATGTCAAGGTAAGAACAGAGGACCCGGTACAACCAGCGGCTTCTGCGGGGGTAGCGCTACAAACTTTTTATCTATAGAACGCATAGAACATCATTTTTGAATGACAATATTGATAAAAGATAGCTAGTCTGCATCCTAAAAACAATGTAGGCATTGCTCTGGTGTCTTAGTTATTACACATGTATTGCCAAATAATGGAAAAGGGAAGGAAAGAAAGAAAGAAAGAAAGAAAGAAAGAAAGAAAGAAAGAAAGAAAGAAAGAAAGAAAGAAAGAAAGAAAGAAAGAAAGAAAGAAAGAAAGAAAGAAAGAAAGAAAGAAAGAAAGAAAGAAAGAAAGAAAGAAAGAAAGAAAGAAAGAAAGAAAGAAAGAAAGAAAGAAAGAAAGAAAGAAAGAAAGAAAGAAAGAAAGAAAGAAAGAAAGAAAGAGAGAGAGAGAAAGAAAGAGAGAGAGAGAGAAAGAGAGAAAGAGAGAAAGAAAGAAAGAAAGAAAGAGAGAAAAAGAAAGAAAGAAAGAAAGAGAGAAAAAGAAAGAAAGAAAGAGAGAGAGAAAGAAAGAGAGAGAAAGAGAGAAAGAGAGAAAGAAAGAAAGAAAGAAAGAAAGAAAGAAAGAAAGAAAGAGAGAAAAAGAAAGAAAGAAAGAAAGAAAGAAAGAAAGAAAGAAAGAAAGAAAGAAAGAAAGAAAGAGAGAGAGAGAGAAAAAAAGAGAGAGAGAAAGAGAGAAAGAGAGAAAGAAAGAAAGAAAGAAAGAAAGAGAGAAAGAAAGAAAGAAAGAAAGAAAGAGAGAAAAAGAAAGAAAGAAAGAAAGAAAGAAAGAAAGAAAGAGAGAGAGAAAGAAAGAGAGAGAGAGAGAAAGAGAGAAAGAAAGAGAGAAAAAGAAAGAAATAAAGAAAGAAAGAAAGAAAGAAAGAAAGAGAAGAATAGTGCAGGGCAGACATGACTAGGTGAAGAGGGAGAAAAGACAGGAAAGGGTTAAGTTAAAGGGAAGGGTTAAAAAAGATAGTAAGGTTACCTGATTGGTGTTAGTAGGTTTGGGTGGGATCATCCTGAATCTTGGGGAAGTGCTGGGGGGGTCGGACAGGAGGAGCCAGTGCTGGTTAGCAGCTAAAGAGAGAAGTTCCCGCCCGCCCGCCCTCCCCTGGGGTGTTTGTTCTGTTTGGCTTGTTTAGTTTGGTGGCAGTTGTTGGTCTTGGTAGGTTGTTAATGTTTGTGATGATAAGTGTATGGTTGGGATCCATCTGTGGTATGGTTGGGACCCATCTGTGGTATGGTGTGCCCGGGTAAATTCCAGTTAACCGAGGTTTAACTGGAAGGTGGAGGTCTACCTGCAGAAGGTGTGTCCTTGTCTCCGAGTCGGTGCGTTGTGGCTGGAGGCCTAGTAGGAATATTAAGGTTCTGCAGGGGGAGATCAATATTATTTTGGGTGCCTGCCTAGACCAACAACTCATTCCATACGTTTATGGAAGTTTCTGTTTTAAGGAATGTTTTCTGTATATTTAAGTTAAATTGTTGATAAAAGGCCGTGAAGGCCATTTTACTCCAACAAAGTGTGGTCTCCTTTTATTGGTGGAGGGAGTGTTGGGAAATGGGGGGTTTTTTGGAAGTTGGGTAAGTATGTTTTGGGGGTGTTAGCATTTGACAACACATCTCCTCTACACTAGTCATGGAAAAACTGCTCTTGTGTATAAGAGGTATACAGGTACAAGAGCTGATGTGGTTACAATTTTAAAAAAAGAATAATTTTGTAGAGGGAAATTGAATTTTTTTTTTCCTGTTTTCTTGTAAGTTTTCTGTTTTATTTTGCTAAATAATGAATAAAAAAAGATAAATAAAATATTAATGACACAGGAGATGATGGACCCAGAGGGTGATTGACGACTGCAGGTCAGTGAAGGTGGCCAGTGGAAAGCAGAACCTGTCAGTAGTCTAAATTAAAACCAAAATCAAACTGAAGCACGAAGTAGCCAGAAAAAGGGGAATAATACCTTTAGTCATATTTCCAAATACAGTATGTAAAGGAAGGAAAGAAAAGTCCAAGCAGCAGCTGGGGCCAACATTAGAGTGAACCTCTTGCATTGGGAAAGCACCAGTATGTATGGCCCTATAGGCTACATCCAATATTGAGCATAATGTAGCCACACCCATTTTTGCATGCTTTTCCCTTCCATATTCTCCCTCTTCGAATGTCTGATGTTAGTAAGTATGCTACAGGAATACAGAGAAGACCATTACTATGGGTTCTACCTCCTTCATGTAATGTCCTGTTGATGTGAACATGTATCAGGTCCTCTTACTAAGGAGTGCTCAGTGACCTAAAGCAGTATAAAAGCAGGTCAGATGTAAGACACGGTTCTTACCGTCAGTATGGCCGAAGCCGATGGTAGCGTTTGTACCGTGAGTCTGGCTGTATTGGATGGTAGCATTCTTACCGTGACTCTGGCCGTAGTTGACAGTAACGTTGATGTCAACAGATTTGGTATTATCACTGTCCATCATAGAGACCCTGTAAATCCCACTGTCCTCCATCTTCAAATGTTGGATAATTAAAGATCCATTCTCTGGAATCACCCTCATCCGCTTCTCGTAGCCATCAGGTGGAAATTGGGCAACAGTTTTCTTCCCAGTGCCATCAACTGTAATGGTACAAATAAGCAGGTGGACCTCACTTGACTGGTTGAGGTGGTACCATCGTATCTGAAGCCAGCTGGCCTGTTTGTCCATGTGGTAGGACACGGAGAGCAGGATGGAGTCATTCTCATACCCCGTCACATCTGTCTGAGCCATGGAAATCATTAAGTTGCCAGCAGCACCTGACACCGGGCGAGATAAAAAGAGCTGCTGTTTGTATGTGACAGAAAGCAAAGATTTAAAGGTCCAGTCCATCTAAAACTTCTACTTAAAATGTTTGATATTGGTGACTTGATTGTGCTAGAGACTGAGATTGACACAGTCCACCAGACGCCACCTTTAATTATTATTATTATTATTATACAGGATTTATATAGCGCCAATAGTTTGCTCAGCACTGTACATTATAGTGGGAGACAATACAGCAACAATACAGTTCAATACAAGAGGGATAGGAGGGTCCTGATCCTGGGAGCTTACAATCTAAGAGGGAGGGGCTAGTGGTACAAAAGGTAGTAACTGTGGGGGATGGACTGGTAGGAGGAATAGAAGATTCCATTATTAGCTGAGGGCAGGGTAGGCTTCCCTGAAGAGATCGGTTTTCAGAGATCACCTAAAAGTGAGCAGAGTAGGTGATAGTCTGATAAATTGGGGTAGAGAGTTCCAGAGGATGGGGGAAGCTCTGCAGAAGTCCTGGAGACAAGCATGGGAGGAGGAGACAAGGGAGCTAGAGAGCAGGAGGTCTTGTGAGGAGTGGAGAGTACGGTTTGGGTGATATTTAGAGACAAGATCAGTGATGTAATTTGGGGAAGAGTTATAAATGGCTTTATACGTTACTGTTAATGTTTTGAATTTTATCTGGGAAGCCAGTGAAGGGATTGGCAGAGAGGGGTGGAGGACACTGAGTGGAGGTAAGTGGAGAGATTGGCAGAGAGGGGTGGAGGGCACTGAGTGGAGGTCAGTGGAGGGATTTGCAGAGAGGGGTGGAGAACACTGAGTGTAGGCAAGTGGAGGGATTGGCAGAGAGGGGTTGAGGACACTGCGTGACGGCCAGTGGAGGGATTGGCAGAGAGAGGTGGAGGGCACTGAGTGGAGGCCAGTGGAGGGATTGGCAGAGAGAGGTGGAGGACACTGAGTGTAGGCCAGTGGAGGGATTGGCAGAGAGGGGTGGAGGACACTGCGTGGCGGCCAGTGGAGGGATTGGCAGAGAGAGGTGGAGGGCACTGAGTGGAGGCCAGTGGAGGGATTGGCAGAGAGGGGTGGAGGACACTGAGTGGAGGCCAGTGGAGGGATCGGCAGAGAAGGGTGGAGGACACTGAGTGGAGGTCAGTGGAGGAATTGGCAGAGAGGGGTGGAGGACACTGAGTGTAGGCCAGTGGAGGGATTGGCAGAGAGGGGTGGAGGACACTGCGTGGCGGCCAGTGGAGGGATTGGCAGAGAGAGGTGGAGGGCACTGAGTGGAGGCCAGTGGAGGGATTGGCAGAGAGGAGTGGAGGACACTGAGTGGAGGTCAGTGGAGGGATTTGCAGAGAGTGGTGGAGGACATTGAGTGGAGGTCAGTGGAGGGATTGGCAGAGAGGGGTGGAGGACACTGAGTGGAGGTCAGTGGAGGGATTTGCAGAGAGGGGTGGAGAACACTGAGTGTAGGCCAGTGGAGGGATTGGCAGAGAGGGGTGGAGGACACTGCGTGGCAGCCAGTGGAGGGATTGGCAGAGAGAGGTGGAGGACACTGAGTGTAGGCCAGTGGAGGGATTGGCAGAGAGGGGTGGAGGACACTGCGTGGCGGCAAGTGGAGGGATTGGCAGAGAGAGGTGGAGGGCACTGAGTGGAGGCCAGTGGAGGGATTGGCAGAGAGGGGTGGAGGACACTGAGTGGAGGCCAGTGGAGGGATCGGCAGAGAAGGGTGGAGGACACTGAGTGGAGGTCAGTGGAGGGATTGGCAGAGAGGGGTGGAGGACACTGAGTGTAGGCCAGTGGAGGGATTGGCAGAGAGGGGTGGAGGACACTGCGTGGCGGCCAGTGGAGGGATTGGCAGAGAGAGGTGGAGGGCACTGAGTGGAGGCCAGTGGAGGGATTGGCAGAGAGGGGTGGAGGACACTGAGTGTAGGTCAGTGGAGGGATTGGCAGAGAGGAGTGGAGGACACTGAGTGTAGGCCAGTGGACGGATTGGCAGAGAGGGGTGGAGGACACTGCGTGGCGGCCAGTGGAGGGATTGGCAGAGAGAGGTGGAGGGCACTGAGTGGAGGCCAGTGGAGGGATTGGCAGAGAGGGGTGGAAGACACTGAGTGGAGGCCAGTGGAGGGATCGGCAGAGAAGGGTGGAGGACACTGAGTGGAGGTCAGTGGAGAGATTGGCAGAGAGGGGTGGAGGACACTGAGTGTAGGCCAGTGGAGGGATTGGCAGAAAGGGGTGGAGGACACTGCGTGGTGGCCAGTGGAGGGATTGGCAGAGAGAGGTGGAGGGCACTGAGTGGAGGCCAGTGGAGGGATTGGCAGAGAGGGGTGGAGGACACTGAGTGGAGGCCAGTGGAGGGATTGGCAGAGAGGGGTGGAGGACACTGAGTGGAGGCCAGTGGAGGGATTGGCAGAGAGGGGTGGGGGACACTGAGTGGAGGCCAGTGGAGGGATTGGCAGAGAGGGGTGGAGGACACTGAGTAGAGGCCAGTGGAGGGATTGGCAGAGAGGGGTGGCAGATACAGAACGGTTAGTAAGGTGGATGAGTCTGGCAGCACCATTCATGATATGAAGAGGGGATAGCCTGCGATGAGGTAATTGGATAATTGGAAGGAAACCTGCGCTGCCTGAAATACAGAAGATACAATTGCTGACCACTCCTGAAATTGGAGTAACTGTCCGGTTGTCACTTTGCTCCAACAGCTTCAATACTTTCTGAGACACTGGCCTGGGTGGGAGTGCAGTCCAAGTCCTTGATCTGGGACAGCAAGGACAGGAAGGCAAGTCAAAATCTAACTTAACTAAAAACCGCTCCCACCCCCGTTCTAAGTCAATTCTATCTACCCTGTAAAAGGAAAGATGCCTATACTTCCCTCAAGTCGCTCCAGTCCGGTCTCGATGTCTGCAGTGCTGGCTTTAGTGTAGAGGAGAGGTTGCCGACCACGGCTGCAGAGCAGGTCACCTATAGGCTCACTATGGGGCAGTATGGGGAATTATTGTCGGCTGTCCTCCCTCTACAGGTAAGCTTTAGCTGGGACTCGATCATGTGATCGGACCTAAGTGACTTTACAATAGGTCAGTATAGACATCTTTCCTTTTACAGGGTGGATAGAACAGGTTTAGAGTGGGGTGGGAGCAGATTTATACTTAGGTTTTGACCCATCTTCCACTTTAGCTATTGTGTCAGCCAGGCCAGGGGCGGACTGACCATTTGGAAACTCGGGCACTGCCCAAGGGCCCGGGGTCAGTAGGGGGCCCCATTAGATGCCCCTGGAACCTTTTTCATAGGCTTTTTTGAGTTTGGGCAAAGCCACAGGGAGCCCCATGATCCCCTATTGCCCGGGGGCCCCATGAGTTGTCAGTCCACGCCTGAGCCATGCACATATTTTCAGAAACGGAGGTCAGCGTTTGCAACATACATATTTTTATCAGTTCAGGTTTCCTTAAATTATAATTTTTGGGATGACTGACCTTTTGTCTATAAACTACATTGTAAGCACTAATTAGGATATCATTTTAACATATAGAACAGTGCCTGGATAAACTGTCATGGCTGCTCACTGAGTGTCACTAGACCCCTTACCAGGATCAATCTCCATCATTGGACCTTGTACCAGGAGACCAATCACCAGACCCTGAACCAGAAGATCTACCATTGTCATTGGTTCCTGTGCCAGGATATCCATTACTGTCATCAAAACCCATACCGGCAGTTCCACTTCTATTAATCCCTGTACCAGAAGATCCACCATTGTCATCAGATCCTGTACAAGGAGATCTACCACTGTCATCAGATCCTGTACAAGGAGATCCACCACTGTCATCAGATCCTGTACAAGGAGATCCACCACTGTCATCAGATCCTGTACAAGGAGATATATGACTGTCATCAAATCCTGTACAAGGAGATATATGACTGTCATCAGATCCTGTACAAGGAAATCTATGACTGACATCAGATCCTGTGCAAGGAGATCCACCACTGTCATCAGATCCTGTACAAGGAGATCCACCACTGTCATTAGATCCTGTACAAGAAGATCTATGACTGTCATCAGATCCTGTACAAGGAGATCCACCACTGTCATTAGATCCTGTACAAGAAGATCTATGACTGTCATCAGATCCTGTACAAGGAGATCCACCACTGTCATCAGATCCTTACAAGGAGATCCACCACTGTCATCAGATCCTGTACAAGGAGATCCACCACTGTCATCAGATCCTGTACAAGAAGATCTATGACTGTCATCAGATCCTGTACAAGGAGATCCACCACTGTCATCAGATCCTGTACAAGGAGATCCACCACTGTCATCAGGTGCTGTACCAAGTATTCCACCGTTGTTTTTATTCCCTATACCATGAGATCTACCACTGTCATCGAACCACAAACTGGGACACTTACCTCTGTCATGAGACCCTATACCGGGTGATTCACTGCTGTCATCACAAATGCTATACTAGGAGATCTATCACTGTCATTGGGCACCAAACCAGAAGATCTACCATTGTCATCAGACTCTATACCAGGAGATCAGTCTCTATGATCAGATCATGCACCAGGAGATCTACTGCTGTCATCAGACCCCGCACAAAGGGATTAGTCTCTGTCATCAGACCCCGCACAAAGGGATTAGTCTCTGTCATCAGACCCCGCACCAGGAAATCAGTCTCTGTTATCAGACCCCACACCAGGAGATCAGTCTCTGTCATCAGACCCCGCACCAGAAGATCAGTCTCTGTCATCAGACCCCGCACCTGGAGATCAGTCTCTATCATCAGATCATGCACCAGGAGATCTACTATTGTCATCAGACCCTGCACCAGATCAGTCTCTGTCATTAGACCCCGCACCTGGAGATCAGTCTGTCATCAGACCCCCGCACCTGGAGATCAGTCTGTCATCAGACCCGGCACCAGGAGATCTACTACTGTCATCTGATCCTGCACCAGGAGATCAGTCTCTATCATCAGATTATGCACCAGCAGATCTACTACTGTCATCAGATCATGCACCAGGAGATCAGTCTCTGTTATCAGAACCCGCACCAGGAGATCAGTCTCTGTCATCAGACCCTGCACCAGAAGATCAGTCTCTGTCATCAGACCCCGCACCTGGAGATCAGTCTCTATCATCAGATCATGCACCAGGAGATCTACTATTGTCATCAGACCCTGCACCAGATCAGTCTCTGTCATTAGACCCCGCACCTGGAGATCAGTCTGTCATCAGACCCCGCACCTGGAGATCAGTCTGTCATCAGACCCGGCACCAGGAGATCTACTACTGTCATCTGATCCTGCACCAGGAGATCAGTCTCTATCATCAGATCATGCACCAGCAGATCTACTACTGTCATCAGATCATGCACCAGGAGATCAGTCTCTCATCAGACCCCGCACCTGGAGATCAGTCTCTGTCATCAGACCCTGCACCAGAAGATCAGTCTCTGTTATCAGACCCCACACCAGGAGATCAGTCTCTGTCATCAGACCCCGCACCAGGAGATCAGTCTCTGTCATCAGACCCTGCACCTGGAGATCAGTCTCTGTCATCAGACCCTGCACCTGGAGATCAGTCTCTGTCATCAGACCCCACACCAGGAGATCAGTCTCTGTCATCAGACCCCACACCAGGAGATCAGTCTCTGTCATCAGACCCCGCACCAGGAGATCAGTCTCTCATCAGACCCCGCACCTGGAGATCAGTCTCTGTCATCAGACCCTGCACCAGGAGATCAGTCTCTGTTATCAGACCCCACACCAGGAGATCAGTCTCTCATCAGACCCCGCACCTGGAGATCAGTCTCTGTCATCAGACCCGGCACCTGGAGATCAGTCTCTGTCATCAGACCCTGCACCTGGAGATCAGTCTCTGTCATCAGACCCTGCACCTGGAGATCAGTCTCTCATCAGACCCCGCACCTGGAGATCAGTCTCTGTCATCAGACCCAGCACCAGGAGATCTACTACTGTCATCAGACCCCGCACCAGGAGATCAGTTTCTGTCATCAGACCCCGCACCTGGAGATCAGTCTCTGTCATCAGACCCCGCACCTGGAGATCAGTCTCTGTCATCATACCCTGCACCAGGAGATCAGTCTCTATTATCAAATCATGCACGAGGAGATCTACTACTGTCATCAGATCATGCACCAGGAGATCTACTACTGTCATCAAACCCTGCACCAGGAGATCAGTCTCTGTCATCAGACCCCGCACCTGGAGATCAGTCTCTGTCATCAGACCCCACACCAGGAGATCAGTCTCTGTCATCAAACCCTGCCCAAGGAGATCAGTCTCTGTCATCAGACTCTATACCAGTAGTCCCTGCATGGGGATATGAGGCTAAATTGTCATGGCTGCTCACCCCTTACCAAGATGAATCTCTGTCATTGGACCTTGTACCCGGAGACCAATCTCCATCTCCAGACCCTGTGTCAGAAGATCTACCATTGTCCATAGTCCCTGTATCAGGATATCCATCAATGTCATCAAACCCCATACCAGGAGTTCCACTTCTCTTATCAATCCCTGTAAACAAAATCCACCATTGTCACCAGGTCCTGCACAAGGAGATCCATCGCTGTCATCAGACACTGTACCAGGGTTCCAGCACTGTCATCAGGCTCTGTATCAGGCCATCCACCACTGTCATCAGACACTGTGCCAGGCCATCCACTGCTGTCATCAGACACTGTACCAGCAGATCAACCTCTGTCACCACACCCCATACCCGAAGATCCACTATTTTCATTAGATTCTGTACCTGGACATCCACAACAGACCTTGTACTGGTAGATCTACCAATGCCATCATTTCCTGTATTAAGATATTCAATTCTGTCATCAGACCTTAAACCAGAAGATCATTCACTATCATCAGTACCTGCACCGATTGTGTTACCAGTGGTAACATCCCATACCGGGACATCAACCTTTTCATTAGACTCTATACCTGCTTATCTACCACTGTTGTCAGGTCTATACCAAAAGATCCACTTCTGTTCTCAGACCCTATACCAGATGATCCATTATTGTCGTCAGGTGATCCGTCACTGTCTCCAGACCTTGCACCAGGTGATCCACCACCGCCATCAGACTTTGGACAAGGATATTTACCAATGTCAACAGATCCCAGGAGGAGATACTAGGACTAACTACTTGTTACAACCAAGGTATGCAGAATACCCTCTCTGAACACACAACACGTCCAAACCTTGAAGCAGGTGGACTAAAGCAGCAGAAGACCACATCAGGTGCCACTCCTGTCAGCTAAGAACAGGAAATTGAGGCTACAATTCACACAATCTTACCAACATTGGACAATAGAAGATTAGAAAAATGTTGCCTGGTCTGATGAGTCTCAATTTCAGCTGTGACATTCAGATGGTGGGGACAGAATTTGGCTCAACAGTTCATGGAGGTGCAGCTGTCAAATCTGCAGCAACTGTGTGATGCTATCATGTCAATATGGACCAAAAACTCTGAGGAATGTTGCCAACACCTTGTTGAATCTATGCCACAAGGATTAGGGCAGTTCTGAAGGTAAAAGGGGGTTCAACCTAGCGCTAGCAAGGTGAACCTAATAAAGTGCCCGGTGAATGTATAGCTGCCAGGTGGGAAAAGCTTCTGGCTTTTTCCAGAGCCCTCAAAGTTAATGGTAGAAATAACTAACAAGGCCACCTGGTTAATCTGGTGCCCAGTCACCGAAATGGAGAATTTGTAGGCTCAGGTCTAATGCCAGACCTGGCTCACATTTGGCATTCCAATTAATTCCAAAGGTCCTCAGTAAGGTTGAGGTCAGTATTCTATGTAGGCCACTTGAGTTCGCCCACACCAAACCCATCGAAGCATGTCCTTATGGAGCTGGCTTTGCACACAGGGCACAGTCATACTGGGACAGATGAGGGCCCGTTAGCACAAGGTCGGAATACCGCAATCATCTTAGTATGCATTGACAGTCGGTGGAAACTAATGCACTTAAAAACCAGGAGAGAAATATGACGAATGTGCACAAGCAACAAGCGTTTCTTCATTATGACATACCTAATTCTTTCCTACTGCAGAGCTCACAAACAACACCTTCTGAAAGTCGAGGGCAGTGACCACATCCTGCCCAAACCCCACATTCATTTTCTATCTCTTGGCCTTTCTTATCGTTATGACTCACTGATGTTGTAACACTTCTTTGTTTTGCTACTTCTTGTCACAAACAGCAAGCGAGTGAGGAAGTGAAGGAGGCGGTTAGTTAGGAGACTTTAAAGAGGGCCAAGTGGAAATGGACTCCTTAGAGCAGGCATCAGACTGAGATCTATCGACCCAAAGACCTATGAATTTTGTTACTTCTAACTCCTGTACTCTGCGATTCCGTCTACTGACCTCTGAGTTACTACTGACCCCTACACTCTCCATTTATTACTGACCCCGACACCACTGACCCCTGAACCCTGTTATTTACTACTGACCCCTGAACCCTGTTATTTACTACTGACCCCTGAACCCTGTTATTTACTACTGACCTCTGAACCCTGCGTTATTTACTACTGACCTCTGAACCCTGCGTTATTTACTACTGACCTCTGAACCCTGCGTTATTTACTAATGACCTCTGAACCCTGTGTTATTTACTACTGACCCCTGAACCCTGCGTTATTTACTACTGACCCCTGAACCCTGCGTTATTTACTAATGACCTCTGAACCCTGTGTTATTTACTACTGACCCCTGAACCCTGCGTTATTTACTACTGACCCCTGAACCCTGCGTTATTTACTACTGACCTCTGAACCCTGCATTATTTACTAATGACCTCTGAACCCTGTGTTATTTACTACTGACCCCTGAACCCTGCGTTATTTACTACTGACCTCTGAACCCTGCGTTATTTACTACTGACCCTTGAACCCTGCATTATTTACTACTGACCCTTGAACCCTGCATTATTTACTACTGACCTCTGAACCCTGCGTTATTTACTACTGACCTCTGAACCCTGCGTTATTTACTACTGACCTCTGAACCCTGCGTTATTTACTACTGACCTCTGAACCCTGTGTTATTTACTACTGACCTCTGAACCCTGCGATATTTACTACTGACCTCTGAACCCTGTGTTATTTACTACTGACCCCTGAACCCTGCGTTATTTACTACTGACCTCTAAACCCTGCGTTATTTACTATTGACCTCTAAACCCTGCGTTATTTACTATTGACCTCTGAACCCTGCGTTATTTACTACTGACCTCTGAACCCTGCGTTATTTACTACTGACCTCTGAACCCTGCGTTATTTACTACTGATCTCTGAACCCTGCGTTATTTACTACTGACCTCTGACTTACTTACTATTGACCCTTGAGGTCTGTGTTACTTACTACTGACCACTGCACTCTGAGTTACAAGCTATTGACCTTGGCATTCTGTATTACATACTACTGACCTCTGAGGAACTCACTACTTGCCCCTGAAATCTGCATTAGTCACTACTGACCCCTTCATTCTGTGTTACTTCCTACTCACCCCTGAGGTTTGTTACTTAGTACAGAGCTCTGCATTTTTGTTACTTCTGACGTCTGCACTCTGCGTTACCTACTACTTACTACTGGCCCCTTCAGTCTGCATTACGTATCACTGACCTCTGCAGTCTAAATTACATACTATTGACCTCTCAGTTACTATATAACTGGCCCCTCAAATCTGCATTACCTATTGCTGACCCCTACATTCTGTATTTAATTCCTACTCACCTCTGAATCCTGTGTTACTTATCACTGATGTCTGAACTCTGCATTACTTACTACTGACCCCAGCACCTTGTGTTACTACTGACCCCAGCACCTTGTGTTACTACTGACCCCAGCACCTTGTGTTACTACTGACCCCAGCACCTTGTGTTACTACTGACCCCAGCACCTTGTGTTACTTAGTTCTAACCTAGTATTCTGCATTACCTACTACTAACTCCCTGCACTTTGTGTTACTACTGACCTCCGCACTCTGCATTACTTGCTATGTACTACTGACCTCTGCACTCTGCATTACTTGCTATGTACTACTGACCTCCGCACTCTGCCTTACTTGCTATGTACTACTGACCTCCGCACTCTGCATTACTTGCTATGTACTACTGACCTCCGCACTCCGTGTAATTTACTACTGACCTCTGCACTCCGTGTAATTTACTACTGACCTCTGCACTCCGTGTAATTTACTACTGACCTCTGCACTCCGTGTAATTTACTACTGACCTCTGCACTCCGTGTAATTTACTAATGACCTCTGCAAGCTGAATTATATACTCTTGATCTCTGCACTCGTCACTCTTGATCTCTGCGTGCGTTACTTAATAATGACCTCTGCAGTCTGTGTTACTTAATACTGACCTCTGCACTGTGAGTTACATACTATTGACCTCAGCACTCTGTGTTGCTCAGTACTGACCTCTGCAATACATACTATTGACCTCTGCACTCTACATTACCTAATACTGACCTCTGCACTCTGCGTTACCTAATACTGACCTCTGCACTCTGCGTTACCTAATACTGACCTCTGCACTCTGCGTTACTTAATACTGACCTCTGCACTCTGCGTCTTTGGTAAAATAAAATCCTAATAGGTGAGTATTGAGTATTTTTTGTGAAAGTTATAGTCTACAAACTATGGGGTATACTGTATATATGAAAATGTAACAATTCTGATGTACTGTCGGCCTGTCTCATTTCATGAGGTCCTTACAGTACCTTGAAAAAGTCTTCCTCCCCCTTGAATATCCCCCATGTTGTCATGTTACATGTATTCCCCCTCCCCCTTGAAATGTCCCCCATGTTGTCATGTTACAATGTATTCCCCTCCCCCCTGAAATGTCCCCCATGTTGTCCTGTTACAATGTATCCCCTCCCCCCTGAAATGTCCCCCATGTTGTCATGTTACAATGTATGCCCTCCCCCCTGAAATGTCCCCCATGTTGTCATGTTACAATGTATTCCCCTCCCCCCTGAAATGTCCCCCATGTTGTCATGTTACAATGTATCCCCTCCCCCCTGAAATGTCCCCCATGTTGTCATGTTACAATGTATTCCCCTCCCCCTTGAAATGTCCCCCATGTTGTCATGTTACAATGTATTCCCCTCCCCCTTGAAATGTCCCCATGTTGTCATGTTACAATGTATTCCCCCCTCCCCCCTGAAATGTCCCCCATGTTGTCATGTTACAATGTATTCCTCTCCAAATGTCCCCCATGTTGTCATTTTACAATGTATTCCCCCTCCCCCCTGAAATGTCCCCCATGTTGTCATTTTACAATGTATTCCCCCTCCCCCCTGAAATGTCCCCTCATGTTGTCATGTTACAATGTATTCCCCTTCCCCCTGAAATGTCCCCCATGTTGTCATGTTACAATGTATTCCCCTCCCCCCTGAAATGTCCCTGTAAGGGACCACCCAGCAGTACCACTAGCACTCCACTGAATAGGCGTTCCCAGAGCACGGAGTCTAAGTCCCAGGGTGCTTGTTCACCAGGGCCCCTGATGGTGGGGATGGACTTGGAGCTCCCCGAGACCAGGTCGTGGCTACTGGGTAAACCCGTCAGTGGTAGTGGTATTGGCCGAGGGCTCCCGCGGGGAAGAGCCTGATATGAGGAGGTCAGAAGACCCCACTGGGAGGGATGGATGGATGGATGGATGGATGGCTGAGCAGGTGCGAGGTCAGACAAGCCGGGTCGGTAACAGGGAGGACGGTATGGTACAAGGCAGCGGGCAGAGAATAGTCGGGTCACACGCCAGGTCAGCAACAGCAGGTCAGATCCAATAGGGGGCATTCAAGAGAGAGGTCAGGCAAAGCAAGGGTCAGGGCAGGAGAAATTCAGCAAGGTCAGAGCACAATCCGGGTCAGCAACTTACAATACACAGGTTCACAGGATACAGGGGAGACCAGAAGGCACTGAATGACAGTTCAGGGCCATTTAAATATCCCGCCCTGCGCTGCCATTGGTGCCCAGCAGGCGGCCGCGGCTTCTACTGCGCATGCGCGAACTCGAACGCCGCGGCCGGCCCGGACCTAGTGCCTGAGTCCCTGCACAGGGCGGCGCACTGCAGTGCGTCGGGACCATCGCGGTGGGGATCAAGGAGATCCCTGACATTGCCCTCCCCCCCCTACAGGCAACCTCCGGATGCCCACCCGATCTCTCCACCACGGATGATCGCGAAAAAACCTCCGGACAAGTCTGGGTGCATGGACATTATGGGCTGGTTCCCAAGAATTGTCCTCAGGGCCATAGCCCTTCCATTTGATTAGGAATTGGGTCTGGCCCCCCCTCCTTCGGCACTTCAGGATTGTTTCCACCTCAAATTCTTCTTCTCCTTCGACCGTTATGGCCTCCGGAGGTCTAGATTCTCGTTCAGGGAAGGCATCTGGGACCACTGGCTTCAGCAGGGACACATGGAAGACTGGGTGGATTTTGAGTGTGTCAGGGAGGACAAGTTCGTAAGCCACCTCGTTGACCATCCACTTAACGCAAAAGGGTCCTATAAATTTAGGTCCCAATTTCTTTGAGGGGCAAAGCATCTTTAAGGTGGATGTAGACAACCAAACCTTCTCTCCGGGTCACAACACCAGATCTTCCCTTCGTTTCTTGTTAAATGCCCTCTTGTAGTCTTCTTGGGCCCGAATGATGGCTTCCTGTAGCTTCTTGTTGTTCGAGGAGAAGAACGTCAATGTATCCTGTGTTGCAGGAATTGGGCATTCAGGGACCAAGTCTGGGAAGAAGGTAGGGTGAAACCCATAATTGGAAAAGAACGGGGACTGCCCCGTTGCCGAATGGCACGCGTTGTTGTACACGAATTCCGCCAAGGGTAGAAGTGGTATCCAGTCATCCTGAGCAAAAGATGTATAGCAGTGCAGGTATTGCTCCAGAGTCTGGTTGGTTCTTTCGGTCTGTCCGTTGGACTGAGGGTGGAATGCAGAAGAGAGGGACAGTTGGATGTCCAGAGCTTTACACAGAGCCCTCCAAAATCTTGAGGTAAACTGAACCCCTCGGTCTGAGACAATGTCTTCAGGGACCCCGTGCAGTCTTACAATCTCTTGAATGAATACTCGCGCAGTTTCGGCTGCCGACGGAGTCTTCCTTAATGGTATGAAGTGGGCCATCTTAGATAAATGGTCCACGACCACAAGGATTGCTGTGTGGTCTAGTGATGGTGGGAGCTCGACTATAAAATCCATCGAAATCTTCTGCCAAGGCCGTTCGGGAATCGGTAAAGGCCGCAGAAGACCCCAAGCCTTGCTCCTTGATGGTTTGTTCCTCTGGCAGGTGATGCAGGAGTTAACGTAGTGTTTGCAATCTTTAGCCATGTCAGGCCACCAGAAGGAGCGTCGGAGGAGCTCTAGGGTCTTGGTTGAGCCAAAGTGCCCTGCCATCGAGTGGTCATGGCAATGTCCCAAGACCAGGGTTCGGATTTCATCTGGCACCCTAATCCGATCTTCCTTCCATAGGAGTCCCCCCTTGTTCTGGAGGGGCACCCCGGCTGGGATGGGTATGGCCGTGGATGCCTCCATTATCTTGGAACGAAGGTCCGTCTGGAGCGCCAAGAAGTTTCCCGAAGACAGGATAGTGTTGGGCGCTGGGACCTCCTCGAGGCTCCGTCATGGCCTTCTGGTACTGTAAGGGACCACCCGGCGGTACCACTAGCACTCCACTAAATGGGCGTTCCCAGAGCACGGAGTCTAAGTCCCAGGGTGCTTGTTCACCAGGGCCCCTGATGGTGGGGATGGACTTGGAGCTCCCCGAGACCAGGTCGTGGCTACTGGGTAAACCCGTCAGTGGTAGTGGTATACGCCGAGGGCTCCCGCGGGGAAGAGCCTGATATGAGGAGGTCAGAAGACCCCACTGGGAGGGATGGACGGATGGATGGCTGAGCAGGTGCGAGGTCAGACAAGCCGGGTTGGTAACGGGGAGGACGGTATGGTACGAGGCAGCGGGCAGAGAATAGTCGGGTCACACGCCAGGTCAGCAACAGCAGGTCAGATCCAATAGGGGGCATTCAAGAGAGAGGTCAGGCAAAGCAAGGGTCAGGGCAGGAGAATACAGCAAGGTCAGAGCACAATCTGGGTCAGCAACTTACAATTCACAGGTTCACAGGATACAGAGGAGACCAGAAGGCACTGAATGACAGCTCAGGGCCATTTAAATATCCCGCCCTGCGCTGCCATTGGTGCCCAGTGGGCGGCCGCGGCTTCTACTGCGCATGCGCGAACTCGAACGCCGCGGCCGGCCCGGACCTAGTGCCCGAGTCCCTGCACAGGGCGGCGCACTGCGCCTGCGCCGGGACCATTGCGGCGGGGATCGAGGAGATCCCTGACAGTCCCCATGTTGTCATGTTACAATGTATTCCCCTCCCCCCTGAAATGTCCCCCATGTTGTCATGTTACAATGTATTCCCCTCCCCCTTGAAATGTCCCCAATGTTGTCATGTTACAATGTATTCCCCCCCATGTCATGTTACAATGTATCCCCCTCCCCCCTGAAATGTCCCCCATGTTGTCATGTTACAATGTATTCCCCTCCCCCCTGAAATGTCCCCCATGTTGTCATGTTACAATGTATTCCCCCCCCCCCTGAAATGTCCCCCATGTTGTCATGTTACAATGTATTCCCCTCCCCCCTGAAATGTCCCCCATGTTGTCATGTTACAATGTATCCCTCTCCCCCCTGAAATGTCCCCCATGTTGTCATGTTACAATGTATTCCCCTCCCCCCTGAAATGTCCCCCATGTTGTCATGTTACAATGTATTCCCCCCCATGTTGTCATGTTACAATGTATCCCCCTCCCCCCTGAAATGTCCCCCATGTTGTCATGTTACAATGTATTCCCCTCCCCCCTGAAATGTCCCCCATATTGTTATAATGTATCCCCCCCCCATGTTGTCATGTTACAATGTATTTCCAAAGTTCGATAAAGAAGCGATCTAGACACACACATAAATGTTCATAGGATCAAGCAAAATAAATGAACACAGCTGAAATCGGATCCGGGAAATGGCAAGAATGCACACTCACCAACCGCACATAGGAAATGCGCGTTTTGTTTTATATCCCATCAAACGAGTACCGATACCCCACAGGGAGAGATGTCCTCACACGGTCTGCTGGGCTAATATGGTCTCCTCAGTTTAAAATGGATCACTCACGGCACACGTCCCTTCCAGGTACAGGTATCCCTCCTCTGGGTGATGTGTAGCTGTGTCTGCCGACCCCTCAGTGGGGGGTAAAAAATGGAGAAGTACCCATAGTGTAGTATATCCAAATTTATTGGTGAAGAAAGGGTTAACAACCCAGGTCAGCAATATTACTGGCAAAAAGCCAGAAAACACAGAAATAGGATTGATTAAAAAAGTAAATTACTGACCCTTTAAAAGCAAACACCCAGACCTCCACGTGGTCTGGGTGATAGAGAGGCGTCACAGGCTGTCAGTTCCTCCTGAGGCCTTTCGTGCTAAGGCACATCTTCAGAGGGGATGCTGACAGCTCTGTGACCGACGCCAAATGAATATATGGAGAAAACGCGGGGTTCGCGCATGCGCAATGGATCGCCGCCATTTTCCAGAAGACCATACAACTGCGCATGCGCGCACATCGAAGCGCCATTTTACCACAGATATACAGAGCTGTCAGCAGTGATATCTCCAGCCAAGCTAACTAAACGCCTATACAGCGCAATTAAGCCTGAGACATGGCTCCACATTCCCAGGGAGGTGGGTTGGTAATTTATTACAGATACTATCCTACCAAAGAGGTAGGATAGCGAATTACTTTCTGCAATACTATCTCATTGGTAGATTCACCACAGTGGGGGTGACATAATAAGGGGATGTTAAAGATAAACCCATATCATGAAAAAAGCGCTCCGAGTGCCCAGATAACAAACATTAACGGTCTAAAAAGTGTCATTACATCCAAGTGATTAACGGTCTATCAAAGAGCCAGATAAGCAAAGATAAAAACAATATATATCATATGTCGAAAATCATATATAAAAATGCATATATTAAATTGCATAACATATCATATGAATACCATATATATTAAATAAATGGATAAATAAAAGGCTTGTGGTCGTGAAACAATAAGCCGAATAAGGTAGCTTACAATAAAATAAATTAAATGGGCAAAGTAGGATAGCTAAAAATGAATCAATTCAACTAGGACTAATGTGTTAAGTATTGCGTACCCCACCCAATACTTACTTCTATTTTTAGGGACACCAAATTGATGCCATGGGGTTTAGGTTGTGCATGTGACGCACCACCTATAAGGTAATTTTTTATTTTTTAAATATATACTACTAAAAGGTGATTTCAACCACACATGTTGAATATTGTAAAAGAAAAGGTAACATTAATTCATCCTTGGCATATCTTAGGTGCTCCGGGAACAATGATCACCAACACGTGTAATATATGTATTTCGGTACAAGTCCTTATGTACTGATCCTTAGGTTTACACCGGAAGTACTCAGGGTAATGCTGGTATGGTAATAAATTGAGTTTTTGGAAATACTATAGAATAGAATAGCATAAATAGAATAGAACAACCTAGACGAACACATAATTCAAACTTAAAGTGCAGGGCTAGTATTGGTCAGTCATGAAATATACTCTGTGCAGGTCATAATTCAATAGACAACAGGGCAAGAAGTGACTAGGCCAAACAAAAAGAGTGAAGTGACACAATAGTAGAGAAAAGGATACTAACTATTTGCTATATAGCAATTGATATCTATTTCAATATTGTGCCCTTTAGGGTGTAAGGTATCAAGTTCATACACCCATTTTGTTTCAGCCTGTGATACGGCCCTGGTTTTATTCTGACCCCTCCAATGTGGTGGTATTGTCTCAATTCCTACAAATTTGAGGGAAGAGGGGTCACAATTATGGAATAGCCTATAGTGGTTCGAGAGTGAATGCTCTCTATAGCCCTTCCTGATATTAGCTACATGCTCTCGCAGCCGGTCACGGAGGCGTCTGGTCGTGCGCCCCACGTATTGTTTATGACACGGGCATTGGAGAAGGTATACCACAAATCTATTATTACAGGAGATGAATTGGTTGATGGTGTATGTTTTATTGGTAGTAGAAGAGCCAAAGTTGTTAATCCTGTTCTTCCTTGTACCGTTACACTTACAGATAATACATTTGTTATCACATGTATTATCTGTAAGTGTAACGGTACAAGGAAGAACAGGATTAACAACTTTGGCTCTTCTACTACCAATAAAACATACACCATCAACCAATTCATCTCCTGTAATAATAGATTTGTGGTATACCTTCTCCAATGCCCGTGTCATAAACAATACGTGGGGCGCACGACCAGACGCCTCCGTGACCGGCTGCGAGAGCATGTAGCTAATATCAGGAAGGGCTATAGAGAGCATTCACTCTCGAACCACTATAGGCTATTCCATAATTGTGACCCCTCTTCCCTCAAATTTGTAGGAATTGAGACAATACCACCACATTGGAGGGGTCAGAATAAAACCAGGGCCGTATCACAGGCTGAAACAAAATGGGTGTATGAACTTGATACCTTACACCCTAAAGGGCACAATATTGAAATAGATATCAATTGCTATATAGCAAATAGTTAGTATCCTTTTCTCTACTATTGTGTCACTTCACTCTTTTTGTTTGGCCTAGTCACTTCTTGCCCTGTTGTCTATTGAATTATGACCTGCACAGAGTATATTTCATGACTGACCAATACTAGCCCTGCACTTTAAGTTTGAATTATGTGTTCGTCTAGGTTGTTCTATTCTATTTATGCTATTCTATTCTATAGTATTTCCAAAAACTCAATTTATTACCATACCAGCATTACCCTGAGTACTTCCGGTGTAAACCTAAGGATCAGTACATAAGGACTTGTACCGAAATACATATATTACACGTGTTGGTGATCATTGTTCCCGGAGCACCTAAGATATGCCAAGGATGAATTAATGTTACCTTTTCTTTTACAATATTCAACATGTGTGGTTGAAATCACCTTTTAGTAGTATATATTTAAAAAATAAAAAATTACCTTATAGGTGGTGCGTCACATGCACAACCTAAACCCCATGGCATCAATTTGGTGTCCCTAAAAATAGAAGTAAGTATTGGGTGGGGTACGCAATACTTAACACATTAGTCCTAGTTGAATTGATTCATTTTTAGCTATCCTACTTTGCCCATTTAATTTATTTTATTGTAAGCTACCTTATTCGGCTTATTGTTTCACGACCACAAGCCTTTTATTTATCCATTTATTTAATATATATGGTATTCATATGATATGTTATGCAATTTAATATATGCATTTTTATATATGATTTTCGACATATGATATATATTGTTTTTATCTTTGCTTATCTGGCTCTTTGATAGACCGTTAATCACTTGGATGTAATGACACTTTTTAGACCGTTAATGTTTGTTATCTGGGCACTCGGAGCGCTTTTTTCATGATATGGGTTTATCTTTAACATCCCCTTATTATGTCACCCCCACTGTGGTGAATCTACCAATGAGATAGTATTGCAGAAAGTAATTCGCTATCCTACCTCTTTGGTAGGATAGTATCTGTAATAAATTACCAACCCACCTCCCTGGGAATGTGGAGCCATGTCTCAGGCTTAATTGCGCTGTATAGGCGTTTAGTTAGCTTGGCTGGAGATATCACTGCTGACAGCTCTGTATATCTGTGGTAAAATGGCGCTTCGATGTGCGCGCATGCGCAGTTGTATGGTCTTCTGGAAAATGGCGGCGATCCATTGCGCATGCGCGAACCCCGCGTTTTCTCCATATATTCATTTGGCGTCGGTCACAGAGCTGTCAGCATCCCCTCTGAAGATGTGCCTTAGCACGAAAGGCCTCAGGAGGAACTGACAGCCTGTGACGCCTCTCTATCACCCAGACCACGTGGAGGTCTGGGTGTTTGCTTTTAAAGGGTCAGTAATTTACTTTTTTAATCAATCCTATTTCTGTGTTTTCTGGCTTTTTGCCAGTAATATTGCTGACCTGGGTTGTTAACCCTTTCTTCACCAATAAATTTGGATATACTACACTATGGGTACTTCTCCATTTTTTACCCCCCACTGAGGGGTCGGCAGACACAGCTACACATCACCCAGAGGAGGGATACCTGTACCTGGAAGGGACGTGTGCCGTGAGTGATCCATTTTAAACTGAGGAGACCATATTAGCCCAGCAGACCATGTGAGGACATCTCTCCCTGTGGGGTATCGGTACTCGTTTGATGGGATATAAAACAAAACGCGCATTTCCTATGTGCGGTTGGTGAGTGTGCATTCTTGCCATTTCCCGGATCCGATTTCAGCTGTGTTCATTTATTTTGCTTGATCCTATGAACATTTATGTGTGTGTCTAGATCGCTTCTTTATCGAACTTTGGAGATTGAGCTTTTTCCAATTGTCATTTTAGCGCTGCACTTTACTTATTTTATTTATACCAAAGGTGGTTGTGATCATCTTTAGTGCTATTAGCTGCTTACTTGTCTTTTATCAGTAGCGCTCACTTTTTTCTGTATATTATATGTTACAATGTATTCCCCTCCCCCCTGAAATGTCCCCCATATTGTTACAATGTATCCTCCCATGTTGTCATGTTACAATGTATCCCCCCCATGTTGTCATGTTACAATGTATCCCCCCCCCATGTTGTCATGTTACAATGTATTCCCCTCCCCCCTGAAATGTCCCCCATATTGTTACAATGTATCCCCCCATGTTGTCATGTTACAATGTATCCCCCCCCCCATGTTGTCATGTTACAATGTATTTATTGGGATTGGATGTGATGGACCGACACAAAGTGGCACATAATTGTGAAGTGGAAGGAAAATGAGAAATGGTTTCCAACATTTGTGACCAATAAATCTGTGAAAAGTGTGGTGACATTTGTATTCAGCCCCCCGGAGTCAAAACTTTGTAGGACCCCCTTTGGCTGCAATTCCAGCTGCATTTTTTGGGGGATGTCTCTTTGCACATCTAGAGAGGAACATTTCTGCCCATTCTTCTTTGCAGAATCCCTCAAGCTCTGTCAGATTGGATGGAGAGCGTCTGGGAACAGCAATTTTCAGGTCTGGCCACAGATTCTCCATTGGATTTGGGTCTGGACTGTGACTGGGCCATTCTAACACATGAAGATGCTTTGATCGGAACCATTCCATTGTAGGTCTGGCTGGATGTTTCGGGTCGTTGTCCTGCTGGAAGGTGAACCTCCACCCCGGTCTCAAGTCTTCTGCAGACTCTAACAGGTTTTCTTCTAAGATTGCCCTGTATTTGGCTCCATCCATCTTCCCATCAACTCTGACCAGCTTCCCTGTCCCTGCTGAAAAAAAGCATCCCCACCACATGATGCTGCCACCACCAGGGGCGGACTGACCATTCGAGCACTTGGGCACTGCCCGAGGGCCAGGGGTCGGTAGGGGGCCCCATGAAATGCCCCTGGTACCTTTTTTATAGGCTTTTTTGGGTGTGCTTTGAGTGTGGGCAAGGACACAGGGGCCCCATGATCCTCTATTTCCCGGGAGCCCCATGAGTTGTCAGTCCGCCCCTGGCCACCACCATGTTTCACAGTGGGGATGGTGTGTTCAGGGTGATGTGCAGTATTAGTTTTCCACCACACATAGCTTTTTGCTTTTAAGGGCAAAAAGTCCAATTTTGGTCTCATCTGACCAGAGCCCCTTCTTCCACATGTTTGCTCTGTCATGTGATCTCAGTATAAATCCAGCTGTTTTGTGAAGCCCTCAGAGGTTTTTTAGAGAACATTAGTGAATAAAAAGCATCATGAAGGCCAAGGAACACACCAGACAGGTCAGGGATAAAGTTGTGGAGAAGTTTGAAGCAGGGTTAGGTTATTAATAAATCTCCCAAGCTTTGACCATCTCACGGAGCACTGCTCAATCCATCATCCGGAAATGGAAAGAGTACGGCACAACTGCCAACCTACCAAGACATGGCCATCCACCTAAACTGACAGGCCGGGCAAGGAGAGCATTCATCAGAGAAGCAGCCAAGAGGCCCATGGGAACTCTGGAGGAGATGCAGAGATCACAGCTCAGGGGGGGGGAATCTGTCCACAGGACAACTATTAGTCGTCACTCCACAAATCTGGAATCTTTATGGAAGAGTGACAAGAAGAAAGCCATTGTTGGAAGAAAGCCATAAGAAGTTCCGTTTGCAGTTTGGGAAAAGCCATGTGGGGGGCACAGGAAACATGTGGAAGAAGGGGCTCTGGTCAGAGGAGACCAAAACTGAACTTTTCGGCCTAAAAGTAAAACACTATGTGTGGGGGAAAACTAACACTGCCCATCCCATCAGCACGACACCTAAATACACCACCGCTCACACCCCAGCAACATTAGATCCCCAACAACAGTAGACCCACCCAGCAACAACAGACCTCCCATGCAACAAAATACACCCTCAACATCAATAGACCCCCCCCCCCCCAGCAACAATAGACACTCACTAGCAACAAATTACCTCCCAGCAGCTAGCATCAATAGACCCCTCCCTCAACAGTAGATCCCTCCCAGCAACATGGGACCCCCATAGCAACAATATTCCCCTACCAGCAACAGTAGATTCTACCCTGCTACAATAGATCCCCCCAGCAGCCAACATCAACACACCCTCCAGTACACCCCAGCACCCCTTGACATTACATACACTCAGTGGTGGAGGTGTCGGAAATGTGTTCCCCTGCGTTCTTACTGAAAAGAAGCCCTGGTTCTCCAGCATTGTCACCCCGCTTTCCTGATGGAGACTACAAGTGGCAGTTTCAACAATCATGACGTACAGTGGGGATCGAAAGTTTGGGCACCCCAGCTAAAAGTTTGTATTAATGTGCATAAAGAAGCCAAGGAAAGATGGAAAAATCTCCAAAAGCCATCAAATTACAGATTAGACATTCTTATAATATGTCAACAAAAGTTAGATTTTATTTCCATCATTTACACTTTCAAAATAACAGAAAACAAAAAAATGGCGACTGCAAAAGTTTGGGCACCCTGCAGAATTTATAGCATGCACTGCCCCCTTTGCAAAGCTGAGACCTGCCAGTATCATGGATTGTTCTCAATCATCGTCTGGGAAGACCAGGTGATGTCAATCTCAAAGGTTTTAAATGCCCAGACTCATCTGACCTTGCCCCAACAATCAGCACCATGGGTTCTTCTAAGCAGTTGTCTAGAAAACTGAAACTGAAAATAGTTGACGCTCACAAAGCTGGAGAAGGCTATAAGAAGATAGCAAAGCGTTTTCAGATGTCAATATCCTCTGTTCAGAATGTAAATAAGAAATGGCAGTCATCAGGAACAATGGAAGTTAAAGCAACATCTGGAAGACCAAGAAAAATATCAGACAGAACAGCTCGCAGGATTGTGAGAAAAACAATTCAAAACCCACGTTTGACTGCACGATCCCTCCAGAAAGATCTGGCAGACACTGGAGTTGTGGTCACTATTCCACTATAAAGAGATACTTGTACAAATATGGGCTTCATGGAAGAGTCATCAGAAGAAAACCTCTTCTACGTCCTCACCACAAAAATCATCGTTTGAACTTTGCAAATGAACATATAGACAAGCCTGATGCATTTTGTAAACAAGTTCTGTGGACTGATGAGGTTAAAATGGAACTTTTTGGCCGGAATGAGCAAAGGTACGTTTGGAGAAGAAGGGGCACAGAATTTAATGAAAAGAACCTCTGTCCAACTGTTAAGCATGGGGTTGGATCAATCATGCTTTGGGGTTGTGTTGCAGCCAGTGGCACAGGGAACATCTCATGAGTAGAAGGAAAAATGGATTCAATAAAATTTCAGCAAATTTTGGATGGTAAGTTGATGCCATCTGTGAAAAAGCTGAAGTTAAAGAGAGGATGGCTTCTACAAATGGATAATGATCCTAAACACACCTCGAAATCCACGGGGAATTACATCAAGAGGCGTAAACTGAAATTTTGCCATGGCCTTCACAATCTCCTGACCTCAACATAATTGAAAATCTATGGATAGACCTTAAAAGAGCAGTGTGTGACAGACAGCCCAGAAATCTCAAAGAACTGGAAGACTTTTGTAAGGAAGAATGGGCAAAGATACCTCAAACAAGAATTGAAAGACTCTTGGCTGGCTACAAAAAGCGTTTACAAGCTGTGATACTTGCCAAAGGGGGCAGTACAGGATATTAACTCTGCAGGGGGCCCAAACTTTTGCAGATGCCATTTTTTTGTTTTCTGTTATTTTGAAAGTGTAAATGATGTAAATAAAATCTAACTTTTGTTGACATATTATAAGAATGTCTAATCTGTAATTTGATGCCTTTTGGAGATTTTTCCATCTTTCCTTGGCTTCTTTATGCACATTAATACATATTTTTAGCTGGGGTGCCCAAACCTTCGATCCCCACTGTAGGCATTGCCCGCCATCAGAAATACCTGCCCAAAAAACGTATTTTATTAAAAGTAGTTGATTAAATGGTTCAGATGTACTCTCGTTAAGCATTCAATAATTGATGGACATTTATCTGTCTTCCAGTATTAATCCTTTAGGCGTGTTCAACGATGAACTCCCATATTTTCTCCTTGGGCATGTTCCATCATGAAAAAAGCATTGCCATGGATTCAATGTTGTGGATTCCATGGCATTTCAACCCCACAATTTAGTTGGGATATTTCAACAACTTTCCTCCCATATTCTTCAATAATTGAGCATTGGCACAATATATAAACATGGGCACCCTCCATACCAGATCCTCTCCAACATTCTGTCAAAGCTTCAGAGTTTAAACATTGAGCTCTTGTCTAAATAATTGATGTTTTGCATTTTTCTAACCATTGTGGGGTGTTGGCAGGCCATTCATAATAAATGAGTGGGCTGCCTCAACACACCGCACATCGACACGCCACAATGGGACGCTTAGGGAACGGGCCCCTTACTCTACAGCTGTGATATTTTATAATTTCTCGTTCTCTTTGCTTAAATTGTTGGAACTAAAATTTAGGAGATTACAAATACAGAATTTAAAAAGAAGAACAGAAAAGGTCTGGCTTACCGACAGCGCTGCTGAAGAGGAATAGGAGGGACAGACAAGATCGCGGGTTCATGGTGATGTTAATGAGATCCTGACACAAGTGCGCACAGGTAACATATAGATACTGATTGTAGAGGATGTAGGTTGCTGTAGCAATAAAAGTCACCTCCTGTTCCCACCATTTCCTGAATCTGAAAAACACTTTTTTACTCGTATGAAACGTCACACAGATTTGAAGTTTCTGATATAGTTACATAGTTAGTCTGGCTGAAAAAAAAGACAAAAGTCCATCCAGTTCAACCATAAAAGTTATAATCCTACACCCACAGTTGATCCAGAGGAAGGCAAAAAACCCAGCAAAGCACGATCCAATTTGCTCCTGCAGGGAAAAAATTCCTTCCTGATCCCCCGAGAGGCAATCGGATATTCCCTGGATCAACTTTCCCTATAAATGTTATATCCAGTTATATTCTGTGTATCCAAGAAAGAATCCAGGACTTTCCTACAGCAATCCACTGAGCTGGCCACAACCAACTCTGGAGGGAGTCTATTCCACATTCTCACAGCTCTCACTGTGAAGAAACCTTTCCGTGTTTGGAGATTACATTTCTTTTCCTCCAGACGTAAAGAGCGCCCCCTTGTCCTATGTGATAACCTCAGGAGGAATAACTACACCGAGTTCACTGTATGAACCACTGATGTATTATACATGGAGATCATATCCCCCTTATGTATTATACATGGAGATCATATCCCCCCCTTATGTATTATACATGGAGATCATATCCCCCCTTATGTATTATACATGGAGATCATATCCCCCCTTATGTATTATACATGGAGATCATATCCCCCCTTATGTATTATACATGGAGATCATATCCCCCCTTATGTATTATACATGGAGATCATATCCCCCCTTATGTATTATACATGGAGATCATATCCCCCCTTATGTATTATACATGGAGATCATATCCCCCTTATGTATTATACATGGAGATCATATCCTCCTTATGTATTTTACATGGTGATCATACCCCCCCCTTATGTATTATACATGGAGATCATATCCCCCCCTTATGTATTATACATGGAGATCATATCCCCCCCTTATGTATTATACATGGAGATCATATCCCCCCTTATATATTATACATGGAGATCATATCCCCCTTATGTATTATACATGGAGATCATATCCCCCCTTATGTATTATACATGGAGATCATATCCCCCCTTATGTATTATACATGGAGATCATATCCCCCCTTAATCTCCTCTTCTCAGTAGAGAATACATTCAGTTCCTCTAATCTTTCCTCATAGCTGATCTCCTCCATGCCTCGTATCAGTTTAGTTGCCCTTCTCTGTACTTTCTCCAGTTCCCCAATGTTCTATTTGTGAATTGGAGCCCAAAACCGAACTGCATATTCCAGATGAGGTTTTACTAATGATTTGTACCGGGGGGGGGGGGATTATATCTCTCTCCCTGGAGTCTATACCTCTCCTAATACAAGAGAGGATTTTGCTTGCTTTAGAACCCGCAGCTTGGCATTGCAGAACCCCCAGATCCTTCACCATTGAACCCCCCAAATCCTTCTCCACCATTGACCCCCCCCAGTTGTACCCCCCTCCAGTATATATGATGCATATTCTTATCCCCCAAGTGCAGAACCTTACATTTATCACCATTAGCCCTCATTGGCCCCATAGTCCCCCAATTACACAGAGCATTGAGGTCGGCTTGTAAGTTGGAGACATCCTGTAAGGACGTTATTCCCCGGCAGAGGAATAGGAGGGACAGACAAGATCGCGGGTTCATGGTGATGTTAATGAGATCCTGACACAAGTGCACACAGGTAACATATAGATACTAATTGTAGAGGATGTAGGTTGCTGTAGCAATAAAAGTCACCTCCTGTTCCCACCATTTCCTGAATCTGAAAAACACTTTTTTACTCGTATGAAACGTCACACAGATTTGAAGTTTCTGATATAGTTACATAGTTAGTCTGGCTGAAAAAAGACAAAAGTCCATCCAGTTCAACCATAAAGTAAAAGTTATAATCCTCCACCCACAGTTGATCCAGAGGAAGGCAAAAATCCCAGCAAAGCACGATCCAATTTGCTTTAAATTAAAATAAAGAATCATTTGGCGTCTTCAAAATTCAGCTATTTTGAGGACACCGAAAGGTTCTTTATTTTAATTCTTTGATTTTAAAACATGATTGTACCAAGTTCACCATGTCTATGTCTACCTTTTCCACGATCCATGAGATCAAATAAATTCAATATTGCATTCCCCAATGTAGTGATATATTACTCTGCTTAGGAGTTAATATAAACTACCTCTTAGGCAGGTCTGCACTAGTCCACTGCCATCTTGTTTGTCTGTGTATTGGTGGGTTCAAAATCCACACTTTATCACAAGTGAGTGGGAGATGTTAGAAGGATATAGTATTATTTATACTTAGTATGGCAATTTCTTCTTATCCTTACCCCACTAATCACACTGAACCTTGGGGTACCCCACTAATCACACTGAACCTCGGGGTCCCCCACTAATCACACTGAACCTTGGGGTCCCCCACTAATCACACTGAACCTCGGGGTCCCCCACTAATCACACTGAACCTTGGGGTACCCCACTAATCACACTGAACCTCGGGGTCCCCCACTAATCACACTGAACCTCGGGGTCCCCCACTAATCACACTGAACCTTGGGGTCCCCCACTAATCACACTGAACCTCGGGGTACCCCACTAATCACACTGAACCTCGGGGTACCCCACTAATCACACAACCTCAGGGTACCCCACTAATCACACTGAACCTCGGGGTACCCCACTAATCACACAACCTCGAGGTACCCCACTAATCACACTGAACCTCGGGGTACCCCACTAATCACACTGAACCTCAGGGTACCCCACTAATCACACTGAACCTCGGGGTACCCCACTAATCACACTGAACCTCGGGATACCCCACTAATAACACTGAACCTTGGGGTACCCCACTAATAACACTGAACCTTGGGGTACCCCACTAATCACACAACCTCGGGGTACCCCACTAATCACACTGAACCTCGGGGTCCCCCACTAATCACACTGAACCTCGGGGTACACCACTGATGACCCCAGACCATTCAGAGTATGAATCATTAACCACTACTCTGTGAATACGATCTTTTAGCCAGTTTTCTATCCATTTACATTCTGATTTTTCCAGCCCGTAGACTTTACCTTACACATTAGCCGTGTGTGAGGAACTGCGCGAAACGCTTGCAAAATCCAAGTATACCACATGCACCGCCACCCCTCTGTCCAAGTATACCACGTCCACCGCCACCCCTCTGTCCAAGTATACCACGTCCACCGCCACCCCTCTGTCCAAGTATACCACGTTCACCGCCACCCCTCTGTCCAAGTATACCACGTCCACCGCCACCCCTCTGTCCAAGTATACCACGTCCACCGCCACCCCTCTGTCCAAGTATACCACGTCCACCCCTCTGTCCAAGTATACCACGTCCACCCCTCTGTCCAAGTATACCACGTCCACCGCCACCCCTCTGTCCAAGTATAGCACATCCACCGCCACCCCTCTGTCCAAGTATACCACGTTCACCGCCACCCCTCTGTCCAAGTATACCACGTCCACCGCCACCCCTCTGTCCAAGTATACCACGTCCACCGCCACCCCTCTTTGCCCATCAGTGCCGCCAGTCAGTGCCGTCTGTGAGTGCCTCCATTCAGTGCTATCAGTCAGTGCCGCCTATAAGTGCTGTCTATTAGTGCCCATCAGTGCCGCCTATCAGTGCATCATCTCTTCCTCCTCATCAATGTCCACCAGTGCTGCCTCAACAGCGCAGCCTCACCAGTGCCACCTAATCAGTGCAGCTTATCAGTGCCTAATCATCAGTGCTACCTATCAGTGCCGCATCATCAGTGCTGCCTATTAGTGCAGCCTCATCAACGCACATCAGTGAAGGAGAAAAATTACCTGTCTGCGACATTTTATAATAGAAACAAAAAAAACATTTTTTTAATTTTTTTGCTCTTTTTTTTTGTTTAAAGTACAAAAAATAAAAACCCCATCAGAGATTAAATACCACCAAAAGAACGATCTATTTGTGTGAAAAAAAGATAAAAATGTCTTGTGTACAGCATTGGATGACCGCACAATTGTCAAAGTGTGACAGCGCTGAAAATTGGCCTGGGTAGAAAGGGTGGGGGGAGGGGAGGGCCTGGGATGAAAGTGGTGAAGGGGATCTCCAGGCTGGTTCTATGTAATTTTGTTGACAATACATTACAGAATTATAAACCAGACACCCCCCCCCCCCCCGCTGACTTTAAACTGCCATGTGCCTAATTACATGTGCATAGTATACATATAACATATAATTCTGCACATTGTAAGGGTATAAATGACCAAATCCCCTGTACCCAGACATCGCCAATGTTCAGTTCTAGCCTTTCAGAGGTGAATCTGCAATTTTTGGGATTCATTTCGGGTTTTCTCCAAGAGAAACGGCAACCTTGCTGGGCACCACAGCATTCTGTAGACGTCTCAGATCAGCGGTCAGTGACCTGAAACGAGAAATTCAGCACTCAGAGAGTACCTGAGACTACAAAAAGAATATCCAAGACTTCTGCTTTCACTTCTCATACCTTAGAAAATGTGGTATTTCCCTTCCCTGATAAATCTGGCCCTTCTCTGTCTTCACCGGCCACTTCCGAGGTTGTAACAGAGGCCTTGCCATCTCCTGTGTGTGTATATATATATATAGTGACATGGGGGATGATTAGCTCTAGTGGTAGATGCTTTCCAAGTGAGCCCACACTAGTCAGAAACGCTTTTTCGGGGCTTGGTAGCCCACTTTTATTAAAAGGCAAGAAACAAAATCCAAAGTCCAAAATAAACTTTCCCACACAAGGGTTCTTCTCCAATGGAAAAGACAAATGAAACGTTACCAAGCCTCCTGACTACTCCTTATCAGCCCTGCTGGTTAGCAGTACCTCTGCTACTATGGGTCTTCCAGACCACTATAAATAGTAAATAAACCAATAAATAGTAAATAGTAAATAAACCAAAGTGCACAGCAATTGGTTTATTTACTATTTATTGTGGTTTGTGTTTTTGCACAGTGCACAGCAGCAGTATAGTACCTGTGGGAATCTGTTGGCGCAGAAATAATAGTTTATATAACTTCCAGACCACTGGCTACACAGCACTGGACTCCTTGAATGCACACAGCCTGGAGCCTTGGAGCCCTGGAGCGCCCACAGCCTTGGCGCCCTGGAGCGCCCACAGCCTTGGCGCCCTGGAGCGCCCACAGCCTTGGCGCCCTGGAGCGCCCACAGCCTTGGCGCCCTGGAGCGCCCACAGCCTTGGCGCCCTGGAGCGCCCACAGCCTTGGACTCCTGCAACGCGCACAGCCTTGGACTCCTGCAACGCGCACAGCCTTGGACTCCTGCAACGCGCACAGCCTTGGACTCCTGCAACGCGCACAGCCTTGGACTCCTGCAACGCGCACAGCCTTGGACTCCTGCAACGCGCACAGCCTTGGACTCCTGCAACGCGCACAGCCTTGGACTCCTGCAACGCGCACAGCCTTGGACTCCTGCAGCGCGCACAGCCTTGGACTCCTGCAGCGCGCACAGCCTTGGACTCCTGCAGCGCGCACAGCCTTGGACTCCTGGAGCGCGCACAGCCTTGGAGCCCTTGAGCGCGCACAGCCTTGGAGCCCTTGAGCGCGCACAGCCTTGGAGCCCTTGAGCGCGCACAGCCTTGGAGCCCTTGAGCGCGCACAGCCTTGGAGCCCTTGAGCGCGCACAGCCTTGGAGCCCTTGAGCATGCACAGCCTTGGAATTCTTGAACGCGCAGAGCCTTGGAGCCCTTGAGCATGCACAGCCTTGGAATTCTTGAACGCGCAGAGCCTTGGAGCCCTGGAACGCACACAGCCTTGGAGTCATTGACCGCACACAGCATCTGTCTCAAACAGAGACACTCAATGGCAGCCACATCTCCAACTCCACTCCCCCTTCCAACTCTCAGCAAACAATCATTATATGGGCTGTGAGCACCTAGGCCCACACCCTGCTGGGTGACTTCAAAATCTGGACACTGGATTGGAGATTTCTTCCCTCCCAAGGCACACTGAAATCTCCAAACTACGGAGCCCCATCCAGAAATATAAAACTCTGGAAAAACCTGCAACAGCATTTTTCTCCACTCACAATCTACACTCCTCAGTTCTGTACTCTGCACATGTGCAGACCTCGTGTCCATCACCTGACCACTTCTACCTGCCTTTATCCTGTGACAGGGCCCTGCGCTATTACAATATATATACCAAAAATGCAGCACTAATCAATAATGCATTAAAATATCAACATAACAGTCCAAATAAAATCCTCAAGTGAATGAGACAGGTTGCAGGAGAAGATTCTGGCATCATAAACCGTCACCAAACACCCGAAGAAATAAGCCCCTTACCAGACGTTCCGACCGTATAATATCAGTCAATGTGCGCAGTACATAAGGAATCAATGAGGCAGGTATTGTTCACTAAGAATCCTCCTTAAGGTGATGAAAGTTCCTCCTCTTTAAAGATCTTCAAAAGCTGAAGAAACTCCCGTCCAATATTCAAATAAGGGATATAAAACAAAAGCAACTCCTAGTGTACTACTCCAGTAAAGTTTTGACAAATTTAATAAAGGATCCACGCACATCAAGCATTAAAACAAACCAGCATTGGCCGTCCCTCCAGAACGTGGTGACGCCACACGCCGAAGCTCCACCCTAACGCGTTTCGTCATCAGGGAGACGTCGTCAGGGGCTGTAGACCTACGGTAGACTGTAAAAAAGGAAATGCACAAGAGCAGGCAAGAAGGTTTCTTCACAGTAAGAGCTGTGAGAATGTGGAATAGACTCCCTCCAGAGTTGGTTGTGGCCAGCTCAGTGGATTGCTGTAGGAAAGTCCTGGATTCTTTCTTGGATACAAAGAATATAACTGGATAGAACATTTATAGGGAAAGTTGATCCAGGGAATATCCGATTGCCTCTCGGGGGATCAGGAAGGAATTTTTTCCCCTACAGGAGCAAATTGGATCGTGCTTTGCTGGGTTTTTTGCCTTCCTCTGGATCAGCTGTGGGTGTAGGATTAGAACTTGTTTTTTTAATGATTGAACTGGATGGACTTTTGTCTTTTTTCAGCCAAACTAACTATGTAACTATGTAACAATATGACTCTCAAATTATTATTATTATTATACAGTATTTATATAGCGCCAAAAGTTTGCTCAGCGCTGTACATTACAATGGGAGACAATACATGAGACAATACAGTAACAATACAATACATGAGGGGTTCAAGGACCCTGCTCTTTCGAGCTTACAATCTAGGAGGGAGGGGATAGTGGTACAGGAGGAAGTGGCTGTGGGGGATGGAGTGGTAGGAGGAGTGGAGGAGATCGACAGTTAGGTGAGGGTGGGGTAGGCTTCCCTGAAGAGATGGGTTTTCAGGGTGCGCCTAAAGGTGAGGATGGTAGGTGACAGTCTGATGGATTGGGGTAGTGAGTTCCAGAGGATGGGGGAAGCCCTGGAGAAGTCCTGGAGCTGGGCATGGGAGGAGCAGACCAGGGAACTAGAGAGCAGGAGGTCTTGTGAGGAGCGAAGAGTACGTGTTGGGTGGTATTTGTGATAGAACATGAAGACTAAGGGGCTGATGTACTAAAACTGGAGAGTGCAAAATCTGGTCCTGCTCTGCATAGAAACCAATCAGCTTCCAGTTTATTTTGTCGAAGCTTCATTGAACAAGCTGATTTGCCGCCATGCACAGCTGCACCAGATTTTGCACTCTCCAGGTTATTAAATCAACCGCTGTCTCTCCACATGGCACAACAAACAGTTCAAGGATCTTGGGATCAGCAATTTGTTCCGACATCTTTCAGCAACGTCATTGTAGCAAGCATCCTGTCATTATATAGAGAACCTCATATTAGCATATAAGCACTTAATATTGTGATTTAATCATCAGTAAAACAGACCAATCGTTTCTCTTTATCGTAACCAATCCGATAGGGAGGATCATACCACTCAGCAGGATACATCTGCTCTGTTTTTGGCACCCTGACAATTGTCTGCGTCCTCAGGTGGTGTTGCTGGGGGGCGATGACCGCTCCTGACCCACCTAATTGATGGGTTTCCCGCTGGCATTTTGGTGCGGTTCTATAGGTTTCATGTCCAGCTTGCCAAAATAAACATGTCTGTTGGTTGGCGCTGTGCGGATGGATGAGAGCAGCAGCTCAGGTGCCTGGCATCGCCCAGACGGTGCAGGTGGCAGCAGCATGTGCTGCTGATCAGGGAGCGGGGGAGGGGGTGTTTTCTGGGGGATGGGAGGGGCACCCTTATTCTTTGATTTTTTCATATGTTGTATAATAATAACATGCTCTTTGTTGCCATGACAAGTCGTGGAGGAATAGGCGGCACTGTTCCAGAGTCTCAGCATCCATCAACACAAATCATCCCAATGTTCATGTTGTGAATATTAAAGCGTGACTTTACCAGCTGAAACCTGGCCATGGGGAATCTGCGGCAGATTGTTCCTGTCTGGTGTCTGCGCTCTCACCTGGAACAAGTCTGGGATGTGAGTTCCAAGAAGGGATGAGCACCCCCGAACCCTAAACCCGACCTCCAGCCTTGCACTGTAAGAGGGAACCCTGCAGACTCTGATGTAAGGGAGAACTCTGCAGACTCTGATGTAAAGGAGAACTCTGCAGACTCTGATGTAAAGGAGAACTCTGCAGACTCTGATGTAAAGGAGAACTCTGCAGACTCTGATGTAAAGGAGAACTCTGCAGACTCTGATGTAAAGGAGAACCCTGCAGACTCTGATGTAAAGGAGAACTCTGCAGACTCTGATTTAAGGGGAAAGGCTGGGAATTCTGATGTGGGTGGAGGGGGGTTATGTGACCAGAGACCCCCATGCATCAGAGTCTGCCTTTACACCAGAGTCTACACTGAGGTAAGGGGAGGTTCTGTTGTAAAGGGGGAGTGAGGACTCCCCCCTTATCTTAGGGTCCCCACTCCCCCCTTACATCAATGACCCGTCCACCCCACAGGGTGTCTGACCAACTGCCCCACTCTCTGTTCAGCATGGCAGTGACTCCTTAACACTGTCCTGAAGCAGTACTGCCACTGTACCTGCACTGTGCTGTGCAGCAGGACAATGAGGGCAGGCTCCTCTCCTCCCTTCTCCCCCTTCCTTGCAGTCTCTCTCTTCAAGATGCCAAGTGCCATGACGTCAACCACCCTCCCGCACGCCCACGCCAAGGATCACCCCCTCCGTCCAATTAGAAGCCCGCCTCCATCCCCTTGCCCAAGCCAATCCAAGACAAGACTGAATTCAGCTGAATACTAATAATCCAGCTCTGGATCTGCACATGTTCTGTTCTGGAGCCAGGGATAAGTGGGATCTTTAAAGTCACTTTTCTGCCATTCACAGACATTTACGGACAGCAGACAGAAAAGTGCCCAGACAAAACAGACAGTTAGCAACCCTGGAGTCAGCACTCTAAACCCCTCTCAGGCCGTCGTTGTGCAGCAGTGATGGAGCACACTGGACAGTCATGTGCGCTCCCTGAAATGCAGCTGTGTCCCATCTTCCTGGCAATCTCCCTCTGGGAAATGAAGTTCAGCTCTTGATTACAGCAGAGTCTCTCCTCCGGACTACAGTTCCCACAGTGCAGTGCTGCCTGACTCAGCAGCTCCCTCCTCTGGCTGATAAAGCTGTTAACCAGTTCAGCAGCAGCTACAGCCAGTGTTTCTCTCACTCTCCATGCTTGGCCAAGCACCTGGCTACATACATGTGATTTTGCAGCAAGCCTTTCTTCAGGTTTGTGTGTCTGCCTGCGGAGTCAACACTTTGCAGATGAATCCCACACTGTGTTGTACTGCAACTTGCACTCATTGCTACAGACGTTATCAGTCCTGGTGTTTCATGGTGCTCATTGGCTGCTTGGAATGGGTGCTGTGAAAGGTTTTGCAATCTCTCAGCTGGATTGTTAGTTAAAACCTTCTGAAGCAGCGATTTGTGTTCGGTGTTGTGCTGCATCATGCACTGGTGCCACGTGAGTTGGTGGAAATCCATGTGGTGGAATATCGGATATATAAACAAACTTTCCCTCCATGGTCTTGCATTGCGGTTGGTGACTGCTTGCAGAAATATGCAAAAATATCAATCAGTAAGGCAATAGCATACGGCACAGACATGAAACACGGGATCCAGAGTTTTTCTGTAACCCGGTTGCTTATGATAATTACAACTCATGACTTTACAATTCATTTTTGCAGCAGAAGGGGTGAAATTAGTGGGCCACCCCAATGGTGCTAATTCATGGGTCAACAGAGAACACCACTGTCACTGACTGGTGCTGCCTCCTGATCATTGGGGAGAATGCCACTGTCACTGACTGGTGCTGCCTCCTGATCATTGGGGAGAATGCCACTGTCACTGACTGGTGCTGCCTCCTGATCATTGGGGAGAATGCCACTGTCACTGACTGGTGCTGCCTGATCATTGGGGAGAATGCCACTGTCACTGACTGGTGCTGCCTCCTGATCATTGGGGAGAATGCCACTGTCGCTGATTATTTCTACCTCCTGATCAATGGGGAGAATGCCACTGTCACTGACCAGTTCTGCCTCCTGATCATTGGGGAGAATGCTACTGTCGCTGACCAGTTCTATCTCCTGATCATTGGGAAGACTGCCACTGTCACTGACTGGTGCTGCCTCCTGATCATTGGGGAGAACACCACTGTCACTGACTGGTGCTGCCTCCTGATCATTGGGGAGAATGCCACTGTCACTGACTGGTGCTGCCTCCTGATCATTGGGGAGAATGCCACTGTCGCTGACCAGTTCTGCCTCCTGATCGTTGGGGAGAATGCCACTGTTGCTGACCAGTTCTACCTCCTGATCGTTGGGGAGAATGCCACTGTCACTGACCAGTTCTACCTCCTAATCATTGGGGAGAACACCACTGTCACTGACTGGTGCTGCCTCCTGATCATTGGGGAGAATGCCACTGTCACTGACTGGTGCTGCCTCCTGATCATTGGGGAGAATGCCACTGTCACTGACCAGTTCTACCTCCTAATCATTGGGGAGAATGCCACTGTCACTGACCAATTCTACCTCCTAATCATTGGGGACACCGCCACTGTCACTGACCAGTTTTACCTCCTAATCATTGGGGAGATCGCCACTGTCGCTGACCAGTTCTGCTTCATGATTGTTTGGGAGACCATCACTGTTGCTGACCAGTTCTGGCTCCTGATCATTGGGGAGACCGCCACTGTCGCTGACCAGTTCTGCCACCTGATCATTGGGGAGACCGCCACTGTCGCTGACCAGTTCTGCCACCTGATCATTGGGGAGAATGCCACTGTCGCTGACCAGTTCTGCCTCCTGAACATTGGGGAGAACACTGCTGTTGCTGACAGGTGCTGCCACATGATCATTGAGGACAGCAGCACTGTCACTGACTGGGGTTTCCTGCTCATTGAGGAGAACAGAACTGTAGCGGACTTTGCTGAGCTTCTGAAGCGAAACAGGGAGACCAGCTGTCACCCCAGAAGTGGGTGAGAGGCCGCTGGCCAAACCCTACTGCATCTCATTAAAGAGGACAGTATTGCTTTCATGGAACACAGTGAAGGAACCTGGCGCCTGATCATTGGAGAGAACGCCACTGTCGCTGGCCAGTGCTGCTGCCTGACCATTGAAGAGACTGCTACTATCGCTAACCAGTGCTGTCGCCTGATTGTTGGATAGAACCCCACTGTCACTGACTGGTGCTGCTGCCTGATTGTTGGGGAGAACACCACTGTCACTGACTGGTGCTGCTGCCTGATTGTTGGGGAGAACACCACTGTCACTGACTGGTGCTGCCGCCTGATTGTTGGGGAGAACACCACTGTCACTGACTGGTGCTGCTGCCTGATTGTTGGGGAGAACACCACTGTCACTGACTGGTGCTGCTGCCTGATTGTTGGGGAGAACACCACTGTCACTGACTGGTGCTGCTGCCTGATTGTTGGATAGAACACCACTGTCACTGACTGGTGCTGCCGCCTGATTGTTGGGGAGAACACCACTGTCACTGACTGGTGCTGCCGCCTGATTGTTGGGGAGAACACCACTGTCACTGACTGGTGCTGCCGCCTGATTGTTGGATAGAACACCACTGTCACTGACTGGTGCTGCTGCCTGATTGTTGGGGAGAACACCACTGTCACTGACTGGTGCTGCTGCCTGATTGTTGGGGAGAACACCACTGTCACTGACTGGTGCTGCTGCCTGATTGTTGGGGAGAACACCACTGTCACTGACTGGTGCTGCTGCCTGATTGTTGGGGAGAACACCACTGTCACTGACTGGTGCTGCTGCCTGATTGTTGGGGAGAACACCACTGTCACTGACTGGTGCTGCTGCCTGATTGTTGGGGAGAACACCACTGTCACTGACTGGTGCTGCCGCCTGATTGTTGGGGAGAACACCACTGTCACTGACTGGTGCTGCTGCCTGATTGTTGGGGAGAACACCACTGTCACTGACTGGTGCTGCTGCCTGATTGTTGGATAGAACACCACTGTCACTGACTGGTGCTGCCGCCTGATTGTTGGGGAGAACACCACTGTCACTGACTGGTGCTGCTGCCTGATTGTTGGGGAGAACACCACTGTCACTGACTGGTGCTGCTGCCTGATTGTTGGATAGAACACCACTGTCACTGACTGGTGCTGCCGCCTGATTGTTGGGGAGAACACCACTGTCACTGACTGGTGCTGCCGCCTGATTGTTGGGGAGAACACCACTGTCACTGACTGGTGCTGCTGCCTGATTGTTGGATAGAACACCACTGTCACTGACTGGTGCTGCTGCCTGATTGTTGGGGAGAACACCACTGTCACTGACTGGTGCTGCTGCCTGATTGTTGGGGAGAACACCACTGTCACTGACTGGTGCTGCTGCCTGACTGTTGGAGGAAACTGCCATTGACTGCCAATGTCTGAATGCCTGAATGGTCAGTCCGCCCCTGCTTCCGTCTGATTGTTGGGGAGGCCGCCACTCACTCACTGGTGCTGCTGCCTGATCGTTGGAAAACATGCCAATGTCACTGAGAGGTGCTTCAACCTGATCATTGGGGAGAACACTACTGCTGCTGACACGGGCTGCCACCTGATCGCTGACTTTGCTGAGCTTCTGAAGGAAAACAGAGGGAGACCAGTTGTCACCCAGGAGTTGGTGAGAGGCCACTGGCCAAACCCCACTGCACCCCATTAAAGAGGACAGTATTGCTTGCATGGAACACAGTGCAATCACCTATACCCGGATTAGGAGGAACTAATCTTGAGTGTTCCAGTAATGGAACTGGGCCCCAATCTGCTGGCCAGCAAGGAGAGGATTTAATACAGACTATAAGACTATTATTGCAACATTACGAAGCTGCCCTAAGAGAAACTAGTCTGATTCTATCTTGGGTGGAAAATTGCATTCTATCCATCTTGGCCGTCTACATCCCTGGAGTGGACAATTGTTGAAACAAGGAGTGATGGGGGAGTAGATCTATAGTCCTAAGCCTGCCAGAGGGAGGGATCCATGCATGTCTATTCATAATAAAGGATCAGTATACCTAGAGAATCCTGGTGGATGGAGTCCCATATTACATCTATAATCCTTCTCCATCACAGAGGAGTTGGAACATCCTGATATTATTGGGACACAAAGCTGTTCTGCCTAATTGAAAGTTAGGCTTATATTGAGGTGAGCGCATATTAATATTAAGGCTTGCCGAGGATCATCACAGGAAGCGAACACCTAATCTGGATCATAGTAATTGACTTTGGGACGTTCACAATTTAATATATTTTTTATATATATTATATATTTCTATTTCTTACATTTAAATTGTTTTCACTCGGGGAATTAATTATTTTATTTTGGATTATTTATTTATCACAATAATTTGGATTATCAATTGCAATTTTATTAATTTGTATCCATTTGATGCTGATTATTGATCATGTTTGAATTTAGCACATTAATAAGGGGATTTTATTTTATCAGTTAATTAGCATATGAAGGTGATTCATATTTCACATTTGGAGCGCGACACAATTGCATTTTTTAGATTAATTAATAGCACATGAATATGAGTATGAGTGTCAGCGAACCACAATAGCACATAGAACATAAATTAAGACAATTTTGTCATTTATTATTGATTTATTTTAATTAATAATATTAGTGATTTAGTGGCTCACAAGCACTTTATTATTTTTTTTTATTATTGCAACATTGTCACCATAGGACCCTCCCTAGCATAGTGTTTGGGGGACACAGTAATTGTAGAACTGTATCGCTACTGTTCATATATGTGTTCGCCAACTGTGTGTCCTCTTTGTTAGTATTCTATATACAGTATTTGTTTATGGGTTTGTTACCATTTCCTTTCCTCTGACTGCTGCATACATTGTATATATACTATATATATATATATATATATATATACAGTGGGGATCGAAAGTTTGGGCACCCCAGCTAAAAATTTGTATTAATGTGCATAAAGAAGCCAAGGAAAGATGGAAAAATCTCCAAAAGGCATCAAATTACAGATTAGACATTCTTATAATATGTCAACAAAAGTTAGATTTTATTTCCATCATTTACACTTTCAAAATAACAGAAAACAAAAAAATGGCGTCTGCAAAAGTTTGGGCCCCCTGCAGAGTTAATATCTTGTACTGCCCCCTTTGGCAAGTATCACAGCTTGTAAACGCTTTTTGTAGCCAGCCAAGAGTCTTTCAATTCCTGTTTGAGGTATCTTTGCCCATTCTTCCTTACAAAAGTCTTCCAGTTCTTTGAGATTTCTGGGCTGTCTGTCACGCACGGCTCTTTTAAGGTCTATCCATAGATTTTCAATTATGTTGAGGTCAGGAGATTGTGAAGGCCATGGCAAAACCTTCAGTTTACGCCTCTTGATGTAATCCCCCGTGGATTTCCAGGTGTGTTTAGGATCATTATCCATTTGTAGAAGCCATCCTCTCTTTAACTTCTGCTTTTTCACAGATGGCATCAAGTTACCATCCAAACTTTGCTGAAATTTTATTGAATCCATTTTTCCTTCTACTCGTGAGATGTTCCCTGTGCCACTGGCTGCAACACAACCCCAAAGCATGATTGATCCAACCCCATGCTTCACAGTTGGACAGAGGTTCTTTTCATTAAATTCTGTGCCCCTTCTTCTCCAAACGTACCTTTGCTCATTCCGGACAAAAAGTTCCATTTTAACCTCATCGGTCCACAGAACCTGTTTCCAAAATGCATCAGGCTTGTCTATATGTTCATTTGCAAAGTTCAAACGATGATTTTTGTGGTGAGGACGTAGAAGAGGTTTTCTTCTGATGACTCTTCCATGAAGACCATATTTGTACAAGTATCTCTTTATAGTGGAATAGTGTACCACAACTCCAGTGTCTGCCAGATCTTTCTGGAGGGATCGTGCAGTCAAACGTGGGTTTTGAATTGTTTTTCTCACAATCCTGTGAGCTGTTCTGTCTGATATTTTTCTTGGTCTTCCAGATCTTGCTTTAACTTCCACTGTTCCCGATGACTGCCATTTCTTAATGACATTCCGAACAGAGGATATTGACATCTGAAAACGCTTTGCTATCTTCTTATAGCCTTCTCCAGCTTTGTGAGCGTCAACTATTTTCAGTTTCAGTTTTCTAGACAACTGCTTAGAAGAACCCATGGTGCTGATTGTTGGGGCAAGGTCAGCTGAGTCTGGGCATTTAAAACCTTTGAGATTGACATCACCTGGTCTTCCCAGACGATGATTGAGAACAATCCATGACACTGGCAGGTCTCAGCTTTGCAAAGGGGGCAGTGCATGCTATAAATTCTGCAGGGTGCCCAAACTTTTGCAGACGCCATTTTTATGTTTTCTGTTATTTTGAAAGTGTAAATGATGGAAATAAAATCTAACTTTTGTTGACATATTATAAGAATGTCTAATCTGTAATTTGATGCCTTTTGGAGATTTTTCCATCTTTCCTTGGCTTCTTTATGCACATTAATACAATTTTTTAGCTGGGGTGCCCAAACTTTCCATCCCCACTGTATATATATATATATAAACCTAAGAAGACAGCAGTTCCTTCAGGTGTAAGTGCTACAAACATTTCTGATTATTATACATTTTGGTTTTCATAGTGGTCTTATATGCATATGCAGTGTCAGTATCCTATGTTCCCCAGAGCCCCCACATCACTGCACAGCACCGGAAGATGAATAGGTAGGCCAGAGGAAGTGGTGAGCGTGGTGCAGAATTTGTTGGTTTCTGTATAGAGGTTCCTTGCAGCTGATCATTTACTTTCCATCAAATGTGAGTATACATGTATACAGACCACGTACTGGGGGGTGATAATCACACCGTCATGGGGGGGGGGGTACCAAAGTCCATATCTCCAAGTACCAATGCTGGACTAAGCAGCTAATCACATCTTAGGACAAAAAAAGCATATTGGAGTAGGCATGAAATCTTGTCCTACATATTTGAAAAAACAAATATCCATCTAAAAAACATAAACTTCAGTATCACCGTAGGTTCACATCTGTGCGGGTGGTGCCGCTGCGGATCCGCATGAAAATCCATGCAGCCGCACCACCCGCACAGAGAAATGTGGACCCGCGGGCGGGTGCCATTAGTTCTACTGGCACACCGCCTGCACTGGGAAATGCAACCGTACTGGGAACCTCAGCTGCGTTTTCCAATGCAGTGCAGGGACTTCATGGGAGTCCATTCAAATCAATGGGTTCTTGTGTCCTCACGGCCACATATACGTGAACCGGGGGGGGTTAAGAGCCAGCACATAGGAGGGCCTCTCTTATAGTATGGATGTTCAAAAAAGATGACATTTAGATGGGAAACTTACGTTCTATGAGTAATCTGGGTGTAATTACCTCATCCCCTCCCCCTTCCCCCCCTTCCTGACCGGGCCATTTTTTGCATTATGGCGCTGTGTTACTTTAACCTCCCTAGCGGTCTGATTATGTCCATATTTCTGTGCTCAAAGCGGTACATTTTTTTGCATGGAAATATGTATTTTTTTAATTGTAGGCCTGTAATTTTTAGGAATAACTCCCTGAAATCTGTCCGAACAAGAGTCTAGTAAACATCCCGGGGAGGATAAAACTTGAAACACGAAATCATAAATTATAATTTAATTAATAATCATAAAAAATAATAATATTATAATAATACATTTAATTCAATAATATAATCAAACCAAAAACACTGAAATGTGAAATAGAGCGCCAAGTTCGCCCATCGCTGAGCTCAGTCGCAGAATCGTTTTCAGTGTCTGATGAGGAATTTCCCCCACCAATCATTATCACTCAATTCTGCAAGTGGTTCTGATTTACTATCGCTGTTCTCTAGCCGGTCTAAAACCGCGTCTGACCTAAAGGGACGCTTTTTGGACGCCATGGACGTTTCTCAGTTTCCAGGCAGAAAGGGCGGTAAAAATGCCGGCAGGGCGCCAGACAAAGCACTCGGGACAAAATGTATGTGAAATGGTTGGATACAGGAATGTTATACGATGTGATTTTACTGTATTTAGTGAATGTCACTTTTTTACATTTTTAAATTTCCCGCCAGTTCCGTCCCCCATATGTCCCGACGTCGCAGGGAACGGAACCCAGATGACAGATGCCGGCATCGGCCGGAGGAGATGGCCGGGGACACTGCAGGAGGGACATCGCGGGAGCGCAAGACAAGGTAAGTGCTGGAGGGATCGCAGAGCAGCGCTGCAGTGTATTCCCGAGTGTAGCTCGGGGGGGGTTACCGCTTCTGGTGCTGAAACTTTACCCCGAGCTACACTCAGGAATACCTCCAGGGGGGTTAACTGACAATTGCGCGGTCATGCAACGCCACCTCCAAATGAAATGTGCGTATTTGATCACCTCTGAGTTTTTTATTTTATTGCTCTACAAACAAAAAAAGACAGACAATTTTGAAAAAAAAAACTTTTTCCTATAAATCATGTGCAGTAAAAAAATTAAAAAAATATCAAATTTCATTATAAATTTCGGCCAAAATGTATCCTGCCTCGTGTCTTTGCTAAAAAAAATCCCAATACGTGTAAATTAATTAGTTTACGTGAAAGTTATAGCGTTTACAAATGGCGGGATAGATACTAGGATTTTTTTTTTGTTTTTTACTAGAAATGGCAGCTTATAGAGGGACTGCGGCAGGCATTCTGACACTGGGGGGGGAGTGGCTTGGTGTCACTGACATCCCCAGTGACACCAATACAGTGATCGGTTCTAATATAAATCCCTGATACTGTACTAATGGCACTGGGCAGGAAGGGGTTAACATGAGGGGCCATCAAAGGGTTAACTGTGTGTTGGCAGACATGCTATGCAGAGCCATACAAAGCAGGAGCTGACAGGAGAGAGATCCGTGTTGTTTACATACAGGTCTCTCCCCTGTCGGTAATACTCTGTGATCGCTCGGTGCTGGCAAGGAATTTGTCTGAATCCCACAATACAGTCATCCGGCCGCCCGTGACTCACTGATGGAACTTTTCTCTTCTGTGGAAATATTCAAAGGAACAAAAAATAAAAGTCACCATGTGGCGATGTGTCATGCGTATGGCTTCATGCTATCTGTGACCCTGCGTGCTGCTTGTCTGCATGGGACTTCAATAGAAGAAATACATTTCTTGGAAACAGCCTTCTATGCCGTCTCTGAGCTCCCACCGACCACGTCTATTTATACCAAATGTGTAGCACACCCCACGTGATACATGTATTGTTATATGTGTAACATTCTCCTTCCATTCCATCACATTGTCTTTGCTGAAAATAGTATAAAGACTTTCAAGTAACTGCTGTCACCTGGGGGGTTCCCCTTTAATAAACATTTATATAGCACTGACATATACCGCAGTGCTGTACAGAGTACACTGAGCCAGTCACATCAGTCTCTGTACCAGAGGAGCTTACACTCTAATGTCCCCTCCCCCACAGTCACATCAGTCTCTGTACCAGAGGAGCTTACACTCTAATGTCCCCTCCCCCACAGTCACATCAGTCTCTGTACCAGAGGAGCTTACACTCTAATATCTCCTCCCCCCAGTCACATCAGTCTCTGTATCAGAGGAGCTTACACTCTAATGTCCCCTCCCTACAGTCACATCAGTCTCTGTACCAGAGGAGCTTACACTCTAATGTCCCCTCCCCCCACAGTCACATCAGTCTCTGTACCAGAGGAGCTTCCACTCTAATGTCCCCTCCCCCCCAGTCCCATCAGTCTCTGCACCAGAGGAGCTTACACTCTAATGTCCCCTCCCCCACAGTCACATCAGTCTCTGTACCAGAGGAGCTTACACTCTAATGTCCCCTCCCCCACAGTCACATCAGTCTCTGTACCAGAGGAGCTTACACTCTAATATCTCCTCCCCCCAGTCACATCAGTCTCTGTATCAGAGGAGCTTACACTCTAATGTCCCCTCCCTACAGTCACATCAGTCTCTGTACCAGAGGAGCTTCCACTCTAATGTCCCCTCCCCCCCAGTCCCATCAGTCTCTGCACCAGAGGAGCTTACACTCTGAACCAGAGAGGTTGTGCTGCAGTTGCTCTCCTTCTCCAGACACTAGGGGGCCAGGCCTGCTCGCCTGGCCCCAGAAACATGGCCTCTTCTGGGCTAGGCTCAGACCATGCTCCCCCTGAGGGACCCAGCTTGCCTTCCCATACTTTACCAGCACCTGAAGACCTTGGCTGTGGCCCTAAAAGTGGGGAATCCCTCCCTGTCTTCAGAGAGCGGGTTGCTGATTATCTGGTGAGAATCGCAAAGGAGGAGGAAAAGTTGGTGAGTCTGAAAACTGACTACAAGAAGAAGAAAGTTCTCCATGACAAGTCATGGAGCAGCAAGAGGCAGAGCATGAAGCCGGAGATGAAGGGTTTGGAGGTCGCCATTAAGAAGCAGCAGAATCTGGTAAAGACGCTGAAGGAGAAGAGCGGAGCTTTCAGAGAAAAGTTCCGGAATGAGGAAAGGTTCAGGAAGATGAAGGGAGACTCCGGTAAGGATCCAGCATCGGCAGTGGCAGTACGGGTGGAGAGTGAGGAGGGGGTCCTGGATGCTGCCCCTGCTATCCCATCCACCTCAGGATCTGCTTCCCTGGAGGAAATGTCAGCCTCTGCCCCCCTCCCTCCACAGCAAGCTGGAGGATCAGCACAGGAGGTAGAGGAATATGGAGGAGGGCTGCTAAAGTACATTGAGGAATTGGAGTCTTCCCTAATTGGAAGAACTTTCCGCTTTTCTGAGGACTCTGAGGATGAAGATGACGGTGAGGACTCTGTACCTGGTCCTGTAAAGGAGAAAAAAACAGAAAAGCCGCGCTTTATTAAAAGTGCCATTTTGGACTCCAGTGTGGACAGCCATGTGCACTGCAGTGTTTTGGAGGGAAATCCTCCTGTGTGTGCACAGAGCTCTGCAGGGAAGATGGCTGCTGTGCCTGCAGGACTGCACTCTGCTGGGACTGTGGACTCTGATACCAGGAACCCTGTGACTGTGGACTCTGCTGGGGGGAAGGTAAAGGGGGGATCTGAGACTTTTGCTGGACAATCCCTGCTGATGGCTGCAAATGCAGCAGAAAATGGTGGGAGGGAAATTGTCAGCAGCACTCTGAAAGGTGATGCTGAAACCCAGGGGAGAGTGACCAGGAGTGGAAGGCTTTTGCCTAAGAGGAGTATGTTGGGGGAGGGGGAGACAGGAGCATCTGGTGTGAGTGGGTCTGCTGGGAGCAGTAGTGCCACGAGTGAAAGGAAACATATGGATGATAAGAGTGCTTGCAATGCTGGAAAGGGGAATGCCTGTGTGTTGGTGGATGGAGTGACTGCTGCTGCCTCTAATGGTGGTTTGCAGAGCGGGGGCTCTGAGGTTCCTGCAACCAATGGGCAGGGTGCAGCTTTAAGGTCCACTACATCTAATGCTGCAAATAAGACCTATGCTGGGGCTCTGGCTGGGAGGAGGGGGTCACATCATGTCAGCTCTGGGGGGAGGTCGGCTGCAGGTCTGCCATCTGCACCCCTGTCCTTCAGGAGGAGGAATTTGGTGCAGCTCAGATGGGAAGGTGGGGGTGCTCCCCCGGTCAGGATGTCGGTGGTGGACAGGATTTTGGAGATGGGGTTTAGGGCGGATGACATCTTCGCCTTGATCAGCCCTGTAGGATCCTATGAATATGACTTGTCCTTTGTGCGCCCCGAGTCTCTGGATATATTCTGGGAGAAGTATGAACACATGTATGAGGGTCTGCCGGAGTGGAAGGGACTCGTCCCAAAGGTTGTCTCACGCCAACCTCTAGTGAAGACGGTCACCATTCTAGTACGGAATGAGTCAATTCCTTCGGCTGACTTGGCTGTCTGGCTGAGGAGATTTGGGGAGCTACTTGCACCCCTGAAGAAGATTGTGGATGAGAGAGGGATATGGACTGGTGGGTGGTCGGTGCAGATGAGGTTGTATGTGTGTGGGAATGTGGTCCAGCATCTGCCCTCCTCAGCCTTCATTGGGAAGGACAGGATTGTGGTGTTCTACCCTGGACAGCCCAAGCTCTGCAATAAGTGCGGTTCTCGGGGTCACTTCGCCTCCTCATGTCCAGAGATGAAGTGCTCCCTATGTCAGGATCTGGGGCATCTGGTTCTCGGGGTCACTTGGCCTCCTCATGTCCAGAGATGAAGTGCTCCCTATGTCAGGATCTGGGGCATCTGGTTCTCGGGGTCACTTCGCCTCCTCATGTCCAGAGATGAAGTGCTCCCTATGTCAGGATCTGGGGCACCTGGCTAAGGATTGTAATATCATCAGGTGCAATCTGTGTGATAAGGTTGGCCATTCGTACAACCAGTGCCCTGAGGCCATGCACAACCAGTCAGCTTTGGTGGAAGAGTTTTTTCGTCTGGACATGGAGGAGGCAGAGGAGAGGGAGGCTGTGCCAGGGGTCCCCAATGTCTCTGTCCCTGTGGTCCCAGTGTCTGATGGTCCCTCTAATGTGTCATCTCCGTGTGTTGTGCCCCCTGAGTCAGTGTCCGTGGATGTTGTGTCTGATCCTCCTGTGTCAGTTTCCCCAGAGGTAGTGGGGGCTGTGGAGGGAACTGGACCAATGTGTATGGTTGCACCGACCCCCCCTCCCCGGCGTCAGAGGGTCAGAGCGCGTGAGGCGCTGGGGGGTGGAGTGAATGATGGTGGGGGTGTTGGGGTGAAGGTTGGAGGGACTGCTGTGGTGAGTGGAGAGAGTGGGGTGGATGATGTTGTTGGTGATGGTGGAAGGGAAGGGGAGGGGGCTTTGCAGTCCGGTTTATCAAATGATGATATGGAGTGGTTGGAGGCAAAAAGGAAGTCTGGGAAGAAGAAGCGGAAGAAGGATGTGCCTGTACCTGACCCTGGGAGGGTGGAGGTGTCAAACACATTTGATGTGTTATCTGAGGTGGAGGATGAGGGATCTTCAGGGGATGAGTCTCTGGTTTCCATGGAGAAGGAATCACAGAGGACTATGAAGCGTGTAGGGTCTCCAAGTAGGGAGGGGGGTAAGCAGGCTAAGAAACGGGTACCTCGATCATCCTGATGGCGGTTCCCACTCCTTTGAAGGTGGCGACCATTAATGTCGCCAGCATAAAATCAGTAAGCGCTCGTAACATGGCCTTATTTTTGCTCAGCAGGTTTGATGCTGACATTTTCTTTTTGCAGGAGACCAGGTTGTCCAGTTTGGGGGATGTTCATATGGCGAAGAAGGAGTGGAGGCGCGGCCCCTCCTTCTGGTCTCTTGCGGCCGAGCCTTACACTGGAGTTGCGGTACTTTTTTCCGGCATGGTAACCTGTCAGCGGATTATTGAGGTAGAAATGGGGAGATGCATGGTCTTAGATGTCTCCATGGGGGGGCAGGACCTGCGCCTGATTAACATCTATGGGCCCCAGACGAAATGGGACAGGAAATGCCTCTTCATGAAGATCAAGCCTTTCCTTTTTACAGCCCAGCAAGTTGTCTTCGGTGGTGACTTTAACACCGTCACTAGGACTAAGGACAGGAGAGGGACCGGAGTCAGGCTGGACTGTGACGGGTTTTTTTTAAACAAAATAGCTAGAGAGGCAGGTCTGGTTGATGTGCACATTCATTGCTGCCCAGACGACACGGGATTCACTTTTCAGCGAGGTTCTAGTCAGAGCAGAATAGATAGGTTTTTTTTAAAGGAGAACTCCGCCTTCTCGGCACCAGTGTGTCAGGCGGTAGAGTTTTCCGATCACTGTATTCTGTCTGTGACTCTGAGTGGCCCGATACACCACCTAAGGGGAGGGGTACCTGGAAGCTGAATTCGGCACTCCTGGACGATGAGAAGGTGAGTCAATCCTTTGAGGATTTTTTTCAGGCACAGGTATCAATCATGGACGTTTGCAGCAGTAAGTCCGAGTGGTGGGAGCTTACAAAACGAAGGATCGTTGGGTTTTTCAAGGCCATAGGAAGGAATAAACAGCTTGATAAGTATGTCACCTACCAGCGTCTGCGGAGGAAGCTCGATCGGCTTGTCTCGAATAATGGGGATCCAGAAGCGATCTCTGAGGTTAAACTCTTGCTCAGGCAGTGTCAATATGACAGGCATGCCTCTTTGGTTCTTGAAAGGGATTATGGGAAATATCACTCGCCCGACCCTTACCAGAACTGCAAACAAGGTAGAGCAGTTAAGTCAGTTGTAGGCCTGGTTGACAGTACGGGTTCCCTGACAAAGTCCAAGTCGGGGATCCTGGAAACCTCCAGGTCATATTATGCTGACCTCCTGGGTAGGAGGGACCTCGATCAGGCGAGCATGTCGGGTTTTCTGGACTCTACTCCAGGACTGGGAAATGGCAGTTCTCTTGTGAGTTTGACAGAGGACATCACGGCAGATGAGGTGGTGAAAGCTATTGATCAGCTTGCCATGAAGAAGTCGCCTGGGCCAGACGGATTGACAGCCGAGTTTTATAAGCACTTTAAGGTGACTCTGGCCCCATATTTGGTGGAGGTGTTTAATGGCTGTTTGAGAGAGGGTTCCCTCTCTCCCTCCATGCGACAATCTGCAGTGATTCTTCTGTCAAAGGGTAAGGATTCCTCGAGAATTGAGAATTGGCGGCCCATTAGCCTTCTCAATGTTGATAGGAAGATATTGGCAAAAATTATTTTCTGGCGTTTATCGTCTGTTGCGGGCAATTTACTTTCTCGCCATCAGCACTGTTCGGTTCAGGGAAGAAGCACTTTTTCAGCGGTGTTAGCTGTCCGGGAGGCCCTGGAGCGGTGCAGGGCTGCAGGCTGGGGAAAGTTCCTGCTGGCATTGGATCAGGCCAAAGCTTTTGATCGAGTCAATCATGAGTATCTATGGCTGCTTCTTGGCAAGTATGGCCTGGAGGGGGGCTTTATCGATTGGCTAAAGACCTTATACAGAGGGGCTGAAAGCTTCATGCTTGTGAATGGTTGGATTGGACGACCCTTTGAGGTTGGCTCAGGTGTGCGTCAGGGGTGTCCTTTGAGTCCTCTGCTATATGCGTTTGTAATCGATCCCTTCATTCGGAGGTTAGAGAGCGGACCGTTGTGTGGAGTTCCTTTGGGCATTCCTGGGGAGCCCCCTCTGAGGGTCGTGGCCTATGCTGATGACGTGTCTGTTTTCATCTCCGGGACGCAGGAGGCAGAGGAGGTGGTCTCGGTGATGGAACGGTATGCTGAGGCATCTGGCTCAAAGATCAATCAGGATAAGAGTGAGGTTTTCTGGATGGGAGAGGAAGGCGAAGGCTTTACCCTTCCGGACGCCTTCCCAGAGCCCCAGCAGGAAATTAAAGTATTAGGCATCAGATTTGGTCCCGGTGATTACGGCCTTGTAAATTGGGTAAGCAGGCTACAAGATGCCGATGCCAAGGTGGCCAGCTGGAAGGATTGGAAACTCTCTTACAGGGAAAGGATTGACCTGATTAAAACTTACCTGATCCCGGTATTTCTGTATGTCAGCTTTGTCTGTGTTTTGCCAGTGTCTCTCTATGCGAGGATCTACAGTTGTTTCTTCCAGCTGTTATGGGGGCACAAACTGAACCTCATTAAGAGGTCTGTAACCTACCTTCCCAGGCGGATGGGTGGCCTAGGTATGGTCAACCCGGTGGTTTTCTTTTCTCTGATGTTTTTGAAACATAATTTTGGTAGCATGCTGGCAGAGGAACCGCCTGGGTGGGTTGGTATTTTTCAGTCCTGGTTTAGGCCTTTTCTACGGAGCTGGGAGAATGGTGGGCCAGTGAAAAGCCTGAGGGTCCAACATGGTAAGCTCCCGGCTTATGTTGCCCCGTGTCTGAAAATGCTTCGGCAATGGCGAGTGACGGCGGAGGAAATTAAATCTCTTCCTAGGAAGGCCCTGGAGAGGAGGGTTGTTGAATCTGCCTTTAGCGAGCCATTGGCCTTGAGGGATTGCCCAGGCCCGGTTATGAGGGAGGGTCTGCGTTTGATGAATCTGGAGAGAATCCCTTTAAAGTTTCGGGATTTGGCCTGGCTCTCGTTCCATGGCAGACTCTATGTGAAGGGCAACCTGAAGCATCGCTCTGCGGAGAACCGTGGTTGTCCAAGAGTGGAGTGCGGTGGAGTGGAGGAGACGATGGACCATTTCTTGCTTCAGTGCCCCTTCAATATAGAAGTCTACAAGCGGGTGGGTGGGGCTCTGGGGATCCCTTTCCTTTCCCGCTTGAGTTACGCGGAGTGGTCTTACGGAGCCTTTCAGACTCACCGGGATTTTGATTTTGAGACACTTTTTCTAGTTAGCTTAGTAGTCCGTTACTACACGTGGAATGCACGGTGTCAGGTTTCCATTCGCAAAAAAGTCCTTCCTGTCGAGGTGAACAACATTCTGGGTGAGGTTGGGAAGATTCGGGGTCTTGAGAAGGACAGGTGGCGGCCGGGAGCCTGGACAAAGGCGTGGAGGAATGTCAGGTCCCCGTAGCTGCTGTCTGTCAGTCTCTGGGGGCGTGGCTTCTCTTTCTGTCCTTTCACGTCCCCTAGATTTTGTAACATCAGATTTTTGAAGAAAGGCTGCATGCATGGGATCAATGTATGGGATGAATGTGTGGGATGAATGTGTGGGATCAATGTATGGGATCGATGTATGGGATCAATGTATGGGATCAATGTGTGGGATCAATGTATGGGAGCAATGCGTGGGATGAATGCATGGGATCAATGTGTGGGATCGATGTATGGGATGAATGTGTGGGATCAATGTGTGGGATCAATGTATGGGATCAATGTGTGGGGTGAATGTGTGGGATCGATGTATGGGATCAATGTATGGGATCAATGTATGGGGTGAATGTTTAATCGTTTCTTAGCCTGAGGGGGTGTTTAGGTGACGGTCAGGATTTGTTATTTTGCTGAAGTAAGCTGGTTTTGTTTAATTATACATATTTTATTCTGTATATATGTAAATATGATTTTTATGATGTTTTTTGTTTGCAAGATTTTAATAAACAAAAAATTTACACTCTAATGTCCCCTCCCCCCAGTCACATCAGTCTCTGCACCAGAAGAGCTTACACTCTAATGTCCCCTCCCCCACAGTCACATCAGTCTCTGCACCAGAAGAGCTTACACTCTAATGTCCCCTCCCCACAGTCACATCAGTCTCTGCACCAGAAGAGCTTACACTCTAATGTCCCCTCCCCTACAGTCACATTTGTTCTGTGCGAATGGAGGCTAAAGAGAATGCTATTAGGCTTTTTTCCCTCCAGGTCAAATGCTCTTCACAGAGTGAATCAGGACAATATTGCATTCCGGCCACTAGATGGAGCTAAGGATCTGCAACATTTAGTTACATGTTTTCTGCAGTCCTGAGAGGCTCTAATTTTCCTGCCTGCTTTTACCACCCCCCGTCCGCCCATGTGAATAAGTCCAGAATAAAAGAAGCTGTGCGGTACATTAGCTGTAAGTACACAGAGTGGAGGAAGAAGGAGATGTGATTTCATAGAGAAGACCCAACGCTGGTCCACCCAGCGAGGTACCTGTGGAGCAATGCTGGCCGGGGGGCGCTGTGCTACTGATGGTCACACATGGAGAGCAAATTGTGCCAATCGGGGACATGCGCTGAGCCTCATCTATGAAAATGGTCCGATGGCGGGCCGCGCTGTTCTTTGCTCTCTTTCATCTGAGGATAATTATCGCCTCTTAACATCAAACCCCCAACAGAAGACGATGACAACGCTCACAGCCAGTGACAGCAGGATTGTATTATGTGTTATACAGGGTGGACTGACCATTTGGAAACTCTGGCACCGCCCGAGGGCCCGGGGTCAGTAGGGGGCCCCATGAGATTCCCCTGGTACCTTTTTCATAGGCTTTTTTGAGTGTGGGCAAGGACACAGGGGCCCCATGATCCCCTATTGCCCGGGGGCCCCATGAGTTGTCAGTCCACCCCTGGTGTTATATTAGACAGGGGAGGATTTGCAGACCATTGCGCAGCTCACTGACCAATCACAGACCTTATTCCTGACCTCCAGCCTTCCCTTCACTCTTACACAGTTGTAGCGGTTCCTCTCCTGGACTGAAATGGCTTCCTCTGATTTCACCGCACACTGTGAGCTTCCCACAATGTGCATTCGAAGCTGGAGACAGAGCCCCCTGGCTGGGGGATGTCCAGAACCATCTAGCCCTTTCCATTTCCTCAACAGCCTGACTGCCCCTGGCCCACCCCTTTCATGCCCCCCTCCCCCCTCATACACATACAAACACACCCTGGTTGCAGGAAAGAAAATTGCATTGTCTATGGCTGGCTCAAAAGTAAACAAAAAGATATATATTGTATGCTAGAGGAGAAAATGTACACTAAAAATATAAACTATATTTGCCCCGCCCTCCAAATCATGTGATTCAGGTGTTCCAATCCCCTCCATATCATGTGATTCAGGTGTTCCAATCCCCTGCATATCATGTGATTTAGGTGTTCCAATCCCCTCCATGGACACAGGTGTATACAATCAAGCCCCTAGGCATGCAGACGGCTTCTACAAAGATTGGTGAAAGAATGGGTCGCTCTCAGGAGCTCAGTGACTCCAAGCGTGGTCCCGTGATAGGTGGCCACCTGGGCAATAAGTCCATCCGTGACATTTCCTGGCTACTAAATATTCCGCGCTCAACTGTTAGTGGGATTATAACAAAGTGGAAGCCACTGGGAACAACAGCCACTCAGCCACCAAGTGGTAGGCCATGTCACATGACAGGGCGGGGTCAGCGCATGCTGAAGCACACAGTGCGCAGAAGTCACCAACTGTCTGCAGAGTCAATAGCTAAAGACCTCCAAACTTGGTGTGGCCTTCAGATGAGCCCAACAACAGTGCGTAGAGAGCTTCATGGAATGGGTTTCCATAGCCGAGCAGCTGCATCCAAGCCTTCCATCACCAAGTGCAATGCAAAGCGTCTGATGCCGTGGTGTAAAGCACGCCGCCACTGGACTCTAGAGCAGAGTAGATGTGTTCTCTGGGGTGACCAATCATGCTTCTCTGTCTGGAAATCCAATGGACATATGGTCAAACCTTCCCATAGACACCCTCCTAAACCTTGTGGACGGCCTTCCCAGAAGAGTTTAAGCTGTTATAGGTGCAAAGGGTGCAGCAACTCAATATTGAACCCTACAGACTAAGACTGGGAGGCCATTAAAGGTCATGTGTGTGGAAAGGCAGGCCGGCCGGCCAATACTTTTGGCAATATAGTGTATATATAGTGATGGCAGGAAGCTCACAGAGAGTTCCTCAATGGGAAATCGCTGCCTGAGGTTCTCTGTGGGTAGACAAGGTCAGGCCACCTTTCTCTATTCATTTAGCTTCCCCTTAGGGAGGAAGCCTGGAGAAGCGACTTTATGCATTTTTGGGACTACTTGCCTCCCTTTTGGCATGGAATGCTGGACTGGGACACGCCTGCTGTTGGTAACTTGTCTCTCTTCTCTTTTCATGACTCTAAACCAGGCCAAACTGTCTGCAACATCAACTAAATGCGTAAATATCATTGCTTTAATTAATTCAGTGAGTAGTTGGAAAGGTATTCTTCATGTGGACTTCTCCTTGTTCTCAGCTCTACATAGGAACATCTCTGGGAAACAGCCCTTCACATTGGGTCTCAATGGAGTCCATTGTTGGCTAAGCTAGGATGGGTGTGAATGTCTCCAAACGGGTGCTGGTTGGGCCAGTCTGGGTTGCACTGCAGGTGTTCCGTAGGTGAACAGTGCTGGGATCCTGAAGCCCCATGTTCAATGCTCTCAGCTGGATCGAGAGGATACATGGTAGACATAGTTGGAACAGTCTAAAGAGCGCACAGTGCGCAGAAGTCGCCAACTGTCTGCAGAGTTAATAGCTAAAGACCTCCAAACTTGGTGTGGCCTTCAGATGAGCCCAACAACAGTGCGTAGAGAGCTTCATGGAATGGGTTTCCATGACCGAGCAGCTGCATCCAAGCCTTCCACCACCAAGTGCAATGCAAAGCGTCAGATGTTGTGGTGTAAAGCACGCCGCCACTGGACTCTAGAGCAGTAGAGTAGTGTTATCTGAAGTAACAAATCATGCTTCTCTGTCTGGCAATCCAATGGACATGTCTGGGTTTGATGGTTGCCAGGAGAACAGTACTTGCCTGACCACATTGTGCCAAGTGTAAAGTTTGGTGGAGAGGGGATTATGGTGTGGAAATGTTTTTCAGGGGTTGGGCTTGGCTCCCTAGTTCTAGTGAAGGGAACTCTTAAGGCAACATTTGGACAATTTCATGCTCCCAACTTTGTGGGAGGAGTTTGGGGATGGCCCCTTCCTGTTCCAACATGACTGCACACCAGTGCACAAAACAAGGTCCATAAAGACATGGAGGAGCCAGTTTGGGGTGGAGGAACTTGACTGTCCTGCACATAGTCCTGACCTCAACCCCATAGAACACCTTTGGGATGAATTAGAGCGGAGACTGCGAGCCAGGCCTCCTCCCCCGACATCAGTGCCTGACCTGACAAATGTGCTTCTGGAAGAATGGTCCAACCTTCCCATAGACACCCTCCTAAACCTTGTGGACGGCCTTCCCAGAAGAGCTGAAGCTGTTATAGCTGCAAAGGGCGGGGCCAACTCAATATTGAACCCTACGGACTAAGACTGGGAGGGGCCATTAAAGGTCATGTGTGTGGAAAGGGCGGGGCCAACTCCATATTGAACCCTACGGACTAAGACTGGGAGGCCATTAAAGGTCATGTGTGTGGAAAGGCCGGCGACCCGATACTTGGGGCAATATAGTGTATATTGTATGATAGAGGAATAAATGTAAACAAAAAGATACATTGTATGTAGTGGACTGAGCCCTGGTTCACATTGCATGCAGGGCTGGATGTAGCCTGATCTGATCTGGGGGTCAGTAAAAAAAGTCAGAGAGTATAATGTCTGCACTGTGTGGGTCACTGACAGGCTCACAGTGTCATGACCTCGGAAACATCATTATGTATTAGATTGTCATTAGAATAAGACCATTAAATAAAAACTGTGCCCCCTATATCAGGTGTCCCTATCAGTGTCCCCATTTACATCAAGAGTCCTCATCATATTCCCCCTTTACAGCGGGTTCCCGCCAGCTTGCCTCCTTACATCAGTGTCCTCATCAGAGTGCCCCCTTATATCAGACTCCCCAATCAGAGTGCCCTCTTACATCATATGTCTTCATCACTGGGCTCTTGCATCAGCTGTCCCCATCAGAGTGCCCCCTTACATCATGTGTCCCCATAAGAGTGCCCCCTTACATCAAGTGTCGCAATCAGAGTGCCCCTTTACACCATGTATCCCCATCAGAGTGCCCCCTTACATCAGGTGTCCCCATCAGAGTGCCCCTTACATCAGGTGTCCCTATCAGAGTGCCCCCTTACATCAGGTGTCCCAATCAGAGTGCCCCTTACATCAGGTGTTTCCATCAGAGTGCCCCTTACATCAGGTGTCCCCATCAGAGTGCCCCTTACATCAGGTGTCCTCATCAGAGTGCCCCCTTACATCAAGTGTCACAATCAGAGTGCCCCTTACATCAGGTGTCCCCATCAGAGTGCCCCCTTACATCAAGTGTCGCAATCAGAGTGCCCCTTTACACCATGTATCCCCATCAGAGTGCCCCCTTACATCAGGTGTCCCAATCAGAGTGCCCCCTTACATCAGGTGTCCCCATCAGAGTGCCCCTTACATCAGGTGTCCCTATCAGAGTGCCCCCTTACATCAGGTGTCCCAATCAGAGTGCCCCTTACATCAGGTGTCCCCATCAGAGTGCCCCCTTACATCAAGGTCCTCATCAGAGTGCCCCCTTACATCAGGTGTCCCCATCAGAGTACCCCCTTACATCAGGTGTCCCCATCAGAGTACCCCTTTACATCAGGGTCCCCCCTTACAGCAGGTGTCCCCCTTAAATATAATCAGTTACTCCTATCAGAGTGCCTCCTTACATCAGGGTCCTCATCAGAGTGCCCCCTTACATCAGGTGTCCCCATCAGAGTGCCCCCTTACATCAGGGTCCTCATCAGAGTGCCCCCTTACATCAGGTGTCCACATCAGAGTGCCCCCTTACATCAGGTGTCCCCATCAGAGTGCCCCCTTACATCAGGGTCCCCCCTTACAGCAGGTGTCCCCCTTAAATATAATCAGTTACTCCTATCAGAGTGCCCCTTACATCAGCTGTCTGCATTAGACTGGCTAATGCACTCTCAGGGACATGGGGGGGGGGGGGCACAGCTAAAATCTGGGGGGGGGGCTCAGCCCACCCCAGCACTCCCCTAGATCCAGCCCTGACTGTGTGCAAATTGTAAATCATGGAACTTCACTTGAAGTCGCACGGTTTCAGTCACACGTCAATACGACCTCAGGTGCGACTTGCAGATATCTGTAGGATTTCATGCACAGAAGTCTATGCAAGCTGCACCGGAGATGGACAGAAGTAGTGCAGGAACTACTATTCCAATCGGTGCAACTTCGTCAGAGTCGCACCGATTCGAACGGTTCCATTTCTGATTATTGGGTGAGGTTTGTCATGCGATTTGATTGGTCGCGTCAGTGTGAACCAGGAATATACAAAAAGATACCCTGTATACTGGAGGAAGAAATGTAAACTAACGACGCGTTGGGGAAGCTTCCCCTCATTTACTAAGCCCTGGAGTCTATCTGCCGTCAGTCAATCATCCCCAATGCAAATGTTAACAAAACGCAAATTGTGCTTCCTGAAGGGGAGACTCCTGAATGAAAGCAGGGGATCCTGGTGTGAAGGGGGCTGTCATGTGAAGGAAAGGACTCCTGATGTGAAGGGGGGCTCTGATGTGAAGGGACCTCATGATCTAAAAGGAGGTCTTCTGATATTAAAGGGGTGCAACTGATGTAAACAGGAGGACTCTTGAAGTGAAGGGGGGCTCTAATGCGGAGGAAAGGACCCCTGATGTGAAGGGGGTCCTGATGTGAAGGGGGGGAGTCTGATGTGGAGAAAGATACTCCTGATATTAGGGGGGAATCCTGATGTGAACGGGGGAATCCTGATGTGAAAAGGGGGACTCCTGATGTGAAAGGGGGGACTCCTGATGTGAAGGGGGTCCTGATGTGAAGGGGGGGAGTCTGATGTGGAGAAAGATACTCCTGATATTAGGGGGGAATCCTGATGTGAACGGGGGAATCCTGATGTGAAAAGGGGGACTCCTGATGTGAAAGGGGGGACTCCTGATGTGAAGGGGAGGAATCCTGATATGAAAGGAAGAAATCCTGATGTGAAGTGGGGAATCCTGATGTGAAGGAGGGGAATTATCATATAAAAGGGGGAATCCTGATGGGAAGGAGGATATCCTTATAATATGAAAGGGGGGGAATCCTGATGTGAAATGGGGGAGGGGGGGTTCTGATATGAAGGGGGACTCCTGATGTGAAAGAAGGAATCATAATGTGGAAATGGGACTCCTAATGTGAAAGGGGAACTGCTGATGAGAAAGGGGAACTCAAATGTGAAAGGGGTACTACTGGTGTGAAAGAAGGGGATCTTAATTTGAAAAGGGGGAATCCTGATGTGAAAGGGGGCTCCTAATATTAAGGGAGGATCCTGATGTGATGGGGGGAATCCTGATGTGAAGGGGGGAATCAAGATGTGAAAGGGGGGACTCCTGATGTAAAGGGGGATCCTGATATGAAATAGGGGGCTCCTAATGTGAAAGGGGGGGAATCCTGATGTGAATGAGGGAAATCTGCTACAGGGGAATCCTGATGTGAAGGGGAATTTTGAAATGAAAGGGGGGACTCCTGATATGAAAGGAGGAAATCCTGATGTGAAGTGGGGAATCCTCATATGAAAGGGGGGACTCCTAATAAGAAAGGGGGGAATCCTGATATGAAAGGAGGAAATCCTGATGTGAAGTGGGGAATCCTCATATGAAAGGGGGGACTCCTAATAAGAAAGGGGGGAATCCTGATATGAAGGAGGGAAATCTGCTAGAGGGGAATCCCGATGTAAAAGGGGATCCTGATGTGAAAGGAGGACTCCTGATGAGAAGAAGGGGATCCTGATGTGAAAGGGGAGACTCCTGATGTGATGGGGGGCTGTCGCTGTGTCAAGCACGTGGCTGGATGTGGCTGTGAGGAGTCCAGGTGTCACTCCTAGTACAGTGATGATGTAACGACTGCAGGCTGTACACTGTATACCAGGACTCTCCAAACTGTGGCCCGAGGGCCAGATGCGGCCCTTTGCTTGCTTGTATCCGGCCATTGGGGCACTATTCCTCCCACTGACACCAATGATGGGGCACTATTCCTCCCACTGACACCAATGATGGGGCACTATTCCTTCCACTGATACCAATGATGGGGCACTATTCCTCCCACTGACACCAATGATGGGGCACTATTCCTCCCACTGACACCAATGATGGGGCACCATTCCTCTCACTGACACCAATGTTGGGGCACTATTCCTCCCACTGACACCAATGATGGGGCACTATTCCTCCCACTGACACCAATGATGGGGCACTATTCCTCCCACTGATACCAATGATGGGGCACTATTCCTCCCACTGACACCAATGATGGGGCACTATTCCTCTCACTGACACCAATGTTGGGACACTATTCCTCTCACTGACACCAATGTTGGGGCACTATTCCTCCCACTGACACCAATGATGGGGCACTATTCCTCCCACTGATACCAATGATGGGGCATTATTCCTCCCACTGACACCAATGATGGGGCACTATTCCTCCCACTGATACCATTGATGGGGCACTATTCCTCCCACTGACACCAATGATGGGGCACTATTCCCCCCACTGATACCAATGACGGGGCACTATTCCTCCCACTGACACCAATGACGGGGCACTATTCCTCCTACTGACACCAATGATGGGGCACTATTCCTCCCACCGACACCAATGACGGGGCACTATTCCTCCCACTGACACCAATGACGGGGCACTATTCCTTCCACTGACACCAATGACGGGGCACTATTCCTCCCACTGACACCAATGATGGGGCACTATTCCTCCCACTGACACTAATGACGGGGCACTATTCCTCCCACTGACACTAATGACGGGGCACTATTCCTCCCACTGATACCAATGATGGGGCACTATTCCTCCCACTGACACCAATGATGGGGCACTATTCCTCCCACTGACACCAATGATGGGGCACTATTCCTCCCACTGACACCAATGATGGGGCACTATTCCTCCCACTGATACCAATGATGGGACACTATTCCTCCCACTGACACCAATGATGGGGCACTATTCCTTCCACTGACACCAATGATGGGGCACTATTCCTTCCACTGACACCAATGATGGGACACTATTCCTCTCACTGATACCAATGATGGGGCACTATTCCTCTCACTGACACCAATGATGGGGCACTATTCCTCCCACTGATACCAATGATGGGGCACTATTCCTCCCACTGACACCAATGATGGGACACTATTCCTCCCACTGACACCAATGATGGGGCACTATTCCTCCCACTGACACCAATGATGGGACACTATTCCTCCCACCGATACCAATGATGGGGCACTATTCCTCCCACTGATACCAATGATGGGGCACTATTCCTCCCACTGACACCAATGATGGGACACTATTCCTCCCACTGATACCAATGATGGGGCACTATTCCTCCCACTGACACCAATGATGGGGCACTATTCCTCCCACTGATACCAATGATGGGGCACTATTCCTCCCACTGACACCAATGATGGGGCACTATTCCTCCCACTGACACCAATGATGGGGCACTATTCCTCCCACTGACACCAATGATGGGGCACTATTCCTCCCACTGATACCAATGATGGAGCACTATTCCTCCACTGACACCAATGATGGGGCACTATTCCTTCCACTGACACCAATGAATGGGCACTATTCCTCCCACTGACACCAATGATGGAGCACTATTCCTCCCACTGACACCAATGATGGAGCACTATTCCTCCCACTGACATGACGATGGGGCACTATTCCCCCCCACTGACACCAATGATGGGGCACTATTCCCCCCACTGATACCAATGATGGAGCACTATTCCCCCCACTGACATGACGATGGGGCACTATTCCTCCCACTGACACCAATGATGGGGCACTATTCCTCCCACTGACACCAATGATGGGGCACTATTCCTCCCACTGACACCAATGATGGAGCACTATTCCTCCCACTGACATGACGATGGGACACTATTCCCCCCACTGACACCAATGATGGGGCACTATTCCCCCCACTGACACCAATGATGGGGCACTATTCCTCCCACTGACACCAATGATGGGACACTATTCCTCCCACTGACACCAATGATGGGGCACTATTCCTGCCACTGACACCAATGATGGAACACTATTCCTCCCACTGACACCAATGATGGGACACTATTCCTCCCACTGACACCAATGATGGGACACTATTCCTCCCACTGACACCAATGATGGGGCACTATTCCTCCCACTGACACCAATGATGGGGCACTATTCCTCCCACTGACACCAATGATGGGGCACTATTCCTGCCACTGACACCAATGATGGAACACTATTCCTCCCACTGACAGCAATGATGGGACACTATTCCTCCCACTGACACCAATGATGGGGCACTATTCCTCCCACTGACACCAATGATGGGGCACTATTCCCCCCACTGACATGACGATGGGGCACTATTCCTCCCACTGACACCAATGACGGGGCACTATTCCTCCCACTGACACCAATGATGGAGCACTATTCCCCCCACTGACATGACGATGGGGCACTATTCCTCCCACTGACACCAATGATGGGGCACTATTCCTCCCACTGATACCAATGATGGGGCACTATTCCCCCCACTGACATGACGATGGGGCACTATTCCTCCCACTGACACCAATGATGGGGCACTATTCCTCCCACTGACACCAATGATGGGGCACTATTCCTCCCACTGACACCAATGATGGGGCACTATTCCTCCCACTGACACCAATGATGGGGCACTATTCCTCCCACTGACACCAATGATGGGGCACTATTCCTCCCACTGACACCAATGATGGGTCACTATTCCTCCCACTGACACCAATGATGGGGCACTATTCCTCCCACTGACACCAATGATGGGGCACTATTCCTCCCACTGACACTAATGATGGGGAACCATTCCCCCCACTGACATGAGGATGGGACATGGTCTCTTCCTACTGACGCCGGGACCTTTCTTACTCCCACAGTCTGGCCCCCCTAAAGTCTGAAGGACAGTAAACTGGCCCTTTATTTAGACAGTTTGGAGCCCCCAATATTCTCTGCATTCTCGCCATGCTGATTTCCCGGTGACCGGCGTGTCTCCATCTTTAGGTGTCCTCATCCGCGAGTCCCAGAGTCAGTTGGTATGCTGGTTTGTCTCTTTTTTGCATTCACTTTGTGCATACACAGTGCTGCATGGCTAACATGGCGGACACTTTACCGCCCCCCTTTCATTCCTCCTCTGTCCGGTCCCTGCTGGGATCTCACAAACGTATCTGGCTTCGCTGCCTCCATCTTCTCAGCCTGGCCTGTAGCATCTCCGACCCGTCACCCGGCGAGACATTTCATTGACCTGAAGTGTCCATTTTCACCGCGGCGTGGAATCAAGTGTGAGGTCATCTGTTCAACTGATTCTGCCCGCAGCTTGTGGAGCGCAGAGAGAGAAGCATCAAAGGGAGTCTATCCAGCCATCTCTGCGACAATCTGCAGCTCCGGGGTGACACCACTGAGCCAAACACTTTCATGTTTCCTGCCTGAGAGCCACCAATTAATCTCTTTATCCAGAACTCCCTACAGCTGCTGTTCCCTCCGACACCAGCAGAGGGGGGTGATGAGGGGATCCTCAGATGATCAAACTCCACCGGAATCTAATAGAAACTGTTACACTGTGTTGTGCTGTGTTGTATTATGTTATGTTGTGTTATGTTATGTTGTGTTATGTTGTGTTATGTTGTGTTGTGTTATGTTGTGTTATGTTGTGTTGTGTTGTGTTGTGTTAAGTTAAGTTAAGTTATGTTATGTTGTGTTGTGTTATGTTATGTTGTGTTGTGTTGTGTTATGTTGTGTTGTGTTATGTTGTGTTATGTTGTGTTGTGTTGTGTTGTGTTGTGTTAAGTTAAGTTAAGTTATGTTATGTTGTGTTGTGTTGTGTTATGTTATGTTGTGTTGTGTTGTGTTATGTTGTGTTGTGTTATGTTGTGTTGTGTTGTGTTGTGTTGTGTTGTGTTAAGTTAAGTTAAGTTATGTTATGTTGTGTTGTGTTGTGTTATGTTGTGTTGTGTTGTGTTATGTTGTGTTGAGTTATGTTATGTTGTGTTGTGTTGTGTTGAGTTATGTTATGTTGTGTTGTGTTGTGTTGAGTTATGTTGTGTTGTGTTGAGTTATGTTGTGTTGTGTTGAGTTATGTTGTGTTGTGTTGTGTTGAGTTATGTTATGTTGTGTTATGATCTGTTATGTTGTGTTGTGTTGAGTTATGTTATGTTATGTTATGTTATGTTGTGTTGTGTTGTGTTGTGTTGTGTTGAGTTATGTTATGTTATGTTATGTTGTGTTGTGTTGTGTTATGATCTGTTATGTTGTGTTGTGTTGAGTTATGTTATGTTATGTTGTGTTGTGTTGAGTTATGTTGTGTTGTGTTGTGTTGTGTTGTGTTGAGTTATGTTGTGTTGTGTTGTGTTGTGTTATGTTGTGTTATGTTGTGTTGTGTTGAGTTATGTTGTGTTATGTTGTGTTGCGTTGAGTTATGTTATGTTGTGTTGTGTTGTGTTATGATCTGTTATGTTGTGTTGTGTTGAGTTATGTTATGTTATGTTGTGTTATGTTATGTTGTGTTGTGTTGTGTTGTGTTGTGTTGTGTTGTGTTATGTTATGTTGTGTTGTGTTGTGTTGTGTTGTGTTGTGTTATGTTGTGTTATGTTGAGTTATGTTATGTTGTGTTATGATCTGTTATGTTGTGTTGTGTTGAGTTATGTTATGTTATGTTATGTTGTGTTGTGTTGTGTTGAGTTATGTTATGTTATGTTGTGTTATGTTATGTTGTGTTGTGTTATGTTGTGTTATGTTGTGTTATGTTGTGTTATGTTGTGTTGTGTTGTGTTGTGTTGTGTTATGTTATGTTGTGTTGTGTTGTGTTATGTTGAGTTATGTTATGTTGTGTTATGATCTGTTATGTTGTGTTGTGTTGAGTTATGTTATGTTATGTTGTGTTGTGTTGTGTTGAGTTATGTTATGTTATGTTGTGTTATGTTATGTTATGTTGTGTTGTGTTATGTTGTGTTATGTTATGTTGTGTTGTGTTGTGTTGTGTTATGTTGTGTTATGTTATGTTATGTTGTGTTGTGTTATGTTGAGTTATGTTATGTTATGTTGTGTTATGTTATGTTGTGTTATGTTGTGTTATGTTATGTTGTGTTGTGTTGTGTTGTGTTATGTTGTGTTATGTTATGTTATGTTGTGTTGTGTTGTGTTGTGTTGTGTTATGTTGTGTTATGTTATGTTGTGTTGTGTTGTGTTATGTTGTGTTATGTTATGTTGTGTTGTGTTATGTTGTGTTATGTTGTGTTATGTTATGTTGTGTTGTGTTGTGTTGTGTTATGTTGTGTTATGTTGTGTTATGTTATGTTGTGTTGTGTTGTGTTGTGTTATGTTGTGTTATGTTATGTTATGTTGTGTTGTGTTGTGTTGTGTTATGTTGTGTTATGTTGTGTTATGTTATGTTGTGTTGTGTTGTGTTGTGTTGTGTTATGTTGTGTTGTGTTGTGTTGTGTTATGTTGTGTTATGTTGTGTTATGTTATGTTGTGTTGTGTTGTGTTGTGTTGTGTTATGTTGTGTTATGTTATGTTGTGTTGTGTTGTGTTGTGTTATGTTGTGTTATGTTGTGTTATGTTATGTTGTGTTGTGTTGTGTTGTGTTGTGTTATGTTGTGTTATGTTATGTTGTGTTGTGTTGTGTTGTGTTATGTTGTGTTATGTTGTGTTATGTTATGTTGTGTTATGTTGTGTTGTGTTGTGTTGTGTTATGTTGAGTTATGTTATGTTGTGTTATGTTATGTTGTGTTATGTTATGTTGTGTTGTGTTGTGTTATGATCTGTTGTGTTATGTTGTGTTATGTTGTGTTATGTTATATTGTGGTATGTTGAGTGATGTTGTGTTATGTTGTGTTGTGTTATGTTGTGTTGTGTTATGTTGTGTTGTGTTGTGTTATGATCTGTTATATTATGTTGTGTTATGTTGTGTTATGATCTGTTGTGTTGTGTTGTGTTGTGTTATGTTGTGTTATGTTATATTGTGGTATGTTGAGTGATGTTGTGTTATGTTGTGTTGTGTTGTGTTGTGTTATGTTGTGTTGTGTTGTACGGTTTTGTGTTGTGCTAGGTTAGGTTGCAATGTGTTGTGTTAGGTTGCAAGTCCAGCGGAGGCTACGCATTCAAGCAAATGGGGACGCGCCATATTTGATGGCAAAAATGGGGTTCAAACAGGCAGTGAGGAGGTGTGGCATTGTTTCCTCACTACCCATGAGTAGCCTCTGACGTGCGATCCGAACGGGGATCGGGCTTCAGAGGAAAAGGAGATTTAGATGCACCTCTAACCCTCCCCTCGTACACGTACCCCGATCACTAAAATCTCCTTGGAGGTTTGATTATTTTACGGTCCTCTCATAGCTCGATTTCAAAATTTTTAAATCTGCTGCTTTCAGCAAAATAATCTTGGATGATCCTGCAGCAAAGATCCTTGTTCAGGCACTTCCTGTTAGAGGGTGACAACACTCTGTCCTTGTCTCCCAGTTTTGCTGCTGTGTTGTCAGCCTGTCTCAAGGGCTTCCAAAGGAGGTTACAGTCTGGACATTGGGCAGATGTGGTCCGCTGTTGTCACCATCAGGAAACCTGCCCTGGGAAATATATCTGTCCCTGGAGTGTATATATACAGTATAGTTACATAGCTGATAGTATTGGAAACAAGACACGGGTCCATCCAGTTCCACCTATGAATGTGTGATTTGTGTTCTCTAACATACCCCTCTATATTGCTGAAGAACACATCAACAAGGGTTTTGAAGTTGTCACCACTAGCAGATAATTTATAGACAGGAAGTGGCTGCAAAGGGGCTGCAGGAGATCAGCAGCATTGAGATTTTTATTTTGTTACTATTAAAAAAAATGTTAGTGATACACAGTACTTTAGCAAACTAAATGTCGTCCAATGAGATCGCATCTACTTTCACCTCTTTACAACTGAATTATAAGGAGACCCCCCCCCCCACATCCCAGGGTGCACCGTCCTCTAAGTGCGGGTTTTGTCGCCCTCGTTATATGGCGGACTGTTTGTCAGCGCGCAGCGGACGGCGGAGATGTATACGTGTCTGCATATGTATGTGTGTGGGTGGCAGGAATAGACGGGAGAGGTATGAAGACACGAGGACCCGCGAAGTGTCTGTTCCCTCCTCCAGCGCCTCTTGAAGTGTCTAATTAGATTAACCCTTCCTGCCCCTCTTCATCATCAAAGAGCCTGCGTGCTGCCAGCCGGGCCACGCCGCCGATGACAGCTTTGTGCTTTCATGTTCCTTCTTGGGAAAGCCGATAATTAATTCTCTCTTTCTGTACGCCGAGCCCCTCTCCATGTCGCTGCGGCTTCCAGAGAGACGACCGAGAAATGCTGTGCCAACGCGGCACTTACACGGAGCGGATGGGACTGAGCGACAGAGGCATCACGCGTGGCATCATACGTGGCCTGTATGTGGAATGGAGCAGGAATGGTGTCCCCACTCACACCTGAGCTGGGCACTTGTTAGCCGATTCGGCAGTGGGGGGTTTTCCCCTCATTTTTGCACATATACTGTAGATGTGCATCTATGGAGTGTTTTGTAAATGTTTTCAAACGTTTTCCTTCCTTCCTTTTTCTTTTCCTCTCCTCCCCCTTTTTCCTTTTTTCTTTCCTTCCTTCCTTCCTTTTCCTTTCCTTTCCCTCTTCTCTTCTCTTTTCTTTCTCCTTCCTTTTTTCTTTGTGTTTCCATTTTCCTTTTTCTTTCCTTCCTTCCTCTTTCTTTTTTCCTTCTTTCCTTTCTTGCTTTTTCCTTCTTTCCTTCCCTCCTTTCTTTGTTTCTTTTCCTTTCTTCCCCTTCTTTGTTTATTTATTTTCCTCTCCTCTTCTCTCCTCTTTTCTTTCTGTTTCTTTTTTTCTTTCTTTTTCCATTTTCCTTTCTCGTTATTTCCTTCCTTCCTTTTTGTTTCCATCCTTTCCTTCCTTCCTTTCTCTTTCTTTTTTTCTTCCCTTTCTTGCTTTTTCTTTCCGTCCTTCTCTCCCTCCCTTCCTTCTTTCCTTCATTCCTCTCTCTTTCTCTCTCTCTCTCCCTTTCTTCCTCCCACCCTCCCTCTCTTCCTTCCTCCCTCCATCCTTCCCTCTCTTCCTTATTTCCTCCCTCCCTCTCTTCCTTCCTTCCTTCCCTCCTCCCTCTCTTCCTTACTCCTTCCCTCTCTTCCTCCCTCCCTTCCTTCCTTCCTTCCTTCCTTCCTCCCACCCTCCCTCTCTTCCTTCCTCCCTCCATCCTTCCCTCTCTTCCTTCCTCCCTCCATCCTTCCCTCTCTTCCTTTCATACTCCCTCCCTCTCTTCCTTATTTCCTCCCTCTCTTCCTTCCTTCCTTCCTTCCTTCCTTCCTTCTCTCCTCCCTCTCTTCCTTCCTCCCTCCCTCTCTTCCTTTCTTACTCCTTCCCTCTCTTCCTCCCTCCATCCCTTCTTTCCTTCCTTCCTCCCTTCCTTCCTCCCTCCCACCCTCTCTTCCTTTCTTACTCCCTCCCTCTTCCTTCCTCCTCCCTCCCTTCCTTCCTCCTCCCTCCCTTCCTTCCTCCCTCCCTCTCTTCCTTTCTTTCTCCCTCTCTTCTGTCCTCTCTCCCTCCCTTCCTTCTTTCCTTCCTCCCTCTCTTCCTTCCTTCTTTCCTTCCTCCCTCTCTTCCTTCCTTACTTCCTCCCTCTCTTCCTTCCTCTCTCCCTCTCTTCCTTCCTCTCTCCCTCTCTTCCTTCCTTCCTCCCTCTCTTCCTTCCTTCCTCCCTCTCTTCCTTCCTTCCTTCCTTCCTTCCTTCCTCCATCTCTTTTTTCCTTTCTTCCTCCCTCTCTTCCTTCCTTCCTTCCTTCCTTCCTTCCTTCCTTCCTTCCTCCCTCTCTTTCTTCCTTCCTTTCTTCCTCCCTCCCTCTCTTTCTTCCTTCCTTTCTTCCTCCCTCCCTCTCTTTCTTCCTTCCTTTCTTCCTCCCTCCCTCTCTTTCTTCTTTCCTTTCTTTCTCCCTCCCACTCTTCCTTCCTTTCTTCCCCCCTTCCTTCCTGACAAATTTAGGGACCCGATACCATTCATCGGTTCTTCCAGCAGCCAGATAACTAGCATTTTCCTTGGGAGTCCAGCATCGACAGCCCCTGTACTTCATGATGGTGGCACATTAAAGCAAACGTTTATTTCCCCAAGCATTTACATTTGCTACCTTTACAATTTCCTCACTCCTCCTCCTTTCCCCAAAACATACAGACTTTAGGAGTCCACACGGGAGTAACCAGAATGGTCTAGGGTGGTCTTACTGAAAATGCCAGTAGAGTTCCTGGACCAGGCTCTTCAAGTTCAAACGTCTTTATGATTGTTGGGGAAGGACTAAAACAGGGACCTGGTGCTGGGGTCTCCAGAGAGGTGTGGAAAATATCTTTTTGACCTCCATAAGGGGTTGGAGGGGCAGACGTGGACATGGCCAATCTTCTCCATGCATTGTAAAGTGTCATTCTAGGCTGGTCCAAGTGGAGAGACAACTTTGTAAAGCACAACTTGAGATTAACATAAACCCTGGAAAGTCTACTGCAGCCTTTCTCAGCCATTTTTACACAGAGGAACCTTTGAAATAACAGGGGCCTGATGAAGGGGTCTCCAGAAAGGTATGGAGAAGAAGCAGACCCTTATGACCCCAGTCAAGTGTTAGAGGAGCAAGGCGTGGCCAATCTTCTCCATCCATTGTAAAGTGTGACGCTAGGTTAGTCAGTGTGGAGAGGCAATATCGTAAAGCACAGCTTCAGATTCATGTGAGCCCTCAAAAGTCTACTGCAGCCTTACTCAACCTTTTCAGCACAGAGGAACCCTATCCAGTAACTGTCCAGGCTCAGGGAACCCCTGCTAAATAATACTACATCAAAAGTTCACAATACATCAATATGATGTTCAGTGGGAAGAATGCTCCTCACATTGGTGGTCATTGGGTAGATTCCCCAGTTACAAATGTAGAACCCTCCTAGGTAGCTAGGGGGAGCTAAACTCCAATTGTTAGCTAGGGCTGAGTAACAGCAATGGGAGTAATAGCTAGCAGGGGTCAAAGTTAGGTAAGAGCTGAGAGGCTCTGCAGACCATCCCTCTGGAATTTCCCTCTGTTCTAGATCTTTGGCGAAAGGTCTAGAAGCAGTTGGTGGATCTGATGAGTTGCTGATCCGGAGGCTTGGCAAGGGACCAGGACAACCCTTAAAGGTTATTGACCATGCTCAGCTGTAGAGAGTTGGCAGAGTTGGGGGGAGAGTTGGAGCAGAGAGTTCAGGGGGAAGGAGAGAGAAGGATGTGAGGCTGGAGACAGGAGCTTGTGAGGGGACACAGATGGAAAGGGGATCACTTGCAGGCAGAGGATCTTGGAAGATGGGAAGCTTAGACTTCACTGGCCCCCTGAGATAGGACCACCTGTGTGGCAGGGAAGGAGCGGCCTAGCTAGAAGGCCTGGTAGCAGCCACCAACCCACCGGCAGCACAGGAGAGGGACCAAGTGAGTAAACCTTCACCCCCTGGGCAAGTAAGGGGAAAGGAACGCTCTACAGGGGAACTGGATTTGCTATCTTACCCGGGACTGTTTCACACTGCAGTGGCAGGCACTGGATCTCCTGTCCGGGGATTCACCCAGTACAGCTGGATGAGGAGAGGAGTCACCTGGGGTCTGGGGTGGTACTACAGGAGATACTGGCTAGCTCTCCAGAAACTTGGCTGTAAAGGCTGTAAAAAAAAGTCCTGGATTCTTTCTTGGATACACAGAAAATAACTGGATATAACATTTATAGGGAAAGTTGATCCCGGGAATATCCGATTGCCTCTCGGGGGATCAGGAAGGAATTTCTTTCCCAGCGGGAGCAAATTGGATCGTGCTTTGCTGAGTTTTTCTGCCTTCCTCTGGATCAACTGTGGGTGTAGGTCATATGGTGGGAGTGTTCTAAAATACAGGAGTATTGGGGAAATAGTAAGCTTGATTCAGAAGATGACAGAGGTGGATGTTCTAGTAGACCCAGAGATTTGCCTCTTTCATAGTACTAAACTTTCAGTTACAAAATACAAAGAATCTGGTTTATTGTACTATTGGAATTATTATTATTATACAGTATTTATAAAGCGCCGATAGTTCGCTCAGCGCTGTACATTACAAAGGGGGACAGAACATGTGACAGAACAATACCAATACAATGCAAAACATGAGGGGATCGAGGGCCCTGCTCCTTGGAGCTTACAATCTAGGTGGGAGGGGATGGTGGTACAGGAGGAGATAGCTGTGGGGGATGGAGTGGTAGGAAGAGTGGAGGAGGTCGGCAAGTTAGCAGGGGGTGGGGTAGACTTCCCTGAAGAGATGGGTTTTCAGGGTGCGCCTAAAGGAGAGGAGAGTAGGTGATAATCTGATGGGTTGGGGCAGGGAGTTCCAGAGGATGGGTGACACCCTGGAGAAGTCCTGGAGGCGGGCATGGGAGGAGGAGACCAGGGAACTAGAGAGAAGGAGGTCTTGTGAGGAGCGGAGTGTGCGTGCTGGGCGGTACTTGGATATTAGGTCAGTGATGTAGTTCGGGGCAGTATGGTGGACGGCTTTGTACGTCAGTGTTAGGATTTTGAATTTGATCCGTTGGGCAATCAGAAGCCAGTGGAGGGATTGGCAGAGGGGGGTGGAGGACACTGAGTGGAAGCCAGTGGAGGGATTGGCAGAGGGGGATGGAGGACACTGAATGGAGGCCAGGGGAGGGATTGGCAGAGGGGGATGGAGGACACTGAATGGAGGCCAGTGGAGGGATTGGCAGAGGGGGGTAGAGGACACTGAGTGGAAGCCAGTGGAGGGATTGGCAGAGAGGGGTGGAGGACACTGAGTGGAGGCCAGTGGAGGGATTGGCAGAGGAGGGTGGAGGACACTGAGTGGAGGCCAGTGGAGGGATTGGCAGAGGGGGGTGGTGGAGACGGAGCGGTTGGAAAGGTGAATGAGTCTGGCAGCCGTATTCAGGATGGACTGAAGCGGGGATAGCCTGTGGCGAGGCAGGCCAGTGAGGAGGGAGTTGCAGTAGTCGAGTCGTGATATGATGAGGGAGTGGATGAGCTGTTTAGTGGTTTCTGGGGTTAGGAACGTGCGGATTTTGGCGATGTTGCGGAGGTGGAGTCTGCATGTTGCGGAGGTGGAGTCTGCATGTTGCGGAGGTGGAGTCGGCACGAGTTTGTTAAAGATTGGACTTGGGGCTGGAAGGATAGGTTGGAGTCCAGAATGACACCAAGTACTCTGGCCTGCGGGGCGGGTTTGATGGTGGCGTTGTTGGTCATGAAGGAGAAGTCAATGGGGGTGGTGTCCGGGCTGGGGGGAAGACAAGAAACTCGGTTTTGGAGAGGTTCAGTTTAAGGAAGTGGAGCGACATCCAGGAATGCAGCCAAGGAACTGACACCCAAGTATTGGAGGAGACAGGAGGTGCCGGAAATAAAGGACTGGGTGGATAGGGCGGATCTAATATGTAAATTGGAGGAACTTTATCATTTGAATGAAGATAAGATGGAGAGTCACCATACAAGATGGAACAAATGGGAGGAATTCAAAAAGTCACGGCTAGCCTTAGAGGTTATGGGGGATTACATAGAATAATATGGAAACATATTTTGTTCTTCTTTTATAGGGATTACAATCTCCAGAAATGTACAGGAAAATGCAGAGCAGAAGGGTCAGGGATTGGATGGGGGGGGGGGGGGATGGGTGGTATATAGGTAGGGGGAGGGACTGGGGGGAGGAAAGGGATGACACAATAAATGTTTTGATAACATGCTAAGGTTTTAATGAGTATGTTTGTATAACTTGTTTATCTGAAAAATTAATAAATATTTACATTTAAAAAAACTGGGTGTAGGACTAGAACATTTTTTTTTTAATGGTTGAACTGGATGGACTTTTGTCTTTTTTCAGCCAGACTAACTATGTAACTATGTAACTGGGCCCAAGCTACCGGCCTGGCATAATGATGGTCCTGGCTGGTGGTCCTGGTGAGAGAAGAATGATATTTGGTACAGACGGTGCTGTACGATGAATGATTTCACCTCTGCTCTCCTCAGTCTGTGTCACCTCATTGACACCGATTAGTAAAGACTCGCACCTCCATTGTACCTCCAACCATTCCACACAAAATACCTCCAATTCTCCGAGAATTGCGCACTTCTCAGCTCAGTGTAGACGCCATCAATTATTTCTGACCTCCGTCGAAGGAACTGAGAACTCATTCAGAGGAGGCTCCTACAAAGCCTGATAGAAAGGCAGAATTGTTTTCCCGGAATGTAACACATACACGGACATAGATCCAGAAGATGCTCTTCGGCCCAACGTATCGATCTGCGGGGCGTAGACAAGGAATCTCTGTTTCCAATAAATTGGAGAAAAAACTAAAAAGATGGCGGCACACACTCTACTCCTGTACAAGTATCCTTTGTGAGAACTTACAAGTGACACGTTAAAACAAGCGTCTGACGCATTTCAGGCCTTAGTCATAGCTGGTTTAACAAGTGAGGCGATCCTTTGTTGCAGAGTCCATATATTGGCTTTGTTCTCGTCGTCTTCATTCAGGATTATGACTCAGTAAGCGTTCACCGCGGCGTGCGCAGAGTACAGACGCCAAACCGTCTCATGTGGACCAAACACAGGCTGGCCATAACAGACAAGAGCTCCAAATGCAGCCACTTCAATACCGGACACTTTCACCCCCGCCATGCTCAGGACAATTTTCAGCCGTCGCACTTTAAATGACAATTGCAACATCTGTACCCACGTGACATTTTTATCATTTGTTTTTGTGACAGGGCTTTGTTTTTGTGGGATTTACCACCACTTGTTTTTTTTTTTTTGCTAAACAAACGAAAAACGACTGACAATTTTGGAAAAAAAAACTTTTTTTATAAAATCTTGCAAATAAGTAATTTTTCTTCTTTGCTGATGGACACTGATAGGCTGCACTGATGGACATTGATGAGGCTACACTGATAGGCTGCACTGATGAGCATTGATGAGGCTACACTGTTGGACACTGATAGGCTGAACTGATGGACACTGATAGGCTGAACTGATGGACACTGATGAGGCTGCACTGATGGACACTGATGAGGCTGCACTGATGGGCATTGATGAGACTGCACTGATGGACACTGATAGGCTGCACTTATGGGCATTGATGAGGCTTCACTGATGGACACTGATGGGCTACACTGATGGACCTGATAGCCTGCACTGATGGACCCGATTGGCTGCATTGATGGGCATTGATGAGGTTGCACTGATGGACACTGATAGGCTGAACTGATGGGCAATTATGATGCTACAGAAGGGCCCAGGCAGCTGGGTGAATGGAATGCGGGCAGGGAGGTTGATCAGCATGGCAAAGGGTCAATTACTGAATCTGATCCCCTGTAGGGCTCTCTCTGCAGCACTATTCCTCCCACTGACACCAATGATGGGGTGCTATTCCTCCCACTGACACCAATGATGGAGCACTATTCCTCCCACTGACACCAATGATGGGGCACTATTCCTCCCACTGACACCAATAATGGGCACTATTCCTCCCACTGATACCAATGATGGGGCACTATTCCTCCCACTGACACCAATAATGGGCACTATTCCTCCCACTGACACCAATGATGAGGCACTATTCCTCTCACTGATACCAATGATGGGGCGCTATTCCTCCCACTGACACCAATGATGGGGTGCTATTCCTCCCACTGACACCAATGATGGAGCACTATTCCTCCCACTGACACCAATGATGGGGCACTATTCCTCCCACTGACACCAATAATGGGCACTATTCCTCCCACTGATACCAATGATGGGGCACTATTCCTCCCACTGACACCAATAATGGGCACTATTCCTCCCACTGACACCAATGATGAGGCACTATTCCTCCCACTGATACCAATGATGGGGCACTATTCCTCCCACTGACACCAACGATGGGGCACTATTCCTCCCACTGACACCAATGATGGGACACTATTCCTCCCACTGACACCAATGATGGGGCACTATTCCTCCCACTGATACCAATGATGGGGCACTATTCCTCCCACTGACACCAATGATGGGGCACTATTCCTCCCACTGACACCAATGATGGGGCACTATTCCTCCCACTGACACCAATGATGGGACACTATTCCTCCCACTGATACCAATGATGGGGCACTATTCCTCCCACTGATACCAATGATGGGGCACTATTCCTCCCACTGATACCAATGATGGGGCACTATTCCTCCCACTGATACCAATGATGGGGCACTATTCCTCCCACTGACACCAATGATGGCGCACTATTCCTCCCACTGATACCAATGATGGCGCACTATTCCTCCCACTGACACCAATGATGGGGCACTATTCCTCCCACTGATACTAATGATGGGACACTATTCCTCCCACTGATACCAATGATGGGGGCACTATTCCTCCCACTGATACCAATGATGGGGCACTATTCCTCCCACTGACACCAATGATGGGGCACTATTCCTCCCACTGACACCAATGATGGGGCACTATTCCTCCCACTGATACCAATGATGGGGCACTGTTCCTCCCACTGACACCAATGATGGGGCACTACTCCTCCCACTGACACCAATGATGGGACACTATTCCTCCCACTGACACTAATGATGGGACACTATTCCTCCCACTGACACCAATGATGGGACACTATTCCTCCCACTGACACTAATGATGGGACACTATTCCTCCCACTGACACCAATGATGGGACACTATTCCTCCCACTGACACTAATGATGGGGCACTATTCCTACCACTGATACTAATGATGGGGCACTATTCCTCCCACTGATACCAATGATGGGGCACTATTCCTCCCACTGACACCAATGATGGGGCACTATTCCTCACACTGACACCAATGATGGGGCACTATTCCTCCCACTGATACCAATGATGGGGCACTATTCCTCCCACTGACACCAATAATGGGGCACTATTCCTCTTACTGACACCGACAATGGGGGACTATGCCTTCCACTGACACCAACAATGGGGCAATATGCCTCCCACCAATACCAACAATGGGAAACTATCCCCCCCAACACCAATAATGGGGCACTATTCCTTCTATTGACATCAATAATGGGGCACCATGGCTCCCACCAACACCAACAATGGGGCACTATTCCTCCCACTGACACAAATGACCGGGCACTATACTTCTCACTGACACCACATGAGACACTGATATTTCCCCTAATACCAGGATCTTTTTGCACTCCGATTGGCCATGTTCCTGCCCCCCCTGAAGTCTGAAGCTCAGTATACCGGCTCTTGTTTAGACAGTTTGGATACCCCTGATATAGATAATAAATTGATAGTAAAATACTAGTTTAAAGGCTCGTTCATATGGCAACCCTTCCCACCCCTCTGTAAAGTGATTCCCAATTGATTTCTGTTCCTAGGCGCTCTGACAGGTGGCTGGGGGATGATATATCACCTGCTCAGCACCTGTTGGACCCTGTAAATGCTGTATCATCGCTCGCAATGCATGCCGTTTCAGGGCGGTTTGCGGAGAGGCCCCATACACTACAATTAAAATGCTACATCCCGTGTAATGTTTGCCGTAGTTGCAATTTGTCCTGTTTACATTGATGTCTAAATATTATTTTCAAAAAGAAAAGTTGAAAGCGTTGCACCTGCACTGCAAGGGTTAATTGTTCATATTTGTCTACGGGGACTGGTACAGCAGCCAATAGCTAGGAAGGAGGAGGATCCCATAAGTAAAATGGTGTGAAGTGGGAGAAAGAGTACCTCATCATGGGTGTCAGTGGGAGGAATAGTTACCCATCATTGGTGTCAGTGGGAGGAATAGTGCTCCATCATTGGTGTCAGTGGGAGGAATAGTGCCCCATTATTGGTATCAGTGGGAGGAATAGTGCCCCATCATTGGTGTCAGTGGGAGGAATAGTGCCCCATCATTGGTATCAGTGGGAGGAATAGTGCCCCATCATGGGTATCAGTGGGAGAAATAGTGCCCCATCATTGGTGTCAGTGGGAGGAATAGTGCCCCATCATTGGTATTAGTGGGAGGAATAGTGCCCCATCATGAGTATCAGTGGGAGGAATAGTGCCCCATCATTGGTGTCAGTGGGAGGAATAGTGCCCCATCATTGGTATTAGTGGGAGGAATAGTGCCCCATCATTGGTGTCAGTGGGGAGGAATAGTGCCCCATCATTGGTGTCAGTGGGAGGAATAGTGCCCCATCATTGGTATCAGTGGGAGGAATAGTGCCCCATCATTGGTATCAGTGGGGGGAATAGTGCCCCATCATTGGTATCAGTGGGAGGAATAGTGTCCCATCATTGGTGTCAGTGGGAGGAATAGTGTCCCATCATTAGTGTCAGTGGGAGGAATAGTGCTCCATCATTGGTATCAGTGGAAGGAATAGTGTCCCATCATTGGTATCAGTGGGAGGAATAGTGCCCCATCATTGGTGTCAGTGGGAGGAATAGTGCCCCATCATTGGTGTCAGTGGGAGGAATAGTGCCCCATCATTGGTGTCAGTTGGAGGAATAGTGCCCCATCATTGGTATTAGTGGGAGGAATAGTGCCCCATCATTGGTGTCAGTGGGAGGAATAGTGCCCCATCATTGGTATCAGTGGGAGGAATAGTGCCCCATCATTGGTATCAGTGGGAGGAATAGTGCCCCATCATTGGTGTCAGTGGGAGGAATAGTGTCCCATCATTGGTATCAGTGGGAGGAATAGTGCCCCATCATTGGTGTCAGTGGGAGGAATAGTGTCCCATCATTGGTGTCAGTGGGAGGAATAGTGCCCCATCATTGGTATCAGTGGGAGGAATAGTGTCCCATCATTGGTATCAGTGGGAGGAATAGTGTCCCATCATTGGTATCAGTGGGAGGAATAGTGCCCCATCATTGGTGTCAGTGGGAGGAATAGTGCCCCATCATTGGTGTCAGTGGGAGGAATAGTGTCCCATCATTGGTATCAGTGGGAGGAATAGTGCCCCATCATTGGAGTGACAGCCATAAAGTCCACATGACATCATGGATGGAGTGGAAAGGGATTAGAACACCTATCAGGTTTTTATTGGAAAACCTTCTCAATGACAAGATGACAAAAAAAAAGCGACAGAGGTTACAACCCTCCATTTCCAAAATGAAAAAAAAATGTTTTGCTATCAGTTCTATGTTACCCCTTGCAGTACAGGTGCAGCCCCACTGTAGGGTTTGGCAAAATATATGTGTTTGGGTGTTTCCAGTAAAGGGTAATTATACAGCATACCAAGATATAGAAGAAGGAGAGGATTTGTGGAAGGAGGGGGACTTGGGGGAGTGAATTTGTACTGGTGGAATTTGGGGGGAAGAGGATTTGTGATGGGAGAGGCGATTTGAGAGGGGAGAGGAGTCAAGCTGTGAGAGAAATTGAAGGGGGGCTGTACTATATGGATCCTTTGGGGGAGATTTGTGCTGAGAGAGGGATTTTTGCTGGGGGGAGGGGCTGGGGAGAAACAATTTTTGATGGGGGAGGAATTTGGAGGAAGGGGATTTGTGCTTAGGAGGAAATGTCAGGGGCTAATTTGTGCCGGGGTGATTGAATGGGGGAATGGGTGGGTGGATTTGTGAGATTTGAAAGGGGAAGAGGATTTGTGCTGGGAGGGGGGATTTGTGCTCAAAAGGGGAAGAGAACAGGGAATTTGTGCTTATGAAGAATTGGGGGGGAGAGGATTTGTACTGGGACAGTTGGTTTGAGGGTGTATTTGAACTATGAGGGCGTATAGCGGGAGGAAAGGATTTGTGCTGGGGAGATTTGGGGGGAGAGGATTTGTGCTAGAAGGTGGGAGGATTTGTGCTAGAAGGAGAGAGGATTTGTGCTGGGATCCCTTGGGGGAGATCATTTGTTCTAGATGGGGGATGGAGGGAAAGGGCTTATGCTGGGAGGGCATTTTGTGCTGGGAGGGGTAAGAGGGAGAAGACGTGTCCTTGGAGGATTTGGTGAGAAGAGAATTTGTGTTATGGGAAATTTCGGAGAAGAGAATTTTTGCTGGGATGTTTGATTTTGGGCAGGATTTGTATTGGGAGGTGGGATTTGGGGGGATTTGTGCTACAAGATGGAGAGGATTTGTTCCAAGAGGGAGGATTTGGGAGGAGACGATTTGTGCTGGGGAGGAATTTGGAGGGAAGAAGATTTGTGCTGGGAGGGGGATTGGGAGGAGGATTTGTACTAGAATGAGATTTAGAGGGTTGCCAATTTGTGCTGGGAGAGGGATTTGGGGGGATTTGTGCTAGAAGGCAAGGGGCTGGGGAGAGAGGATTTGTGCTGGCAGAATGGATTTGGGCGGAAGGGAATTTGTGTTTAGGGGAAATTGTGTGTGTGGAGTTGGGGGGTATTTGTGCTGAAAGAGGTGACTGGGGAGATTTGTACTAGAAGTTGGGAATGTGTGAGATTTGTGTTAGAAAGGGAAGAGGATTTATGCTGGGAGGAGAAATTTGGGGAGGGGGGTGTTCTGGGATGGGGTATGTGGGGAGGAAACAATTTGTGGTGATGGGATTTGGAGGGGAGGCGGATTTTTGCTGGGAGGGAGGATTTAGAGGGGAGAAGAGGATTTGTGCTAGTAAGAGGATTTGGGGATTTGTGAGGTGAGTATTTGTGCTGGGAGTGGAAGAGGATATGGTGGGGGAGAGGATTTGTACTAGAAGGGGGGTGGAGAATTGAACTTGGTGGGTTTAGAGGGGATATTTGTGCTAGCTGGGGGGGAGGGGTTGTACTGGAATTGGTGACTGGGAGAAGGAGGCTTTGTGCTGGGGTAGATTTGGAAGGAAGATGGATTTGTACTAGAAGGGGGATTGGGGAGGAAGGGGGGGAAGATTTGTGCTTGGAGGGTAAGAGAATGTGTGCTTGGGGGGAGGGGATTGAGAAGAGAAGGAGTGGTGCTAGGATGGGGGCAGGAGGAATTGTACTGAGGGGAAATATTTGAGGGGTAGAGGAGGATTTGTGTTAGGAGACGGGTGTCCTAGGAAGCTAGGGGGAACTAGTTCCATGATACCTTCCCCTGCTCTAGAGACTTGGAGAAGACTCTAGAAATCAGTGGGCAGGGATGAGGAGGAGCTGGTCTGCACTCTTAAGGGATTATGACCAATCCCCAAGCAGGAAGAGTGGCATGGGGTCAGGACAACCCTTAAGAGTGGCTAAGCCTGCCCAGTAGCAGGAGAGTTTGGGTGGAAGATGGAGTGAGCAGGATGGTGTGTGGAGCTTGGGAGGGGGTTCAGGAGAGGAGCATACCTACAGGTTGTGCTGCTGGAAGGGAGGATCTCTCAGCCTCAACTGTCCCCTGAGAGAGGACAACCTGGGAAGCAGAGAAGGAGCCAGCCCGGCGTAAGACCTGAAGGCCACCACCAACCCACCAGTTTGCAGGGGAGGACTGAGTGAGTAATCCCACCCCCCCCCCCCCCGGGCAGGATAAGGGAAGAGGGCATTCTGGTGGGAAACCTGACTAGCCCCCATCTAGGACTGCTGATCTTTAAGTGGCAGATTCTGGGTCCCCTTGCCCAGGGATTCCCTCCGTCAGCTGGGTGAAGAAGAGATGTCATCTGGGGTCCTAGGTGGTACGTCAGGAGCGGCTGGATAGCTCTCCAAGAAAGAGAAACCCTTCTGAGCATTTGTGCATAGTTCCAAGAAGTTGTCCTCTGTTTAACAGTTCCTTGGGCATCCCATGTATCCCTCAACCCCAAATCCCCTGATAAAATCCAAAAAACGAAGTGTTTCTGGAGTGCAAGGCTGGAAAGAAATGTGTCGACTGGATGTGCAGGACTATAGGGGGACCTGAATCTTTAGCAACTCCTAAGGGGGTAGTGCTACAGGGGGCAGAGGATTGGTGCCGGGAGGGAGGATTTTTGGGTGGGGCTAAAATTTGTACCGAGGGGAGTGAGTTCCAGACAACATAGCCCTCAGGTGTCCCTTGCTGAGAAGTTGGTCGGTATGGCATCACGTCCGGTTTATCTGGTAGACCAGCGAGAGGAAAAGCCCCCCCCAGCTCCGCACAGTAATTATATCCATACAGAGACACTAAGAGGCCTATTTTCAGCAAAGTCTCTCATCAAATATTAATCACAAGATTGATTGGAGGAGAGGGGGGCTGCGACCGCGGTGCCCCTATAAACACAACTGAAAAAAAAATATTTGCCTTTGAATTTCTCGTTATTTTCTAACAGAAAAAGCAGAATATTATAAATGACATCAGCGATGTGTCCTGCCTATCGAATGTCGGGAATGCAGGATGGACAATACGGACTTGTAAATGGAAGCGATGTGTGGATCAATCCTATGGGTTGTCAGTGCAGGGGCTGGAAATGCTGGGTCTTGTAGTTCTTTAAAGATAGGTCAGGCAACAGTGAGATATGATGGGAAGTCAGCTAGAAAGGCTGAGTAGCAGCATGGACATGAGATTTCAATGCTCATCATGGTGGACAGAAATGGATTGGAAGTATTTCTGGGCGGTTTTGGCCAAGGTAAGATTATTATTATTATTACATGGAGTTTATATAGCGCCAAAGGGTTTGCTCAGCGCTGTACAATAGAGGGGGGGGGGGACAATACATGAAACAGTACAACAGTAACAAACAACGCACGAGGGGTTAGAGGGCCCTACTCTTTCGAGCTTACAATCTAGGAGGGAGGGGGTAGTGGTACAGGAGGAAGTGGCTGAGGGGAATGAGGGGTGGGAGGAATGAAGGAGATTGGCTGTTAGGTGAGGGTGGGGTAGGCTTCCCTGAAGAGATGGGTTTTGAGGGAGCGCCTGAATGTGAGGAGGGAAGGCGACAGTCTGATGGATTGGGGTAGTGAGTTCCAGAGGATGGGGGAGGACCTGGAGAAGTCTTGCAGTCGTGCGTGGGAGGAGGAGACCAGGGAGCAAGATAGAAGGAGGTCCTGTGAGGAGCGAAGGGTACGGGTAGGGTGGTACTTGGGAATCAGGTTGGTGAGGTAGTTAGGGGCAGTGTTGTGAATGGCTTTGTAGGTCAGAGTGAGTAGTTTAAATTTGATGCGTTGGGCAATCGGGAGCCAGTGGAGGGAGAGGCAGAGGGGGGTGGTGGAGGTGGAGCGGCTGGTGAGGTGGATGAGTCTGGCAGCTGAGTTCAGGATGGTCTGAAGCGGGGAGAGCCTGCGCTGGGGTAGGCCGGTGAGGAGGGAGTTGCAGTAGTCAAGGCGTGAGATAATCAGGGAGTGTACGAGTAGTTTAGTGGTGTCTGGGGTAAGGAAGGAGCGAATCTTGGCGATGTTGCGGAGGTGGAGCCTGCATGTGTTTGTAAGTGATTTGACATGAGGTTGGAAGGAGAGGTTCAAGTCAAGAATGATGGCAAGGACTTTGGCTTGCGGGGCGGGAATGATAGTGGTGTTGGTGGTGGTGATGGATAGGATGGGGGGGGGGGGCAGGGGGAAAGACAAAGAGCTCGGTTTTGGAGAGGTTAAGCTTGAGGAAATGTAGCGACATCCAGTCTGAGATGCCATATGAAGGTCCAACTGTGGATCTGACCACCACCTCCCCCACACCAGGGTCCTACTGCAGTACCAAAGGGCAGGGCATCTCTGCATTGTAGATCTACTCAGACCAGATTCATTCATTTGGTGCCCTTCGTATAGAAATATATTCATATTAGAAATGTGCGCAATGTTTGCCAGTATTCTGTCATTTCCCTCGAAGCGCATAAACTGCAATAAAACGGGGAAATCCTCAGACAAGGTCTAAACACATTCCGCATACGTATACAGGAAACACAATACGGAAGGGAGGACGTGTTTTGTGTCAGTCCTGATTTGTCCCCGACGTCCCATAGGGGCCAATCAAGACCAGACGCAGTTCAGAGCAGATTCCGGGAAAGTCTTTAGATTTGTCTGGAGTTGGTGGCCATCCTGGGTGTAGAAATGAGATTAGATGGAGTCCAGTGACATCCCAGGATGGTGATCAGCACTGTGGAGAAGACGGTTGAGACTTCTGTTCCATGGCATCACAGAGGACAAGGGGGCGCTCTTTACGCCTGGAGGAAAAGAAATGTAACCTCCAAAGACGGAAAGGATTCTTCACAGTGAGAGCTGTGAGAATGTGGAATAGACTCCCTCAAGAGTTGGGTGTGGCCAGCTCAGTGGATTGCTGTAGGAAAGTCCTGGATTCTTTCTTGGATACGCAGAATATAACTGGATCAGGGGTGGACTGACCACTTGGAAACTCGGGCACTGCCCAGGGTCAGTAGGGGGCCTCATGAGATGCCCCTGGTTCCTTTTTCATAGGCTTTTTTGAGTTTGGTCAAGGACACAGGGGCCCCATGATCCCCTATTGCCCGGGGGCCCCATGAGTTGTCAGTCCGCCCCTGAACTGGATATAACATTTATAGGGAAAGTTGATCCAGGGAATATCCGATTGCCTCTCAGGGGATCGTGCTTTGCTGGGTTTTTTTCCTTCCTCTGGATCAACTGTGGGTGTAGGATTATCACTTTATTTTTCTATGGTAGAACTGGATGGACTTTTGTCTTTTTTCAGCCAGACTAACTATGGAACTATGGAACTATGGCAATGATCTCAATCACCAAACGCACAAAAGAGGAATCAGTCTGCGACGTTCTCCGCCAATGATACAATGTAGACAACACAGTCTGAGACAACGATACCACCGATGTTACATTCCGTGTGACGGGTAAGTGCATTCTTCTTTAAAACCCAACCCCCCTCTCTTATATAAACCAGAACCCAGAAAGTTCTGCCAGGCCTAAATGATAGAGCGCACCACGGGGCATTCATTTATGCAGCAAATACTGTAAGTCATTAGTACCTTTTTAACCCCTCACCTACCGGACACTTTCTCCCCCTTCCTGCTCAGGCCAATTTTCAGCTTTCAGCGCTCTTGAATGCCAATTACGCGGTCATGCAACACTGGACCCAAACAAATTTTTTATTTTTTTGAGATATAGATTTCTTTTGGTGGTACTTAATCACCTCGGGGGTTTTTTTTTTTTTTTGCTAAACAATTAAAAAAGATTGAAAATGTAAAAAAAAAAAGTTTTTCTTAGTTTCTGTTATAAAATTTTGTAAATAAGTAATTTTTCTCCTTCACTGATGTGTGCCAATGAGACTGCAGTGATGGGCACTGATATGCGGCACTGGTATGTGGCATTGATGGGCACTGATGGGCACTGGTAGGTGGCATCGATGTGCACTGGTGGGCACTGGTATGGGCATTCATGGACACTGGTATGGGCATTGATGGACACTGTTATGGGCATTGATGGGCACTGGTATGTGGCATTGATGGACACTGGTATGGGCATTGATGGACACTGGTATGTGGCATTGATGGACACTGGTATGGGCATTGATGGACACTGGTATGTGGCATTGATGGGTACTGGTATGTAGCATTGATGGACACTGGTATGTGGCATTGATGGACACTGGTATGGGCATTGATGGGCACTGGTGGGCACTGCTATGTGGCATTGATGGGCATTGACATGCATCACTGGTGGGCATTGACAGGCATCACTGACTGGCACTGAAAGGCAGCACTCATATATGGCACGGATAGATGGCACTGATTGGACCTGTGAGGCGGCACTAATGGCCACTGATAGGTGGCATTGATGTGCACTGATGAGTACTGGTATGTGGCATTGATGTGCACTGGTGGGCACTGGTATGTGGCATCGATGTGCACTGGTGGGCACTGATATGTGGCATTGATGGGCACTGGTATGTGGCATTGATGTGTACTGGTGGGCACTGGTATGTGGCATTGATGGGCAATGGTATGTGGCATTGATGGGCACTGGTATGTAGCATTGATGTGCACTGGTGGGCACTGGTATGTGGCATTGATGTGCACTGACAGGTGGCATTGATGTGCACTGGTATGTGGCATTGATGGGCACTGGTATGTGGCATTGATGTGCACTGGTGGGCACTGGTATGTGGCATTGATGGGCACTGGTATGTGGCATTGATGGGCACTGATGGGCACTGGTATGTGGCATTGATGGGCACTGATGAGCACTTGTATGTGGCATTAATGGGCACTGATGGGCACTGGTATATGGCATTGATGGGTGCTGGTATGTGGCATTGATGGGTGCTGGTATGTGGCATTGATGGGTACTGGTATGTGGCATTGATGTGCACTGGTATGTGGCACTGATGGGCACTGGTATGTGGCATTGATGGGCGCTGACAGGTGGCATTGATGTGCACTGGTATGTGGCATTGATGGGTACTGGTATGTGGCACTGATGTGCACTGGTGGGCACTGGTATGTGGCATTGATGGGCACTGGTGGGCACTAGTATATGGCATTGATGGGCACTGATGGGCACTGGTATATGGCATTGATGGGCACTGGTGGGCACTAGTATATGGCATTGATGGGCACTGGTATGTGGCATTGATGGGCACTGATGAGCACTTGTATGTGGCATTAATGGGTACTGATGGGCACTGGTATGTGGCATTGATGTGCACTGATGGGCACTGGTATGTGGCATTGATGGGCACTGATGAACACTTGTATGTGGCATTAATGGGCACTGGTATATGGCATTGATGGGCACTGGTATGTGGCATTGATGTGCACTGATGGGCAATGGTACGTGGCATTGATGGGCACTGATGGGCACTGGTATGTGGCATTAATGGACACTGATGGGCACTGGTATGTGGCATTGATGGGCACTGACAGGTGGCACTGATGGGGCCACACTGATGATCAGTGTAGATGTCCCCTCTTAGGAATGCTGCTTACCAGCTCTCCTCTCAGTGCACTTTCAGTGTGAGGGGAGAAATGCCGATAACCAGCAATTCCTATTTACATGTGATCAGCTGTGATTGGACACAGCTGATCACATGATAGAGCCGACGTCATCAGCTCTTCACTGCAATCGGTGATCCGCTGTGTCCCAGGGACACAGCGCGCCACCGATCCATGCGCCACGTGACCCCAGTGTCGCGCATGCGCAGTTAGGATGGGAGGATGTCATGTGACATCCTCCCAGACTGAGGGAACCATCGCCCTCCCGTCATTTCCTTGTATGGAGGGCGGGAGGCGGTTAAAGTACATGTAAACCCACACCTTGGAAACAAACCCATTCAGTTTAAAATATAAATGCAAGGCAAAACATCTCTATATATATATATATGTATAAAAAAAGTATTACAAATACATTTTTTTTCTTTTTTTATTAAAAAAAAAATAAAATCACATAACCTCTGATCTCAGCTGCATTAGGGGATTAGAGAGGGGAAGGAGAAACTGCATCACACTGATCTTCCCAGTGAATGGTTGTACAGGAGGGTGTCAGCACACATCTTGGCCACTAGAGGACAGGCAGGCTTTTCTCCCAGCACAGCCAGAATACTGATCATGCTAGTGTTCTCATGCTTAGTGTGGTCAGTTTGAAATAAGAAATCAGGGGGGCTGGCAGGATCACCAGATAGTTCACACAAATGAAGCAATACAGAAGAACAGGATACTTTTTTTTATCACAAGTACACAGTAAAATATCAGGAATATGAAATGTTGTAACATATTTTTTAAATTCTGTATTTATTGGGTCTGTAACTTTTTTTTATAACTTTTTCACTGCAGCACGGTGGGACTAAGCCAGATCACTCGTCCTGGTGGTGTTTCTTCGCCTTTTTCATACCTCTTCCTCCAAAGCCATGAAAAGTGGAGTGGAGGTGTCATTCAGGGAACTGATCTGCAGGGATGGCTTCGGCTCCGTTCACACAGATGCGTTTTTTAATGCTTTTTGCAGAAACGCACTACAGTCCATTTCACGTGGCTTCCTATGGGACACGTTCACATCTAGGCTTTTTTGAGCTGCTGCAATTTTGGAAAGGGGCGGGGACTTTTTTAAAAGCAAAAAGCAGCGTTTTTACTACAATAAAGTTCAATGGAGAAGCTGCTGAAATGCACGGTAGTGCGTATTTGCCAGGATTTTGCCACAAAAAAAGAGCTGAACAAAACAAAAATCACAGCAAAAACGCATGTAGAAAAACACATAATGAACTGCGAAAAGCACTGCAAAACGGACAAAAAACAATCTGCATCGGTGTGAACGGAGCCTAAATCCTGGACTGGTAGCTCCATTCTACTATGCCTGGCCTGGGGGGGAAAGGATCTGACAAAGATGGCATTACATCCCCAGGACATGTGACCCCCTTGGCTTGGCCCTGCCCCTGATTTGGGTGGCGGTACGTAAGCAGTTAGAATATATCTAATTCATGGTTGCAAAGATTTGTGGGCTCATGGCAAAGATTTGTGGGCTCATGGCAAAGATTTGTGGGCTCATGGTAAAGATTTGTGGGCTAGTGGCAAAGATTTGTGGGCTCATGGCAAAGATTTGTGGGTTCATGGCAAAGATTTGTGGGTTCATGGCAAAGATCTGTGGGCTCATGGCAAAGATTTGTGGGTTCATGGCAAAGATCTGTGGGCTCATGGCAAAGATTTTTGGGCTCATGGCAAAGATTTGTGGGCTCATGGCAAAGATTGTGGGCTCATGGCAAAGATCTGTGGGCTCATGGCAAAGATCTGTGGGCTCATGGCAAAGATTTGTGGGCTCATGGCAAAGATTTGTGGGCTCATGGTAAAGATTTGTGGGCTCATGGTAAAGATATTTGGGCTCATGGCAAAGATATTTGGGCTCATGGCAAAGATTTGTGGGCTCATGGCAAAAATTTGTGGGCTCATGGCAAAGATTTGTGGGCTCATGGCAAAGATTTGTGGGCTAGTGGCAAAGATTTGTGGGCTCATGGCAAAGATTTGTGGGCTAGTGGCAATGATTTATAGGCTTGTTGTAATGATTTTTGGGCTCATGGCAAAGATTTTTTGGGCTCATGGCAAAACTTTTTGGGCTCATAGCAAAGATCTGTGGGCTCATGGCAATGATTTGTGGGCTCATGGCAAAGATTTTTGAGCTCATGGCAAAGATTTGTGGGCTTGTGGTAAAAAAATTTTGGGTTCATGGCAATGATTTGTGGACTGATGGCAAAGATTTGTGGGCTCATGGCAAAGATTTGTGGGCTCATGGCAAAGATTTGTGGGCTCATGGCAATGGTTTGTGAGTTCATAGCAAAGATTTTTGGGCTCATGGCAATGATTTGTGGACTGATGGCAAATATTTTTGGGCTCATGGCAAAGATTTGTGGGCTAGTGGCAATGATTTGTAGGCTTGTTGTAATGATTTTCTGGGCTCATGGCAATGATTTGTGGGCTCGTGGAAAAGATTTGCAGGCTCATGGCAAAGATTTGTGGGCTCGTGGCAAAGATTTTTTGGGCTCATGGCAAAACTTTTTGGACTCATAGCAAAGATCTGTGGGCTCATGGCAATGATTTGTGGGCTCCTGGCAATGATTTTTGGGCTTATGGCAAAGATCTGTGGGCTCATGGCAATGATTTGTGGGCTCATGGCAAAGATTTGTGGGCTTATGGCAAAGATTTGTGGGCTCATGGCAAAGATTTGTGGGCTCATGGCAAAGATTTGTGGGCTCATGGCAAAGATTTTTGGGCTCATGGCAATGATTTTTGGGCTCATGGCAATGATTTTATGGGCTGTTGATATCACCTACATAGCATAAGAAGGAGAGCATGTGCAGTGTGGTAGCAACACTGGAAAGGATCCCTGAACCCACAAATCACTGCCACCTATATAAGGTACTATATGGATTACTGTGTGGTTCAACAATTATTTTATTGAGGAAGACATTATAACAATTATTAGGATGCTTTTACTTTTTTTTGTTTTAGCGACACTTTAATGCAACCGTGTCAACATGCCACAAAGATGTAAACGGACATTTTCTATATCATCATTTTTTATGAAAACAGTGAAATAGGGCTAGGACGAAACGCGTAGGGTGGAGCTACACTTTGTGACGCCATCATGCTATTGGATGTGTCCCCAGCCTATTGCCCTATTTTTTGGGTCTATACAGTGCTTCTTACAACTTGAGTTGCTGTAAGTGCAATATACATGTTTCAATAAAATCGTGCATTGGGTTTTTTACTGTGTGGAGCAGTGGTCTTTTTTTTTTCTTAGCTAATCGTTCCTGTGATTGAAGACCATTCCTTTGGTGCTCCTTGCTGGATACATTTTGAGGACACAGCTGAGAGGGGAGAGATCTGTGTGTAAACAACACAGGTCTCTCTCCTGTCAGCACGGACATGCTGCTTTGTATCTCCATGCACAGCAGAGAGAGAGAGAAAGCAGCAGGTCTCCTTAGTAAAACAGCACACAATAAAAACACTCCCTACAGTCGCCCACTCACACTTCGAATTCTGAAAGGATTTTCTTATCCAAAATCTTTTCATTCGCATTTCACACCAGTAGTGGGCCACAGCAATGGACGATTTTTGAGCGGCCATCGAATTTGAGTTATTGGGCATGTTGAAAATTTTTTGAAAAACAAACTAATTTCTAATCAATGATGGGAGAATTGTGCGAGAAAAATAATGAGCGTAAGCTGTGACCTGGAAAGAAAACAAAATTCTTGGCCACGAAAAATCTTTTCTGTAGCAACATGAAGTGAAACTGAAGTCTTGATTGGTTGTATTTCGAAATCAATGGTGGCGCCGTCGGATTACAAAACGCCCAAATTTTGGATTTTCCAAAGTAAATGCCTTTGGAATTTGACCTGTGTGTGGCCTGCATAACACACAGTTAACCCTTTGATGGCCCCAGATGTTAACCCCTTCCTGCCCAGTGCCATTAGTGCAGTGTCAGTGTATTTATATTGATCGCTGTATTACCCATATGGAAGAAAAATATGAAAAATATTTTAAAAATATTCTTCCCAAATGTATTGCCATATATATACTACAATTTTGGCCATATTCAATATATTTATATATATATATATATATATATATATATATATATATATATATATATACATATATATACTGTATGTTAAAATGCATTTTTATTACAAAATATAGATAAAATATTTTATATAAGTATATTTTTTAACCTATAAAACAGTATTTTTAACATAGATTTTTACATATGCTTGTAAGTGCATTCCACAAATGTATATATAAATATACTGAATACGGCCAAAATTGTAGTATTTCAAATATATGTCAATATATGTGGGAAGAATATTTTTTAAATATATTTTTCTTCCATGTGGGTAGTGGCACTGGGGATATCAGTGGCAGTTAGTCAGTCCCCCCCCCCAGTGTCAGCAGAATGTCCTCCGCAGCCCCACTATAAGTCGCTGATTGCCGCCATTACTAGTAAAAAAGATAAAATAACGAAAAATTCCAGTATCTATACCGCCATTTGTAATCGCTATAACTTTCATGTAAACCAATTAATTTACACATATTTGGATTTTTGGAGCAGAATACATTTTGGCCTGAAGTTATGAAGAAATTAAATTTTTTCAATTTTTTTTTCAGATATGTTTTATAGCAAAAAGTGAAAAATATATATATATTTTTTTTTTCAAAATTGTCGTTTTTTTTTTTTATTTATAGCGAAAAAAATTAAAACCGCAAAGGCGAACAAATACCACTGAAAGAAAGCTCTATTCGTGGGAAAAAAAGGACATCTATTTCATTTGGGTATAGCGTTGCATGGCCGCGCAATTTTCACTTAAAGTAACGCAGCGCCGTATTGCAAAAAATGGCCTGGTCATGGAGGGGGGGAAATCCTCTGGAGGGCAAGGGGGGGGGGGGGAAATCCTCTGGAGGGCAAGGGGGGGGGGGATATCCTCTGGAGGGCAAGGGGGGGAAATCCTCTGGAGGGCAAGGGGGGGAAATCCTCTGGAGGGCGAGGGGTTAATAACATGTAGGCCTGGCACATTAAGTTATAATAAAAAAGACAGGTCTCTCTCCTGTCAGCACGGACATGCTGCTTTGTATCTCCATGCACAGCAGAGAGAGAGAGAAAGCAGCAGGACTCCTTAGTAAAACAGCACACAATAAAAACATTCCCTAAAGCAGGCCGTACACGGGTCGAATTCCAAAAGGATTTTCTTTTGAAAATCTTTTCTGTAGCAATACGAAGTGAAACTGAAGGCTCGGATGTATTTCAAAATCAATGGTGGCACCGTCAGATTAGAAAACGCACAAAATTTTGGATTTTCTAAAGAAAATATGTTTGGAATTCGACCTGTGTATGGACTGCATAGCACACAGTTAACCCTTTGATCGCCCCAGATGTTAACCCCTTCCTGCCCAGTGTCATTAGTACAGTGTCAGGGTATTCTAATTAGCATTGATCGCTGTATTACCCATATGGAAGAAAAATATGAAATTTATTTTAAAAATATTCTTCCCAAATATATTACCATATATTTGAAATATTACAATTTTGGCCGTATTCAATATATTTCAAAATATACATATATATATATATATATATATATATATATATATATATATATATATATAAAATGTATGTTGAAATGTGTTTTTATTACAAAATATAGGGAAATATATTTTTAAACACTTACTGTACGTCTCTAAAAATACAAATCTACAGTTTTGGGATGCATTTACAAATAAATGTAAAAATATATGTTAAAATGACTTTTTTATATGTTAAAAAAAATCTGAAGAATATATTTAAAAAAATATATATATTTTTAAAAATATTTTTCATATATTTGGTAATAAAAACGCATTTCAATATGCAGAATATATATACATATAAAGACGGACAGTGAGTATTGAAAAAAAATATTTCCCTATATTTTGTAATAAAAACACATTTCAACATACATTTTATATATATATATTTATTTTTTGAAATATATTGAATACGGCCAAAATTGTAGTATTTCAAATACATGTCCGTGTGGGTAGTGGCACTGGGGATGTCAGTGACAGTTAGTCAGTCCCCCCAGTGTCGGAATGCCTGCCGCAGCCCCGCTATAAGTCGCTGATCGTCACCATTACTAATACAAAAAAAATAAATAAAAAATTCCAGTATATATACCATTTGACTATTTGACTTTGTGTCTTCTACAAACGTCCTGTAGGTGGCAGCGCACCCTGCACTCATCCCGCATAATGGGCTCCTCAATGGGGCTGGGCCCTGTGAGGTGTCGTTGGCTTCACTTTTCTTCTCATCTGACATTTGTCAGCCACACGACTCGCTCATTTCCACTTTCTGAAGATAAATAGAGATGTGTGTGCCAGCAATTACAGGAGCGGGAAGAAGGCTCCGGATTATTAACACATCACTCTCACATCTTCCTGACCCGCATCCACAAAAGAGAAATGATAAATTAATACTTATTGGCTGCTGCGGAGAAAGAAAGTGTGAGAGCCTGAAAAAAAAAATCCCAAATTAACATATTGTGAAGTTATTTAGAGAATGTCGCAGATCGGGGTAAATGAGAAATTAATGGCAATTTGTAATGATTACTGTGACAAATTTTTGTCAGTCTGGAATTTGCAGAGGCAATATTAATGCAATGATACTCTGGGGAGAATTTTCCTTCCTTTCATCTTCCAGATATAATTATAGAGACCTTCTGGGTCTGTTACATGGACTCTCCCAACCAGGCTCGTATGTGAGATATACGTGAAGATGGTTTTTGGATAGTGTAGGCAAGAGTTAATGCCGGTCTTCTTTGTATCCAATCCATTCGAGCGGCCTTTCTCAAACTTTTTGTCATGATTGGACCTTATAAATACTTATAGGGTCTTGGGAACCCCCAGTAAAAATGATTATACCCAGAGCTCATTGGACGTTCGTGTGATCAGCAAGTTGGAAAAGATTTTAAATAAGAAAGTTAGGAATAGGAAGATCATTTCTGTACACGACTTGCTGGAAATGACAATTTTATTTTGTCAGTAGCAATCTTGAAATGAAATGAAAAGAAATAGCAGAGGGGGTGTTGTGTTTTCCATAACCTTGGTGGTCAGTGTAGGAGTGACCTCTTGTATTGGTAATCACTGTAGGTGTGAGATCATTTCCTCTTGTATTGGTGATCATTGAAGGTGAGAGATCAATTCTCTCTTGTATTGGTGGTCAGTGTAGGTGTGAGTTCAGTTCCTCTTGTATTGGTGGTCAGTGTAGGTGTGAGACCAATTCTCTCTTGTATTGGTGGTCAGTGTAGGTGTGAGTTCAGTTCCTCTTGTATTGGTGGTCAGTGTAGGTGGGAGATCAATTCTCTCTTGTATTGGTGGTCAGTGTAGGTGGGAGATCAATTCTCTCTTGTATTGGTGGTCAGTGTAGGTGGGAGATCAATTCTCTCTTGTATTGGTGGTCAGTGTAGGTGGGAGATCAATTCCTTTTGTATTGGTGGTCAGTGTAGGTGTGAGTTCAGTTCCTCTTGTATTGGTGGTCAGTGTAGGTGGGAGATCAGTTCCTCTTGTATTGGTGGTCAGTGTAGGTGAGAGATCAGTTCCTCTTGTATTGGTGGTCAGTGTAGGTGAGAGATCAGTTCCTCTTGTATTGGTGGTCAGTGTAGCTGTGAGATCAATTCCCCTTGTATTGGTGATCACTGAAGGTGTGAGATCAATTCCTCTTGTATTGGTGGTCAGTTTAGGTGTGAGATCAATTCTCTCTTGTATTGTTGGTCAGTATAGGTGGGAGATCAATTCCTTTTGTATTGGTGGTCAGTGTAGGTAGGAGATCAATTCCTCTTGTATTGGTGGTCAGTGTAGGTGGGAGATCAATTGCTGTCATGAGGACATGCTGAGGCAAAGGCTCCCCTAGAAATTCCATAGTCCTGTTTGAAAGGTGATGATGTCGCTTCATAAGGAGTAGGAGTCAGGTATTCGGTGTTAGGACTAGGGGTTAATGCCAGGGACTCAGGGGTAGGCAATGGACACCCTTTAAAATGATGGACAGTCCTGAGGCACCCTTTAAAATGATGGACAGTCTCGAGACGTCCTTTAAAATGATGGACAGTCTCGAGGCGCCCTTTAAAATGATGGACAGTCTTGAGACGCCCTTTAAAATGATGGACAGTCTTGAGACGCCCTTTAAAATGATGGACAGTCTTGAGACGCCCTTTAAAATGATGGACAGTCTTGAGGCGCCCTTTAAAATGATGGACAGTCTTGAGGCACCCTTTATAATAATGGACAGTGTTGAGGCGCCCTTTAAAATGATGGACAGTCTTGAGGCGCCCTTTAAAATAATGGACAGTCTTGAGGCGCCCTTTAAAATGATGGACAGTCTTGAGGCGCCCTTTAAAATGATGGACAGTGTTGAGGCGCCCTTTAAAATGATGGACAGTCTTGAGGCACCCTTTAAAATAATGGACAGTCTTGAGGCGCCCTTTAAAATGATGGACAGTCTTGAGGCACCCTTTAAAATGATGGACAGTGTTGAGGCGCCCTTTAAAATGATGGACAGTCTCGAGGCACCCTTTAAAATGATGGACAGTCTCGAGACGTCCTTTAAAATTATGGACAGTCTTGAGGCACCCTTTATAATTATGGACAGTCTTGAGGCACCCTTTATAATTATGGACAGTCTTGAGGCACACTTTATAATGATGGACAGTCTTGAGGCACCCTTTATAATGATGGACAGTCTTGAGGCACCCTTTATAATTATGGACAGTCTTGAGGCACCCCATTCTAAAATGTGAAAAACTTTTCTAATAGTTTTATATAAAGCAGCAACATCCATACATGGAGGACACCCAACATTAGAGTCTTCCAAAGTAAATACACTTTTGCACCCTGGTACAGAGTAGTATTCCAGTGTTTCTCTTCTCCCTTCATCACTGAGCTAATGTGACCCCAGCACTGATGGAGAGGGGCGGGGGAGCGTCAAACTAGGATGCTGGGCAGGCAACTGACATCCTCCTTATCCACTGATGATGTTATTGGTTGTCAGGACGCCAGGCAGCTAGAAGGTCCTAATGGTGCACAATGAAAACCTGTGGCTTTGTGTAACTAAAAGGCCAGCTTGTTCCACCTGCTGGCTTGTATACAAGTTTTGGACATTTTGCCAAGGCACCCCTGAAGAAACCTCAAGGCACCCCAAGGTGCCTGGGCACTCTGGTTGAGAAAGACTGCATTAGGAGCTAGATATAGTAGCCAAGTGATTGATGGGAAAGGCACTTGGTGCTGAAGCTCTGTGCTTGGTGGGGGGGGAGGCATTGAGTGCAAGAGATTAGTTGACTGGGTGGGGGTAGGCATTGGATGCTAGCAGATAAGTACTTGATGGGGGATTATATTTTCTACAGTTACTTATCATATCTGGGCATTTAGTCATGGTAAAGCTGGACTTCACTCAGTAAAATGATCTCTTAATCTGGGAGGTTTAAAGTTGAGGAACATTTATCTTATTTCTCGCTCTTTCAGCCTTCCTTCCATTCCCACAAAAGTGTTCCTCTTCTCAGGTTATCCGCCATCTTATAAGTCATCACATGGAATACATGACCAATAATCGTCCACCATACTTCAAAGACCCGCACACATTCCGGAGGAAGAGAAGAGATCACCGACTGTTGGTGGAGTGAGGAATAGGATAAGTGTTCCTCTACTTCCCATTTCTTTAACCTCCCTTAGGCTACAAAAGCATTTGCCGCTTACTGCTTAGGAGGAGTGACTACTAAATGTCATGGCTGACTAGAGATAGGCTGGCCATAAATGGATCGAGATTTGTCTGTTTCAGCAGGGACCAGCCAAATTTTGATCGATCTATTGCCGTTTCCATTCTAGAAGGGTTGTTCTGGGATCAGCTCAAATGGGACTGTTGGGAAATCTGTTTTATGATCAGTGCATGCAGCCAATCGGCTGCAGCCCTGCTCAGTGTATTCTGACAGAGGAGGAGACCTTCTGTCAGAATATTACAGCACATGAGGATTCCTCTACCCACCTCGCTTGTGTGAATAGCAGAATCCATTTGTTTTTCAGTCCGTTGATTGATTAAAAAAAAAAATCCATCTATGACCATATCATATTATATTATTTGAATGAATGGCTCAGCCACACTTGGCTTTGATGTGAACCAGACCGATTCAACCAAGTTATAAGTCAAGATTGCAACCAATTACATTCTATTCCCCTATACACTGTATTGCCCACAGTATTGGTCGGCCAGCCTATACACACACATGACCTTTAATGGCCCCCCAGTCTTAGTCCGTAGGGTTCAATATTGAGTTGGCCCCACCCTTTCCACTCACATGACCTTTAATGGCCTCCCAGTCATAGTCCGTAGGGTTCAATATTGAGTTGGCCCCGCCCTTTCCACTCACATGACCTTTAATGGCCTCCCAGTCTTAGTCCGTAGGGTTCAATATTGAGTTGGCCCCGCCCATTGCAGCTATAACAGCTTCAACTCTTCTGGGAAGGCCGTCCACAAGGTTTAGGAGGGTGTCTATGGGAAGGTTGGACCATTCTTCCAGAAGCACATTTGTCAGGTCAGGCACTGATGTCGGGGGAGGAGGCCTGGATCACAGTCTCCGCTCTAATTCATCCCAAAGGTGTTCTATGGGGTTGAGGTCAGGACTCTGTGCAGGCCAGTCAAGTTTCTCCACCCCAAACTGTCAGGAATGGACTGGCCAGCAATGGTGGGACTCACCTGCCTTTTGATCTGCAGTACCAGGGCTGGCCAGCGGGTGCTCCCAGCAATCAGAGACTCAACCTTTCAGCCAGCTAACACCTGGAACTGATGATACTGGTGTATTTAAGGGATGGCCAGACTTGCAGACTCTGCCTTGGTGTTGTGTTTGTCCTGGGCCCTGTATCTGTCCTGCATCCTGTTTCTGTTCCTTTGCTACCTGTTCTGATCCCTGGCTTGTGACCCTGACCATCCCTCTGCCTGACCCTCTGTACTATGCTGCTTGCTACCTGTTCTGATCCCTGGCTTGTGACCCTGACCATCCCTCTGCCTGACCCTCTGTACTACGCTGCTTGCTACCTGCTGAACCTGGCCTGTGACCCCGACCATTCTCCGCTTGCTCCCCTTGTACCTACCTGCCCAATTGATATTGACTCGGCCTGCCTGACGACGCTTGCTTGTATGTACTGTTATCTGTGGGTGGTTTGGTTTGTTTGCACCGTATTATGTTTAGTATTGCACTGCGTTTATGTTTGTATTGTTAGTGTTAATAAATTACATTGTTAATCACATATCTGAGGTCTGCGTTTCCCTGTTTCAGTCACACACCTCTGGTCACACCTGGGAGCCCTGACATTACACCAAGGCCAATCCTGACCAGAAGTGGCTGCACAGGGAAGCCATCTTGGCTTGTTGATGGGAAGGATGGATCTGGATGAGGTTGTATATTTATCTCTGCTAGTGTTTGATGACAGGGAGTATGCTTATCAGACTCTGAAGGAGTATCCCCGGGATGAACTGCTAGAATGTATACGGCTCGCTCATGTTCTAGTAGATCAGGGCACAGAGTTCTCTGAGGTGCAGCCTTTGATTGAGGTTTGTGCAGAGTTGGTTTCATCTAGTTCCCCCGAATGCAGGGATGAATTTTTGCCGCCATTTAGTGCTGACCAGGTAGAGTCCCTGGTGTGGTTATTAGAGGATGATGTGGATTACTTTCTGGAGCGTTATTCCACATGTTCACCACAGACACTAAGAGATTGTATCAACGCAGTGCAGTCATTGACCAGACAGGCTTTGTGTAAGCGCAGCTTTGTTCAACCCATACTGCAGACATGGACAGACTTGTTGCACCCAGCCTCAGTCAGCTTACAAAGACCCAGTCCTGCTTCTAACTCTACTCCTGTATTCCCACCAGCTCCTCCAGTTACAGCCCAGTATACTTGGCTATCTACCGCATGTCAGTCCCCTGTTCCCACTCGCTGCACCTATCCTGCCTTTAACCCTGTAAAGAAGCCCTCTGTAGCGACTGCTCCCTCTCCTGTTCCATCCTCCAGTTCTTCTCTGTCTCCAGCTGCTCCATTCGTTTGCAGACCTGCGTTTACTTGCAGTGCTCCAGTAGTTAAAACCAGAAAAAAGCGAAAATTCTTTCCAACCAATACCATCCTGCCAGTATCCAAACCGGTGAACCTGCCTTCCGTGGTTCAGCCTGAAGCCTCTACTCAGCCTGAAGCCTCTACTCAGCCTGAAGCCTCTACTCAGCCTGAAGCCTCTCTTCAGCCTGATGCCTGTACTCGGCCTGATGCCGCTACTCAGCCTGATGCCTGTATGCAGCCTGATGCCTCTCTTCAGCCGGATGCCTCTACTCGGCCTGAAGCCTCTACTCGGCCCGATGCCTCTACTCGGCCCGATGCCTCTACTCGGCCCGATGCCTCTACTCGGCCCGATGCCTCTACTCGGCCCGATGCCTCTACTCGGCCCGATGCCTCTACTCGGCCTGAAGCCTCTACTCGGCCTGATGCCTCTACTCGGCCTGAAGCCTCTACTCGGCCTGAAGCCTCTACTCAGCCGGACGCCGGCATTCAGCCTGATGCCTCTACCCAGCATGATGAACTGATCCAGCCTGAAGATCCTATTAGGCCAGTTGACTCGATGCCCGCTGTTGATCCAGATGATCCGGTACCTGATCCGGTGCCCGCTGTCGTGCCAATTGACTCAGAGCCCGCTGTCGTACCTGGTGACTCGGTGCCCACTGCCTTGCCAGATGACGCGGTGCCCGCTGGTGAGCCAAATGACCTGATGCCTGGTGACCCAGTGCCCGCTGTCATACCTGGTGACCCGATGCCCGCTGTCGAGCCAGATGATCCAATGCCTGGTGACCCGGTGCCCACTGCCTTGCCAGATGACGCGGTGCCCGCTGGCAAGCCAAATAACCTGATGCCTGGTGACCCAGTGCCCGCTGTCATACCTGGTGACCCGATGCCTGCTGTCGAGCCAGACAATCCGGTACCTGATGACCCGGTGCCCACTGTCGTGCCTGTTGACTCGGAGCCCACTGCCTTGCCAGATGACGCGGTGCCCGCTGTCGAGCCAAATGACCTGATGCCTGGTGACCCGATGCCCGCTGTCCAGCCAGACGATTCAATGTCTGCCCCAGTGCCCGCGGTCATGCCAGTTGACTCGGAACCCACTGCCTTGCCAGATGACGCGGTGCTCGCTGTCAAGCCAAATGACCTGATGCCTGGTGACCCGATGCCCGCTGTCCGGTCAGACGATCCAATGTCTGACCCAGTGCCCGCGGTCATACCAGTTGACTCGGAGCCCACTGCCTTGCCAGATGACACGGTGCCCGCTGTCGAGCCAAATGACCTGATGCCTGGTGACCCGATGCCCGCTGTCCAGCCAGACGATCCAATGTCTGACCTAGTGCCAGCGGTCATACCAGTTGACTCGGAGCCCACTGTCGTGCCTGGTGACTCGGTGCCCGCTGCTCTGCCTGGGGGCCCGAGACCTGTCGCTCCGCCTGGGGGTCCAGCGCCCGCCGCTCCACCTGGGGGTCCGGCGCCCGCCGCCCCGCCTGGGGGCCCGAGACCTGTCGCTCCGCCTGAGGGCCCGAGACCTGTCGCACCGCCTGGGGGTCCGGCGCCCACCGCTCCGCCTGAGGGCCCGAGACCTGTCGCTCCACCTGGGGGTCCGGCGCCCGCCACTCCGCCTGAGGGCACGAGACCTGTCGCTCCACCCGGGGGTCCGGCGCCCGCCGCTCCGCCTGAGGGCCCGAGACCTGTAGTTCCGCCTGGGGGCCCGATGCCTGTCGCCCCGCCCGGGGGCCCGAGACCTGTCGCTCCGCCTGAGGGCCCGAGACCTGTCGCACCGCCTGGGGGTCCGGCGCCCACCGCTCCGCCTGAGGGCCCGAGACCTGTCGCTCCACCTGGGGGTCCGGCGCCCGCCACTCCGCCTGAGGGCACGAGACCTGTCGCTCCACCCGGGGGTCCGGCGCCCGCCGCTCCGCCTGAGGGCCCGAGGCCTGTAGTTCCGCCTGGGGGTCCGGCGCCCGCCGCCCCGCCTGGGGGCCCGATGCCTGTTGCCCCGCCTGGGGGCCCGATGCCTGTCGCCCCGCCTGGGGGCCCGATGCCTGTCGCCCCGCCTGGGGGCCCGATGCCTGTCGCCCCGCCTGGGGGTCCGATGCCTGTCGCCCCGCCTGGGGGCCCGAGGCCTGTCGCTCCATCTGGGGGTCCGGCACCCGCCGCTCCGCCTGAGGGCCCGAGGCCTGTCGCTCCATCTGGGGGTCCGGCACCCGCCGCTCCGCCTGAGGGCCCGAGACCTGTAGTTCCGCCTGGGGGCCCGATGCCTGTCGCCCCGCCCGGGGGCCCGATGCCTGTCGCCCCGCCCGGGGGCCCGAGGCCTGTCGCCCCGCCCGGGGGCCCGAGGCCTGTCGCCCCGCCCGGGGGCCCGAGGCCTGTCGCCCCGCCCGGGGGCCCGGTGCCTGCCGCTCCGCCCGGTGGCCTGCTGCCTGCCGCTTCGCCTGGTAGCCCGATGTGCCTCTGCCCGGAGTCCTGCCCGATGTGCCTCTGCCCGGAGTCCAGCCCGATGTGCCTCTGCCCGGAGTCCAGCCCGATGTGCCTCTGCCCGTTGTGCCTCTGCCCGGAGTCCAGCCCGATGTGCCTCTGCCCGGAGTCCAGCCCGATGTGCCTCTGCCCGGAGTCCAGCCCGATGTGCCTCTGCCCGGAGTCCAGCCCGGTGTGCCTCTGCCCGGAGTCCAGCCCGGTGTGCCTCTGCCCGGAGTCCAGCCTGGTGTGCCTCTGCCCGGAGTCCAGCCCGGTGTGCCTCTGCCCGGAGTCCAGCCCGGTGTGCCTCTGCCCGGTGTACCGCTGCCCGGAGTCCTGCCCGGTGTGCCAGTCTTTGATATCCCGCCAGTTACCAGACCCGGGCGGTGGAACATTTTTCCCAGCTAGGACTGTTTGGAGCGTCCTGAGGCCGCTCCTTGAGGGGGGGGGGTACTGTCAGGAATGGACTGGCCAGCAATGGTGGGACTCACCTGCCTTTTGATCTGCAGTACCAGGGCTGGCCAGCGGGTGCTCCCAGCAATCAGAGACTCAACCTTTCAGCCAGCTAACACCTGGAACTGATGATACTGGTGTATTTAAGGGATGGCCAGACTTGCAGACTCTGCCTTGGTGTTGTGTTTGTCCTGGGCCCTGTATCTGTCCTGCATCCTGTTTCTGTTCCTTTGCTACCTGTTCTGATCCCTGGCTTGTGACCCTGACCATCCCTCTGCCTGACCCTCTGTACTACGCTGCTTGCTACCTGTTCTGATCCCTGGCTTGTGACCCTGACCATCCCTCTGCCTGACCCTCTGTACTACGCTGCTTGCTACCTGCTGAACCTGGCCTGTGACCCCGACCATTCTCCGCTTGCTCCCCCTGTACCTACCTGCCCAATTGATATTGACTCGGCCTGCCTGACGACGCTTGCTTGTATGTACTGTTATCTGTGGGTGATTGGTTGGGTTTGTTTGCACTGTATTATGTTTTGTATTGCACTGCGTTTATGTTTGTATTGTTAGTGTTAATAAATTACATTGTTAATCACATATCTGAAGTCTGCGTTTCCCTGCTTCAGTCACACACCTCTGGTCATACCTGGGAGCCCTGACACAAACTGGCTCCTCCATGTCTTTATGGACCTTGCTTTGTGTACTGGTGTGCAGTCATGTTGGAACAGGAAGGGGCCATCCCCAAACTCTTCCCACAAAGTTGGGAGCATGAAATTGTCCATAATGTCGCCTTAAGAGTTCCCTTCACTGGAACTAGGGGGCCAAGCCCAATCCCTGAAAAACAACCCCACACCATAATCTCCCCTCCACCAAACTTTACACTTGGCACAATGCAGTCAGGCAAGTACTGTTCTCCTGGCAACTGCTAAACCCAGACACGTTCATGGGATTCCGAGACAGAGAAGCGTGATTGGTCATTCCAGAGAACACACCCCCACTGCTCTAGAGTCCAGTGGTGGCGTGCTTTACACCACGGCATCCGACGCTTTGCATTGCACTAGATAATGGAAGGCTTGGATGCAGCTGCTCGGCCATGGAAACCCATTCCATGAAGCTCTCTACGCACTGTTGTTGGGCTCATCTGAAGGCCACACCAAGTTTGGAGGTCTTTAGCTATTGACTCTGCAGACAGTTGGTGACTTCTGCGCACTGTGCGCTTCAGCATGCGCTGACCCCGCTCTGTCATGTGACGTGGCCTACCACTTGGTGGCTGAGTGGCTGTTGTTCCCAGTGGCTTCCACTTTGTTATAATCCCACTAACAGTTGAGCGTGGAATATTTAGTTGCCAGGAAATGTCACGGATGGACTTATTGCCCAGGTGGCCACCTATCACGGGACCACGCTTGGAGTCACTGAGCTCCTGAGAGCGACCCATTCTTTCACCAATGTTTGTAGAAGCAGTCTGCATGCCTAGGGGCTTGATTGTATACACCTGTGGCCATGGAGGTGACTGGAAAACCTGAATCCAGTGGTTTGGAGGGCGGGGACAATACTTTTAGTAATGTAGTGTATGTTAAAGTGCATAAATACAATTGTTCAGACCACCAAAATGTGATATTTTGGTGACAAGTAGGATAATATTGGTTTCTTATACCAATTGGAAACCTAATTGAAGAGATTTCTCTGCCAAAGGCTGGCCATACTCTATACAATGTTCTGTCCAATTTCTGCCAAATTTCCTTTATATTTACCTTCAACTATGTAGTACAAGAGCCGGCCTAATTGGATACAATTGAAAGTGTTGTTTAGGTTTGACCTCCTATTATATGGTTTTTGGTAAATCTAAAGCAAAAATCTCAGGAAAATTGTATAATGTATGGCCGGCCTTAGTCCCTGGCTCTTGTCATGTAATGTGTGGTGTTCCAGCTCACTTTAGAGTGTTTGCACTCTTTCTTGTATGTTCCATATTGTACAAGAGTTAAAGTAGTAACAGAGAGAATATGCACCCCGAGCATGAGCAATGATGGCACCATCCCAGTCCCAGACACGGTACAACCGTTAGATGGTATAGCTCTTCGCCATCAAGAAAAAAGTAAAATATCCTCATCTTGAGATTGACTCTTAAAGTGTTAAAGTGGTAAACTGTTGGAAAAGAGAGCCTCATCCAGAGCATTGCATGATAATGAACTGCACCCTTGAAGTCTCTGAAGGTTATTAAGCCCATGCCATGGTTTCTTCATCTGTAGAGGGTCTCATCTGTGCAAACAGTGGGACTGATTAAAGGTGGCTGAGTATCAGTAGTAGAATTATCCGTGTCACCATCTGGCTGTGGAAAGAATCTTCACTCCACCATATGCAGATCTCATTATCTACAGAGGAGCTTCCAAAGCAATATTGTGCAGATGTTACCCCTGCCATCACGAGATTTCATCTTCTCCAGCTGGATCACTTATGGGAATTATATGAATGAGGATTTAGTTTAGAGACACACACTAGTCAAACCCAGTGGAACATTACAATACATAGTGGAACCACGGACTACCTTCTAAGGGATTCAGCTTTCATTCAGCCAAGGCTCTACCCTACCCCCAGATGCAAACATACATATGTTCTAGTATGTTGTAGATCTGGGAACACTGTCACCATGACCATCACAACTTTGAGTCTCAGCCAACTAGACCTCCAATGCAGAATATGTCCGACATAGCATCTATAAGTGATGTTATCATTCCAATGATGATATCATCTCTAATGTCCCATAATTTACCTGCCTCCACCTGCCAATGCCTATTTTTCTTAATGCCCCCAACATCACCCATCAAATCTTCATGTAGTCATGCAGAAGACTTAAGTGACACCTAAAACTGCCAATCCACCTTTAAATCCCCACTGCAATATTGGACTGCACCCCTCAGGGCGTAAATACAAATTGTGCACACTATGCAGTTCCACAAGGGCCCTCTTGTGTGCCGGGATTCCTCCCATTGTCACGTAGACCTGGAAATGGATCACCTCTATCTAGTTCAGGGGTGCTCAACCTTTTGAAGAGAGAGAGGGCCACTTAAGTGATTTGGTAACTAGTAACGGGCCACAATGAACTATGGGGTTTTACATTCATTGCCTCCTTCTCACCGACTTTATTAGCACCTCTTTCAAATAACTCACTTCTTTCTTCATTTGCTCGATGTTTCATTCCAACGATGATATACGTCTGCATTTGCTCTTTTACCATCAATTGCCATTAACTGGTACAATTAAAAGTGAGTCTGCAATTTTTTTTTCTGGTTATCACTCTGCTTGCTCTAGCCGGGATCCCTAATTGGAGGACACAGCCACCCTCCTGCATAACTGACAGCCTCAAGCTGACAAATGAAGACAACCCTGGCCATAGGTCACTTTCAGTGTATAATGTGGGTGTAAACCTAAAAATGTTATATAATGATATTATATATATATATGTACATCTACACTTTATTGCCAAAAGTATTGGGCCAGCCCTCCAAATCGTGATTCAGGTGTTCCAATCCCCTCCAAATCGTGATTCAGGTGTTCCAATCCCCTCCAAATCGTGATTCAGGTGTTCCAATCCCCTCCATGGACACAGGTGTATACAATCAAGCCCCTAGGCATGCAGACTGCTTCTACAAACATTGGTGAAAGAATGGGTCCCTCTCAGGAGCTCAGTGACTCCAAGCGTGGTCCCGTGATAGGTGGCCACCTGGGCAATAAGTCCATCCGTGACATTTCCTGGCTACTAAATATTCCACGCTCAACTGTTAGTGGGATTATAACAAAGTGGAAGCAACTGGGAACAACAGCCACTCAGCCACCAAGTGGTAGGCCACGTCACATGACAGGGCGGGGTCAGCGCATGCTGAAGCGCACAGTGCGCAGAAGTCACCAACTGTCTGCAGTGTCAATAGCTAAAGACCTCCAAACTTGGTGTGGCCTTCAGATGAGCCCAACAACAGTGCGTAGAGAGCTTCATGGAATGGGTTTCCATGGCCGAGCAGCTGCATCCAAGCCTTACATCACCAAGTGCAATGCAAAGCGTCGGATGCCGTGGTGTAAAGCACGGCGCCACTGGACTCTACAGCAGTGGAGACGTGTTCTCTGGAGGGACCAATCATGCTTCTCTGTCTGGCAATCCAATGGACGTGTCTGGATTTGGCAGTTGCCAGGAGAACGGTACTTGCCTGACTGCATTGTGCCAAGTGTAAGGTTTGGTGGAGGGGGAATTATGGTGGGGGGTTGTTTTTCAGGGGTTGGGCTTGGCCCCCTAGTTCTGAGCCCTGACCTCAACCCGATAGAACACCAAATAGTGGTATTATAACAAAGTGGAAGCAACTGGGAACATCAGCAACTCAGCCAACAAGTGGTAGGCCACGTAAAATGACAGGGCGGGGTCAGCGCAATCCCATAGAACATTTTTGGGATGAATTAGAGTGGAGACTGCGAGCCAGGCCTCCTCCCCCGACATCAGTGCCTGACCTGACAAATGTGCTTCTGGAAGAATGGTCCAACCTTCCCATAGACACCCTCCTAAACCTTGTGGACGGCCTTCCCAGAAGCTGTTATAGCTGCAAAGGGCGGGGCCAACTCAATATTGAACCCTAGGGACTAAGACTGGGGGGCCATTAAAGTCCATGTGTGTGTATAGGCAGGCTGACCAATACTTTTGGCAATATAGTGTGTAGGGGAATAGAATGTAATTGGTTGCAATCCTGACTTATTTTGACTTGCTTGAATCGGTCTGGTTCACATCAAAGCTAAGTGTGGCTGAACCATTCATTCAAATAATATAATATATTATAATATGATATGGGCGGCACAGTGGCTTAGTGGTTAGCACTTCTGCCTTGCAGTAATTGGGTCATGGGTTTGATTATGGACCATGGTGACTCCTGCATGGAGTTTGCATGTGCCTGACCTGACAAATGTGCTTCTGGAAGAATGGTCCAACCTTCCCATAGACACCCTCCTAAACCTTGTGGACGGCCTTCCCAGAAGAGTTGAAGCTGTTATAGCTGCAAAGGGCGGGGCCAACTCAATATTGAACCCTACAGACTAAGACTGGGAGGCCATTAAAGGTCATGTGCATGGAAAGGGCGGGGCCAACTCAATATTGAACCCTACGGACTAAGACTGGGAGTCCATTAAAGGTCATGTGCGTAGAAAGCAGGGGGGCCCAATACTTGGGGCAATAGAGTGTATATATACTTTTTTTTTTTTTTAAATTAACAGAATGAAGTAATTCTTTAAAGTCTTGTTCAACACTTTCAGTAAAATAATACCTAGTGGTCCTACAATGTTGGAGTGCTCTCTGCAGTGACAACTCTCCCAAATGTACTACTGTACTGTCCCCTGTCCTCTTGGTGAAAACCACAAGTGGCCGTGCAGGTATAGTCCACCATTGGAAGCTGTTCCAGAGAAATGATGTGCAGCTGACACTGAAACAAGTGCATGTACCCAAGAGACTATGGGCTGGATTTACTAAAGGCAAATAGACTGGGCCGTTACACTTGTTTTCCCCAGAGCTTAGTAAATGCAGTAAAGTGCTGCCAATTTCCATCATCCAATATTAGGCAAGAAAAAAAGCTTCACCTCATTACATTTACTTAGGAAAATAAGTGCAGCTGCACTTGCAAAGTGCACAGTCTGTTTTCCTTTAGTAAATCACCTCCTAAATGTATCATACAGATTTTCGGGAAGATAATAACTTCGATCCAGTTCTAACACTAATGACTCAATAAGGCGACTCGTATATTAGTTCCATCATTTACCATTGTAGATCTAGTATGGTGTTACTTTTAGTGGCTTCAGCCAATGAGCAGAAGAATCACGGGGAACCTGTGTCCCCTCCATTCGGCACCCCAATTGGCTGAGAAGTAAACCTGCTGCAGAACATAAACAATGTCACTGGATACATTTTAGATACATTTAGAAGATTAAAGAGACTTGTCACTCATTCAGAAAAGTGATCTGTACAAAACCTACACCCCTCCCAGAACTCGATATACTCATCTCTCCAGCGCTCCATCTTCTTCTTTTGCAGCCACCACAAAAATATCTGCTGTTGGCTGGTGGAAGGGACATAAGCCGTTGTGTCAAATGGCAGTTTTCAGGTCAACTGATTGACTGACAGGTCCAAACACTGCACCATGAGAGGAGATCACATGTTCTCCTTACGCACAAGCAGCCCATAATATGCCAAGGTGGTGCAAAAGAGGATTGCTGAAGAGGTGAGGAAAAAGTGGTCACTGGGGCTTTACATAGACCCATTATTACATGCACTATATCTTGGGAAGAGATCACATACTCCCCCTTACCCTGAAGCACCAGGCATGGTGGCCACAGAAGTAGGAGCAGCGGAGGATTGTGGAAGAGATGGGTATAAAGTGGTCATGAAGGTAGTTATAAAGACCCTTTGCAAAGGTCTGATTGGCTGCTAGGCCTGAGCATTGCATCATGGGAGGAGATCGAATGCAGCCACCAAAGTATGCAGTGTTGGCTGATACTGGGGAAAACAACCTTTCTGACAAATAACTGTGTTCAAGCCAACTGATTGGTTGCTAGGCCTGAGCACTGCATCATGAGAGCAGATCACATGCTGCCATCAAAATCTCCTGTGTTCGCTTATAGGACGGACATCAGCCTTTCTGAAATATGACCATGTTTGAGCCAAATGACTGGCATGGAAAGGGCGGGGCCAACTCAATGTAGGCCCAAGCACTACATCATGGGTGGAGATAAGATGCTGCCACCAAAATACCTATTGTTGGCTGATGGATGGACCATCAACCTTTCTAACAAATTACCAGGTTCAAGCCAACTGATTGGCTGCTAGGCCCGAGCACTGCATCGTGGGAGGAGATCACATGTGGCCACCAAAATATCTAATGTTCGCTGAATGGCGGGAAATAAACCTTTCTGACAAATGACCGTGTTCCAGCCAACTGATTGGCTCCTAGGCCCAAGCACTGCATTATAAGGAATCACATGCTGTCACCAAAATATCATGTGCTGGCTGATGGGAGGGACATCGGCAGTGTTCAAGCCAACTGATTGGCTGCTAGGCCCAAGCACTGCATTATAAGAAGGAATCACATGCGGTCACCAAAATATCATGTGCTGGCTGATGGGAGGGACATCAACAGTGTTCAAGCCAACTGATTGGCTGCTAGGCCCGAGCACTGCCTCATGGGAGAAGATTGCATGCTGCCAGCAAAATATTCTGTACTGGTGATGGGTGGGACATCATCCCCACTGACAAATGATGGTGTTTAGGTCAACTGATTGGCTGCTAGGCCCAAGCACTGCATCATGGGAGGGAATCACATATGGCCACCAAATTATCCAGTCTTGGCTAATGGGAGGGACATCAGCCTTTTGTGACATATAGCAATGTTCGAACCAACTGATTTGCTGCTAGACCTGAGCACTGCATCATGGGATGGTATCACATGCTGTCACCAAAATATCCCATGTCATCTGCTGGGAGGGACATTAGCAGTGTTCAAGCCAACTGATCTGTTGCTAGGCCTGAGCACTGCATCATGGGAGGAGATTACATGTTGTCACCAAAATATCCAGTACTGGTGATGGGTGGGACATTATCCCCACTGACAAATGATGGTGTTTAGGACAACTGACCGGCTGCTACACCGAAGTACTGGTTCATGGGAGGAGATCACACGTGGCCACCAAAATATTCAGTGTTGGCTAATGGGAGGGACATCAGCCTTTCTGACAAATAACAGTGTTCAATCCAGCTGATTGGTTGCTAGGCCCGAGCACTGCATCATGGGAGGGACATCAGCCTTTCTGACAGCCCATCATATCCTCAGAATGGAACCCTAATCTATTTATTCATTGTAAATGTATGGGCAGGTATGACCATGTTAAGCTCTAACTCTGCACCATGGCGGCTAGGCTGCCCTCACTCCTGGGTTTGATGTACTGTATCTTCAGGAAAGTCAAGAAATGTCCCAGCTGGGTGCAATGCGGGAGTGTCTCACCATCCCACCGCTGTCCATCTATTGAGGTGCTGAAACCTTCCCATCCTGCTGTGCTGGAGCCATGGAAGTGAATTAGTATTAGTGAAGAGTCAACCCTCACCCCCTTTCTCCTGGCAACTGCATATTTTACCTCTACTTTTCAGAAAGTCATCTTCAGTTGGTATCAGTGCAGGACCTTGTCTTGGGCATTACAAATGGAAAAGCATGATACCAATGTGTGTTTATTAAATGATAACATTGCAGGAAACAGTAACAACTTAGTATAATCCCCACTCAGTATAAAATGACTGGTGGGGGAGGGAGATGGATCTCTTGTGGGTATTCTCAGAGTGATAATATCAGTGCTCTGGAACATGGAGTCACATCTCATCCCAGAGCTGAAATCGCCTCTCATATAGGTGAGGAAGACAGAGGCTTGGGGTGATATCAGCCTTCCCAACAATATCTCATACAGTCAGTTGAGTGGTCTCCAAACTGCGACCTGAGGGCCAGTTGCTACCCTTTGCTTGCTTTTATCTGGCCCTTGAGGCACTATTCCTCCCACATGACGATGGGGCATAATCTCTTCCTATTGACATCGAGACCTTTTCTACTCCCAGTAGCCACAGTCTGTCCCCCCTAAAGTCTGAAGGACAGTAAACTGGGCCTTTGTTTAGAAAGTTTGGAGCCCCCTGATATAGACCCTTTACAAAGGGTCTCTTTAAAATCGAAAGTTATACAAAAGGTAAATGGGTTAGAGGTCTGAAGGACCTTTTGCAAAAGTTCGATGGGGAAAGAGGGGGCAACTAATATACCCAGACAAAGTGCAATATAACTTCGGTACGGGTGATCCTTATTATTCTTTTTGCAATTCATTTTTTTTTCCATTCTTCATTTCCACTGTCCAGGGAAGGAGCTCATGTACAACGTATGCTACACATGTCTATGTGACTATGATGTCTTATCAGAGCCAGGCTGGAAATTCGACCTTTCTCTATATTGTTAGCACTATACCTGTCTATTAATATTATTTGTACAGTAATCTGCCGTTCTAATCCTGTTTACTCAATGTTGTTCTTGCCATGTGGAGCAGTGCTGCCTCTGACACCGCCACGGGCAACATTAGTGGGAATGTCTTCATGGCAATTATCTGACTGGTGAGGAAGTGAAGGGTCAGAGCAGAGCCTAAGGGCAGAAGTCCAGCTCCAGGCTGAAATAATGTCTGCAATTAGCTTCTGTCTCTGGTATGTTATTGAACACAAATCATCACAACCTGCCAGCCTTTACCGGAACAGAGGAAGCTACAAAGAGCAGAGCTAGCTGAACGTGACCATGGATGGACTCGGGCTCTATGGCTCCCTCTGACCTTTACCAGAATAGAGGAAGCTACAAAGAGCAGAGCTAGCTGAACTTGACCATGGATGGACTCGGGCTCTATGGCTCCCACTGATCTTTAATGGAATAGAGGAAGCTACAAAGAGCAGAGCTAGCTGATCGTGACCATGGATGGACTCGGGCTGTATGGCTCCTTCTGACCTTTACCGGAATAGAGGAAGCTACAAAGAGCAGAGATAGATGAACGTGACCATGGATGGACTCGGGCTCTATGGCTCCCTCTGACCTTTACCGGAATAGAGGAAGCTACAAAGAGCAGAGATAGATGAACGTGACCATGGATGGACTCGGGCTCTACGGCTCCCTCTGACCTTTACCGGAATAGAGGAAGCTACAAAGAGCAGAGCTAGATGAACGTGACCATGGATGGACTCAGGCACTATGGCTCCCTCTGACCTTTACCGGAATAGAGGAAGCTACAAAGAGCAGAGCTAGATTAACGTGACCATGGATGGACTCGGGCTCTATGGCTCCCTCTGACATTTACCAGAACAGAGGAAGTTGCAAAAAGCAGAACTAGCTGAACGTGACCATGGATGGACTCAGGCTCTATGGCTCCCACTGACCTTTAAAGGAACAGAGGAAGCTACAAAGAACAGAGATAGATGAACGTGACCATGGATGGACTCAGGCTCTATGGCTCCCTCTGACCTTTACCGGAATAGAGGAAGCTACAAAGAACAGAGATAGATGAACATGACCATGGATGGACTCGGGCTCTACGGCTCCCTCTGACATTTACCAGAACAGAGGAAGCTACAAAGAGCAGAGCTAGCTGAACGTGACCATGGATGGACTTGGGCTCTATGGCTCCCACTGACCTTTACCGGAATAGAGGAAGCTACAAAGAGCAGAGCTAGATGAACGTGACCATGGATGGACTCAGGCTCTATGGCTCCCTCTGACCTTTACCGGAATAGAGGAAGCTACAAAGAGCAGAGATAGATGAACATGACCATGGATGGACTCGGGCTCTACGGCTCCCTCTGACCTTTACCGGAATAGAGGAAGCTACAAAGAGCAGAGCTAGATGAACGTGACCATGGATGGACTCGGGCTCTATGGCTCCCACAGACCTTTAAAGGAACAGAGGAAGCTACAAAGAGCAGAGCTAGCTGAACGTGACCATGGATGTACTTGGGCTCTATGGCTCCCTCTGCCCTTTACCGGAATAGAGGAAGCTACAAAGAACAGAGATAGATGAACATGACCATGGATGGACTCGGGCTCTACGACTCCCTCTGACATTTACCAGAACAGAGGAAGCTACAAAGAGCAGAGCTAGCTGAACGTGACCATGGATGGACTTGGGCTCTATGGCTCCCACTGACCTTTACCGGAATAGAGGAAGCTACAAAGAGCAGAGCTAGATGAACGTGACCATGGATGGACTCAGGCACTATGGCTCCCTCTGACCTTTACCGGAATAGAGGAAGCTACAAAGAGCAGAGCTAGATTAACGTGACCATGGATGGACTCAGGCTCTATGGCTCCCTCTGACCTTTACCGGAATAGAGGAAGCTACAAAGAGCAGAGATAGATGAACATGACCATGGATGGACTCGGGCTCTACGGCTCCCTCTGACCTTTACCGGAATAGAGGAAGCTACAAAGAGCAGAGCTAGATGAACGTGACCATGGATGGACTCGGGCTCTATGGCTCCCACAGACCTTTAAAGGAACAGAGGAAGCTACAAAGAGCAGAGCTAGCTGAACGTGACCATGGATGTACTTGGGCTCTATGGCTCCCTCTGCCCTTTACCGGAATAGAGGAAGCTACAAAGAACAGAGATAGATGAACATGACCATGGATGGACTCGGGCTCTACGACTCCCTCTGACATTTACCAGAACAGAGGAAGCTACAAAGAGCAGAGCTAGCTGAACGTGACCATGGATGGACTTGGGCTCTATGGCTCCCACTGACCTTTACCGGAATAGAGGAAGCTACAAAGAGCAGAGCTAGATGAACGTGACCATGGATGGACTCAGGCACTATGGCTCCCTCTGACCTTTACCGGAATAGAGGAAGCTACAAAGAGCAGAGCTAGATTAACGTGACCATGGATGGACTCGGGCTCTATGGCTCCCTCTGACATTTACCAGAACAGAGGAAGTTGCAAAAAGCAGAACTAGCTGAACGTGACCATGGATGGACTCGGGCTCTATGGCTCCCACTGACCTTTAAAGGAACAGAGGAAGCTACAAAGAGCAGAGCTAGATGAACGTGACCATGGATGTACTTGGGCTCTATGGCTCCCTCTGCCCTTTACCGGAATAGAGGAAGCTACAAAGAACAGAGATAGATGAACATGACCATGGATGGACTCGGGCTCTACGGCTCCCTCTGACATTTACCAGAACAGAGGAAGCTACAAAGAGCAGAGCTAGCTGAACGTGACCATGGATGGACTTGGGCTCTATGGCTCCCACTGACCTTTACCGGAATAGAGGAAGCTAAAAAGAACAGAGCTAGATGAACGTGACCATGGATGGACTCAGGCTCTATGGCTCCCTCTGACCTTTACCGGAATAGAGGAAGCTACAAAGAGCAGAGATAGATGAACATGACCATGGATGGACTCGGGCTCTACGGCTCCCTCTGACCTTTACCGGAATAGAGGAAGCTACAAAGAGCAGAGCTAGATGAACGTGACCATGGATGGACTCGGGCTCTATGGCTCCCTCTGACCTTTAACAGAACAGAGGAAGTTGCAAAAAGCAGAGCTAGCTGAACGTGACCATGGATGGACTCGGGCTCTATGACTCCCACTGACCTTTAAAGGAACAGAGGAAGCTACAAAGAGCAGAGCTAGATGAACATGACCATGGATGGACTCGGGCTCTACAGCTCCCTCTGACCTTTACTGGAACAGAGGAAGCTACAAAGAGCAGAGCTATGTACATGAACTTGACCATGGATGGACTCGAGCTCTATGGCTCCCTCTGACCTTTACCGGAATAGAGGAAGCTGCAAAAAGCAGAGCTAGCTGAATGTGACCATGGATGGACTCAGGCACTATGGCTCCCTCTGACCTTTACTGGAACAGAGGAAGCTACAAAGAGCAGAGCTATGTACATGAACTTGACCATGGATGGACTCGAGCTCTATGGCTCCCTCTGACCTTTACCGGAATAGAGGAAGCTGCAAAAAGCAGAGCTAGCTGAATGTGACCATGGATGGACTCAGACTCCCTCTAACCTCCTTACTCTTCATACAGTTTTACCTTTTTCTGTATACACAGTGCATTACAAGCAATCATCCAAAGCTTGCCTCACAGTTCAAGGGCCACAATGCTGACACTCTGGGGTCTAACTATCAAAAATTCACTGTTCAATTGTGATAAATATTCAAGCAGCCTTTGCAAATAATCCCCACACCATTATTTGCGCTATCATAAGCTCCATCTAGTGGCCATAATGTGGTATTTACCTGATTGAGGTATTTCATGAAAATTCTGCATTATGGCCACTAGGTGGCGCTCATGATCATAGGAATAAACATATTAAATAAATGGCTTTAGGATGATCGTGACATTCATACAGCAATTTCTTTTAATAAATAGATCCCTATTAATGGGGTTCGGCTAAATATACGAGGGGCGACTGAAAAGTTCTCGGCCTACCCATGAAGCATTTGTCTTCGCACAATTTTAGTTTTGCTACTCATAGTACATATCTGTGTAAGGTTCCACACCAAATGTCTCACAAAATAGCTTTTTCTTTGTTTCGGTTCTTGAAGACTGAAGCGCAGAAGGTCATTGTTGTCTGAAAGATGGAGAAAGTGAGCCAACGTGCCATTATCTAATACCTGCTGAAAAAGGGAACGAGTGGACAGGACATCCACAAGGACATGAAGGAAACATTAGGGGAGGATGCCCCTTCCTATTCCAGTGGGTGGTGCAATTCAAGAGGGGGAACCCCTCTGTCCAAGATGCCCCTTGCAGTGGAAGGCCAGCAACTACATGTATGTAGGAAAACACCACAGCAATCCAGGATCTTGCAACGGCAGACAGGCGTGTAACAGAACGTTTCATGGCACAGAAAGTGGGCCTATCCCAGGAATGTGTTTGACACATTTTATCAGTAGTGCTGGACATGGACAAGGTGTCAAGTCGATGGGTCCCGAGAACGTTGACTGTTGAAAACAAACGCGACAGACAGCAAGGATTGGATAACGGCACGTTGGCTCACTTTCTCCATCTTTCAGACAGCGATGACCTTCCACGCTTCAGTCTTCAATAACTGAAGCAAAGAAAAACCTATTTGTGAGAAATCTGGTGTGGAACCTCACACAGATATGTACTATGAGGAGCAAAAATAAAATTGGGTGAAGACAAATGCTTCATGGGTAGGCCGAGAACCTTTCAGTCGCTCTTCGTAAGTTCAGTTTTAATCAATGTTGAATGGAACACACTTCCAATGTTCTCCAAAGTCATTCATATTAAACTATGGCTTTTTAATATGTAAATATGTAAACCCTTTGCAACACCTCAGTGTGTGTGTGTGTGTGTGTGTGTGTGTGCGTGCGTGCGTGCGTGCGTGCGTGCGACTCTCACACACACAATGATGAGAACTCTACACTAAGTTCCCAGGTCTGCACACCTGATGTACCTATTATGAGGGGCTCCCATCATCCCTGTGCTAAGTTCCCAGGTCTGCACACTTGATGTACCCATTATGAGGGGCTCCCATCATCCCTGTGCTAAGTTCCCAGGTCTGCACACTTGATGTACCCATTATGAGGGGCTCCCATCATCCCTGTGCTGAGTTCCTGGGTCTACACACCCGCTGTGCACATTATGAGGGGTTTCCACCATACCTGCAAGGAGTTCCTGGGTCTGCACACCTGTTGATTACATTATGAAGGGTTCCCACCATCTCTGTGCTGAATTCCTGTGTCTGCACACCTGTTGATTACATTTTGAGGGGTTCCCACCATCTCTGTGCTGAGTTCCTGTGTCTGCACACCTGTTGATTACATGAGGGATTGCTAACTTCCCTGTGCTGAGATCCAGGACCTGCACACCTGCTATTGCCATTATTAGAGGCTTCCACCATCACTGTGCTAAGTCTAGATATCTACTGTGCTGTAAGTTCCCAGGTCTGCACACCTGCTGTGCTCATTATATTAAGCTCCCACCATCCTTCCTGGAGTTATAATTTATATTATTGAGAATATAACAGAAGGAGCTGAAACACTCACATATGGTGGCACTCAAAAATTCCAGGTGGGCTGGGGTCATAAATGATGGCAGTAAGATCTCCCTGTTGGAATATCAAATTTATAAGAAGCCCCATATGGGTTGGCCTCCCACCACACTCCATTTCTAACTAAAATATGATTTTTGGATGGTCAGTGGAAGTAGGACCACTTTACATTGGTGATCATTAAGAGAAGGGCCCTGCAGGTAAGTGGTCAGTGGGAGTAGGACCACCTTACATTGGTGGTCATTTGGAGAAGGAAGGGCCCCATAGATTAGTGGTCAGTGAAACTAGGACCACCATACATCTGTGGTCACTGGGAGAAGGAAGGCCCCCGCAGATTAGTGGTCAATGAGAGTAGGACTACTTTACATTGGTGGTTTTTGGAGAAGGAAGGGCCCCATAGATTAGTGGTCAATGAGAGTAGGACTACTTTACATTGGTGGTCATTTGGAGAAGGAAGGGCCCCATAGATTAGTGGTCAGTGAAACTATGACCACCATACTTCTGTGGTCACTGGGAGAAGGAAGGCCCCCACAGATTAGTGGTCAATGAGAGTAGGACTACTTTACATTGGTGGTCTTTTGGAGAAGGAAGGGCCCCATAGATTAGCGGTCAATGAGAGTAAGACTACTTTACATTGGTGGTCTTTTGGAGAAGGAAGGGCCCCATAGATTAGTGGTCAATGAGAGTAGGACTACTTTACATTGGTGGTCATTTGGAGAAGGAAGGGCCCCATAGATTAGTGGTCAGTGAAACTAGGACCACCATACTTCTGTGGTCACTGGGAGAAGGAAGGCCCCCACAGATTAGTGGTCAATGAGAGTAGGACTACTTTACATTAGTAAGAAAAAGAGAGGAAGGCACCTCTAAGTGCAGTATTGACAATTTATTCAGTAAACAATGGAAAATTTGCACTTACAAGATAAACGGTTAAAAAGGCTCATCGTGTGGTAATTAGGTCCAGGTGGGACATCCAGCCGTCCAGCAGCAAACTATGTCTATAGGATCAGGAAGTAGAGTCCAGGATGTGCCTGTGCATCAAAAATGAAGCTTGGAGAACAGAGTCAGATGTAGCAGGTGAAGGGGGCAGTAATGCATTTCAAAGCATGCTCAATGCTCAGAGGTCTGAAGAAGGAGCCTATTGAGCATGTTCCGAAATGCATTACCGCCCCCTTCACCTCCTACATCTGACTCTGCTCTCCAAGCTTCATTTTTGATGCACATCCTGGTCTCTACTTCCTGATCCTATAGGCATAGTTTGCTGCTGGACAGCTGGATGTCCCACCTGGATCTAATTACCACACGATGAGACTTTTTAACCGTTTATCTTGTAAGTGCAAATTTTCCATTGTTTACTGAATAAATTGCCAATACTGCACTTAGAGGCGCCTTCCTCTCTTTTTCTTGTTACTGCATTAGAGCCTTGCTTCCACTCTAAGAAGAGCTGCCTCAGTGTTACTGCTCCCATCCATCCATCCCTGATATCCATCCATCCCTGATATCCATCTGCCACCTTTATCTTACAGCTACAGAGGTTGGGCTCCAACAAGCGCACCCTATATAATATACATTTTCCACTTTAAATTAGTGCTTATTGGGAGTATGTTATCCCTACATTGGTGGTCATTGCAGGAACGTCCAGGGTAGATTACTGAGCAGTAGGAATAGGATTAGCTACATCAGAAGTAATGAGAAGATCTCACTGTAGGAATATCCAATTTACACAAAACAAAGGGCTGACTCCTCACCGCATTCCTTTTGAACCTAAATAATGCATTTTGTGTGGTCGTTGGGAGTAGGACCACCTTACATTGGTGGTCATTGAAAAAGGGGCCCTGTAGATTAGTGGACAGTGGGAGTAGGACATCTTTACATTGGTTGTCATTGGAAGAAGGGCTCTGTAGATTAGTGTCAGTGAGGAGTAGGACATCTTTTCTCTGGTGGTCTTAGGATAAAGGACCCCTTACACAGATGGTCACTAAGAGAAGGGCTTTATTCCACTGTACTTTACATTGGTTGTGAGTGGAATGTACCATACATTGCTGGTTCATAAGAAGAATGTACCTTACATTGGTGACCATTGGGTGAAGGGCCCAGCAGATTAGTGGTCAGTGGGAGTAGGGCCACCTTACATTCATGGTGATTGGGAGAAGAGCCCTTTAGATTAGTAGTCAGTGGGAATAGGAATCCTTACATTGGTGGTCATTGCAAGAAGGGCCCTGTCGATTAGTGGTCAGTAGGAGTATGCTTATCTTACATCGGAAATAATTGCAAGAATATCTCACTGTTTAAATATCCAACTTATAAGAAGCCATAGGGTGACTCCCCACCACATTCTATTTTACCTAAAAAATGAATTTCGAGTGGTCTTTGGGAGTAGGGCCACCTTTTATTGGTGGTCATTGGGAGAAGGTCCCTGTAGATTAGTGGTTAGTGGGGAGTAAGACATCTTTATTCTGGTGGTCACTGGGTAAAGGGCCCCCTTAAGCAGATGTCAACTAAGAGAAGGGGTTTATAATACTCGTGGTCAGTTGGAATATTGTACCGCACATGAGTGGTCGGTGGGAAGAATGTACCTTTTATTGGTGGTCAGTGGTAAGAATATACCTTTCATTGGTGGTCAGTGGAAAGAATATACCTTTCAATGGTGGTCAGTGGTAAGAATATACCTTTCATTGGTGGTCAGTGGTAAGAATATACCTTCCATTGGTGGTCAGTGGAAAGAATATACCTTTCAATGGTGGTCAGTGGTAAGAATATACCTTCCATTGGTGGTCAGTGGAAAGAATATACCTTTCAATGGTGGTCAGTGGTAAGAATATACCTTTCTTTGGTGGTCAGTGGAAAGAATGTATCATCCATTGCTAGTTCACAGGAATAATGTACCTTACATTGGTGGCCAAGGGATTAAGGGTCTAGTAGATTAGTGGTCAGTGGGAGTAGGACTGACCACCTTACATTGGTGGTCATTAGATTTGTTGCCCTTTAGATTGGTAGTCAATGATAAGGCATTCAAACATTGGTGAGCATTGCAAGAAGGGTCCTGTAGATTAGGGATCAGTAGAAGTAGGATCAGCTTACATTAGAAATGATAGCAGGAAGATCTCACTGCTGGCATTTGAAACTTATAAGAAGCCATTGGTTGACTCCCCACTGCATTCCATTTTTACCTAAAATATACATTTTGGTGGGTGGTCAGTAGGAGTAAGACCCACCTTACATTAGTGCTCATTGGGAGAAGGTCCTTGTAGATTAGTAGATAGTAGGAGTAAGACATCTTTACATTGGTAGACAATGGGAGAAGGCCCCCCTTACGCAGATGTTCACTAAAAGAAGGGCCTTTCTACACTCGTGGTCAGTGGGAAGAGGGAAGAAAGTACCTTATAAGTGGGTGCTTGTGAGCTAATATGTGGTATTTACATATAAATAAAACATTAAAAATATTAAATTAAATATAATAAATGAATCCTGTAATAGTGGTGCATCAACACTAGTACACATACCCATAAAACTGTGCAAAGTAAAATATTTATAAATTGAATGTGTGTCGCGCTCCACCAACTAATTATCTCCGTGATATAAAACAAGTTGCTAACAACATATCATTTATATTCCCCCTATCCCAATCATTACACGTGCTATTAATGCCTACATCAATAAATACATAAATAGAAGATGATGTATAAATAAAAAATTCATATATATACACAAACCTGCGGAGTGGTCAATAAATACTAAATAACAAATAAATGTGCCTCACTGATCATATATCAATAATTATAAATATATGAAATTGTGCAAAAAATTATTAAGTGCAATAAGTGCAAAAAATACATGAAATAGAATGTTGGTGGTTTGTTGAAAGAATGTAACTTATATTGCTGGTATTTGTTAGAAGGTACCTTAGGTTGGTGGTTTGTTCAATGAATGTAACTTATATTGCTGGTATTTGTTAGACGGTACCTTAGGTTGGTGGTTTGTTCAATGAATGTAACTTATATTGCTGGTATTTGTTAGAAGGTACCTTAGGTTGGTGGTTTGTTCAATGAATGTAACTTATGTTGGCAATCTGTGGGAAGAATGTACATTACATTGGTGGTCTGTGGTTCCTCACAAAAAACTAAAAAGAGCAGAAAAGGGACAGAAATTTCTCAATGCTCAAGGAACCCCTGGAGGAACCCTAGGATTCCATGGAACCCAGGCTGAGAAGTGCTTCACTACACCATACTAGAAATACCTAGTCATTAGCTTTGTGCAACTGAGAGCCATATTGTGAAAGGCCGTACATATAGTCTGACAGTAGTATACTGTATATCTAAGAACTAATATTTTTTGTGCTTCCATTTCTGTTCAGGTTCCCTGCGATAAATTACACAGCACTGCCTTCAGTACTTAACACAGCTTGTCTCTGGGTCATACATCCTCTGTGATTTCCCGATTGTCTAGCACCAGAAGAACACAAACCAGCGGGGTGTTCCAGGCTTTTAGTGAGCTATTTTTCTCAGAGAGTAACCACCAGTTTGAATGATCTCCCACTGAGCCTCGAACCGTATAGAAGCACCGAGGATCTCTCTGAGATTTGAACACAAGAGACCATCAAAGAACTTGTCTGTCGAATGTCTCCTTTATTCTTGTTTGGAACTCCATCTTTTCTTACTGAGCTCCACAACTCAAAATGAAGATGAGTTTTATGATGTCTCCTTAAAGGACATACCTTACCATAGGTCACCTTCACCTTGGAGACTCCTGCTTTGAAGTAGAACTAAAGGCAAAAACCTTTTTCTTTTTTTTTGGATAGAGTAAGGGATGGAAGCGAGAGGAAAACCCTCCAAGATAAGTGATCCTGGTTGTCCCCAGAACTAGTGCCCCCATTGCAAGATTATCTCTCTTATTCTGTTGAGATCTTCCTTCACTCTTAACAGGAACACAGAGAGCAATAAAAACCTGAGAAGAGTTCTAATCCCTTTAAACTGTGTTCAAAACTGAAAAAGGTGGGGGAAGTTTTTGTTAAATTTGTTGCCAGGTGGGCTTGTAGGCAGGTGAAGTCTGCTTGCTCCACTGTAGGTGGCGCCAGTCCAGAGTGGTATCACAGCCTTGAGAGGAAGTCAGGATAAACTTGGCCTCTTAATGGTCTCCTGGTTCCTGGAGGTAGCGTTCCGGTTGGATATGCTGCACCCAGTTGACCTCTGGCTGCCATCTTTGGGTCAGCAGGGTCTCTATAAGTCCCTGCCTTCAGATTTTGGAGCAGATTTTGCAAAGTTAGGATGGGGAAAGAGCACCCGCCTGTCAGGGAAGTTATAGTGGTAGGGACACGCTCCTGACTAGAAGAGACAGACTAGGGACTTGCAATCCTATACTGTAGCTTCCCTTTTGGTACTGAACCAGGGGCAGACTGACAACTCATGGGGCCCCTGGGCAATAGGGGATCATGGGGCCCCTGTGTCCTTGCCCAAACTCAAAAAAGCCTATGAAGAAGGTACCAGGGGCATTTCATGGGGCCCACTACTGACCCCGGGCCCTCGGGCAGTGCCCGAGTTTCCAAATGGTCAGTGGTGGTGGTGGGGGGGATAGTAGCGGAGAGACGCTCTTGCTGCAGATCACCACTGTTTTGGATAACATTCAAAACATTAGCAATAACATATAAAGCCATTTATAGCTCCGCCCCAATTACATCACCAATCTTGTCTCTAAATATCACCCAAACCGTACTCTCCACTCCTTGCAAGACCTCCTACTCTCTAGCTCCCTTGTCTCCTCCTCCCATGCTCATCTCCAGGACTTCTCCAGAGCTTCCCCCATCCTCTGGAACTCTCTACCCCAATTTATCAGACTATTGCCTACTCTGCCCACTTTTAGGTGATCTCTGAAAACCGATCTCTTCAGGGAAGCCCAGCCTGCCCTCAGATAATAACGGAATCTTCTACTCCTCCTACCAGTCCATCCCCCACAGTTACTACCTTTTGTACCACTTGCCCCTCCCTCCTAGATTGTAAGCTCCCAGGATCAGGCCCTCCTATCCCTCTTGTATTGAAGTGTATTGTTGCTGTATTGTCTCCCGTTATATTGTAAAGCGCTGAGCAAACTGTTGGCGCCATAAATCCTGTATAATAATAATAATCTCTGGAAGTATTTCAGACAGCAATGTTGTGGTGCCCCATTTCCTCCAGCAAAGCTAACAGCTGCATCGCAAGGCTCGGTAAGAGGGCTCATTGCCCATTGTTCACACTGTTGCCAGGAATTAGGTCACTGCAGGCAACATGTTAAATATATCACATTCACACTGCACCTGCGCTTCTGTGCTTCACCTAATCTGCATTTATGCTCCCCTGGACGCTGCAGGTTAGGACGACCGACAAGCGCACCAACGCTTCTTTAAGAGCCCAACTATAGCCGGCAGAAGAACAGTTTAAAGGACTGCCCCTGCCATTACATTGTCCTACATGCCCCTTTCTGTTCCCAGTTTCTACAATTCTCTCATGGACAGTCAGTACAGGCCTAGCATAACTGCCATTGATGCACTGTGGCAGTATACAGTACTTCCTGTATTTGTTAGATGACGTCTTATTACTGTTCACTGCTGCACCTAAGATGGCCTTGCCACTGTTTATACCAGGGGTGTCCAAACTATGGCCCTCTAGGTGTTGAGGAACTGCAAGTCCCATGAGGCCTTGCAAGACTCTGACATCCACAGGCAAGACACCCAGAGGCATGATGGGACTTGTGGTACTTCAACAGCTGGAGGGCCATAGTTTGGACACCCCTGTTTTATGCTGACCTGGATGCCAAACATCATCTTATGGCCAGTCTTTGCCTCTCCTCATTCTGTTTACTAAAAGTGGTGACTGCCATTGTTGACTTTCACTAACTCGCTTAGTGCCTGCTGCTTTGACAAGATATAACTGCTGAGTGCCAACTGCTATTTCCAGTGTTTTTCTGTGCTATTGCGTGTTTATACATTCAACCTAGCGTGTCAGAGGGGCTGAGGTTCAATGGGAGGTCAAAGCAAAGAACAAGGGACTCATTCTATCCAGCGGCTCCTAGGGAGGTAGCGCTACATATTGTATTTCCTATGTTCACCAGCTCCATCTAGAGGCCACACTGTTGTATTTTCCCAAACCACTCTTTTTCTTACGAATGCATAACATTTGACCCGTAGAGGAAATACATTTGCATGAGAGATAAATGGGGCTGATAGTTCTATGAACCACCACATGACACATGACGCATCAGGGGGCAAATATTCTCGCCTAGGCAAGAAGGACAGAAGTGCATCGCAGCATAAATACACAATTGACAAATTGCACCCCCCCAGATATATGAGCATCATGTGTCAGCAAAAATCCCCTCCTTCCCCAAAAAAAAATAAAGCACCAATCTGCATGCTTACCCCTGAGCATAAATTCCCCCTTCCCCCGGTAAAAATCCTCCCTCTTGCGAAAATATCCCCTCCGAGTATAAATCTTGGCCACCAACCCCCCCAGTTCAAATCATCTCCCCATATGTCTCCAGCACAATACCCCCTTCCAAAAAAAAAAAAGAAAATTTACCCTCCTAGCACAAATTCCCCAATCTCACATCCTAGCACTAATCCCCCCCCTCCCCAATTTCCCCATCTAGCACAAATACCCCCCCCCCCATCAACCCTACTAGCACAAATTCCCCAGAATAGATTTCCCCTCCTAGCACAAATCCTCTCTGCCCCCCCCCCCAATCCCCCCTCCCAGCACAAATCCCACCTCCCAGCACAAATCCCCCCTCTCAGCACAAATCCCCCCTCCAAGCACAACTCCCCCTAAATCATTACTCCTATCATATCTCCCCAAATTTCATCTGTGAGAACAACTTTAACCCCTTGCCACCCACCAAATTTCCATCTCCCAGTACAACTCCCCTCCCTCCAATCACCTTGTGGTGACCCACCCAACTCACATGATACCACAATGCCCAGGGCAGCCGCCCCTCCTGCCCACCCCTTGTCCTGACCCTGGGTGATGTACAGCCAATGCTGGAGCGAGTACATGTAGACAGGAAATGATTGAAATAGACTGCAGGAGATCAGCAGCCCTGAGATGCAAAAAAAATAAAACAATTTAAAAAAAAAAAGGTGTAAATCAGTTGGTCGAGCCACAGTTTTACTCCCCCTCCCTGAACAGCCAATCAGACGTGACCACTGCTGAACGCAAGCCATGCAATCTATGCAATGAGTAGTGCAGCATTTACAGGGTCAGCTTAGGCAGTGAGGAGGCAACATATCACCTTCTCACCACCTGTCACACACCTCTGAAAAGTGATTCACAGCCGACTGCTTATCAGAGGAGCAGCAAGGGCAGCTGCACATGCGATTGTGCCTTAAAGTGGTTGTAAACCCTTACATATACCCAGTGAAGTGACTGGCCTCGGGTGACATACATGGATGAAACAAATCCTCCTACATAAGTTGTACCTGTTTATTTGCGGTATTTTCTTCCCTACAGCCTTCCAAAGTGCTGAATTTATACAGCTTTTCTGAGCTTTCAGAAATCAGGGGGCGGGGAGCTGAATTTACACTCTGTAGAGCTCACTGAGAGCTGATTGGAGGGAGGGAAGGGGACCCCCCTTCACACAGGGACAGAACTGAGGCTGTCAATCACAGGCTATGTGTTGGAGCTCCCTCCCCTGTCACCATTTTTCTCTTGGTGTCAGGAAAACCTGTCAGAAGTGACTCTTGCAGATAGCAGAGGAAAGTGGCAGCAGACAGAAATGGCACTCAGTGCTCTGGAAGGAGACAAGTGCACACTATAGAGGGATATGCTTTGTTCATATTTCAAGTCTGAGGATTACAACCGTGCAATACTTTTTTGCAATATGATTTTTTTTAATTTTTTTTGCAAGACTGCACTGCAATGGTGAACTGCAATGGTGAACCGCAATGGTGAACCAAAATGGTGAACTGCAATGGTGAATCGCAATGGTGAACCGCAATGGTGAACCGCAATGGTGAACTGCAATGGTGAATCACAATGGTGAACCGCAATGGTGAACCGCAATGGTGAACCGCAATGGTGAATTGCAATGGTGAACCGCAATGGTGAATCGCAATGGTGAACTTCAATGGTGAACCGCAATGGTGAATCGCAATGCTGAACCGCAATGGTGAATCGCAATGGTGAACTGCAATGGTGAATTGCAATGGTGAATCGCAATGGTGAACTGCAATGGTGAATCGCAATGGTGAACCGCAATGGTGAACTTCAATGGTGAACCGCAATGGTGAATCGCAATGGTGAATCGCAATGGTGAATTGCAATGCTGAACCGCAATGGTGAATCGCAATGGTGAACTGCAATGGTGAATTGCAATGGTGAATCGCAATGGTGAACTGCAATGGTGAATCGCAATGGTGAATCGCAATGGTGAACCAAAATGGTGAACTGCAATGGTGAATCGCAATGGTGAATCGCAATGGTGAACCAAAATGGTGAACTGCAATGGTGAATCGCAATGGTGAACCGCAATGGTGAACCGCAATGGTGAACTGCAATGGTGAATCACAATGGTGAACCGCAATGGTGAATTGCAATGGTGAACCGCAATGGTGAATCGCAATGGTGAACTTCAATGGTGAACCGCAATGGTGAATCGCAATGCTGAACCGCAATGGTGAATCGCAATGGTGAACTGCAATGGTGAATTGCAATGGTGAATCGCAATGGTGAACTGCAATGGTGAATCGCAATGGTGAACCGCAATGGTGAACTTCAATGGTGAACCGCAATGGTGAATCGCAATGGTGAACCGCAATGGTGAACTGCGCATTTGGCTGGTAATTGCTCTGCAGACATATACACTTGCCTGGCAGAGTTTGGCGTGGTGCCCCCATATCACATTCAAACTGCTGCAAAGCATGGGAGCCACAGTAATGCGTACTCCTTCTGAATGGGCACCATGTCTTCTTGTAGGTGGGCCATAGGGGTGCGGTAAACATGTGCAACACCGCCTGTCTTTACCGCCCCCCGGCTTCCCTTGTGAAAGGAGCTAAAAGGTCATCTAGTTGGGGTTTGTCTGCTTTAGTTGCTAACATTTAGGGCCCGCTTAGATTTCTGCGGTGCGTTACCGCGTGTTATGGCGTCGCGTTTAGGCGTCCCATTATTTTCAGCGCAACAAAACATCTTGGAAATCGGACCTCTCACAAAATTTGCACCCCAACACACTTTGCTGCCTGGACACGATGCACCGCGTATAATATATGATCACTCGGCAAAATCTACCCTAACAAAAAAAAATGAAATATAATTCCCACTACAGTCACCCCTGAAAAAAAGTAACAATTTCACCCTTAAAAGCAAATAATATTAATAAACCTTTTCTTTCACTATTACTCAAACACCCATATAGAAGAATCCAAAACTAATACATGAATAAATAAAACAAAACAAAACCAAAATAATATCCAAAGATAAATTAAATAAATACAAATAAAATAAAATAATAGAATGTCCAAAATATTGTCCAAAATAAATAATATTCCACCAAAAGTATCTCAATCCAGTGTGTTTCAATTCTCCATTCCAAACCTCGTGATACCTCGAAAAAATATAAATATATATATATAACTATAATAGTGTATTATCTTCCAGATATCATATTGTAACGGAGGGTGGGCAGGACAGAACGCACCAAGAAGATGGTGAACACACAAAGCTTTATTTAACTATGGAAGGCACTCAATCAGGAGAGTTCATGGCACTCCGCAACATGCGGCTTGTAGGGACACTCACGTAAGTGGGCTCACGGGGATCCAAAGGGACCTTGGCTATGGAGTCTGACCTGAGCACAACCCCCACACAGCTTTCTAGGGACACCATCAGGCTCACGGGGATCCAAAGGGACCTTAGCCATGGGGTCTGACCTCAGCAAAGCTCCCACACAGCTTTCTAGGGACACCATCAGGCTCACAGGGACTCAGCGGGACTTTGGCAGTGGGGCTTGGCCTCAGCACAGCTCCCACACAGCTTTCTAGGGACAACAGGCTCACGGGGACTCAGCGGGACATTGACTAGAGGGTCTGCCCTCAGCACAGCTCCCACCCAGTTTTCCAGGGACAACAGCAGCCTCATGGGGCACAATAGGGGCAGTTCATGGCACTCCACAACATGTGGCTTCCAGGGACACTCACAATAGGTGGCTTGCAGACACTCAGCAGCAGGTGGCTTCCAGGGGGATAGGTGGCTTGCAGACACTCAGCAGCAGGCAGCTTCCAGGGACAAAGCGGTCAGCAGACAGGGCGGCTTCCCAGGCACCCAGCAATCAGCAGACAGGGCGGCTTCCCATGAACCCAGTGATCAGCAGACAGGGCGGCTTCCCAGGGACCCAGTAATAAGCCAGTAGGGATAAAGCGGGCTTCAGCAGGTAGGGACACAGCAGGCTTGCAGGGGCTCGGCAGGGTCTTGGCTGTGGGGCCTGGCCTCAGCGCAGACCCCACACAGCACCCTGTCCTGAGCAAGAATGAGCACACACACAGGGGCGTTGGGTCCTGCGCTGGCCTTTTAAGCCACACAGGATGCTTCCCCGTTGCCCTGGCAATGGCCGGCCCAGCACCGTGTTGCCGGGCAATGAGGCACGCCCCCTTGACACGGGCCACACTCTCGAGAGTGCGGCCTTTGTCTGTCGGAGAGTGTACGCACGGGAAACTCTCGTGCGCTGCACTCACCAGAGGTGAGAGGTTGGCGGCCCCGCGCTGGAATCCCTCAGCGGGGTGTCACTCCACTCCGGCTATACGGCCATAGAGGTGTAAGGTCCGCCGCAGGGGTCATGTCAGGGATCACGGCCCATGGAGCCGCGATCGCGGCTCCGTCCCTCGCGCATGCGCGGTGGCGGCAGATCGCGCCGGGACACAGGCACCAGGGCCCGGCGAGCCGCGGCTGACAGGACGCCGCGCATGCGCAGTAGGAGCCGCGGGCGCGCCTCAGGCGTCCAATGACAGCCGGGGGCGCGTCCTAGCCGGCCAATGACAGTGCAGGGCGCACTATTTAAAGATGCCCTGCACTGTCACAAGTTGCCGCAAGGTCTTCCTGTGATCCTGAAGTTCCTGTACCTGCCTGAGACCCTGATTGACCCTGACTACGCTGCCTGCCCCTGTGATTGACCCGGATTGCCCTGACCATTCTACGGATTGATACCCCCTGCTGACCCTGCGTGTGACCCGACTACTCTTGGCCTACCGATCCTGTACCCCGCTTGCCTCACGGGCTCACGATCAGTTGTTACCCTGCTAGGGCCGTTAGCCACTTCACATCTGGCTCTCCCGGTACCTGTCCCCAAAGGTCTCCTCGGCCGCTGGGGGGCCTGCTCGGAGGTCGTGACCTGGCCCGGGACTGTTTTAAGTCCATCCCCACCATCAGGGGCCCTGGTGAAAGCACAGCCCGGGCTTAGACCCCACGCTCTGAGTAGGTCCGCCAGTTGGCAGCCTGAGGCACCACCGGCGGATCATAACAGTACCTTGCGGCCATGACAGAGCCAGGAAGTGTACCGGCGTCCCTAGAGGATATTTGTCAGCACCTGGCAACCTTGACCCAAGCTTTCCAGAACTTCCACAGTCGCTGCGCCCGACTGGAGGACCGCATGGATTCATTAGCTCCCCTGACTCCCCCTGCGCAGAGTCCTCCACCTGCAGAACCTCCCGCTAACCCGGGATCCGGAGCGGTTGCCACACCCCTAGCTCCCGAACCCCGCGTTCCCCTGCCAGAGCGATTCCGTGGTGACCGGAACCGCTTCCGAGCCTTCCGAAGTGCGTGTACCCTGTACTTTGACTTACAGCCCCGCACGTTCACCACCGAGTCCATCAAGGTGGGGTTTATAGTCTCTCTCCTGCAGGATGAGCCCCAGGATTGGGCTCATCGTCTGATGGAGGGGCACGACCCACATCTTGACTCCGTGACTGAGTTCTTTCGGGCCATGGCCGTCTTGTATGACGACCCTCAGCGGGCTGCATCCGCAGAGACTACCCTATACTCACTGCGGCAGGGCCGCCGGGCAGCCGAGGAATATGCGGCCGACTTTAGACGTTGCATGGGAGACACCAGATGGAACGATGCGGCCTTATGTCACCAGTTCCGCATCGGGCTGTCTGAGTCCCTCAAAGACGAACTCGCACGAGTAGGTCTACCTGACACCCTGGAAAAACTGATCGAATTGGCCATACAAATTGACCGTAGACTAAGGGAACGTCGGCTGGAAAGGAGCAGCCAGGGTCAAAGGGTGGCATGGATTCCGTCCAGAGATACAGCTCCAACCCCAGGGAACCATCCGCGAAGCACGGAAACAGGGGACAACCCGGAACCCATGCAACTGGGATTGGCCCGTTCCCACTTATCGGTCGAGGAACGTCAGAGGAGACTATCACGGAACCTATGTCTGTACTGCGGGCAAGCTGGTCATCAGGTGCGTTCGTGTCCTGCTAAAATGAGTAAGTCCACGCCCGTTTCTCTTACTTTACCGGCAGGAAGGGATGATCAGTCGAGTTACCTGGCCATTCCTGTGTCTTTGCAGCTCCCCGGAGGAACATTGTCGGTGACCGCAATCGTTGACTCAGGAGCCTGTAGTTGCTTCATCGACCTGACCTTTGCCCACCGGCAAAAGATCCCACTCCAGACCAAAGAAAGGGGGTTCAACATCTTCTTGGCAGATGGGTCCCGTATAAAATCAGGGGTGGTGGACCAGGAGACACCACCCATTTTCACCACAATGGCAGACCATCACCAGGAGTTCCTCCGCCTGGATGCCATCGCATCCCCCCTTTTTCCAGTCATTCTGGGGCTCCCTTGGCTGAGGGCCCATAACCCCCAGATTGACTGGGAAAGGGGGACAATTCAATTTCGCTCCCCTTATTGTTTGAGTCACTGCCACGTCACAGGACCCATAGTGCCCCGGTTTCTCCTGTGCTTGGATGGCGACACCAATCTATCCCAGGTTATTCCTCCGGCCTACCACGACTTCTTAGACGTCTTTAGTAAGCGAGGAGCAGATGTTCTCCCTCCGCACCGTTCCTACGACTGCCCCATAGACCTCCTACCCGGATCTGAAATCTCATTCGGCCGTATCTTCCCCTTGTCCGAAACAGAATCGGGTGTGCTGAGGGATTATATTGACGAAAACCTACGGAAGGGATTTATTCGTCCATCCACATCCCCAGCCGGGGCCGGATTATTCTTCGTAGAGAAGAAAGACAAATCGTTACGGCCTTGCATTGACTACCGTGACCTGAACAAAATAACAGTAAAAAATCGTTATCCTTTGCCCCTAGTCCCCGAGCTCCTCCAGAGATTGAGATCCGCAACGATATTTACTAAGTTAGACCTGCGGGGGGCCTATAACCTAGTCCGTATCAGGGAAGGGGATGAGTGGAAGACGGCATTCCGTACGAGATTCGGCCACTATGAATATTTGGTGATGCCGTTCGGGCTCTGTAATGCTCCGGCGACCTTTCAGCACTTTATCAACGATGTTTTTCGTGATTTTCTCGACATTTTCGTGGTGGTCTACTTGGATGACATCCTAATTTTTTCCCCCTCACGGGAGGTTCATCGGGGTCACGTAATACGGGTACTAGAACGGTTGCGTCTACACGGGCTATACGCGAAGGCAGAAAAATGCTGTTTTGAACAGCACGAGATAACGTTCTTGGGACTGGTTCTCTCTTCCGCGGGGGTCGCGATGGATCCCCAGAAGGTCACGGCGATCTTGGATTGGCCAATACCCGCCGACAAAAAAGGGGTACAGCGCTTCATTGGGTTCTCTAACTTTTACAGGAAGTTTATTAGGAACTTCTCCGGTCTGGTCTCCCCAATCACACAACTGACGAAACTAGGGGTCCGCTTTAAGTGGACTCCCGAAGCGCAGACGGCATTTGAAAGACTCAAAGAATTGTTCACCTCTGCTCCCATTCTCTGCCATCCAGATTCTTCCCTCCCATATGTTTTGGAAGTGGACGCCTCCGAAAATGCGGTAGGAGCGGTGTTATCCCAAAGGAATGGTACCAAGGAACTACTGCACCCCGTGGCGTTCTTCTCCAGGAAGTTGACACCAGCGGAACGTAACTATGACATTGGAGATCGGGAGCTTCTGGCCATAAAGACTGCTCTTGAAGAATGGAGGTATTTATTGGAGGGAGCCACGCACCCAATTCTAATATTCACAGATCACAAAAACCTTGAATATTTAAGAACGGCGAAACGACTGAGACCTCGCCAAGCAAGATGGGCCCTTTTCTTTTCTCGATTCTCATTCCATATAACGTACCGACCCGGGTCTAAGAACACTAAACCAGACGCTCTGTCCCGCATGTTCGAGGACCCCGACGACGCTGTGCTGCCGGACACCATCTTGCCTTCTGGGAGTTTCCTCGCTCTACAAACGGAACTTCGCTCCCGGCTTCTCGATGCTTCCGTAGGATTACCAGTTCCGTCTGGGTCACCCCTCCAGAGCCAGGGGGGGCTGTTTTGGAAGGAAAACCGGATCATGGTCCCAGAAGAAGTGCGAACCTTGGTCCTGGGGCACTGCCACGACCATCCCATGGCGGGCCACTTCGGGGTAACGAAAACTCTGGATCTATTACGGCGCTCGTTCTGGTGGCCAGACATGATCAAGGATTGTGAGCATTACGTCCGAACCTGTCCCACCTGTCAAAGGAACAAGCCCTCCAGAACTAGGGCATGGGGACTGTTACGTCCATTGCCCATACCCAAGCGGTCCTGGCAGATGATAGCCATGGATTTCGTGGTCGAACTTCCACCATCCCAGGGCTACACTGCAATAATGGTGGTCGTCGACCGCTTTTCAAAGATGGCACATTTCGTGCCCTTGGAGAAGACCCCATCAGCACCAGAAACGGCACGGATCTTCATCAAGGAAGTGGTGAGGCTTCATGGGGTTCCCGAAGATATAGTGTCCGATCGGGGGGTCCAATTCACCTCCAGATTCTGGAAAGCCTTATGTAAATCGCTGGGAATCAAGCTATCGCTTTCATCCGCCTACCATCCACAGACCAACGGCCAAACTGAGAGGACCAACCAGACGATGGAACAATACTTGCGGTGCTACACGTCTTACCTCCAGGATGACTGGCTGTCGTTGCTGCCTTCCGCGGAATTCTCGTACAATAACTCGAGTCATTCAGCTACGGGTCAATCCCCGTTCTATGCCAATTACGGGTATCATCCCACATTCCTCCCTGACCTTATGCCTGAGAATCCGGTACCGGCATCTCAAGACGTCTTGGAATTCCTTTCAGTCAATAACAAGACAATTCAGGAAGCCATCGCTAAAGCCCAAGAGGACAGTAAACGAGCATTCGACGGTAAGAGAAGAGGAGAATTACTGCTTCGACCAGGAGATCGGGTTTGGCTAGCAACAACCAATTTGAAGATGCTGTGCCCTTCAAGGAAGCTGGGACCCAAGTACATTGGCCCGTTTCCTGTAAAACGAGTCATCAACAGGGTGGCCTACGAGCTCGAGCTTCCGCAGACACTCAGGATACATCCTGTGTTCCATGTGTCCCTCCTGAAGCCATCTAGACCGGATCCCTTCCCGGACCGTGAATCTAGACCTCCCGAGGCAGTCACCATAGGTGACCGGGAGGAATATGAAGTGGAGACTGTCCTCAGTTGCCGAAGGAGGGGAGGCCAGACGCAGTTCCTGATAAAATGGAAGGGGTATGGTCCTGAGGAGAACTCATGGGAACCCGCCCGGAACGTTCACGCGCCCAGGCTCATCCGGGAGTTTTTTCGTGCTCACCCGCGGTGGAGAGATCAGTGGGGCTCCCGGAGGGTGCCCATTGGGGGGGGGCAATGTCAGGGATCACGGCCCATGGAGCCGCGATCGCGGCTCCGTCCCTCGCGCATGCGCGGTGGCGGCAGATCGCGCCGGGACACAGGCACCAGGGCCCGGCGAGCCGCGGCTGACAGGACGCCGCGCATGCGCAGTAGGAGCCGCGGGCGCGCCTCAGGCGTCCAATGACAGCCGGGGGCGCGTCCTAGCCGGCCAATGACAGTGCAGGGCGCACTATTTAAAGATGCCCTGCACTGTCACAAGTTGCCGCAAGGTCTTCCTGTGATCCTGAAGTTCCTGTACCTGCCTGAGACCCTGATTGACCCTGACTACGCTGCCTGCCCCTGTGATTGACCCGGATTGCCCTGACCATTCTACGGATTGATACCCCCTGCTGACCCTGCGTGTGACCCGACTACTCTTGGCCTACCGATCCTGTACCCCGCTTGCCTCACGGGCTCACGATCAGTTGTTACCCTGCTAGGGCCGTTAGCCACTTCACATCTGGCTCTCCCGGTACCTGTCCCCAAAGGTCTCCTCGGCCGCTGAGGGGCCTGCTCGGAGGTCGTGACCTGGCCCGGGACTGTTTTAAGTCCATCCCCACCATCAGGGGCCCTGGTGAAAGCACAGCCCGGGCTTAGACCCCACGCTCTGAGTAGGTCCGCCAGTTGGCAGCCTGAGGCACCACCGGCGGATCATAACAGGTCACTTCCCTCTCATCCCGTGCAGCCTGCCTTCAAAGGCTGCATCAGGATGTGGGGAGGTGACAAGGGGCAGGGGGGTGAGATGACCCTCCTCATCCTGTGCAGGCTATCTTCAAAGGCTGCGACAGGATGAGGAGAGGGTGAGGGGACATGGGAAAGGCACAGGCACCGGGGGGGGGGGGTATTTGGACGAGGAGCAGGCACTCCGTGACATCATATGAATATACAGTGGGGCAAAAAAGTATTTAGTCCCCACCAATTGTGCAAGTTCTCCCACTTACAGAGATGAGAGAGGCCTGTAATTGGCATCATAGGTAGACCTCAACTATGAGAGACAAAATGAGAAAACAAATCCAGACAATCTCATTGGCTGATCTGGAAAGAATTTATTTGCAAATTATGGTGGAAAATAAGTATTTGGTCACCTACAAACAAGCAAGATTTCTGGCTCTCACAGACCTGGACCTTCTTCTTTAAGAGGCTCCTCTGTCCTGCACTCATTACCTGTATCAATGGCACCTGTTTGAACTTGTTATCAGTATAAAAGACACCTGTCCACAACCTCAAACAGTCACACTCCAAACTCCACTATGGTGAAAACCAAGGAGCTGTCGAAGGACATCGGAAACAAAATTGTAGACCTGCACCAGGCTGGGAAGACTGAATCTGCAATAGGCAAGCAGCTTGGTGTGAACAAATCAACTGTGGGAGCAATAATTAGAAAATGGAAGACATACAAGACCACTGATAATCTCCCTCGATCTGGGGCTCCACGCAAGATCTCACCCCGTGGGGTCAAAATGATCACAAGAACGGTGAGCAAAAATCCCAGGACCACACAGGGGGACCTAGTGAATGACCTGCAGAGAGCTGGGACCAACGTAACAAAGGCTACCATCAGTAACACACTACGCCGCCAGGGACTCAGATCCTGCAGTGCCAGACGTGTCCCCCTGCTTAAGCCAGTACATGTCCAGGCCCGTCTGAAGTCTGCTAGAGAGCATTTGGATGATCCAGAAGAGGATTGGGAGAATGTCATATGGTCAGATGAAACCAAAATAGAACTGTTTGGTAGAAACACAACTCGTCATGTTTGGAGGAGAGAGAATGCTGAGTTGCATCCAAAGAACACCATACCTACTGTGAAGCATGGGGGTGGCAACATCATGCTTTGGGGCTGTTTCTCCGCAAAGGGACCAGGACGACTGATCCATGTACAGGACAGAATGAATGGGGCCACGTATCGTGAGATTTTGAGTGCAAACCTCCTTCCATCAGCAAGGGCATTGAAGATGAAACGTGGCAGGGTCTTCCAACATGACAATGATACCAAACATACCGCCCGGGCAACAAAGGAGTGGCTTCATAAGAAGCATTTCAAGGTCCTGGAGTGGCCTAGCCAGTCTCCAGATCTCAACCCCATAGAAAACATTTGGAGGGAGTTGAAAGTCCGTGTGGTTCAGCGACAGCCCCAAAACATCACTGCTCTAGAGGAGATCTGCATGGAGGATGGGCCAACATACCAGCAACAGTGTGTGCCAACCTTGTGAAGACTTCCAGGAAACGTCTGACCTCTGTCATTGCCAACAAAGGATATATAACAAAGTATTGACATGAACTTTTCATATTGACCAAATACTTATTTTCCACCATAATTTGCAAATAAATTCTTTCCAGATCGGCCATTGTGATTGTCTGGATTTGTTTTCTCATTTTGTCTCTCATAGTTGAGGTCTCCCTATGATGCCAATTACAGGCCTCTCTCATCTTTGTAAGTGGGAGAACTTGTACAATTGGTGGGGACTAAATACTATTTGGCCCCACTGTATATACCTTAAAACATATAAGTATATACTAAATAAGTGCATTGTTATATCATTTTTGCACTGATTTAGTATACTTATATGTTTCAAGTTATATACATTCATATGATATCTGGAAGATAATACACTATTATAGTTATATATATATTTATATTTTTTCCAGGTATCACGAGGTTTGGAATGGAGAATTGAAAGTTGAACACACTGGATTGAGATACTTTTGGTGGAATATTATTTATTTTATTTGGACAATATTTTGGATATTCTATTATTTTATTTTATTTATTTAATTTATCTTTGGACATTATGTTGGTTTTGTTTTATTTTATTTATGTATTAATTTTGGATTCTTCTATATGGGTGTTTGCGTAATAGTGAAAGAAAAGGTTTATTATTATTATTACAATCAGGGGCGGACTGACCATTTGAAAACTCGGGCACTGCCCGAGGGCCCGGGGTCAGTAGGGGGCCCCATGAGATGCCCCTGGTACCTTTTTCATAGGCTTTTTTGATTTTGGGCAAGGACACAGGGGCCCCATGATCCCCAATTGCCCGGTGGCCCCATGAGTTGTCAGTCCGCCCCTGATTACGATGCACCATGCGTTGGGGGGCTTTCCCCAATGAAGTGCGACAACGCATGCAACACGCACTGCGGTAACAGGTGCTTCACTGCAATGCATAAAAGGACCTCAAAGCGGATGTTGAGATGCCAAGGCTGCCGGGCTGGGACTTGTAGTTCCACAGCGGATGTTTAGTAGCTAAATCCTGCTAGCCATTTGTAAATGAAAATTGTACGAACGCGGCGGTGATCCTCCCTGCGTCGCTAAGTACGGTTGGGACCCTTATAGCTGGCCATGCAATGAATAGGATAATGCCCAGCTGGGGGGGATGGATTTGTATGCATGCCCCCCCCTTCCCTGACATCCATCTATTCATTATCCTGACCATCAGCAGCACACACTATAGATAGGAGGGACCTCGGCCTGATTATGCCCGAGGATTAGTGTTAGCCGGGGGGATTAATGAAGAATTCTCATTAATACAATGGGTTATGTACAAGAAAGGCATTAACCGACGTCCTTGTGTTCCAGCGACGAGGGATGAGGGGCGCCCGGGACATTGCATGTCACCGCCTAATCAATGATCACTGCCTTCAATACATGACCACCAGATCCGGGGTGTGGAGGGGGGTGCCACCAGTCCACACTTCGCTCTCACAGTGATAGATGAGTGGGGGGGGGGATGTTTCAGCACCAAATATGATGGACAGATCCAGGGCTAATGAGTGCTATCTCCATCCAGAGGTGACATTCAAACCAACCGGGAATATGCAGGCTTTTCTTAAAGGGTAACTCCACTTGTGTGAGAAAAAAATAGCAAATAATAAAAAAAAATTGAATATTATATATATACACACATATATATATATATATACAATACAGAAATTATATAGTTCAATACAAGAGGGTTAGGAGGGCCATGCTCCTTGGATAGATATATACAGTATCTCCCAGAAGTGAGTCCCCCCTCCCCCGGACTGTATACAATGTATATATATATATATATACAGCATCTCCCAGAAGTGAGTCCCCCCTCCCCCGGACTGTATACAATGTATATATATATATACAGTATCTCCCAGAAGTGAGTCCCCCCTCCCCTGGACTGTATACAATGTATATATATATACAGCATCTCCCAGAAGTGAGTCCACCCCTCCCCCGGACTGTATACAATGTATATATATATATATAGTATCTCCCAGAAGTGAGTCCCCCCCTCCCCCGGACTGTATACAATGTATATATATATATATAGTATCTCCCAGAAGTGAGTCCCCCCTCCCCCGGACTGTATACAATGTATATATATATATACAGTATCTCCCAGAAGTGAGTCCCCCCCTCCCCTGGACTGTATACAATGTATATATATATACAGTATCCCCCAGAAGTGAGCCCCCCCTCCCCCGGACTGTATACAATGTATATATATATATATAGTATCTCCCAGAAGTGAGTCCACCCCTCCCCCGGACTGTATACAATGTATATATATATATATAGTATCTCCCAGAAGTGAGTCCCCCCTCCCCCGGACTGTATACAATGTATATATATATATACAGTATCTCCCAGAAGTGAGTCCCCCCTCCCCCGGACTGTATACAATGTATATATATATACAGTATCCCCCAGAAGTGAGTCCCCCCCTCCCCCGGACTGTATACAATGTATATATATATAGTATCTCCCAGAAGTGAGTCCCCCCTCCCCCGGACTGTATACAATGTATATATATATATAGTATCTCCCAGAAGTGAGTCCCCCCTCCCCCGGACTGTATACAATGTGTGTATATATACAGTATCCCCCAGAAGTGAGTCCACCCCTCTCCTGGACTGTATACAATATATATATATATATATATATACATATACAGCATCTCCCAGAAGTGAGTCCCCCTCCCCCGGACTGTATACAATGTACAGGGTTATTGCTGCCAAAGGAGGGTCAACCAGTTATTAAGTCCAAAGGTTCACATACTTTTTCCTCCCTGCACTGTGAATGTTTACATGTTATGTGCAATTAAACCATGGCAACATCTAATGTTTGTGTAGTATTATGTTCAGCAGACTGTGTTCTTCTATTGTTGTGACTTAGATGACGTTCAGAGCACATTTTATGCCCAATTCATGCAAAACTCCACGTAATCCCAAGGGGTTCACATACTTTTTCTTGCAACTGTATATATATATATATATATATATATATACAGTATCTCCCAGAAGTGAGTCCACCCCTCCCCCGGACTGTATACAATGTATATATATATATACAGTATCTCCCAGAAGTGAGTCCCCCCTCCCCCTCACATTTGTGTACATATTTGATTCTCTCTATTCATGTGACAACACTGAAGAAATGACACTTTGCTACAATGTGACGTAGTCAGTGTACAGATTGTATAATATGGAAATTTTCTGTCCCCTCAAAATAACTCAACACACCGCCATTCATGTCTAAACCGCTGGCAAGAAAAGTGACTCCACCCCTAAGTGACAAGGTCCAAATTGGGCCCAATGAACCATTTTCCCTCCCCGGTGTCATGTGACTCGTTAGTGTTACAAGGTCTCAGGTGTGAATGGGGAGCAGGTGGGTTACATTTGGTGTTATCGCTCTCACTCATACTGGTCACTGGAAGTTCAACATGGCACCTCATGGCAAAGAACTGTCTGAGAATCTGAAAAAAAGAATTGTTGCTCTACATAAAGATGGCCGAGGCTATAAGAAGATTTCCAAGACCCTGAAACTGAGCTGCAGCACGGGGGCCAAGACCATACAGCGGTGTAACAGGACAGGTTCCACTCAGAACAGGCCTTGTCATGGTCCACCAAAGAAGTTGAGTGCACATTCTCAGTGTCATTTCCAGAGGTTGTCTTTGGGAAATAGATGTATGAGTGCTGCCAGCATTGCTGCAGAGGGTGAAGGGGTGGGGGGGGGATCAGCCTGTCAGTGCTCAGACCATACGCCGCACACTGCATCACATTGGTCTGCATGGCTGTCGTCCCAGAAGGAAGCCTCTTCTAAAGATGATGCACAAGAAAGTCCACAGTTTGCTGGAGACAAATAGACTAAGGACATGGATTACTGGAACCATGTCCTGTGGTCTGATGGCACCAACATCAACTGATTGGGTTCAGATGGTGTCAGGCGTGTGTGGCGGCAACCAGGTGAGGAGTACAAAGACAAGTGTGTCTTGTCTACAGTCAAGCATGGTGGTGGGAGTGTCATGGTCTGGGGCCCCATGGTGGTGGGGGTGTCATGGTCTGGGGCTGCATGAGTGCTGCCGGAACTGGGGGGCTACAGTTTATTGAGGGAACCATGAATGCCAACATGTACTGTGACATACTGAAGCAGAGCGTGATCCCCTCCCTTCACAGACTGGGCCGCAGGGCAGTATTCCAACATAACGACCCAAACACACCTTCAAGACCACCGCTGCCTTGCTAAAGAAGCTGAGGGTGAAGGTGATGGACTGGCCAAGCATGTCTCCAGACCTGAACCCTATTGAGCATCTGTGGGGCATCCTCAAACGGAAGGTGGAGGAGCGCAAGATCTCTAACATCCACCAGCTCCATGATGTCACCTTGGAAGAGTGGAAGACAGAAGGTGGAGGAGCACAAGGTCTCTAACATCCACCAGCTCCATGATGTCACCTTGGAGGAGTGGAAGACAGAAGGTGGAGGAGCGCAAGGTCTCTAACATCCACCAGCTCCATGATGATGTCATGGAGGAGTGGAAGAGGACTCCAGTGGCAACCTGTGAAGCTCCGGTGACCTCCATGCCCAAGAGGGTTAAGGCAGTGCTGGAAAATAATGGCGGCCACACAAAATATTGACACTTTGGGCCCAATTTTGACCTTGTCACTTAGGGGGGGACTCACTTTTGTTGCCAGCGGGTTAGACATTAATGGCGGTGTGTTGAGTTATTTTGAGGGGACAGCAAATTTCCATGTTATACAAACTGTACACTGACTACGTCACATTGTAGCAAAGTGTCATTTCTTCAGTGTTGTCACATGAATAGAGAGAATCAAATATTGACACAAATGTGAGGGGGAGGGGGGACTCACTTCTGGGAGATACTGTATATATATATACATTGTATACAGTCCGGGGGAGAGGGGGACTCACTTCTGGGAGATACTGTATATATATATACATTGTATACAGTCCGGGGGAGGGGGGGACTCACTTCTGGGAGATACTGTATATACATACACATTGTATACAGTCCGGGGGAGGGGGGGGCTCACTTCTGGGAGATACTGGATATCGTATACAATTGCGACTCAGGTCATATTGTAATTGAATGGTATTATAAATGACCTTTCCTGTTCAATATTCAGCACTGGAATTGTCTGTAAAATGCAACATGGCAACCTGGAGGCATTCTGTACACAGACACCCCCAAAAAAGACATTTCCTGTTTGTGTGATTGGCTCACTGATTTTCCTAGAAGTCTGCACTGAGATACAAGTCAGATTTTGGGCATCTCCTGCAAGAAAACTTTCATTTTTGGTGAGATACTCCCAAAGGGAAATCAAAGGATGCAGACAGGGCCATGGATAAGGGGGTACCACCAGTATGGGATCCAGGCCAGCAGGGGGGCCAAGGCAGCTGGGTGAATGGGCAGAGAGGGTGATCAGCATGGTAGGGGGGGCAATTACTGAAACCGATCCCCTAAATGGCTCTTTCTGCAGCAGTTGAAAGCTGTCTTATGCTCCTCCCCCTCCTGCTGGCTTTCGGCTGTTACAGAGAGAGGTATACAGGGGATCGGTTGCAGGAATTTCCCCCTTGATGCACCCATTGGTGTATTTAGGTTTTGTGCTGCCCTACGCAACAAAAAAATCGCCCCCCCCCCCCAACCACCCGCAGAGAGAGCCTGACATTGACCAAGAACACCCCTGCCCCCCGCCCGAGCGAGCCTTCCAATACCACTGCCCCCCATACACCAGCCACCATTCCCCCCATGATGAGAGAGAGAGAAAGACACTCACCTTCACAGCTCCGGACATCCCCAGGAACGAGAGTCGGGCTGTGCATACACCATCATGAAACCCACAGCATCTCTCAGAACCCACCAGGTCCCCATGCCGCGTGTGTCCCTTTATTCTGTCCCTTCTTCTGAGGGGCAGTGCTGCCCCCCCCCCTGAAAAATGCTGCCCTAGGCAAATGCCTTGCTTGCCTTGTGGTAAACACCCCCCTGGGTGCACCCATCACCCTCCCTGTGAACCATATGCTTCCCTCTGCTGCCCAGCCCCCCCCCGTGTGCTCCCACCCCTGAAGTGCTGACGACTTCCCTCTTCTCCTGCCCACCAGCAGCTGCAAGCACACAATAGGATTGATCCTTCAAGGAAGGGGGTAGAAGTGCCCGGTAGGCAGGAAGGGGGTAGAAGTGCCCGGTAGGCAGGAAGGGGGTAGAAGTGCCCGGTAGGCAGGAAGGGGGTAGAAGTGTCCTGTAGGCAGGAATGGGGTAGAAGTGTCCTGTAGGCAGGAAGAGGGTAGAAGTGCCCGGTAGGCAGGAAGGGGGTAGAAGTGTCCTGTAGGCAGGAATGGGGTAGAAGTGTCCTGTAGGCAGGAAGAGGGTAGAAGTGCCCTGTAGGCAGGAAGGGGGTAGAAGTGTCCTGTAGGCAGGAAGGGGGTAGAAGTGCCCGGTAGGCAGGAAGGGGGTAGAAGTGTCCTGTAGGCAGGAATGGGGTAGAAGTGTCCTGTAGGCAGGAAGAGGGTAGAAGTGCCCGGTAGGCAGGAAGGGGGTAGAAGTGCCCTGTAGGCAGGAAGGGGGTAGAAGTGCCCGGTAGGCAGGAAGGGGGTAGAAGTGCCCTGTAGGCAGGAAGGGGGTAGAAGTGCCCGGTAGGCAGGAAGGGGGTAGAAGTGTCCTGTAGGCAGGAAGGGGGTAGAAGTGCCCGGTAGGCAGGAAGGGGGTAGAAATGCCCGGTAGGCAGGAAGGGGGTAGAAGTGTCCTGTAGGCAGGAAGGGGGTAGAAATGCCCGGTAGGCAGGAAGGGGGTAGAAGTGTCCTGTAGGCAGGAAGGGGGTAGAAGTGTCCTGTAGGCAGGAAGGGGGTAGAAGTGTCCTGTAGGCAGGAAGGGGGTAGAAGTGTCCTGTAGGCAGGAAGGGGGTAGAAGTGTCCTGTAGGCAGGAAGGGGGTAGAAGTGCCCGGTAGGCAGGAAGGGGGTAGAAGTGCCCGGTAGGCAGGAAGGGGGTAAAATGACTAAAGGTTATTAAATAACTAGAGGGTATGCCTAAACAACCTCAGTGTTGTAATGAGTAAAGCTGCAGCATCAGCATCTCTTTGGGAGGGAAGGAGTCTCAGCATCTCAACAAAACTCCTATCACAGGTAAATGCCTAAAATTTTGATTTTTTTTTTGAGGAGTGATTTGGGGTGCAGACGAGGGTCCCCAAACCCAAGCCAGGGGCAATATATAAAAATCAGCTTTGCGCCCCATTGTATTACATGATGATGGGATTGGGCTGGATCTCCAACCTGAAGAGCAAACATTATCTGTACGTCTATGCTGGGTTCCTGTGTTGAGGAAGAATTAATGGAGAAATGGTGACTTCTGTCTGGGGTCTTTTCTCGTTCCCATTTGGCATGTGTCACCCACTGTTCTCTATGACAGGGCCATAGTAACCATTATTTTACACCCAGATGGAATACATCAAGTAGGGGATCCCAGAACCCGTCTGACCATTGCAAATGACCTTCCCTTACTACACAGAAGTAGAATAACGACCATCAGGGTCAGGCCCGGTGCTAGACTATTATGCGCCCTAGGCGAGGCCAGCTACTTGCACCCCCCCTAAAAAAAATACAGCTTCCAAATTTGTTCCATAAATCCATTAAAAATCAGCACCATCAGTGGCAGCCATCATCAGAGTATGCCAGCTCTGTATGTGGAAGACAAGAAAAAGCCGGGGGAGGGGAGACTCATTTAATAAGCAAGTGGTGTTAAACACTCACAAGAAAGAAATAAAATATTGCTTATCATCGAAAATGGTCACCAGGGCTGTGGATGAGGGGGTGCCACCTTTCTTGTACGGGGCCCAGGCCAGCAAGGGGGCCCAGGCAGCTGGTTAATTGGATGTGGACAGGGAGGGTGACCGGCATGGTGGGGGGGGGTCAATTACTGGATCCAATCCCCTGTATGGTACTCTCTGCAGCAGCTGAAAGCCAGCATGAGGGAGAGGAGAAGAAGCCGGCTTTCAGCTGCTGCAGAGAGAGCCATACAGGGGATCTGTTGCAGTAATTGACCCCCCACCACACACATCACCCTCACTGTGTTCCCCTTGTGTTCTCTCACCCCTGCAGTACTACCAGCTTCCCTCCACTTCTTCCCACCAGCAGCTGCAAACACACAGTCGGATCTGTCAGGATGGAAAGTGAGGGAAGATTACGGTGAATATGTCACATTTACCAGCCCTTTCCTTTGCTGAATGAACACAGTGAGTGATCGGTACCAATCACTCACTTTGTTCATTCATAACTGAAGCATAGTCAACTGTGCTTTTGTTGGGGAGGGGGGGCCTGTCATGTTGGCTGTACGGGGCCCTGTGGTTTCTAACAGCAGCCCTGATGGTCACCATCAGTTCTTTCCATCCTATGGATCAGCCAGTGTGGGTCTGGAGCTGTGGATGGAGAGGCTGAGAGATGCCACGATGCAGCCAGACAACCGGAAGTGCCTGAGCCGGCTTGGAACACATACAGTACGAGGTGGATGTGACGTCACAGGGGGAAGGTCCAGTGCCTTCTTGGACAAACCACACCCTCGGAGCTCTCTACTCCTGGCCTGGAAGCACACTGCTGTATCCCACTAAGTATGGGCACAGCTGTGGCCAGGCAGGCTACAGATACCAGCATGATATTTTTTTGCAACAATTCAATTAAATAAAGTAGAAAAAAGCAAATAGGACATAAAACCAAAGGTAAAAAAAACACTCTGAGATACAATCTCAGCAAGCAGGAGAGTAGGGAAAGCAACAGCCATGGCTGTGCCCTAGGCGGCAGTGCACTCTAGGCGGCGGCCTAGTTTGCCTAGTGGTAGTACCAGCCCTGTTCTGGTAGACAATGTCAGGTATTTAGGCAAAGTTTAGACCTTGTTGAATGATTAAAGAAGGTACGGTGACAACCTTTGGTGCCATGCAAGCTTTTTATATTTTTGGGATAGCTACATGTATGTAGTGGTGGTCAGTAGGAATGAGATCTGGTTCAGTCCAAACCCAGGTTTGGACCAAATTTTGCTTGTTTGGTGAGTTGGATGCAATATGAACTTTCACAATGTTTGGCAGGAATTGTCCAGCTCAGTGTCCTGTAATATATTGTAAAAATCCACCATTGGCCAAAGTCTTCTACCTGGAAATTGAGTGGAGTGTAAGCTCACCTGCATTCACTGTCATTTAGATAGACCCAATAGTCCTTGTTAGACTTTGATGAGGGTCTGATATGGATATAAGGAGGACTAAAAAAATGGCATAGGTTCCCCCCAAATTCCTTGACTCTTTGAGTTTGGTATAGATTTTAAGGGTGAGCCCAATGAAAAGAAAATGTTTTCTGAATGCACTCCCAACCAAATCCAGGTGTGGTGTCTTATCATTAGTGAGAGGCGCTGAATATGATCAAAGGCACCAAGGTCCAAACTAAATTGGATCTAGCAGAATGAGTCTCTCTGTTCTCTTCTGTGTCTGCTCTTTATCACCTAATAACCATATGAGGACTGATGTCACTGGGATATTGTGTTTATCTACAGCTGTATGCAACTAGTTCAGTTGGGTTCAGGTACCCAAACTTTCTAAACAAAGGGCCAATTTACCACCACTAAAGCTTTAGGGGGGCAAACTGTGGCCAGTGGGAGTAAACAATGCTCATCCATGCCCCAGGGAGGAATAGTGCCCCATTGTAGGCATCAGTGGAAGGAATAGTGCCCCATTGTAGGCATCAGTGGAAGGAATAGTGCCCCATTGTAGGCATCAGTGGACGGAATAGTGCCCCATCATTGGTATCAGTGGGAGGAATAGTGCCCCATCATTGGTATCAGTGGGAGGAACAGTGTCCCATCATTGGTGTCAGTGGGAGGAATAGTGCCCCATCATTGGTATCAGTGGGAGGAATAGTGTCCCATCATTGGTGTCAGTGGGAGGAATAGTGCCCCATCATTGATATCAGTGGGAGGAAAAGTGCGCCTTCATTGATGTCAATGGGAGGAAGTAGGAGGAATAGTGTCCCTTCATTGATGTCAGTGGGAGGAATAGTGCCCCATTGTAGGCATCAGTGGGAGGAATAGTGCCCCATCATTGGTGTCAGTGGGAGGAATAGTGCCCCATTGTAGGCATCAGTGGGAGGAATAGTGCCCCATCATTGGTATCAATGGGAGGAACAGTGTCCCATCATTGGTGTCAGTGGGAGGAATAGTGCCCCATCATTGGTGTCAGTGGGAGGAATAGTGCCCCATCATTGGTGTCAGTGGGAGGAATAGTGCCCCATCATTGGTATCAGTGGGAGGAATAGTGCCCCATCATTGGTGTCAGTGGGAGGAATAGTGCCCCATCATTGGTGTCAGTGGGAGGAATAGTGCCTTATCATTGGTATCAGTGGGAGGAATAGTGCCCCATCATTGGTGTCAGTGGGAGGAATAGTGCCTTATCATTGGTATCAGTGGGAGGAATAGTGCCTTATCATTGGTGTCAGTGGGAGGAATAGTGCCCCATCATTGGTGTCAGCGGGAGGAATAGTGCCCCATCATTGGTGTCAGTGGGAGGAATATTGGTATCAGTGGGAGGAATAGTGCCCCATCATTGGTATCAGTGGGAGGAATAGTGCCCCATCAGTGGTATCAGTGGGAGGAATAGTGCCCCATCATTGGTATCAGTGGGAGGAATAGTGCCCCATCATTGGTATCAGTGGGAGGAATAGTGCCCCATCATTGGTATCAGTGGGAGGAACAGTGTCCCATCATTGGTGTCAGTGGGAGGAATAGTGCCCCATCATTGGTATCAGTGGGAGGAATAGTGCCCCATCATTGGTATCAGTGGGAGGAATAGTGCCCCATCATTGGTATCAGTGGGAGGAACAGTGTCCCATCATTGGTGTCAGTGGGAGGAATAGTGCCCCATCATTGGTATCAGTGGGAGGAATAGTGTCCCATCATTGGTGTCAGTGGGAGGAATAGTGCCCCATCATTGATATCAGTGGGAGGAAAAGTGCGCCTTCATTGATGTCAATGGGAGGAAGTAGGAGGAATAGTGTCCCTTCATTGATGTCAGTGGGAGGAATAGTGCCCCATTGTAGGCATCAGTGGGAGGAATAGTGCCCCATCATTGGTGTCAGTGGGAGGAATAGTGCCCCATTGTAGGCATCAGTGGGAGGAATAGTGCCCCATCATTGGTATCAATGGGAGGAACAGTGTCCCATCATTGGTGTCAGTGGGAGGAATAGTGCCCCATCATTGGTGTCAGTGGGAGGAATAGTGCCCCATCATTGGTGTCAGTGGGAGGAATAGTGCCCCATCATTGGTATCAGTGGGAGGAATAGTGCCCCATCATTGGTGTCAGTGGGAGGAATAGTGCCCCATCATTGGTGTCAGTGGGAGGAATAGTGCCTTATCATTGGTATCAGTGGGAGGAATAGTGCCCCATCATTGGTGTCAGTGGGAGGAATAGTGCCTTATCATTGGTATCAGTGGGAGGAATAGTGCCTTATCATTGGTGTCAGTGGGAGGAATAGTGCCCCATCATTGGTGTCAGCGGGAGGAATAGTGCCCCATCATTGGTGTCAGTGGGAGGAATATTGGTATCAGTGGGAGGAATAGTGCCCCATCATTGGTATCAGTGGGAGGAATAGTGCCCCATCAGTGGTATCAGTGGGAGGAATAGTGCCCCATCATTGGTATCAGTGGGAGGAATAGTGCCCCATCATTGGTATCAGTGGGAGGAATAGTGCCCCATCATTGGTATCAGTGGGAGGAATAGTGTCCAAATTGGTATCAGTGGGAGGAATAGTGCCCCATTGTTGGCATGAGTGTGCATAATAGTGCCCCATCATTGGTATCAGTGGAAGGAATAGTGCTTCATCATCAATGTCAGTTGGAATAGTGTCCCAAGGGGCAGATAAAGGCAGGCAAAGGGCCTTATCCGGCCCTCAGGCCACAGTTTGGAGACCACTCAACTGACTGTATGAGATATTTTTGGGAAGACTGATATCACCCCAAGCCTCTGTCTTCCTCACCTATATGAGAGGTGATTTCAGCTCTGGGAAGAGATGTGACTCCATGTTCCAGAGCACTGACATCATACTAAGAATACCCACCAGGGATCCATCTCCCTCCCCCACCAGTCATTTTATACTGAGTGGGGATTATACTAAGTTGTTACTGTTTCCTGCAATGTTATCATTTAATAAACACACATTGGTATCGTGCTTTTCCATTTGTAATGCCCAAGACAAGGTCCTGCACTGATACCAACTGAAGATGACTTTCTGAAAAGTAGAGGTAAAATATGCAGTTGCCAGGAGAAAGGGGGTGAGGGTTGACTCTTCACTAATACGAATTCACTTCCATGGCTCCAGCACATGGGAAGGTTTCAGCACCCCATTAGATGGACAGTGGTGGGATGAGACACTCCCACACTACACCCAGCTGGGACATATCTTGATTTAATATGGTCATACTGCACATACATTTACATGTCCAGCTGAATAAAAAGATCAGGATTCCATTTTGAGGACATGATGGGCAAGGGTAGGGCACCCAACACCTTGGTCTTGATGGAAGACTCTGCTGCTGAGTGCCACCACCTCTGCTGCCATCCTTTCATCCTGTGCCTATCTGCTGAAATCTTGACACTCAATGGGCACCTGGGTGCCTGGTGACTCTATCAGAGAAAGGGTTCTGTCTTTGGTGTTCACCTCCTTGTTTAGGTCACAAATAGATGGAAGGATTTCAGAATTGTCATTGAAAGATACCACCAGGATGACCAGCCTTTCTCCTAGAGATGTGTTTCTATGACATTGACCTACCAAACACTCACTATTCACTTGTCTGAAACACAGAGTACCCATGATAGGCTCTCCTATCTGTAATGGTGCCTATAGCCATCATAGGCTATCCTATCTATACTATTGCCTATACCACCATAAGCTATTCCACCTGTAATGGTGCTTGTGTGCAAAAAAGGTTATCCTATTCAGTGACTTGTATTCCACATCTCCTATCTGTATCAGTGACTGTATCCACCAAAGGCTCTCCCATCTGTATCAGTGACTGTATCCAGCATAGGCTCTCCCATCTGTATCAGTGACTGTATCCACCATAGGATCTCCCATCTGTATCAGTGACTGTATCCAGCATAGGCTCTTCTATCTGTATCAGTGACTGTATCCACCATAGGATCTCCCATCTGTATCAGTGACTGTATCCAGCATAGGCTCTCCTATCTGTATCAGTGACTGTATCCACCAAAGGCTCTCCCATCTGTATCAGTGACTGTATCCAGCATAGGCTCTCCCATCTGTATCAGTGACTGTATCCAGCATAGGCTCTCCCATCTGTATCAGTGACTGTATCCAGCATAGGCTCTCCCATCTGTATCAGTGACTGTATCCAGCATAGGCTCTCCCATCTGTATCAGTGACTGTATCCACCATAGGATCTCCCATCTGTATCAGTGACTGTATCCAGCATAGGCTCTTCTATCTGTATCAGTGACTGTATCCACCATAGGATCTCCCATCTGTATCAGTGACTGTATCCAGCATAGGCTCTTCTATCTGTATCAGTGACTGTATCCACCAAAGGCTCTCCTATCTGTATCAGTGACTGTATCCAGCATAGGCTCTCCCATCTGTATCAGTGACTGTATCCACCATAGGATCTCTATCTGTATCAGTGACTGTATCCACCAAAGGCTCTCCTATCTGTATCAGTGACTGTATCCACCATAGGATCTCTATCTGTATCAGTGACTGTATCCACCAAAGGCTCTCCTATCTGTATCAGTGACCGTATCCACCATAGGATCTCTATCTGTATCAGTGACTGTATCCACCAAAGGCTCTCCTATCTGTATCAGTGACTGTATCCACCAAAGGCTCTCCTATCTGTATCAGTGACTGTATCCACCAAAGGCTCTCCCATCTGTATCAGTGTCTGTATCCACCATAGGCTATCCCATCTGTATCAGTGTCTGTATCCACCATAGGCTCTCCCATCTGTATCAGTGACTGTATCCACCATAGGCTCTCCCATCTGTATCAGTGACTGTATCCACCATAGGCTCTCCCATCTGTATCAGTGACTGTATCCACCAAAGGCTCTCCTATCTGTATCAGTGACTGTATCCAGCATAGGCTCTCCCATCTGTATCAGTGTCTGTATCCACCATAGGCTCTCCCATCTGTATCAGTGACTGTATCCAGCATAGGCTCTCCTATCTGTATCAGTGACTGTATCCAGCATAGGCTCTCCCATCTGTATCAGTGACTGTGTCCAACATAGGCTCTCCCATCTGTATCAGTGACTGTATCCAGCATAGGCTCTCCTATCTGTATCAGTGACTGTATCCAGCATAGGCTCTCCCATCTGTATCAGTGACTGTATCCAGCATAGGCTCTCCTATCTGTATCAGTGACTGTATCCAGCATAGGCTATCTTATCTGTATCAGTGACTGTATCCAGCATAGGCTATCTTATCTGTATCAGTGACGGTACCCCCAGAGGCTCAAACTCCCACAGGAGACACAGTGGTATTCATCAATATTCACACCATATGATGAACACATGATACCGCCTTGTGCCTTCATCCTTTTGTTATTGCCTGCTTACTGTGTTCAGTGTGTATGAATTCCCATCCACTGGAGCAGAGCAGAGTCTGGATTATACTTCCTGATGGGCCTATCCAGGGTACATCACAGCATGACCTGACACTGGAGAAGAACTACAACCCCCAGCCTGACCTGACACTAGAGAGGAACTACAACCCCCAGCCTGATCTGACACTAGAGAGACGCTACAACCCCCAGCCTGACCTGCCACTAGAAACTACAACCCTCAGCCTGACCTGACACTAGAGAGAAACTACAACCCCCAGCCTGACCTACCACTAGAAACTACAACCCCCAGCCTGACCTGCCACTAGAAACTATGACCCTCAGCCTGACCTGACACTAGAGAGAAGCTACAACCCCCAGCCTGACCTACCACTAGAAACTACAACCCCCAGCCTGACCTGACACTTAAGAGAAACTACAACCCTCAACCTGAACTGACACTGGAGAGGAACTACAACTCTCAGTCTGATCTGACACTGGAGAGGAACTACAACTCCCAGCCTGACCAATCACGGGGAGGAACTAAAAGCCCAAGCATGACTGACACAAAATAACTACAATCTCTCTCCTGACTGATGCAAGGGAGGAATTATAAGCCCCAAGCCTGAGTCTGACCTGACAATGGAGTGAAACTACAACCCTCAGCCTGATCTGACACTAGAGAGGAACTACAACCCCCAACATGACCTGACACTGAAAAGGAACCACATCTCCCAGCCTGACTTGTCACAGAAGAGAAACTACAAGCCCCAACCTAACTTCATACTGAAGAGGAACCACAACCCACAGCCTTTCCTGACAATGAAGAACTACAATTCCCAGTCTGACCAGTCACAGGAGAGGAATTACAATCCCCCATCCTGACCTAACAGTGAAGATGAACTACCAGCCCAAGCCTGACTGAAACAGGAGAATAACGACAACCCCAATCCTGACTAAGAAGAGAGGAACTACTAGCCCCACCCTGGCTGACGCTGCAGAAGGAGAGCAAACCCCAATCTGTCCTGCCACAGGTGAGGAACTATAATCTCCAGCCTGACCTGACACTGGCGAGAAACTAAAAATCCCAGCCTGACCTTACACTAGAGAAGTACTACAACCCCCAGCCTGACCTGGCAAGGAAGAGGAACTACAACCCTCAGCCCGACCTGTCAATGAACAGGAACTACAACCTTCAGTCTGACCTGACACTGAAGAGGAACTACAACCCTCAGCCTCACCTGACACTAAAAAGGAATTACAACTCTCAGCCTCACCTGACACTAAAGAGGAACTACAACTCTCAGCCGGACCTGACATTGGGGAGGAACTACAACCCTCAGCCCAACCTTACAATGGAGAAGAACTACAACCCTCAGCCTGACCTGGCAATGGAGAGGAACTACAACCTTCAGCTTGACCTGACACTGAAGAGGAACTACAACTCTCAGCCTGATCTGACACTAAAGAGGAACTACAACCTTCAGCCTGACCTGACACTGAAGAGGAACTACAACTCTCAGCCTGACCTGATACTGGAGAGGAATTACAATCCTCCAAGCCTAAGCCTGATTTTGAAGAGGAACTACAACCCCCAGCCTGACCTGAAACTGCAGAGGAACTACAATCCACAGCCTTACCTGACACTAGAAAGGAACTACAACTCTAAGCCTCACCTGTCACTAAAAAGGAACTACAACTCTCAGCCTCACCTGACACTAAAGAGGAACTACAACTCTCAGCCAGACCTGACATTGGGGAGGAACTACAACCCTCAGCCCAACCTTACAATGGAGAAGAACTACAACCCTCAGCCTGACCTGGCAATGGAGAGGAACTACAACCTTCAGCTTGACCTGACACTGAAGAGGAACTACAACTCTAAGCCTGATCTGACACTAAAGAGGAACTACAACCTTCAGCCTGACCTGACACTGAAGAGGAACTACAACTCTCAGCCTGACCTGATACTGGAGAGGAATTACAATCCTCCAAGCCTGATTTTGAAGAGGAACTACAACCCCCAGCCTGACCTGAAACTGCAGAGGAACTACAATCCACAGCCTTACCTGACACTAGAAAGGAACTACAACTCTAAGCCTCACCTGTCACTAAAAAGGAACTACAACTCTCAGCCTCACCTGACACTAAAGAGGAACTACAACTCTCAGCCAGACCTGACAGTGAAGAGGAACTACAACTCTAAGCCTCACCTGGCACTAAAGAGGAACTACAACTCTCAGCCGGACCTGACATTGAAGAGGAACTACAACCCTCAGCCCGACCTGGCAATAAAGAGGAACTACAACCCTCAGCCCGACCTGGCAATGAAGAGGAACTACAACCCTCAGCCCGACCTGGCAATGGACAGGAATTACAACCTTCAGCCTGACCTGACAGTGAAGAGGAACTACAACCCTCAGCCTCACCTGACACTAAAGAGGAACTTCAACTCTCAGCCTCACCTGACACTAAAGAGAAACTACAACTCTCAGCCGGACCTGACATTGGAGAGGAACTACAACCCTCAGCCTCACCTGACACTAAAGAGGAACTTCCACTCTCAGCCTCACCTGACACTAAAGAGGAACTACTACTGTCAGCCGGACCTGACATTGGAGAGGAACTACAACCCTCAGCCCAACCTGGAAATGGAGAGAAACTGCAACCTTCAACCTGACCAGACTCTGAAGGGGAACTACAACCCTCAGCCTGACCTGATACTGGAGAGGAACTGCAATCCCAAGACTGACTGACACAAGATAACTACAATCTCTCTCCTAACACAGAACTACAAACCCCAACCTGACTAATTCTGAAGAGGAACTACAACCCTCAGCCTGACCTGACAATGAAAAAGAACTACAACTTCCAGCCTTACCAGTCACGGGAGAGGAACTACAGCTCCCCAGCCAGACCTGACAGTGAAGAGGAACTACAAGTTCAAGTCTGGCTAACATAGGGAAATAACTACACCCCCCATCCTGACTTATACAAGAGAGGAACTACAAGCCCCATCATTACCTGCCACAGAAGAGGAACTACAACCCACAGCCTTACCTGATAATAGGGAAGAACTACATCTCCATGGGAAGACACTGGGGAGGAACTACACCCTCCAGCAAGGACCGACACTGTAAAGGGACTGGAAATCCCAATTTACAAGTGCCAGTCTGACCTTCCGCAGGTGAGGAACTACAATCCCCAGCCTGACCTGACACATGGGAGGAACTACAATGCGCAGCCTGACCTGGCACAAGAGAGAAACTACAAGTCCCAATTTGACACTAGAGAGGAACTACAACCCCCAGCCTGACACTGCAGAACTACAAACTCCAGCCTAACACAGGAGAGGAACTACAATCCCCAGCATGACCTGACACAACAGAGAAACTACAAGCCCCATCTTGACACTAAAGAGGAACTACAACCCCCAGATTGACATTACAGAACTACAACGCCCACCCAAATGCAAGAAAGGAACTACAATCCCAGTTGGACTTAACATTAGAGAGGAACTACAAGTCTCCTTGTATATGAGGAGAACTACAACTCTAAGCCTCACCTGAAGGACAACAAGCCCAAGTTATATCAGGTGCATTCAATTATCTGCCAGACCTGTTGCATGCCATGACCAGGTGCATGAGATGGAGTGCAAGCCTCAGCCTTACATGTCCGCTGCACAACAAGTCCCAGCTGGCATTAGAGGGTGATCAGCTAGATGGAAGGGTTCAGCCTCATAATATCTGGCCAGCTTGCACACCAAGTCTAGGAGAACATTGCGATGATGCCACAGGTGAGTGTAGCTGGCACTTACCCCAGGGCAGTGCCCACTCCCCAGTCACCCCCCATCCCCCAGCCTATTGACCTTGAATGGCTGCAAAGCTCCAGAAGCCCAGATCCCAGCTGGCAATGCCAGGGCTCCAGTCCCAGCTGTGCAGGATGACTTTAGGAAATGAGGGGGATGAACTGCCATTAATGGGGAGGCAGGAGAGGGGAGGGTGGCTGTGCCTGGTGCTATGTGCACTTTCCACGCCTCTCTTTATCACAACTAGACGAGGAGAGAAGATTCAGCACCACATCAGATGGACAGCACCAGGCACTGGACCTCGCTCCGCTCCGCAGGTCGGCTCCTCTGAGCGCTCCCGACTCGGCTCCCGACTCAACAGGTGAAGCACATGCGGATGGACTGAAACTGCAGAGAGCGACACAAGAGGTGGTGGTCCTGGAAGCCCTTGGAAGTGTGAGGAGCACCCTAAACCGATCCGGGGTTCTGAATGACTGGGTGGCCCTAGGGATCTCCTCTGATGACCAGCTTCCCCTTCAGGACCATGAACAGCTCCGAACCTTTGGCTTTCTCCAGCGGGTTCGACTTGGACCCCCCGGAGGTGGGAAAGGAGATCACAGTGGTCCTGCCTTTGTTCCTGAGCATCATCTGCCTGGTGGGTTTGGGGGGGAACTTGCTCCTCATCTCCATCCTCATCCATGATTTCAGGAAAGGGAAGTGCTCAGTGGTCAACTGTCTGGTCATCAACCTGGGGGTCGCTGACTTGCTGCTCATCCTCTTCTGCATCCCAGTGCGAATAGTCACCTATGCCAAGCAGTCTTGGCTCTTTGGGAGTTTTGTCTGCAAGACCACCGAATGGTTCCTTCAGAGCTGCCTGACAGTCAAGAGCCTGACCCTGGCCGCCATAGGGCAAGCCCGCTACAAGCATGTCATCACCCCACCCAAGTTCATCAGTTTCAGCATGAGGCATGTGGTCTTAGTCCTGCTCTTCGCCTGGTCCTTGTCCCTCCTGCTACCCCTGCCGCACCTCATCTTCACCCAGCTCACCATGGGCCAGGAGGGGTTGACTTGCACCTTTGATGTCCCAGAATATGCCGCCAACTTTATGAACGTCTTCAGCAAGCTGTACCCGGTGTTGGCTTACGTCCTGCCCATGGCCTTCACCTTCTTCTGCTACATAAGGGCTCTGCGGAGGAGGAAAGAGAGGAGGAACCGCGTGCCCAACCCCCGCGTTCTCAGCAGGAAGATCACCTCCATGCTGATGAGTGTCAGCTTGGCATTTGAAGCCATGTGGCTCCCAGAGTGGATTGTGTGGATCTGGGCCAGGCATAGCAATTATGGCATCCTACAGCCGCCCAACGCCCTGATGGTTTTGGCCCAGGTTGTCCTGTTCTTGAACTGCACGTTGAATCCTGGAGTCTTCCTGGCCGTGTCTGAGGAGTTCAGAGATGGCTTCAAGACCATATGGATGATGGTGAAGTGTGAGAATTGCCAGGACACAGGGGCAGCTCCCAGGGCGGGGGAGAATGGAGCAGACATGATGCCCAGCACCATCCAGTCTTTACAGGACTTAAACTGCCCGACCACTGGCCACCGACTTTCTCAGGACTCCAAAACCAAGGAAGAGAAGATCCTCCCAGATGTAGAGCACTTCTGGCACGACCGCAGGAACACCACAGCCGGGGAGGATAATGACCCCATGCCCTGGGAGCACCAGGATAAACCCTAGAGCCTGGGACCTCACATGTGTTCCAACTCTGGGTTGTGTGGGCATCAGAGACGGGTTCTCTTTACAGATTGTGGGCTCCAGACAAGACAAGGAAGGGTTAAAAGGACAGGGCTGAGGTTTCATCCGTTTCTTGTCTGAAGAACAAACTCAGTGAGGGGTCATCGTCTTGGACTTCCCAAAGACTAGCAAGCTTGGACAGCCTGTGACTCTTCAGCTGTTGTTCCACCAGAAGTACCATCTTTGGGGTCATGGATGGTCAGCAGCTGGAGAGCCACTGACTAGAGTAGACCGGTCCTGAGTCCTGCAGGCAGTGAGGACTGTCCGTGTGTCTGGAGTGATGTGCAGTTCTACATCTACTAGTAACAGTGGTCAGCAAGTTGTTGGGGTCGGTGCTTCAGTGTATCTTCAGTGTAGCAGTGCAAAGGTCCACCCTACCCTTCTCTGCTCTCTCCCCCCTCAAGCCTCTCTTTATATCCCTCTTCCTCCCTCTCATCTCTTTTTTCCCCTTTTCTATCTTTCTCTCTCTCCCGTCTTCCTTGCTCTCCCTCTCTCTCCTGTCCACCCCCCCTTTCCCTGTCTATATCCCCCCTCTATCTTTCTTTGTCTCCCCCCCCCATCTCTCTGAATGTCTCCCTTCCCCATTTCTCTTTCTTTCTTTATCCCTATCGTTTCCCCAGCCCTTCCTCTTTCTCTCCATCTTTATTTCCTTCTTTACCTATCTCATCCTCTCTCTTTCCTTATCTCCCTCTTCCTCCCTCCCTCTCCTCTCTTTTTTCCACTCCTTCTCTCTTTCTCTCCCTCCTCTGTCTATCTCTCTCTTTTTTCCCTCCCTCTCCCCATCCCTCTCTCTGTCTGTATCCCCCTCTATCTTTCTTTGTCCCCCATCTCTATTTATGTCTACTTTCTCCATTTCTCTCCATTTCTCTCTCCCTTTTCTCCCTCCCTATCTCTCTCTCTCCCTCCCCCCCCCCCTCTATCTCACCTCCCCCTCCTCCCCCCTCTCTCTCTGCTTCTCTTTCTAATTCTTCCTCCCTCCCTCTTTCTCACCTCCCCCCCCCCTCTCTGCTTCTCTTTCTAATTCTTTCTCCCTCCCTCCCTCTCTTCACTCTCTCTCACCTCCCCCCCCCCCCCCCCTTCTCTTTCTAATTCTTTCTCCCTCCCTCCCTCTCTTCACTCTCTCTCACCCCCCCCCCCCTTCTCTTTCTAATTCTTTCTCCCTCCCTTTCTCTCTTCACTCTCTCTCACCTCTCCCCCCCCCCCCCCTTCTCTTTCTAATTCTTTCTCCCTCCGTCTCTCTCTTCTCTCTCTCTCTCCCTCACTCTCTCTTACTTTTTCTGCCACCATCTCTCTTCCTCTCTTCCTTCTGCATCTCTCCTTCTTTCTCTATCCCTATGTTTCCCCTACCCCTTCCTCTTTTTCTTTCTTTCCTTCTTTACCTATCTCTCTCTCTCTTTCAGCTCCTACATCCTATTCTCTATTTCTCTCTTTATTTCTCTTTCTATTTCCCTCTTTCTCTCTCTTTGTCTCCCCTCTAACCCCCCCTTCTCTCTCTCTCTCTCTCTCTCTCTCTCTTTCTTCTTCCCTCTCCCTCTTCTCTCTCTTTCTCTCTTCCTCTTTTTTCTCTGCTCCATCTTTCTTTATCTCTACCTTCTCCATCTCTCTTTCTTTCTCTATCATTATGATTTCCCCAGCCCTTCCTCTTTCTCTCCATCTTTCATTCTTTACCTATCTCATCCTCTCGCTGCTTCTACATCCTATTCTCTCTCTCTCTTTCCTAACATCCCTCTCTCTACCTCATTCTCCTGTTGTCTCCCTATATTCTCTTTCTCTCCTATCTCTCTCTCTTTCCCTTCACAATTAACTTCAATCTATCCCTTTTTTCTAGTCTCCTTCCCACTCCCCCCCCCCCTACAAATCGTTCTCTCTTTTTTTTCTTTTTCTTTATTCTTTCTTTTCTCTTTTTTTGTTTTTTCCTCTTTTTTTCCTTGGCAGAGTAAAAAGGGTTTGGTAGGAGATTGTTCTAATTCAAAGCAGATGAAAAATGTGACTTGTTTGTTGAAATAAAATGTTTAAAACATGTTTCTGTTGTAGACCTGATGAATCTTTGCTGAGGGAAATATTCCAGGCGAGGCTCCTATTATGTGAGTGCGGTACAACACAGACTTATACATAACATTTGTATGCACATAGGGTAGGGAAGGTTTTCATCAAAAGAAATAGAGAAGAAGCTGGTGAAAAGATGCTAAATAATGATAATAATTATTAATGTTGTTATTAATATTATTCCTATTATTATTATTATCATCATTTATTAATATTAATATAATCGTCATTTATTATTATCATGTATTATTATTTGTAGTAGTAGTATTATCATCATCATTTATTTTTATTAAATATAAAAATCCTCCTCCTCCTCCCCCTCCTCCTCCTCTTCCCCCCCCCCTCCTCCTCCTCCTCCGCCCTCTTCCTCCCCCTTCCCCTCTTCCTCTTCCTCCTCCTCTTCCTATTCCTCCCCCCCTTCCTCCCCCTCTTCCTCCCCCTCTTCATCTTCCTGCCCCTCTTCATCTTCCTGCCCCTCTTCTTCTTCCTCCCCCTCTTCCTTTTCCTCCTCCTCCTCTTCCTCCCCCCCTTCCTCCCCCTCTTCCTCCCCCTCTTCCTTTTCCTCCTCCTCCTCTTCCTCCCCCTCCTCCTCCTCTTTCTCCCCATCTTCCTCCCCCTCTTCTTCTTCTTCCTCCTCCTCTTCCTCTCCCTCTTCCTCCTCCTCTTCCTCCTCCTCCCCCTCTCCCACTAACAGAGCAAAAATTGGACGATTATTCTTAGGTCCGATTTTCAGACGCAAAATCGATCAAATTTCAACCCATGTAAGGCCGGTCTACAATGGAACTGGTATGAGTAAGGGCTCGTTCACACTTGACTCATTTCTAACTCTTCCCAAACACCCCAATAGAAGATTGACAGGCGTTTGGGAAGCATTTTTAACGCTCTCCAAACGCTGTATGCACATTTTTGAGGCATTTTCCAAGCGTTAAAACCGCACCACAAATGCCTATAATGAAGTTCAATGGTATTAACGTTCCGCCTCCTCCTCCTAACCACCTGCCAGGCGTTTGAGGAGCGTCACAACAGACTTGAATGGGAGGCTTCAATTCCTCCTGACATGAGGCGTCAATTTTGCCGCGATGCGGACGCTTCAGTGAGAACAGCGCTGTGTGCTGCCATGTGTAGAATTTTCATAGGCATTTGAGGAGCATTAAGAAATGCTTCCCAAACACCTGCTAACAAAGCTAGTGTGAACGTTGCCTTAGGGGGCTTAGCTTGTGAGCTCCCTGGGTGCAGGGGCTGATGTGAATGAATTGTTGGTGCTATATAAATCTTGTAATAACCATTGGTGTCCCTAGGCAGGTGAGGGGGGGTGAGCATGGCCCCCGTGACACCTACCACATGGGGTGACACCGGACCCGCTCCACGAAAAGGTAAGTTGTAAAGCAAGCCGACGATCCCCGCAGGATGGATGGGATCTGCGGGTTGAGCATAATGGATCAGAGTCCAATCCATTATGCTCCCCAATCCGCAGATCTAATCCATCCTGCGGGGATCGTCGGCTTGCTTTACAACTTACCTTTTCGTGGAGCGGGTCCGGTGTCACCCTGTATAGGTTACATGCTGATGATCACCCCCCAGGATAGATCGGATCTGCAGATTGGGGAGGATACTGGATGGGACTCTGATCCGTTATGCTCAATCCGCAGATCCCATCCATCCTGTGGGGATCGCCGGAGGGGGTGACACCAAGTATCATCGCACTGGGTGACACCAACCCTAGGGACTTTCCTGGTAATATCTCATTTTCTGTCCATAAACGCCTCCACTGGGACTCTGGAATCATGTTCATGTCACAAGCGGAATGACTAACAGCTTCCCGTGCCGAGGGAGCGCAGAAATAACGAGATTACAAGCGATTGCTCGCAGTCAAAGCCAAACTTTCCGTTCCCCAGGCGTGGAAACACAGCGGTACCTTCATAATCCCTTCAGTCAGCCGTTATTACCACCCCCTCCTCCGCCTCTCCCCCAAATAGGGGGCTTATGTAGACTGAGCAGAACGGATATGCAAATGTTGACTTCTTACTAAAAGTCGACGGTTAAGCCCTCATGGCATTCTCCAACCACTCCCCCCCCCCTGCCAGTGCCATATGCATGTAATAGGAAGGGGGTGGGACATGGAGGCCCATCACTGGTAGCCTGGCTGTACCTTCTCTGCGTTGTGGGAGGGGCAAGATGGCGGCACCCAACTGGGAAATATCCAGATCAACTTTGATAAGAGCTCGATAAAAGCCTTCCTGTGCTGCTGGGGGACCCCAGAATGCAGAGTGCGCTGTGTATGGAAATCTCAGTATGAAAGTGTTCCTGAACCCCCAACAGTACAATCAGTCTGTAGATGCAGGAATGCATGCTTGTTATACTCCCTGTGGGACCTAAGGGGTTTTCCTCTGCATTGTTTAAAAAGGCTGTTTGATCCTGTCTTCTCTGATCCTCCCCTTCTTCCAGTGTCCCTCTCTTACTGTATCTCCCAAAAAGACATATCAAGTGGAGTCACTCTGTACATGCTCAGTTTGGTGTGTATTGCTAGAGAGGTTTTTTCTTCTTATTGGGAGAGTGCATGTGATCAGCACTGTCCAGACAGAGGGTCAGAGGTTCTGCATCCTCCTAGAGCAGAAATAAAACTTCACCTACCAGCTTTAACCCGTGCTCTTCTGGACACTGATAGAAGTCACAAGACTGCTATATACTGCTGATGGGAAAAGGAATTTAGCAGTTTATATTTACTAAAATAATTGCATTTCCATGTTCTGTGTACTGGGGGAGAGCGGATATAGTGAATGCGGGGTCCGGGGAGGGCGGATATAGTGAATGTGGGGTCCGGGGAGAGCGGATATAGTGAATGTGGGGTCCGGGGAGAGCGGATATAGTGAATGTGGGGTCCGGGGAGAGCGGATATAGTGAATGTGGGGTCCGGGGAGGGCGGATATAGTGAATGTGGGGTCCGGGGAGAGCGGATATAGTGAATGCGGGGTCCGGGGAGGGCGGATATAGTGAATGTGGGGTCCGGGAAGAGTGGATATAGTGAATGCGGGGTCCGGGGAGAGTGGATATAGTGAACGCGGGGTCCGGGGAGAGCGGATATAGTGAATGCGGGATCCGGGGAGAGCGGATATAGGGAATGCGGGGTCCGGGGAGAGCGGATATAGTGAATGCGGGGTCTGGGGGGAGCAGATATAGTGAATGCGGGGTCCGGGGAGAGCGGATATAGTGAATGCAGGGTCCGGGGAGAGCGGATATAGTGAATGCGGGGTCCGGGGAGAGCGGATATAGTGAATGCGGGGTCCGGGGAGAGAGGATATAGTGAATGCAGGGTCCGGGGAGAGCTGATATAGTGAATGCAGGGTCCGGGGAGAGCGGATATAGTGAATGCGGGGAGAGCGGATATAGTGAATGCGGGGTCCGGGGAGAGCGGATATAGTGAATGCGGGGAGAGCGGATATAGTGAATGCGGGGTCTGGGCAGAGGGAATATAGTGAATGCGGGGTCCGGGCAGAGGGAATATAGTGAATGCGGGGTCCGGGGAGAGCGGATATAGTGAATGCGGGGTCCGGGGAGAGTGGATATAGTGAACGCGGTGTCTGGGAGAGCGGATATAGTGAATGCGGGGTCCGGGGAGAGCGGATATAGTGAATGCGGGGTCCGGGGAGAGCGGATATAGTGAATGCGGGGTCCGGGGAGAGCGGATATAGTGAATGCGGGGAGAGCGGATATAGTGAATGCGGGGTCCGGGGAGAGCGGATATAGTGAATGCGGGGTCCGGGGAGAGCGGATATAGTGAATGCGGGGTCTGGGGACAGCGGATATAGTGAATGCAGGGTCCGGGGAGAGCGGATATAGTGAATGTGGGGTCCGGGGAGAGCGGATATAGTGAATGCGGGGTGCGGGGAGAGCGGATATAGTGAATGCGGGGTCCGGGGAGAGCGGATATAGTGAATGTGGGGTCCGGGGAGAGCGGATATAGTGAATGCAGGGTCCGGGGAGAGCGGATATAGTGAATGCGGGGTCCAGGGAGAGCGGATATAGTGAATGCGGGGTCCGGGGAGAGCGGATATATTGAATGCAGGGTCCAGGGAGAGCGGATACAATGAATGCGGGGACCGGGGAGAGCGGATATAGTGAATGCGGGGTCCAGGGAGAGCGGATATATTGAATGCAGGGTCCAGGGAGAGCGGATACAATGAATGCGGGGACCGGGGAGAGCGGATATAGTGAATGCGGGGTCCGGGGAGAACGGATATAGTGAATGCGGCATCCGGGGAGAGCAGATATAGTGAATGAGGGGTCCGGGGAGAGCGGATATAGTGAATGCGGGGTCCGGGGAGAGCGGATATAGTGAATGCGGGGTCCGGGGAGAGCGGATATAGTGAATGCGGGGTGCGGGGAGAGCGGATATAGTGAATGCGGGGTCCGGGGAGAGCGGATATAGTGAATGCGGGGAGAGTGGATATAGTGAATGCGGGGTATGGGGAGAGCGGATATAGTGAATGCGGGGTCCGGGGAGAGCGGATATAGTGAATGCGGGGTCCAGGGAGAGCGGATATAGTGAATGCAGGGTCTGGGGACAGCGGATATAGTGAATGCGGGGTCCGGGGAGAGCGGATATAGTGAATGCGGGGTCTGGGGACAGCGGATATAGTGAATGCAGGGTCCAGGGAGAGCGGATATAGTGAATGTGGGGTCCGGGGAGAGCGGATATAGTGAATGCAGGGTCCGAGGAGAGCGGATATAGTGAATGCGGGGTCCAGGGAGAGCGGATATAGTGAATGCGGGGTCCGGGGAGAGCGGATATATTGAATGCAGGGTCCAGGGAGAGCGGATACAATGAATGCGGGGTCCGGGGAGAGCGGATATAGTGAATGCGGGGAGAGCGGATATAGTGAATGCGGGGTATGGGGAGAGCGGATATAGTGAATGCGGGGTCCAGGGAGAGCGGATATAGTGAATGCGGGGTCCAGGGAGAGCGGATATAGTGAATGCAGGGTCTGGGGACAGCGGATATAGTGAATGCAGGGTCTGGGGACAGCGGATATAGTGAATGCAGGGTCCGGGGAGAGCGGATATAGTGAATGCAGGGTCCAGGGAGAGCGGATATAGTGAATGTGGGGTCCGGGGAGAGCGGATATAGTGAATGCGGGGTTCAGGGAGAGCGGATATAGTGAATGCAGGGTCCAGGGAGAGCGGATACAATGAATGCGGGGTCCGGGGAGAGCGGCTATAGTGAATGCGGGGTCCGGGGAGAACGGATATAGTGAATGCGGCATCCGGGGAGAGAGGATATAGTGAATGCGGGGTCCAGGGAGAGTGGATATAGTGAATGCGGGGTCCGGGGAGAGAGGATATAGTGAATGCGGGGTCCGGGGAGAGCGGATATAATGAATGTGGGATCCGGGGAGAGCGGATATAGTGAATGCGGGGAGAGCGGATATAGTGAATGCGGGGTCTGGGGAGAGCGGATATAGTGAACGCGGGGTCCGGGGAGAGTGGATATAGTGAATGCGGGGTCCGGGGAGAGCGGATATAGTGAACGCAGGGTCCGGGGAGAGCGGATATAGTGAACGCGGGGTCCGGGGAGAGCGGATATAGTGAACGCGGGGTCCGGGGAGAGCGGATATAGTGAACGCAGGGTCCGGGGAGAGCGGATATAGTGAACGCGGGGTCCGGGGAGAGCGGATATAGTGAACGCGGGGTCCGGGGAGAGCGGATATAGTGAACGCGGGGTCCGGGGAGAGCGGATATAGTGAACGCGGGGTCCGGGGAGAGCGGATATAGTGAACGCGGGGTCCGGGGAGAGAGGATATAGTGAATGCGGGGTCCGGGGAGAGAGGATATAGTGAATGCGGGGTCCGGGGAGAGCATATATAGTGAATGCGGGGTCCGGGGAGAGCGGATATAGTGAATGCGGGGTCCGGGGAGAGCGGATATACTGGATGCGGGGTCCGGGGAGAGAGGATATAGTGAATGCGGGGTCCGGGGAGAGCGGATATAGTGAATGCGGGGTCCGGGGAGAGCGGATATAGTGAATGCGGGGTCCGGGGAGAGCGGATATACTGGATGCGGGGTCCGGGGAGAGAGGATATAGTGAATGCGGGGTCCGGGGAGAGCGGATATAGTGAATGCAGGGTCCGGGGAGAGCGGATATAGTGAATGCGGGGTCCGGGGAGAGCGGATATAGTGAATGCGGGGTCCGGGGAGAGCGGATATAGTGAATGCGGGGTCCGGGGAGAGCGGATATAGTGAATGCGGGGTCCGGGGAGAGCGGATATAGTGAATGCGGGGTCCGGGGAGAGTGGATATAGTGAATGAGGGGTCCGGGGAGAGGGGGAGAGCGGATATAGTGAATGCGGGGTCCGGGGAGAGCGGATATAGTGAATGCGGGGTCCGGGGAGAGCGGATATAGTGAATGCGGGGTCCAAGATTTAGTAACACTTTAAAGGGACTTCCCTATCAGGCCAATTCTAACATTTCTTTCCAACATGTAAAAATCTAAATTTTTTTTTGCTACAACCCCCAAACATGATATATTTCTATCCCTGGTGAATACAATGGTGGGTGTTGCCATGTTTTATGTCACACAGTATTTGCACAGCAGTTTTTCAAACTCTTTTTTTTTTTTTTTTGCACTTGGATTTTAATGCACACAAACATAATCTACTACCTAATTGTTTGGTAAAATATAAAAGACGATGTTACACCGAGTAAACAGATACCAAACACGTCATTCTTTATAACTGCGTACGATCATGGAATGGCGGCAAACTACAGTACTTAGAAATCTCCATAGGCGACGCTTTAAAGGCCTTTACAGGTTTCCAGTTCAGAGTCACAGAGGAGGTCTGGGGCTGGAATTATAGGTCTTGTTATAACGTTTGCCACAATACCCTACATGTGTGGTGAGAACACCGTTTACATATGAATGCGCGACCTACGCATGCGTTTGGCTTTGCGTGCAAGCACAGAGAGGGAGGGGGGGCCAAGGCACTTTACATTTTTTTATTTTATTTATTTATTTATTTTTATTTTTACATTGTCTCTTTAATAGTTTTTGTCACTTTTATTGCTATCACAAGGAATGAATGATGCCCTTTGTGATAACCTGGGCGGTGACAGGTCCTCTTTACTGAGAGATCTGGGGTCTATTAGACCCTAGATATCTCTTCTGTCATTGAAAGCATCAGAGCCAACCAGGATCAGTTTCATCAGGCGCTTTCACAAACCAGTAATGACATCAGAGCAAAATCGGGAGCGACAAAATCCTCATCGCTTCCATTTCTTAGACCATAGAGATGATTGGGGATGTGCCGATCCTCGGTCATCTCTATGCAGAACCCGGGATGGCAGCAGAGGGGGGGGGGGGCTTCTTCCACATGTTAAAGTGATCCAGAGGCTATTTAGCCACTCCAATCACTTTTAACCCCTTGGCGCCGGAACCTCCCGGCCCTTTAAGGATTTCAGAAGCCAGGAGGCGGGGCGAGGTTTTAGGGTCATGCGACCGCCGTGATGCGCTGTCACGGCGGTCACATAATCAGGAAAGGTCCCGATCGAAAGAGGAGACTGGGACCTTTCCGTGAGTACCGGACACGTGTGCTGGGAGCGTGCAGGGCCCGTGTTCTCAGCACATATGTTTTTCTTAATTGCACGCAAATGTGCGGCTGCTCGGTGTCAAGGCCCAGACGCCGGAGGCCGCACATTTGCGTTTGGTCGGCGCCAAGAGGTTAAAATACACAGCACTGCCCTCTGAAAACATTGATACCGGCATCACGTCTGCAGCTGCAGTCATGGCCCCGATATAACCACTGAAACCCGAGGATGTACAGGGACAAGTGGGTAAAAAAGTGAATGTGGTTTTCACCAAACATTCACTGGGGGTGAATCAATCACTGTCAGTAACTTGAGCAGTTTGTCACAGCAGCAGTGAGTTTGTGAATCTTTTGTTGAGCTAGCTCCTGGCTTTTATGTACAAGTGATCAGGGGGCTATAGGGCCACCTGATAGCGTTTACTGGACTGTCAAAGGACTTTTCATGAACAGGCTTGTGGGTGTATCTGCACTCAGTCAGTGCATGCGACCAATCAGCTGCAACACTGATCAGTGCATTGTGAGGCATGCCATCAGAATATAATACCACAACGGGGAGGATTTCCCCATTGACCTCGAATGTGCGGATAGTAGACATGTGCGGTTCGTTTCGTTTTGAATCGCATTTCGGACAAATTTTTTTTTGCTATTCGAAGATTCGGATGCATTCGAATTACAAAAGTAACGAATTTAAACATATCCGAAATAACGAAACAAAATTTGTCCAAAATTAGATTAGAAAACAAATGCAAAAACAAGATCGAACAAACATTCGAAGACAATGTAAAGCAGAGCTCCACCCGAAAGGGGGAAGTTCCGCTTTAAGGACTGGTCCCCCGCTCTTCGTTATTTAAAAAAAAAAAATTCGAATTCGGTTGAAATCTTATCGATTTTGAACAACTTTTCGAATTTCGTTGAATCAATCTCAAATTCTGTTCGGACCAATTTAGAAGACGAACGACTTTTTTCGAACTTGGTCTAAATGTTTTTGAATTGAGCTCGAATACGAATTACCGAAACGAATTGAACGAATTTACCGAATCCAGCTACATGAGATTTGTCAGATTTCAAAAGGAAACGAAAGTGAACAAATGATTTTGTTTTGCACATGTCTAGTGGATGGGGAAATCTGTTATGGAGTAATGTATTGTCAGCTTGAACCCGGGTTCACACCAATGCGTTGCGGGAAACGCTGCAAACCCTGTACGTTTCCTGCACCGCACTGCAGTCGCATCACGTTCATGCGATCTGGTGTGGGTGTCATAAATTAAGGACAGCCCAAAACAGATCGTGAAACGTGATGCGAATGCCAGAAATCGCAATGCATGGGTGAGAAAGCTCATGTGATGCAACTGAGGCGCGGATTTTAACCACTTCCCATCCGGCCCATGTATATAAACGGCCAGACGGGAGCAGTGCAGGGGTGGGTGGCCGTTTATAAACATCCTCCCCACCCCCTGCTTGTGTGCTCCCTCCCTGGGAGCAGGCAGCGCCGCAATCCGGTGCCCGCTGTGTTCTCAGGATACAGCGGAACACCGATCGCTGTATGGGTTCTCAGTGCGAGGTCCTGATCATGTGATCATTGATTGGCCAATCAGTGATCACATGAAGAGTAGTAAGCAAGATGTCACTTCTGACATCATTGCTTACTACGTGTGAAATCTGTGAATGATCACAGAGATCACATGGTACAGGGCCATTCACAACAGCCTTGTACCATGTGACAAGCTGTGACCAATCACAGCTCACACAGAGAGAAGGAGAAATGATTCCTCTTACAGCCTTTATGGGTGTAAGAGAAATCATTGTAAAAAAAAACCAATCTTCATCACCCCCCACAAGTAGTACAGTGTTACCATGGTGACACTGTACTGCTAGGGTGACAGTATGTTAAAAAAAAACATAAATAATAATATAAAAAAATAAAATAAAACTGTAAAGAAATGTTTGAAAAAATATAATTTTGGCTATAAACTAATTTGTTTTTTTATGTTTTTGTTTTTTTACTAAAAAGATAACGGAATACATTTTGGCCAAGATTTATGAAGAAATATTATTTATTTCAAAATTTAATAAGAACACTTTTTTTTCAAAATGTTTGGACTTTTTCATTTATATAGCAAAAAAAAAAATAAAAATCCCAGCAGTGAATAAATACCACCAAAATAAAGCTTTATCAGTCTAAAAAAAATGCTAAAAAAGTCATATGGTTACAGTGTTGCATGACCGCGCAATTGTCATTCAAAGTGTGATTGCACTGAAAGCTGAAAATTGGCCTGGACAGGAGGTGTGGGGGGGAGAAGTGTCCGGACTGGAAGGGGGTGAAAGTGTCCAGACTGGAAGGGGGGGAAAGTGTCCGGACTGGAAGGGGGGGAAAGTGTCCGGACTGGAAGGGGGTGAAAGTGTCCGGACTGGAAGGGGGGGAAAGTGTCCGGACTGGAAGGGGGGGAAAGTGTCCGGACTGGAAGGGGGGAAAGTGTCCGGACTGGAAGGGGGTGAAAGTGTCCGGACTGGAAGGGGGGGAAAGTGTCCGGACTGGAAGGGGGGGAAAGTGTCCGGACTGGAAGGGGGTGAAAGTGTCCGGACTGGAAGGGGGGGAAAGTGTCCGGACTGGAAGGGGGGGAAAGTGTCCGGACTGGAAGGGGGGGAAAGTGTCCAGACTGGAAGGGGGGGAAAGTGTCCGGACTGGAAGGGGGTGAAAGTGTTCGGACTGGAAGGGGGGGAAAGTGTCCGGGCTGGAAGGGGGGGAAAGTGTCCGGACTGGAAGGGGGGAAAGTGTCCGGACTGGAAGGGGGTGAAAGTGTCCGGACTGGAAGGGGGGGAAAGTGTCCGGGCTGGAAGGGGGGGAAAGTGTCCGGACTGGAAGGGGGGGAAAGTGTCCAGACTGGAAGGGGGGGGAAGTGTCCGGACTGGAAGGGGGGGAAAGTGTCCGGACTGGAAGGGGGGGAAAGTGTCCAGACTGGAAGGGGGGGAAAGTGTTCGGACTGGAGGGGGGGGAAGTGTCCGGACTGGAAGGGGGGGAAAGTGTCCGGACTGGAAGGAGGGAAAGTGTCCGGACTGGAAGGGGGGGAAAGTGTCCGAACTGGAAGGGGGGGAAAGTGTCCGGACTGGAAGGGGGGGAAAGTGTCCGGACTGGAAGGGGGGGGAAGTGTCCGGACTGGAAGGGGGGGGAAGTGTCCGGACTGGAAGGGGGGGAAAGTGTCCGGACTGGAAGGGGGGGAAAGTGTCTGGACTGGAAGGGGGGGAAAGTGTCCGGACTGGAAGGGATTAAAAAGGGTTCTGCACCTTTTTGGTGCGGATGTGATGACATTTCACAGAAATCCCACAGCACAGGCATTTTCATGTCATCCTCACGGGAACGCGGTGCGATTCCTTTGCGATTTACATGCGGTGTCCCGCACTGCATGGTGTGAACCCGGGCTTAAACTGTTCCATATTGATAGTTTTGAGCGCTGTCATTTGGCTTGACATATATGGTATCTATTTACTCGGCGCAACCTCATCTTTTGTTTTTGAAAGAAAAAAATTTAAATTGGGGATTAAATTGTGTTTCTATGCACTAAAATTCACTTTAATAAATGTTTTCCCAGAGAGTCGTTTGATAAACAGTAGGGCAAGCATCGTGCAACACAAAAAGTTGCAGTTGCCATATTTTTTTATCTTTTTTTTACAGGATATCTGCATTCAGAAAAGGTATCGTCTTTTTGGGGATTTGAATTCATTTTCTTGAGATCTTTGGTTTAAATTGACCAAAAACCATATAATAGGAGGTAAAAACTAACAACACTTTCAATTGTATCCAATTAGGCCGGCCCTCGCACTACATAGTTGAAGGTAAATCTAAAGGAAATTGGACAGAAAATTGTATAGTGTATGGCCAGCCTAAGAATGAACTGATTGGGGGGGAGTGGTTGTAACACAAGATTCACCTGCAGTGAATGTTTGGTGATTGCCAGATTCACCACTTTAGAAATATTCTCCAAACCCAATTTTTGTTAGAGTATGTTTGTCATCCTATGTCACTGTATACAGTTTTTTTTTTGTTTTTGTTTGAATCTGTTGCAAAGTTTTCCACCTGGAGATCCTGCCGGTGACAGCTCTTCCTGTTGCTGATGACAACCCCAAGCCACTCACTCACAATTAGCAGCAGTGTTGTCAGCCTGTCATGTGAGCACCTTTTATTTGGCCAATGGTTGACCTGATAAGCCACCCATTGGCCAACTGAAGGAGTGCACACGGCAGGCTGAAACTGCAGCTAATTGTGAGCAAGTGGCTTAGTGTTGTCAGCCTGTAACAGGAAGAGCTGTTACTGGCAGGATCTCCAGGTAAGAAACTTTGCCTGAAAACAGTTCAACCATTGGGCTACAGGAACAGGACAGTGGGAATACTTCTACACCCCCTGGGCCAAAAAAGGGGGAGAGCGGTCAGGTGCAATACCCAACTAGTTCTCCCTGGGACTACCCTGGGATACTCTCAAGACAGCCAGGTGGAAGAAGAGATTTTCAACTGGGGTCTGAGGAGGTTTATTTAAGGGGACCGAGTGCTCCTTGCAAAGACTGTGTGCTAATCTGTCGGAAGGGAAGTGCCACTCCACGAGGAGCGCAGAGCCTAATGCAGGCCATAGACGGGGAGAAAAACGGCCGATTTTTCTTTTAAAAAATGAAAAATCGGTCGTTCAAGCGGCCGACGTTACCAGCAATGGTAAAAAAAATCGGCCGATTTTCATCCCGTCTACAGCCGGCAAAATGTGTCCCTGCAGAGAGCTCCGCTATTTCTTTGACAGTTCTTTGACATTTATAGCGGCTGCAACAATGTATCTATTTGTATCCATTTAGGATACAGATGTTTTTATTCGGAAACAAATAGATACAATGTTGCAACCGCTATAAATGTCAAAGAAATAGCGGAGCTCTCTGCAGGGACACTTTTTGCCGTACTGGAATTCCTCTTATTTTTCATCCTTCTTTTTCTTTCTCTTCATCATCATCCTCTTCTTCTTCATCATCATCATCATCCTCTTCTTCTTCATCATCATCATCCTCTTCTTCTTCTTCATCATCATCCTCTTCTTCATCATCATCATCATCCTCCTCTTCTTCTTCTTCTTCTTCTTCATCATCATCCTCTTCTTCTTCATCATCATCCTCTTCTTCTTCTTCTTCATCATCATCCTCTTCTTCTTCTTCTTCTTCTTCATCATCATCATCCTCTTCTTCTTCTTCATCATCCTCTTCTTTTTCTTCTTCTTCTTCTTCATCATCCTCTTCTTCTTCTTCTTCATCATCATCATCATCATCCTCTTCTTCTTCATCATCATCATCATCATCTTCTTCTTCATCATCATCATCATCCTCTTCTTCTTCTTCTTCTTCATCACCATCCTCTTCTTCTTCTTCTTCATCATCATCCTCTTCTTCTTCATCATCATCCTCTTCTTCTTCTTCATCATCTTCTTCTTCTTCATCATCATCCTCTTCTTCTTCATCATCATCCTCTTCTTCTTCTTCTTCTTCATCATCCTCTTCTTCTTCTTCATCTTCATCCTCTTCTTCGTCCTCTTCTTCTTTTTCTTCTTTTTGTCTTCCTCTTGCAGGTCACTGCTCATGCGCAGATTTTTTTATTGGTAAAAAATCGGCCGATTTGTCCATCATTGCCGCGAAAATCGGCCGATCGGCAAAATCGGCAGATTTTTTTTCCAACTTTACCGATTAAAAAAATCTGCCAAAATACCGAAAAACGGCCGAACAAATAGCCCACTAACGATCCGAAAAACGGCCGAACAAATAGCCCACTAACGATCCGAAAATCGGCCGATTTTATTTTCAACCCATCTATGGCCTGCATAAGATCCATTGTTTGCTGGATTCTTGCCATTTTGCCTAAGGAGTTTGTCCTCCATGTTGTTCAGTTCCATTGGGCATCTCATATACCCCTAGACCCCATACAACTTGTTATCCCCTAATAAAACAACAACAACAAAAAACCAAGCTCATGGACTGTTTACTGACTTTGGTTGAAAGTGTAGAAAATGCACGTTGCCTGGCTGTGCAGAGCTTAGGGGGGACCCCAAAAAAAACTCAGCAGCCCTCAAAAAGGGTAGTGCTAGACAAGTATTTGTTCTTTAGATATGATTTGGTGCTTTTATATACAGTATCTTGTTCTATTCTACATCCTCAGTATCTAGAGGAATACAAAATCGTTAACAGCGGTGTATAAATGCCGGCGGGATTCACCTCATTTGCTGCTTGAAAAAAAGCAAAGCGTCATTTGAAGGAAGTATATAAATAAATGTACTTTACAATAAACCCCTATTAAATCTCTATCATTTGAATAAATGTATCCCCAATGATCATTAGGCGGATAGAAGAAAAGGGACCCAGCAAGATTTCCCCAAGGTCTCTTCTCACGGAATTCTTAAATTGAAATGATTATCTCAAGACGACACAATGCAGGTTTTGTGATGTTTTTTCATCATGTAATACAATAGTTCCTTTCCCGGGAACACAGATCCGGTTTGTTTTACTCCTCTATAGACATATTGTTCTGTCCCTCCAATCTAAGCATTGATAGTGGGATCTCTGTAACTTACAGTTGTGATGAGATAACGGTAACCCCAACCTCAGTTGGATACCACAGTCAGTGACTCAATCGATAAGACATCTTGTAGATCTTGTGAAGTTTATTCCATAAACTGAGAGAATCTTACAACAATGAACATTCGATAGGTCAAAAGATCCTAATGTGCTCTGCTTCATGAGACATGAGGCTTGCTGAAATACATTACTGGGAAAAGGGGTGGGCTATCTACAGGGGCAGACTGGCCATTTGGAAACTCGGGCACTGCCCGAGGGCCTGGGGTCAGTAGGGGGCCCCATGAGATGCCCCTGGTACCTTTTTCATAGGATTTTTTGAGTTTGGGCAAGGACACAGGGGCCCCATGATCCCCTATTGCCCGGGGGCCCCATGAGTTGTCAGTCCGCCCCTGGCTATCTATACAGCAAGAACTAAACCAAAGGAAAGGGAGGAGCAGAGACAAGATATAGAAAACACTTAAAGGCATATGACAGTCATGTGAAACATGACACATATGATGGCTTCCAGTGTCGGACCCTCTCTGGAAATGTCATTTGCCAAGTCCTGTGCCATCAGGGCTTCCTGCCTCACTATTGTAAAACATGTCTGCAGGTCTGGAGTTCTTCCTTTACTGGCTGCATGCTTATCACCTACAGCTTGTATCTCTATAGAGAAGTATAGTCTATGGAGCTCCTACTTGTCTGCTCTCAGCAATTTTAGAGATGATCATGTTTCTCCTGTGTTCTTCTTTCATCTGTGTCCCATTGGGGAGATTTCCCCTCACTTCCTGTCCCATAGCCAAAACAATCCCTTCACAGTGAGGACATTTCTGGCTGTCACCAGAACTGGTGTCCCCATTGCAAGATTTTCCCTAACTGGTGAATCTCACTAAGAGGGACACAGAGAGTAAAAACAAAATCCTTCTCTGCTCTATCTAAAGCTAGGTTTGAATTTTAGCCTTTAGTTACAGTTCAATATTTAGTGAGTCCTTCCATTAAAGACAAGCTGTGATGGGAGCAAGGGCGGACTGACAACTCATGGGGCCCCCGGGCAATAGGGGATCATGGGGCCCTTGTGTCCTTGCCTAAACTCAAAAAAGCCTATGAAAAAAGTACCAGGGGCATCTCATGGGACCCCCTACTGACCCCGGGCCCTCAAGCAGTGCCCGAGTTTCCAAATGGTCAGTCCGCCCCTGGATGGGAGAGATATGATGACGGCGAGGGAGGGATGGGGGAGTACTTGGACTGTGCAGGAGGGATGGGGGAGCATTTGGACTGTGTTGGAGGGGTGGGGGAGCACTTGGACTGTGGGGGAGGGGTGGGGGAGGGGTGGGGGAGCACTTGGACTGTGCGGAAGGGGTGGGGGAGCACTTGGACTGTGTGGGAGGGACAGGGAGAACTTGAACTGTGTGGGAGGGGTGGGGGGACACTTGGACTGTGGCAGGGGCAGGGAGCACTTGGACTGTGCGGGAAGGGTGGAGGAGCATTTGGACTGTGTGGGAGGGATGAGAGAACACTTGGACTGTGTGTGTGGGGGGGAGCACTTGGACTGTGCGGGAGGGGAGAGGGAACACCTGGACTCCGCCCTTCCCGCACAGTCCAAGTGCTCCCTCACCCCTCCCGCACAGTCCAAGTGCTCCCCACCCCTCCGGCATAGTCCAAGTGCTCCCCACCCCTCCCGCACAGTCCAAGTGCTCCCCCCCACACACACAGTCCAATTGTTCTCTCATCCCTCCCACACAGTCCAAATGCTCCTCCACCCTTCCCGCACAGTCCAAGTGCTGCCTCACCCCTCCCGCACAGTCCAAGTGCTCCCTCACCCCTCCCGCACAGTCCAAGTGCTCCCTCACCCCTCCCGCACAGTCCAAGTGCACCCCCACCCCTCCTACAAAGTCCAAGTGCTCCCCCTCCCACACATTCCACCCACATGAGAGTACTAGGAGCAGTGGCTGTGTACCAATAGACGTCTATGGAGCTGGCGGCATAGGGATGTACGGAATACCTGGTCATCCGTGTGCAGGAGAACACGGATGGACATGGATGAGATCACCTTCACACATTTCCATTCTTTGTCTTCTGCCACCTCTGAACATGTGTTTCCCATCTCATCTAGGCATATGTAAGGGAAGAAGGGCGAAGGGTGAAGGGGGTCCAGGGGGTGTCACAAGATTTTACAGTTCAGGAGAAATAAACCTATTTCTTTGTTCTCTTGATTGGTGCTCGCTACAAATAAAAAGCAGATCCCATGCTGTCCCCAATACTGCAATCTAGAATTGTTTTTTTTATCAAAATGACAACATAACACAAGGGGAGGGGCCAGTATCAAACAGGTGTTACTGGAGACTCTGGGGGTCACTGGAGACATAGGAGTACAAGGGTCACTGGAGATGCTGGGGGTTATTGGAGACAAAGGACTACAGGGGTCACTGGAGAGGCTGGGGGTCACTGGATACACAGGAGTACAAGGGTCACTGGAGATGCTGGGGGTTATTGGAGACAAAGGACTACAGGGGTCACTGGAGAGGCTGGGGGTCACTGGAGACACAGGAGTACAAGGGTCACTGGAGATGCTGGGGGTTATTGGAGACAAAGGACTACAGGGGTCACTGGAGATGCTGGGGGTTATTGGAGACAAAGGACTACAGGGGTCACTGGAGAGGCTGGGGGTTATTGGAGACACAGGAGTCCAGGGGTCACTGGAGAGGCTTTGGGTTATTGGAGACACAGGAGTGCAGGGGTCACTGGAGACACTGGGGGTCACTGGAGACACAGGAGTGCAGGGATCACTGGAGACACTGGAGACACAGGGTTGCAGGGGGTCACAGGACATGTTGGGGGTTACTGGATACACAGGACTGCTGGGGTCACTGGAGATGCTTGGGTTGCTGGAGACACAGGAGTGCAGGAGTCACTGGAGATGCTGGGGGTTTCTGGAGACACAGGAGTGCAGGGGTCACTGGAGATGCTGGGGGTTTCTGGAGACACTGTAGTCTGGATACACAGGGGTGCATGGGTCACTGGAGATACTGGGGTCATTGAAGACACAGGAGCACAAGGATCACTGGAGATGCTAGGGTCACTGGAGACTCCGTAGTCTGGACACAAAGGAGAGCAGGGGTCACTGGAGACACAGGGGTCACTGGAGACACTGTAGTCTGGATACACAGGGGTGCAGGGGTCACTAGAGATGCTGAGAGTTACTGGATACACAGGAGTGCAGGGGTCACTGGAGATGCTGGGGTCACTGGAGACACAGGAGTGCGGGGGTCACTGGAGTAGCTGGGGTGACTGGAGACACAGGGGTCACTGGAGATGCTGGGGTCAGTGTAGGCGCAGGGGTTACCAGAGACACTGGGGCCACTGGAGACGCCATAGTTTGTATGCATAGGGGTGCAGTTGGAGTGCATGGAAGAGCTCACTGGAGATTCTGGCAGTTACTGGATACTAAAGGGTCACTGGAGATGCTGGGGTCATTGAAGATACAGGAGCGCAAGGGTCACTGGAGACACCATAGTCTGGATACACATGGGTGCAGGGGTCACAGGACATGCTGGGGGTTACTGGATACACAGGGCTGCAGGGGTCACTGGAGATGCTGGGGGTTGCTGGAGACATAGGAGTGCAGGGGTCACTGGAGATGCTGGGGTTTGCTGGAGACACAGGAGTGCAGGGGTCACTGGAGATGCTGGGGGTTACTGGATACACAGGACTGCAGGGGTCACTGGAGATGCTGGGGGTTACTGGATACACAGGGCTGCAGGGGTCACTGGAGATGCTGGGGGTTACTGGATACACAGGACTGCAGGGGTCACTGGAGATGCTGGGGGTTACTGGAGACACAGGAGCGCAGGGGTCACTGCAGATTCTGAGGGTTACTGAATACACCATAATCTGGATACACAGGGGTGCAGGGGTCACTAGAGAAGCTGGAGTCATTGAAGACACAGGAGTGCAGGGGTCACTGGAGATGCCATAGTCTGAATACAAAGGAACGCAAGGTCACTGGAGACACTGTAGTCTGGATACACAGGGGTGCAGGAGTCACTAGAGATGCTGGGGTCACTGGAGACACAGGAGTGCAGGGGTCACTGGAGATGCTGGGGGTTACTGGATACACAGGACTGCAGGGGTCACTGGAGATGCTGGGGGTTACTGGAGACACAGGAGCGCAGCGGTCACTGTAGATGCCGTAGTCTGAATACAAAGGAACGCAAGGTCACTGGAGACACTGTAGTCTGGATACACAGAGGTGCAGGGGTCACTAGAGATTCTGGGGTCACTGGAGACACAGGAGTGCAGGGGTCACTGGAGTAGCTGGGGCCACTGGAGACACAGGGGTCACTGGAGATGCTGGGGTCACTGTAGGCGCAGGGGTTACTGGAGACACTGGGGCCACTGGAGACGCCATAGTTTGGATGCATAGGGGTGCAGTTGGAGTGCATGGAAGAGGCACAGGACACTGCACAGGACAGCAGAACTCAGGGTTAACGGAGAAGTGTGAAACACGGGTGCAGGTAAGTCTTGCAGGACACATGGGCTCAACTCTGAGCATAGCAACGTGTTGCTCGAACACCAAGAATGTGTTGCCTATCCTTTTGAGGTGGTGCCTGTTTGCTGATTGGCCGAGCAGGGACCTGGTGCTGTTCGGGGGAGGAGGTGAATGTGACCTACTGTATATAGAAAGATATGGTAACATGGTAACAAACTTGCTGAAATGTAGATTTTGGGTTTACATAGACATGAACTTTTCTCTGAGTATTGAACCTTCTGCTTGGAGGTAACATGGACATTTCTGGGGACAGACCTGAGAGCAGGGGCGGACTGACTATTCAAGCACTGCCTGAGGGCCCGGGGTCAGTAGGGGGCTCCATAAAATACCCTTGGTACCTTTTATAGGCTTTTTTGGGTGTGCTTTGAGTGTGGGCAAGGACATGGGGGCCCCATGAGTTGTCAGTCCGCCCTTGCCTGAGAGGTATAAAATCAGTCAGTGAATGGATACATCATTCTTTCTTCAAGGTTTGTCAGTCCTCCATCAGTCCAGTCCCGTAGACTGAGACCCTGCAGAGACACACACGACTGTCTCTGACAAAGGGACCTCCAGCAGGTGAAGACCCCCACAATAGACCCTTTTCATGGACGCCCCTCATAAAGAACCCTCCGCACGGTGTGTGTCAGGCAGTTGCCATGACTACCGCCACCGGCTCTTTGATAAAGCGATGGGCCATCAATAAGTCAAGCTATTAATACAGCCTCCTTCGTATTAGAGTTCCGATGTCGGCCCTGGAACTGTTAACCCCTCGAGCACCGCAGGCCACTGTCTCTTTTTATCCTTTTATCCAGGTAGACGCACGGGAATAATGCCGGACTCTGAGGATTATCCGCTGATCTTTGTGACATTTTAATTACGAAAGTGTTCGGTAATGCTGCGATTATGTGATATGATATAGCAGGCGGAAGGTATAGTTGGCACGCATCTCCTTCTGATACATTCCTCGCCCCAAAAACGTTATTTACATAGCGCAGGGGGCGGGCTCTGGGTTCAAGTGCTGAACTCTAAAGGAACTGGAGAGGAGAAGGAAGTCCACAGACATTAGACTTTGTCACAATGGAGAATATTCAAACTGAGCGTAGGCTAGGAGGCAAGAAGATCGTGGTCACCAGACCATCACCCTAGTACAGGTTGTTGGACGTCCCATTCCAAAACCATGGACGTTACTATGGAGTCATCCTGCCTGTACAGCCATTACATCCTCCACCCTTCTGGGAAGGGTTTCCACAAGATTGTGGCGGGTGTCTGGGGAAATTTTGTGACCGAACATTGCGAGGTCCCGCTCTGACGTTGTAACGGAACCGGTACCCGACCGCACTTGGGTATATTCCGTGATCCCGCAGCTTCCCCTGTCCGAACACCATCCACGGACCACACCCTTGAAATCCCTCAGGAAATAGACAGCACCCAGCTCTTAAGACAGAAAGCCAACTCTTTATTTTAACACAAAAACACAGGATATATACAGAGTACAGAGGGCGGGGAAACACAACCAGGAACAGGGAATACATCATCACCCCTCCCCATCCCACCAAGACACAGAACAATGGGATGAAGTACATGGCAATGGACATTGACCAACCCCCACACCAATACACAAACAGTACATCCCATAATAGTTGGCTGGACGGGAAGACACAGCACAATGGGGGGTAGCACATGGCAAACAAACAATGGACAGCCATGTGGCCCAGAACAAAGGAATGGACACATGGCAGTAGACAATGGGCAACCACATGGCAGGGACAAAGGAACACACACTATACACAATACTGGGACATTCACATTCACACCCTGTACCCCTTAACAGGCACAGGGTGGGTTAAACATAATGAGGGGGACATGAGCTGACCAAGCGGTCCCCCCACCCCCAAAAGTCACTCCCGTCACAGATGTTGAATGAGAAGACCTGGCTCACACTTGCTGTTCCATCTCATCAGTAGGGTTGAGGTCAGGGCTCTGTGGAGAACGCTCAAGTTCCTCCCCACCAAGCTGGTCAAACTATATCTTAATGGAGCTGGCTTTATATCCAGGGCAGGGGGGGACTGACCATTCGAGAACTCGGGCACTGCCTGACGGCCGGGGTCAGTAGGGGGCCACATGAGATGCCCCTGGTACCTTTCATTGGCTTTTTCATAGGCTTTTTTGGGTGAGGGTGAGGACACGGGGGCCCCATGATCCCCTGTTGCCCGGGGGCCCCATGAGTTGTCAGTCCGCCCCTGATCCATGGACATTAGGCATGGGCGGTTTATTTCATACCGAACCGAAATTCAAATGACATTTTCGTTATTCAGAGATTCGTTTGTATCCGAATGACTAAGGTAACTAATTTAAAACTAATCCAAGATAACAGAATTGCATTTTGGTCGAAATAACAAATTATCCAAATTCGAATTGAATTCGAAGTGGATCAGAAGACAAAATCAAATTCTAAAACAAATTCGAAATGTAAACATATTGCTGATTTCCTTCAAAGAATATGTGTGTTAGGGTTAGAAGAGAGGCATCCTTCAATAATTTCATTTTGAAAAGAATAAAGTAAAATAGAATAGAAAAGAATAGAAAACAAATTAGATTAGAATAGAATAAATATAGCCGTCTTTCAAAATTTGAAAAAAAAAAAAAAACAAATAGACCAGAATAGAATAAAAAAAGAATACAATAAGCAGAAGAGAATACAGTTAAAAATAAAGGAATAGAAAAGAATAGAATAGCCATCTTCTGAAATTTAAATTTTATAGACTAGACTAGAATAGAAAAGACTACAATAAACATAATACAAGAGAATAGAAATAGAATAGAATTGAAAGTATAGAAAAGAATATTTCTGAAATTTTAATATAGAATAGGATAGAAAATAATAGAATAAAAAATAAAAGAACACAATAGAAAATAAAGGAATAGAAAATAGAATTTAAAAAAACAGAATAGAATAAATATAGCCGTCTTTTGAAGATTGAAAATAATAAAATAGACTAGAATAGAATAGAAAAGACTACAATACATAGAATAGAAGATAATAGACTAGAATTGAAAATAAAGGAATAGAATAGAAACAAATAGAATAGTTGTCTTTCGAAATTTGAATTTTAAATAGAATAGGGTAAAACAAAATAGAATAGATTAGAATAGAATAGAAAATAATAGAAGAGAAGAGAAAGTAAAGGAATATAATAGAAAAGAATAGAATAAAAATAAAAGAATAGAATAGGAAATAAAGGGATAGAATAGTTAAGAATAGAAAAAAAAGAATAGAATAGAGAATAAAAGGAGAGAACAGAAAAGAATAGAATAGAAAAAAAGAATAGAACAGAAAATAAAGGAATAGAAAATAATAGATTAGAAAAGAAAAGAATAGAATAGAACATAAAAGAATAGAACAGAAAATGAAGGAATACAATAGAAAAAAAAATAGAATAGAAAACAAAGAATTCAAATTTCAAATAGAATAAAACTAGCCATTCTTCAAAATGAATTCGGGTCGATTTGATATTTTTTATTCTAATTCGATTCAAATACTTTGAATCCATTAGAAAAATATGAATCTGGTCGAAAACGAATAAACAAAACAAAACAAAATGAGTAACTTAATGAATCGATGTGAAATGACACAATTGTTCTCATTCTGCACACGTGTGAGGAGCAGAGACATACGAGAACAGAAGGACCTCCTCCAGATGGTCACCACAAGTAGGACTGAGCTTTGGGTTGGACCATCCGAACCTCCAGCTGATGTTTGTAATCTAGAAGGAACTTCCACGGATATGTTCAATGGAAGGTGAATTAACTCCATATATCCCGGGATTCCCTCTGGGCCTGCTGACCCTGGTGGTCATGATGCACGGTGCTGCCGGTGTAGTGGTCTGTACACCGTAATACATGGCCTTGGAGAGATTGGCCATCATTGGTCAGCATGGTCATGTGGTCAAGATGACCAATGAGCACTTACCATTGGGTGCATTATGATAGATACACTATATTGCCCCAAGTATCGGGCCGCCGCCCTTTCCACGCACATGACCTTTAATGGCCTCCCAGTCTTAGTCCGTAGGGTTCAATATTGAGTTGGCCCCGCCCTTTCCACACACATGACCTTTAATGGCCCCCCAGTCTTGGTCCGTAGGGTTCAATATTGAGTTGGCCCCGCCCTTTGCAGCTATAACAGCTTCAACTCTTCTGGGAAGGCCGTCCACAAGGTTTAGGAGGGTGTCTATGGGAAGGTTGGACCATTCTTCCAGAAGCACATTTGTCAGGTCAAGCACTGATGTCGGGGGAGGAGGCCTGGATCACAGTCTCCGCTCGAATTCATCCCAAAGGTGTTCTATGGGGTTGAGGTCAGGACTGTGTGCAGGACAGTCAGGTTCCTCCACCCCAAACTGGCTCTTCCATGTCTTTATGGACCTTGCTTTGTGCACTGGTGCACAGTCATGTTGGAACAGGAAGGGGCCATCCCCAAACTCCTCCCACAAAGTTGGGAGCATGAAATTGTCCAAAATGTCACCTTAAGAGTTCCCTTCATTGGAACTAGGGGCCAATCCCAACCCCTGAAAAACAACCCCACGCCATAATCCCCCCTCCACCAAACTTTACACTTGGCACAATGCAGTCAGGCAAGTACCGTTCTCCTGGCAACCGCCAAACCCAGACATGTCCTTCGGATTGCCAGACAGAGAAGCGTGATTGGTCACTCCAGAGAACACATCTCCACTGCTCTAGAGTCCAGTGGTGGCGTGCTTTACACCACGGCATTCGACGCTTTGCATTGCACTTGGTGATGGAAGGCTTGGATGCAGCTGCTCGGCCATGGAAACCCATTCCATGAAGCTCTCTACGCACTGTTGTTGGGCTCATCTGAAGGCCACACCAAGTTTGGAGGTCTTTAGCTATTGACTCTGAAGACAGTTGGTGACTTCTGCGCACTGTGCGCTTCAGCATGCGCTGACCCCACCCTGTCATGTGATGTGGCCTACCACTTGGTGGCTGAGTGGCTGTTGTTCCCAGTGGCTTCCAATTTGTTATAATCCCACTAACAGTTGAGCGTGGAATATTTAGTAGCCAGGAAATGTCACGGATGGACTTATTGCCCAGGTGGCCACCTATCACGGGACCACGCTTGGAGTCACTGAGCTCCTGAGAGCGACCCATTCTTTCACCAATGTTTGTAGAAGCAGTCTGCATGCCTAGGGGCTGATTGTATACACCTGTGTCCATGGAGGGGATTGGAACACCTGAATCACATGATATGGAGGGGATTGGAACACCTGAATCACATGATTTGGAGGGGATTTATAACACCAGAATCACATGATATGGAGGGGATTGGAACACCTGAATCACATGATTGGGAGGGGATTGGAGCACCTGAATCACATGATTGGGAGGGGATTGGAACACCTGAATCACATGATATGGAGGGGATGGGAACACCTGAATCACATGATATGGAGGGGATTGCAACACCTGAATCACATGATTGGGAGGGGATTGGAGCACCTGAATCACATGATTGGGAGGGGATTGGAGCACCTGAATCACATGATTGGGAGGGGATTGGAGCACCTGAATCACATGATATGGAAGGGATTGGAACACCTGAACCACATGATTGGGAGGGCGAGGCCAATACGTTTGGCAATATAGTGTACTCACTCCAGGGTAGCTGGAGGACGAGGGGGGGTACAGCAGTACCAGGGTGGGGTAGCTGGAGGATGAGGGGGGGTACAGCAGTACCAGGGTGGGGTAGCTGGAGGCAGGAGGGGGGGTACAGCAGTACCAGTGTGGGGTAACTGGAGGATGAGGGGGGTACAGCAGTACCAGGATGGGGCAGCTGGAGGACGGAGGGGGCTACAGCAGTACCAGGGTGGGGTAGCTGGAGGATGGAAGGGGGGGTAGAGTAGTACCAGTGTGGGGTAGCTGGAGGACAGAGGGGGTACAGCAGTACCAGGGTGGGGTAGCTGGAGGACAGAGGGGGTACAGCAGTACCAGGGTGGGGTAGCTGGAGGACAGAGGGGGGGTACAGCAGTACCAGGGTGGGGTAGCTGGAGGACAGAGGGGGGTACAGCAGTACCAGGGTGGGGTAGCTGGAGGACAGAGGGGGCTACAGCAGTACCAGGGTGGGGTAGCTGGAGGACAGAGGGGGCTACAGCAGTACCAGGGTGGGGTAGCTGGAGGATGGGGGGGGTAGAGTAGTACCAGGGTGGTGTAGCTGGAGGATGGAGGGGGGGTAGAGTAGTACCAGGGTGGGGTAGCTGGAGGATGGAGGGGGGCTAGAATAGTACCAGGGTGGGGTAGCTGGAGGATGGAGGGGGGGGTACAGCAGTACCAGGGTGGCGAAGCTGGAGGATGGGGGGGTAGAGTAGTACCAGGGTGGGGAAGCTGGAGGACGGAGCAGGGGGGAACCAAAATGCATCTTTGCCTCCGTAGACAATAAACTGGCTCCTAACTTGTTTATCTGGCTCCTAGATTCAAAGCAAATTTGCCACGCCCCTGAGGTATGTTTTTTGGCTGAATGGCTCCCATGGCAGAAGAGAGCGCCCCCAGTGTTCACTCTGCAGAAGGGCAGCCTCTCAACACAGGACCCAGAAGATGGAAGGGATCACTGTAGTAGTGGTGATTGCTGGTGGAATCCCACATGTATCCCATGGTACAGAACATGCATAGATACATTGTGTCCATGTACAAATATACATACTGAGCCCAGCTTTACAGTTATGGCCACATCAATAGGCTGGTATGTAAGAACTGCTCTGGTCCTAGTGATGGTGCGACCGGTCCTAGTGATGATGTGACTGGTCCAAGTGATGGCACGACCATTCCTAGTGATGGTATGACTGGTCCTAGTGATGGTGCGACTGGTCCTAGTGATGGTGCGACTGGTCCTAGTTATGGCACGACCATTTCTAGTGATGGTATGAATGGTTCTAGTGATAGCGCGACCGGTCCTAGTGATAGTGCGACTGGTCCTAGTGATGGTGCGGCCGGTCCTAGTGATGGAGCCACCAGTCCTAGTGATGGCGCAACCGGTCCTAGTGATGGCGCGACCGGTCCTAGTGATGGTGCGACCGGTCCTAATGATGGTGCGGCTGGTCCTAGTGATGGTGTGACCGGTCCTAATGATGGCGCGGCCGGTCCTAGTGATGGTGCGACTGGTCCTAGTTATGGCACGACCATTTCTAGTGATGGTATGAATGGTCCTAGTGATAGCGCGACCGGTCCTAGTGATAGTGCAACTGGTCCTAGTGATGGTGCGGCCGGTCCTAGTGATAGTGCGACCAGTCCTAGTGATGGAGCCACCAGTCCTAGTGATGGCGCGACCGGTCCTAGTGATGGCGCGACCGGTCCTAGTGATGGTGCGACCGGTCCTAATGATGGTGCGGCTGGTCCTAGTGATGGTGCGACCGGTCCTAATGATGGCGCGGCTGGTCCTAGTGATGGTGCGACTGGTCCTAGTTATGGCATGACCATTTCTAGTGATGGTATGAATGGTCCTAGTGATAGCGCGACCTGTCCTAGTGATAGTGCAACTGGTCCTAGTGATGGTGCGACCGGTCCTAGTGATGGAGCCACCAGTCCTAGTGATGGCGCGACCGGTCCTAGTGATGGCGCGACCGGTCCTAGTGATGGTGCGACCGGTCCTAATGATGGTGCGGCTGGTCCTAGTGATGGTGCGACCGGTCCTAATGATGGCGCGGCTGGTCCTAGTAATGGTGCGACTGGTCCTAGTTATGGCATGACCATTTCTAGTGATGGTATGAATGGTCCTAGTGATAGCGCGACCTGTCCTAGTGATAGTGCAACTGGTCCTAGTGATGGAGCCACCAGTCCTAGTGATGGCGCGACCGGTCCTAGTGATGGCGCGACCGGTCCTAGTGATGGTGCGGCCGGTCCTAGTGATAGTGCGACCGGTCCTAGTGATGGAGCCACCAGTCCTAGTGATGGCGCGACCGGTCCTAGTGATGGCGCGACCGGTCCTAGTGATGGTGCGGCCGGTCCTAGTGATAGTGCGACCGGTCCTAGTGATGATTCGACCGGTCCTAATGATGGCGCAGCTGGTCCTAGTGATATGTAGAAGGAATAGCACTATCCTTTCTCAAAATAGAATCCCCATCAAGTTACTACCATAATCCTTCCCCTGAAGTACAAACAATCATCAAAATAAAGTAAACTTGATTACCATCTAATCACAATATAGTGTGAATATAAAAACTTAAATAGTCACCCAAAATATTAAAAATAAAAATAAATATAAATAAAGAAAAAAATCTAGAAAAAAAAATATATAAAAAAATATATATAAAAAATCACAATCAAAAACACCCAAAATCCAAAAAAAATCCAAAACAAGAAGGAGTCCCAAAATTTGGAGGAGTCCCAAAATTTTCCAAATCTTTATCTGTGATATCTTAATGATTGATTATTATTTTTAATTTTTATGACCTATTGATTTAGAATTTTTGAAGTACATAGTATTAATACTCTTATCTAGATGAGGCCCAGGGGATGGAGGGTTCTGTATTAAAAGAGATATCTGGTGACATTTATATTTGGGAGGGGAGGGATTTTATTGTAATCTATATAATTCATTGGTCATTTAGATATTTGATTTTATTTTATTTAAATTGCCTGTATAGGAGTTCTTACTGGACCCTGATGGTTATTTTATCCTTATAAAGTACTGTGATGTTTTGGCTTAGAACGGTTGATGTATTGGGGGATGTGTGGGTAATAGCTTTTTGCCATTCCAATGATGGTTGTATTGAAATGTTTTGTCCCAATGGCCCTGTGTCCCGTTTCAATTGCCCTGACATACTGTATATAAGTGAGTGAGGAGATCCGATGTTCCAGGATGTAAAATGGCCGCGGTAATTATTTTCCCCGCCTTGGTTGGTATTTAAGGGGAATGAGGAATCACGTCTGTATCCCTGTTGAAAAAGTCGGATGTGACGAAACGCGTCCGGGGCACGTGACGTGGTGACGTAGGTACGCTCTTCCGGAAGTGCGGCGACGGCCATCTTTGATCCTGGTACATGCGGATGTGTTTACTGCAATCCTCATGGGGCTTTGAGGGACTAGGAACCCACGGCAATCATTCCTCCCTCGGAGGTGAGATAGTGTGGCATCTATACACTGGCGATGAGAGGAAGGATTGGGAATATATCGTTTGTGAAGCTGATGTTATCTTACTTGAATGTAAGTTGCTACAATAAAGTGTTATAAGTGTTTTTGACATATACTGATCCATGGTCTGTTATTGAGGTCTGTGGGAAGTGGCTGGAAAGGCTGAAAGAATACCTATAAAGTGGAAGGCAATACTCAGACCCTTGATATCACTGTGAGGGTAACTATGAACTCTCGTTGGTGGTATGCAGTGGATTGACTCCTAAGGCTGAGGGCTATCTCTTTCTCACGGTTATGGTGGCACATATATTTTTATTTTTATGTGCATGAAACACGTGTGGCACAGTTGTTTAGATAACTCTGTTTTTGAAGATATCACACATGTTGAGCTCTTTTTTCTTGAGGTATATGAAGATCGGGTTTGAAGTATATCACTAAGAATGTTGGAAGATATGAAGAATTAAGATATCACAGATAAAGATTTGGAAAATTTTGGGACTCCTCCAAATTTTGGGACTCCTTCTTGTTTTGGATTTTGGGTGTTTTTGATTGTGATTTTTTATATATATTTTTTTATATATTTTTTTTCTATATTTTTTTCTTTATTTATATTTATTTTTATTTTTAATATTTTGGGTGACTATTTAAGTTTTTATATTCACACTATATTGTGATTAGATGGTAATCAAGTTTACTTTATTTTGATGATGGTCCTAGTGATAGTGCAATCATTCCTAGCGATGGCGCAACCGTTTCTAGTGATGGTATGACCGGTCCTAGTGATAGTGCGGCCGGTCCTAGTGATGGTGGGACTCTGACAAGTCCCTGGTGGGGAGGATTTTCCATTAACACCATAAATACAGACCTCTCCAGCAGCAGAAATCATTGATTTTAAAAAGGTGACTTTTTCTTTTTTTTATCAGTTCTTTGTAGAAGAGGTAAGAGCTGCCAGTGAGCATCAAACGCTGCGACCTTTACCATTTCCTTTTATACCCCAGTGGTGCCCCCCACTATGACCAGCACATGGAGCTGTGGGGGGTCCCCGGAGCCCCCGAGGCCGTTCTCTACAGTGATCTAATGGAAGGTGCAAGGTGAATCCTTCCCGGACTTCAAAGACAAAATATTTCTACACATTTCCACAGGAAGACGAAGGGTCACGTGAGAACTTCAGCCGGCTCACTGCATTGATTCCTGAACCCCCCCCCTCCCCCAACACAAAAACCTTCATTTAAATATATTTCTCAAATGGCACAAAGCATATAAATCCACCTTGTGTACCCCAAACTCCTTTACAAACCCAGATATTACTTTGTAAAAAAGGCAGTGACATCATCACTGTTCTGTTCATAGCCAGTGCAGAGCGTAGAGCTGTAGAATGGGCCCATAAGACTCCACCCACTACAGAAAACTACAGGAGGGGGCGGACACAAGACCAGGTACCCTGCAAAAGGAGAGAGATCAGCAGTGACTGGTCTTTTTTTTTTTTTACACAAGGGCAAAGTTTCGCACTGGATTATTGCACAGATCTGGAAGAAGTACACAAAGTACACCGAGATTCCAGAAGAAGACACATGATGTTTAGACCGCATTTGCCCACATGGAAGAAAAATATATTTGAAATATATTTTAAAAAAATTCTTCCCAAATATATTGTCTTATATTTGAAATACTACAATTTTGGCCGCATTCAATATATTTCAAAATACATTTATATATATATATATATATATCATATTGAAATGCGTTTTTATTACAAAATACATGAAAAATATTTTTAAAAATACATTTCAAATATACTGTATGTCTTTAAAAATACAAATCTACATTTTTGGAAATGCAACAAATATAAGTAAAAATGACTTTTTTATATGTTAAAAAAAATCTGAAGAATATATTTAAAAAATATATATTTTTACAAATATTTCTCATATATTTTGTAATATATAAAAAATGCATTTCCTTGATGATCAGCGCCCAGCAGTGCCACCCAGCAGTGTCCATAATTGTTGCATATCAGTGCCAGCTCATCAGTGCTGCCTATCAGTGCCTATCAGTGCTGTCTATCAGTGCCCATCAGTGCTGCCTATCAGTGCTCATCAGTGCTGCCTATCAGTGCCCATCAGTGCTGCCTATCAGTGCTGTCTATCAGGGCCCATCAGTGCTGCCTATCAGTGCTACCTATCAGTGCCCATCAGTGCTGCCCATCAGTGTCCATAATTGTTGCATTTCAGTGCCGCCTCATCAGTGCCGCCTCATCAACGCACATCAATGAAGATCAAAAATTACCTATCTGCAAAATTATATAATAGAAACAAAGAAATTTTTTTTCACATTTTTTGCTCTTTTTTTGTTTATAGCGCAAAAAATAAAACCCCCAGCGGGGAGTAAATACCACCAAAAGAGAGCTCTGTGTGTGAGAAAAAAAATGATAAAAATTTCATATGGGTACAGTGTTGCATGACCGCGCAATTGTCATTCAAATTGTGAGAGCGCTGAAAGCTGAAAATTGGCCTGGACAGGAAGAGGGTAGAAGTGCCCTGTAGGCAGGAAGGGGGTAGAAGTGCCCTGTAGGCAGGAAGGGGGTAGAAGTGTCCGGTAGGCAGGAAGGAGGTGACAGTGTCCGGTAGGCAGGAAGGGGGTAGAAGTGCCCTGTAGGCAGGAAGGGGATATATGTGCCCTGTAGGCAGGAAGGGGGTAGAAGTGTCCTGTAGGCAGGAAGGGGGTAGAAGTGCCCTGTAGGCAGGAAGGGGGTAGAAGTGCCCTGTAGGCAGGAAGGGGGTAGAAGTGCCCTGTAGGCAGGAAGGGGGTAGAAGTGCTCGGTAGGCAGGAAGGGGGTAGAAGTGCCCTGTAGGCAGGAAGGGGGTAGAAGTGCCCGGTAGGCAGGAAGGGGGTATATGTTCCCGGTAGGCAGGAAGGGGGTAGAAGCGCCCGGTAGGCAGGAAGGGGGTAGAAGCGCCCAGGAGGCAGGAAGGGGGTAGAAGCGCCCTGTAGGCAGGAAGGGGGTAGAAGTGCCCTGTAGGCAGGAAGGGGGTAGAAGTGCCCTGTAGGCAGGAAGGGGGTTGAAGTGCCCTGTAGGCAGGAAGGGGGTAGAAGTGCCCGGTAGGCAGGAAGGGGGTAGAAGTGCCCTGTAGGCAGGAAGGGGGTATATGTGCCCGGTAGGCAGGAAGGGGGTAGAAGCGCCCGGTAGGCAGGAAGGGGGTAGAAGCGCCCGGGAGGCAGGAAGGGGGTAGAAGCGCCCGGTAGGCAGGAAGGGGGTAGAAGTGTCCTGTAGGCAGGAAGGGGGTAGAAGTGCCCGGTAGGCAGGAAGGGGGTAGAAGTGCCCGGTAGGCAGGAAGGGGGTAGAAGCGCCCAGTAGGCAGGAAGGGGGTATATGTGCCCGGTTTGCAGGAAGGGGGTAGAAGTGTCCGGTAGGCAGGAAGGGTGTATATGTGCCCGGTTTGCAGGAAGGGGGTAGAAGTGCCCGATGGGCAGGAAGGGGGTAGAAGTGCCCTGTAGGCAGGAAGGGGGTAGAAGTGTCCGGTAGGCAGGAAGGGGGTAGAAGTGCCCGGTAGGCAGGAAGGGGGTAGAAGTGCCCGGTAGGCAGGAAGGGGGTAGAAGCATCCGCTAGGCAGGAAGGGGGTATATGTGCCCGATAGACAGGAAGGGGGTAGAAGTGCCCGGTAGGCAGGGAGGTGGTAGAAGTGTCCGGTAGGCAGGAAGGGGGTAGAAGTGACCGGTAGGCAGGGAGGGGGTAGAAGTGCCCTGTAGGCAGGAAGGGGGTAGAAGTGTCCGGTAGGCAAGAAGGGGGTAGAAGTGCCCGGTAGGCAGGAAGGGGGTAGAAGTGCCCGGTAGGCAGGGAGGTGGTAGAAGTGTCCGGTAGGCAGGAAGGGGGTAGAAGTGACCGGTAGGCAGGGAGGGGGTAGAAGTGCCCTGTAGGCAGGAAGGGGGTAGAAGTGTCCGGTAGGCAAGAAGGGGGTAGAAGTGCCCGGTAGGCAGGAAGGGGGTAGAAGTGTCCTGTAGGCAGGAAGGGGGTAGAAGTGTCCGGTAGGCAAGAAGGGGGTAGAAGTGCCCGGTAGGCAGGAAGGGGGTAGAAGTGTCCTGTAGGCAGGAAGGGGGTAGAAGTGTCCTGTAGGCAAGAAGGGGGTAGAAGTGTCCTGTAGGCAGGAAGGGGGTAGAAGTGTCCTGTAGGCAGGAAGGGGGTAGAAGTGCCCGGTAGGCAGGAAGGGGGTAGAAGTGCCCTGTAGGCAGGACGGGGGTAGAAGTGCCGGTGGGCAGGAAGGGGGTAGAAGTGCCCGGTAGGCAGGAAGGGGGTAGAAGTGCCCTGTAGGCAGGAAGGGGGTAGAAGTGCCCTGTAGGCAGGAAGGGGGTAGAAGTGCCCTGTAGGCAGGAAGGGGGTAGAAGTGCCCGGTAGGCAGGAAGGGGGTATATGTGCCCGATAGGCAGGAAGGGGGTAGAAGTGCCCGGTAGGCAAGGGGTTAATATTCCAACCTTCTGGCTTTAAGAAACACTTAAAATAATTAAACTGTAGTCCATTGCAACTCTTTTCACAGCTCAAGCAGAGGAAAAAAAATATGTAATCCCTCAATTGTGAGGAACATATTCTGGAATCACGGTGTACAAACACCTGCATCAAATTACATCTGCTCATTAGTCTGCAATGAAAGAAAAGTGCTTGCGCCCCTTGGTGAGATGTTGCGCCCCTTGGTGAGATGTTGCACCCCTTGGTGAGATGTTGCACCCCTTGGTGAGATGTTGCACCCCTTGGTGAGATGTTGCACCCCTTGGTGAGATGTCGCACTCCTTGGTGAGATGTCGCACCCCTTGGTGAGATGTCGCACCCCTTGGTGAGATGTTGCACTCCTTGGTGAGATGTTGTGCCCCTTGGTGAGATGTTGCACTCCTTGGTGAGATGTTGCACTCCTTGGTGAGATGTTGCACCCCTTGGTGAGATGTTGCGCCCCTTGGTGAGATGTTGCATCCCTTGTTGAGATGTTGCATCCCTTGGTTAGATGTTGCATCCCTTGGTGAGATGTTGCACCCCTTGGTGAGATGTTGCAATCCTTGGTGAGATGTTGCACCCCTTGGTGAGATGTTGCACTCCTTGGTGAGATGTTGCGCCCCTTGGTGAGATGTTGCGCCCCTTGGTGAGATGTTGTGCCCCTTGGTGAGATGTTGCACTCCTTGTTGAGATGTTGCATCCCTTGGTTAGATGTTGCATCCCTTGGTGAGATGTTGTGCCCCTTGGTGATCTGATGCCCCAAGATGATTGACATGAATGATGGCTCCAGCACCAGAGATGTCAGCTGACACAAAGGAGAGGATTATCAAACTTCTCCAAGCAGGTCAATCATCCCGGAATGTTGGAAAAGATGTTGGTTGTTCCCAGTCAGCTGTGTCTAAAATCTGGACCAAGTACAGATCCAATGGGAAGGATGTAAAAGGTAAGCGTCCTGGTAGACCAAGGAAGACATCAAAGCATCAAGATGGAAAACTCCAAGCGATACGCCTTGAAAACAGAAAATGCACGAGACAAAGGAGGAACAAACGGCAGAAACCCGAGTTGATGTCTGTGACCGAACTGTTAGCCCCGGTTCAGAGCTCTGCATTCCTGTGGGCCGCATTTTGCGCGGGCACGAGGGCCCATTCATTTGAATGGCCTCCCGTGCTCCAGGAGATTCAGGGAAGAACTCCCTGCACTTCTTCGTAAAACTCAGCCCACACAGGAACCTCGGTTCTCAGTACAGTTGCGATTTCCAGTGCAGATGGTGTGCCATTAGAATAAATGGCACCCGCCTGCGCAGTGGGGTATTTAGGTTTTGTGCTGCCCTAGGCAACAAAAAAATTGGTGCGCCCCGCAGAAAGAGCCTTTGACTAACAACACCCCTGCCTCCCACCCTAGAGAACCTTCCACTACCACTGCCCCCCATACACCAGCCACCATCCCCCATGGCGAGAGAGAAGGAAACTCACCTTCACAGCTCTGGACATCCCCGGGAATGAGAGTCGGGCTGTGCATACACCGTCATGAAACCAGCAGCCTATCTCAGAATCCACCAGGTCCCAGGGGTGGACTGAAAACTCATGGGGCCCCTGGGCAATAGGAGATCATGGGGCCCCTGTGTGCTCGCCCACATTCAAATCACACCCAAAAAAGCCTATGAAAGATACCAGGGGCATCTCATGGGGCCCCTTACTGACCCCGGGCCCTTGAGCAATGCCTGAGTTTTTGAATGGTCAGTTCGCCCCTGCCAGGTCCCCATGCCGTGTGTGTCCCTTCTTCCATCCCTTCTTCCGAGGGGCAGTGCTGCCCCCCCTGAAATATGCTGCCCTAGGCAAATGCCTTGTTTGCCTTGTGGTAAACACATCCCTGCGCCTGCGGGTCCGCATTCCTCTGTGCGTGTGGTGCGGCTGCACAGATTTTTGTGCGGATCCGCAGTGGCACCACCCGTACAGATGTGAACCGGGGGTAAGACAGCGCCTGAAGGAAATGGGATTGACATACAGAAAAGCCAAACGCAACCCATCATTAACACCTAAACAGAGTAAAACAAGGTGACAGGGGGCTAAAGAAAAGCCGTCTAGGACTGTGGATGACTGGATGACGGTGATAGTCAGCGATGAATCACCAATCTGCATTGGGCAGGGTGATGATGATGATGGAATTTTTATGTGGTGCCATTCCAATGAAATGTATAAAGACAACCACTTGAAGAAAACATGCCAATTTCCACAATCATTGACATGGGGTTACATCGTTACATAGTCTGGCTGAAAAAAGACAAAAGTCCATCCAGATCAACCATAGAAAAAAAAAAACACGTTATAATCCTACACCCACAGTTGACCCAGATGAAGGCAAAAAACCCAGCAAAGCACGATCCAATCTGCTCCTGCAGGGGAGAAGATTGCTTCCTGACCCCCCGAGAGGCAATCAGATATTCCCTGGATCAACTTTCCCTATAAATGTTATATCCAGTTATATTCTGTGTATCCAAGAAAGAATCCAGGACTTTCCTACAGCAATCCACTGAGCTGGCCACAACCAACTCTGGAGGGAAGGAGACCGCCATTGCATCTTCAATAAACGTACAAAGTTTCTATTGAGATTTTGGACACTTTTCTTATTCCATCAACTGAAAGGTTGTTTGGTGATGATGCCATTTTTCAGGAAGATAATTCCTCTTGCCATAGAGCAAAAACCGTGAAAACTTTCCTTCAAAAAAGACATATAAGGGGTTGATTTACTAAAGCTGGAGCGTGCAAAATCAGGTTCACCTCTACATAGAAACCAATCAGCTTCCAGGTTCTATTGGCAAAACTTAACCACTTCAAGTCTGGACACTTCCCCCCCCCTTCCAGTCCAGACACTTTCCCCCCCCTTCCTGTCCGGACACTTTCACCCCCCCTTCCAGTCCGGACACTTTCCCCCCCCCCTTCCAGTCCAGACACTTTCCCCCCCCCCTTCCAGTCCAGACACTTTCCCCCCCTTCCAGTCCAGACACTTTCCCCTTCCAGTCCGGACACTTCCCCCCCCCCTTTCAGTCCAGACACTTCCCCCCCCCTTCCTGTCCAGACACTTTCCCCCCCCTTCCAGTCTGGACAGTCCCCCCCCCCCTTCCAGTCCGGACGCTTTCACCCCCTTCCAGTCCGGACGCTTTCACCCCCTTCCAGTCCGGACGCTTTCACCCCCTTCCAGTCCGGACGCTTTCACCCCCTTCCAGTCCGGACGCTTTCCCCCCTTTCCAGTCCAGACACTTTCACCCCCTTCCAGTCCGGACGCTTTCACCCCCTTCCAGTCCGGACGCTTTCACCCCCTTCCAGTCCGGACGCTTTCACCCCCTTCCAGTCCGGACGCTTTCACCCCCTTCCAGTCCGGACGCTTTCACCCCCTTCCAGTCCGGACGCTTTCCCCCCTTTCCAGTCCGGACACTTTCCCCCCCCCTTCCAGTCCGGACACTTTCCCCCCTTCCAGTCCGGACACTTTCACCCCCTTCCTGCCAAGGCCAATTTTCAGCTTTCAGCGCTGTCACACTTTGAATGACAATTGCGCAGTCATGCAACACTTTACTCATATGAATTTTTTTAGCTTTTTTTTGAGACACATAAAGCTTTATTTTGGTGGTATTTATGTACCACTGGAATTTTTATTTTTTTGCTATATAAATAAAAAGTCCAAACATTTTGAAAAAAAAAAGTTTTTTTTCTTATAGAATTTTGCAAATAAATAATCTTTCTTCATAAATCTTGGCCAAAATGTATTCAGTTATATTTTTAGTAAAAAAAAAAATAACCCGAATTAGTTTATAACCAAAAATTATATATTTTTTTACATTTTTATTTTTTTTTTTATATTCTTTTTTTTTTTAACATACTGTCACCCTAGCAGTACAGTGTTACCATGGTGACACTGAACTACTTGTGGGGGGTGATGAAGATTTTTTTTTCTTTTTTTACAAATTGCTTTTACACCCATAAAGGCTGTAAAAGCAATCATTTCTCCTCTCTGGCTGCATTCTAGCAGCCATTGAGAAATACTGTGTGAGCTGTGATTGGTCACAGCTTGTCACATGGTACAAGGCTGTTGTGAATGGCCCTGTACCATGTGATCTTGGTGATCATTCACAGATTTCACTTCACTGTGTATATGTAAGAATTTGCAACTACTTTAAAATCCATTTAAAACTACATGTCCATCAAAGAATATCTTCTCTCAGGAATAATAAAAAAAATAATGGCAGGATCAACCAGTGGAAGGACTCAGAAAAACTAACGACTGACTGCACCCTACATGTCATTTTTTATTTTGACCAGAATTCCACTTTAAATTCCTTTTTTTTGCCGCCATGAGCGATCGCTGGCTGACCAATGAAGAGGAATGTGCCGGGATTTTTCGGTCTTGTGCTAAACAAGCTCCGGCGTTTCGGTATTATTTGTACAGATCCTGAACATCGTGAGCGCAATTCTACGGCTGTAATGAAGTGAAGAGCTTCTATCAGAGGTGGGGGGTGGGGGGGGGGGGGATCAGTGGCGGACCGTCTCATTATAGAATGATGCACTTCTATGGCTTTTAGAAGAGACTGATTGGAGCAAAGTGGAGAGGTAAATGAGGCTTGTACGCTATTTTCTGTCCTTGTACATGCGAGTTGCCATGGCATTGCATTGTGCGATGTTCTTCTGCTCTTCCTTTGATGCCGGGAAGCCTACAAAAGGTGTATTGAGGAACGCTTAGCATTATCGCACCCGGTGAAGACCTCCAAGCATTAAGGTCCTTAGCCATCCTCTCGGCTCAGACCTTTTACCCAGCATTTTCTACTCTACGGCATGGCCACCAAACAAGATCGGAGCCTCCAATACTTCTACGTTGGGGTTAAAGCTGGACTCCAGATAAAGAGCAAAAGACACAGATGAAGGAGATACTTGCGGGACTTACTTCCTGCAGAAGGATTTGTGATGCCGGACAGTCTGGTGATCCAAAAGGTGGTATAAGGAGCGCCAGAATAAAATGAGTCCAAAAAAACTCAAATCATTCACCGGATCATTAAATACAATACCCAACATGTTTCAGGGTCTCAGCCCCCCTTCATCAGGGCTTGAATGTTATTATTCTGATTACTATTATTATTAGTTATGGTTATTATTATTATTATTAAGAATTACTATTGTATAGGATTGTGTCAACAGTTTGCTCAGCGCTTTACAACATAAAGTGAGTGTCAAGGTCCTACCTTTCCCCAGAGGTTGCTGCTCCATGTACTGGCATCCACCTTAGGTTTCTGCAAAGCATGGTGGGAGCCTTTTATGCTTTCAGGCCTCTGCGGTCCATCCCCCGGAGGGGTGTGGTCAGGGGCAGACTGACCATTTGGAAACTCGGGGTCAGTAGGGGGCCCCATGAGATGCCCCTGGTACCTTTTTCAGAGGCTTTTTTGAGTTTGGGCAAGGACACAGGGGCCCCATGATCCCCTATTGCCCGGGGGCCCCATGAGTTGTCAGTCCGCCCCTGGGTGTGGTTGATCACATTTAAACCTGTTGTCTGCACTTGCTCTTTGCATTCGTGTCCTGTATGATTGTATAGCAGCAAGCTCTGGTTCTACTCTCGTTGCTCTCCTGGAATTCGACTCGGCTTTGACTAAGACTATTCTCTGGCTTATCCCTTTATCTGACCTCCCGTTGCTGAACCCGGCCCGTGACCTGTGTATTCTTGCCTACCGACCTGTACTGTCTGTCCCGCTGTTATCGACCTGGCCTGACCGACTACGCTATCGTTTCCCATCTGGTTCCCACCAGCTATACGCCATTGGCGCGTCCATTACTGCAGCTGGGGTTACTCAGCGACCTGGTCCCTGGCTGCGTCAAGTACATCCCCACCATCAGGGGCCCTGGTGAAAGGCAGCCTGGGGCTTAGACTCCGCGCCCTGAGGGACTCCGGTCTGTGGGTGGTGGTTGTCGTCAGTCGGTGCGTGACCCTACCATTAGGCCTGCCTGTCCATTCCACCGCTCCTGCCCTGACAGTGAGACAATTACAATTCAAGACAAGTGGGTGAATACAACAGCCGAGATGCTTTGGGGGTCTCAATCCTCCTTTATCAGGGCTTGAATGTTATTATTCTAATGACTATTATTAATATAATTATTATTATAAAAAGTACAGGATGTATATAGTGTCAGCAGTGTGTGCAGTGCTTTATAATAAAGAGTGAGGCAGTACAGTTACACTACAATTCAAGACAAATGGTTGAATACAACAGCCAACATGTTTCAGGGTCTCAATCTCGCTTCATCAGGGCTTGAATAGTATTATTCTAATTACTATTGTATAGGATTTATATAGTGTCAACAGTTTGCACAGCACTTTACAACATAAAATGAGGCAGTACAGTTACAATACAATTCAAAACAAGTGGTTGAATACAACAGCCAACATGTTTCAGGGTGTCAGTCCCCCTTCATCAGGGCTTGCATAGTATTATTCTAATTACTATTATGATTATAATTATTATTGTATAGGATTTATACAGTGCCAGCAGTGTGTGCAGTGCTTTATAATAAAAAGTGCGGCAGTACAGGTACAATACAATTCCAGACAAGTGGATGAATACAACAGCTGACATGTTTCAGGGTCTCAGTCCCCCTTCATCAGGGCTTGAATAGTATTATTCTAATTACTATTATTATTATTTATGGTTATAATTATTATAATTACTATTGTATAGGATTTATACAGTGTCAACAGTTTGCACAGCACTTTACAACATATAGTCAGACAGTAGAGTTACATTACAATTCAAGACAAGTGGTTGAATACAACAGCCGACATGCTTTGGGGGGTCTCAATCTCCCTTCATCAGGGCTTCAATGTTATTATTCTAAGTACTATTATTAATATTAATATATTATTGTGCAGGATTTATATAGTGTCAACAGTGTGTGCAGTGCTTTATAATAAAGAGTGAGGCAGCAAAGTTACAATATACAATATTTGGTGTACAGCTGCTGCTATTTAGAAGGTGCTCACTTATTTACACGTTTTTAGTAAAGTTACAATATAATTCCAGACAATGGATGAATACAACAGCCGACATGTTTCCGGGTGCACTACGTGCAGAGTTCAGGGGTGCGCTACGTGCAGAGTTCAGGGGTGCGCTACGTGCAGAGTTCAGGGGAAGATAGATGTGACTGGCTCAGTGATCTCTGTACAGCGCTGCGGTATATGTCAGAGCTATATAAATGTATAATAATAATAATAATGTGTGATGGTGGGGGAGGGGACATTAAAGTGTAAGCTCCTCTGGTACAGAGACCGATGGGACTGTGGGGGAGGGGAAATTAGAGTGTAAGCTCCTCTGGTACAGAGACCGATGTGACTGTGGGGGAGGGGACATTAGAGTGTAAGCTCCTCTGGTACAGAGACCGATGTGACTGTGGGGGAGGGGACATTAGAGTGTAAGCTCCGCTGGTACAGAGACCGATGTGACTGTGGGGGAGGGGACATTAGAGCGTAAGCTGCTCTGTACAGAGACTGATGGGACTGTGGGGGAGGGGACATTAGAGTGTAAGCTCCTCAAGTACAGAGACTGATGGGACTGTGGGGGAGGGGACATTAGAGCGTAAGCTCCTCTGGTGCAGAGACTGATGTGACTGTGGGGGAGGGGACATTAGAGCGTAAGCTCCTCTGGTACAGAGACTGATGGGACTGGGGGGAGGGGACATTAGAGTGTAAGCTCCTCTGGTACAGAGACTGATATGACTGGGGGGAGGGGACATTAGAGTGTAAATTTTTTTTTTATTAAAATCTTGCAAACAAAAAACATCATAAAAATCATGTTTACATATATACTGAATAAAATATGTATAATTAAACAAAACCAGCTTACTTCAGCAAAATAACAAATCCTGACCGTCACCTAAACCCCCCCTCAGGCTAAGAAACGATTAAACATTCACCCCATACATTGATCCCACACATTCATCCCATACATTCATCCCATACATTGATCCCATACATTGATCCCACACATTGATCCCACACATTGATCCCATACATTCATCCCACACATTCATCCCATACATTCATCCCACACATTCATCCCACACATTCATCCCATACATTGATCCCATACACTGATCCCACACATTCATCCCATACATTCATCCCATACATTGATCCCATACATTGATCCCACACATTCATCCCATACATTCACCCCATACATTGATCCCACACATTCATCCCATACATCGATCCCATGCATGCAGCCTTTCTTCAAAAATCTGATGTTACAAAATCTAGGGGACGTGAAAGGACAGAAAGAGAAGCCACGCCCCCAGAGACTGACAGACAGCAGCTACGGGGACCTGACATTCCTCCACGCCTTTGTACAGGCTCCCGGCCGCCACCTGTCCTTCTCAAGACCCCGAATCTTCCCAACCTCACCCAGAATGTTGTTCACCACCACCTCCACAGGAAGGACTTTTTTGCAAATGGAAACCTGACACCGTGCATTCCACGTGTGGTAACGGACTACTAAGCTAACTAGAAAAAGTGTCTCAAAATCAAAGTCCCGGTGAGTCTGAAAGGCTCCGTAAGACCACTCCGCGTAACTCAAGCGGGAAAGGAAAGGGATCCCCAGAGCCCCACCCACCCGCTTGTAGACATCTATATTGAAGGGGCACTGAAGCAAGAAATGGTCCATCGTCTCCTCCACCCCACCGCACTCCACTCTTGGACAACCACGGTTCTCAGCAGAGCGATGCTTCAGGTTGCCCTACACATAGAGTCTGCCATGGAACGAGAGCCAGGCCAAATCCCCAAACTTTAAAGGGATTCTCTCCAGATTCATCAAACGCAGACCCTCCCTCATAACTGGGCCTGGGCAATCCCTCAAGGCCAATGGCTCGCTAAAGGCAGATTCAACAACCCTCCTCTCCAGGGCCTTCCTGGGAAGAGATTTAATTTCCTCCGCCGTCACTCGCCATTGCCGAAGCATTTTCAGACACGGGGCAACATAAGCCGGGAGCTTACCATGTTGGACCCTCAGGCTTTTCACTGGCCCACCATTCTCCCAGCTCCATAGAAAAGGCCTAAACCAGGACTGAAAAATACCAACCCACCCAGGCGGTTCCTCTGCCAGCATGCTACCAAAATTATGTTTCAAAAACATCAGAGAAAAGAAAACCACCGGGTTGACCATACCTAGGCCACCCATCCGCCTGGGAAGGTAGGTTACAGACCTCTTAATGAGGTTCAGTTTGTGCCCCCATAACAGCTGGAAGAAACAACTGTAGATCCTCGCATAGAGAGACACTGGCAAAACACAGACAAAGCTGACATACAGAAATACCGGGATCAGGTAAGTTTTAATCAGGTCAATCCTTTCCCTGTAAGAGAGTTTCCAGTCCTTCCAGCTGGCCACCTTGGCATCGGCATCTTGTAGCCTGCTTACCCAATTTGCAAGGCCGTAATCACCGGGACCAAATCTGATGCCTAAAACTTTAATTTCCTGCTGGGGCTCTGGGAAGGCGTCCGGAAGGGTAAAGCCTTCGCCTTCCTCTCCCATCCAGAAAACCTCACTCTTATCCTGATTGATCTTTGAGCCAGATGCCTCAGCATACTGTTCCATCACCGAGACCACCTCCTCTGCCTCCTGCCTCAGCATACTGTTCCATCACCGAGACCACCTCCTCCACCTCCTGCCTCAGCATACTGTTCCATCACCGAGACCACCTCCTCCGCCTCCTGCGTCCCGGAGATGAAAACAGACACGTCATCAGCATAGGCCACGACCCTCAGAGGGGGCTCCCCAGGAATGCCCAAAGGAACTCCACACAACGGTCCGCTCTCCAACCTCCGAATGAAGGGATCGATTACAAACGCATATAGCAGAGGACTCAAAGGACACCCCTGACGCACACCTGAGCCAACCTCAAAGGGTCGTCCAATCCAACCATTCACAAGCATGAAGCTTTCAGCCCCTCTGTATAAGGTCTTTAGCCAATCGATAAAGCCCCCCTCCAGGCCATACTTGCCAAGAAGCAGCCATAGGTACTCATGATTGACTCGATCAAAAGCTTTGGCCTGATCCAATGCCAGCAGGAACTTTCCCCAGCCTGCAGCCCTGCACCGCTCCAGGGCCTCCCGGACAGCTAACACCACTGAAAAAGTGCTTCTTCCCTGAACTGAACAGTGCTGATGGCGAGAAAGTAAATTGCCCGCAACAGACGATAAACGCCAGAAAATAATTTTTGCCAGTATCTTCCTATCAACATTGAGAAGGCTAATGGGCCGCCAATTCTCAATTCTCGAGGAATCCTTACCCTTTGACAGAAGAATCACTGCAGATTGTCGCATGGAGGGAGAGAGCGAACCCTCTCTCAGACAGCCATTAAACACCTCCACCAAATATGGGGCCAGAGTCACCTTAAAGTGCTTATAAAACTCGGCTGTCAATCCGTCTGGCCCAGGCGACTTCTTCATGGCAAGCTGATCAATAGCTTTCACCACCTCATCTGCCGTGATGTCCTCTGTCAAACTCACAAGAGAACTGCCATTTCCCAGTCCTGGAGTAGAGTCCAGAAAACCCAACATGCTCGCCCGATCGAGGTCCTTCCTACCCAGAACTCACAAGAGAACTGCCATTTCCCAGTCCCGGAGTAGAGTCCAGAAAACCCAACATGCTCGCCCGATCGAGGTCCCTGTTACCCAGGAGGTCAGCATAATATGACCTGGAGGTTTCCAGGATCCCTGACTTGGACTTCGTCAGGGAACCCGTACTGTCAACCAGGCCTACAACTGACTTAACTGCTCTACCTTGTTTGCAGTTCTGGTAAGGGTCGGGTGAGTGATATTTCCCATAATCCCTTTCCAGAACCAAAGAGGCATGCCTGTCATATTGACACTGCCTGAGCAAGAGTTTAACCTCAGAGATCGCTTCTGGATCTCCATTATTCGAGACAAGCCGATCGAGCTTCCTCCGCAGACGCTGGTAGGTGACATACTTATCAAGCTGTTTATTTCTTCCTATGGCCTTGAAAAACCCTTCGTTTTGTAAGCTCCCACCACTCGGACTTACTGCTGCAAACGTCCATGATTGATACCTGTGCCTGAAAAAAATCCTCAAAGGATTGACTCACCTTCTCATCGTCCAGGAGTGCCGAATTCAGCTTCCAGGTACCCCTCCCCTTAGGTGGTGTATCGGGGCCACTCAGAGTCACAGACAGAATACAGTGATCGGAAAACTCCACCGCCTGACACACTGGTGCCGAGAAGGCGGAGTTCTCCTTTAAAAAAAACCTATCTATTCTACTCTGACTGGAACCTCTCTGAAAAGTGAATCCCGTGTCGTCTGGGCAGCAATGAATGTGCACATCAACCAGACCTGCCTCTCTAGCTATTTTGTTTAAAAAAAACCCGTCACAGTCCAGCCTGACTCCGGTCCCTCTCCTGTCCTTAGTCCTAGTGACGGTGTTAAAGTCACCACCGAAGACAACTTGCTGGGCTGTAAAAAGGAAAGGCTTGATCTTCATGAAGAGGCATTTCCTGTCCCACTTTGTCTGGGGCCCATAGATGTTAATCAGGCGCAGGTCCTGCCCCCCCATGGAGACGTCTAAGACCATGCATCTCCCCATTTCTACCTCAATAATCCGCCGACAGGTTACCATGCCGGAAAAAAGTACCGCAACTCCAGTGTAAGGCTCGGCCGAAAGAGACCAGAAGGAGGGGCCGCGCCTCCACTCCTTCTTCGCCATATGAACATCCCCCAAACTGGACAACCTGGTCTCTTGCAAAAAGAAAATGTCAGCATCAAACCTGCTGAGCAAAAATAAGGCCATGTTACGAGTGCTTACTGATTTAATGCTGGCGACATTAATGGTCGCCACCTTCAAAGGAGTGGGAACCGCCATCAGGATGATCGAGGTACCCGTTTCTTAGCCTGCTTACCCCCCTCCCTACTTGGAGACCCTACACGCTTCATAGTCCTCTGTGATTCCTCCTCCATGGAAACCAGAGACTCATCCCCTGAAGATCCCTCATCCTCCACCTCAGATAACACATCAAATGTGTTTGACACCTCCACCCTCCCAGGGTCAGGTACAGGCACATCCTTCTTCCGCTTCTTCTTCCCAGACTTCCTTTTTGCCTCCAACCACTCCATATCATCATTTGATAAACCGGACCGCAAAGCCCCCTCCCCTTCCCTTCCACCATCACCAACAACATCATCCACCCCACTCTCTCCACTCACTACAGCAGTCCCCCCAACCTTCACCCCAATACCCCCACCATCATTCACTCCACCCCCCAGCGCCTCACGCGCTCTGACCCTCCGACGCCGGGGAGGGGGGGTCGGTGCAACCATACACATTGGTCCAGTTCCCTCCACAGCCCCCACTACCTCTGGGGAAACTGACACAGGAGGATCAGACACAACATCCACGGACACTGACTCAGGGGGCACAACACAAGGAGATGACACATTAGAGGGACCATCAGACACTGGGACCACAGGGACAGAGACATTGGGGACCCCTGGCCCAGCCTCCCTCTCCTCTGCCTCCTCCATGTCCAGACGAAAAAACTCTTCCACCAAAGCTGACTGGTTGTGCATGGCCTCAGGGCACCGGTTGTACGAATGGCCAACCTTATCACACAGATTGCACCTGATGATATTACAATCCTTAGCCAGATGCCCCAGATCCTGACATAGGGAGCACTTCATCTCTGGACATGAGGAGGCCAAGTGACCCCGAGAACCAGATGTCCCAGATCCTGACATAGGGAGCACTTCATCTCTGGACATGAGGAGGCGAAGTGACCCCGAGAACCGCACTTATTGCAGAGCTTGGGCTGTCCAGGGTAGAACACCACAATCCTGTCCTTCCCAATGAAGGCTGAGGAGGGCAGATGCTGGACCACATTCCCACACACATACAACCTCATCTGCACCGACCACCCACCAGTCCATATCCCTCTCTCATCCACAATCTTCTTCAGGGGTGCAAGTAGCTCCCCAAATCTCCTCAGCCAGACAGCCAAGTCAGCCGAAGGAATTGACTCATTCCGTACTAGAATGGTGACCGTCTTCACTAGAGGTTGGCGTGAGACAACCTTTGGGACGAGTCCCTTCCACTCCGGCAGACCCTTATACATGTGTTCATACTTCTCCCAGAATATATCCAGAGACTCGGGGCACACAAAGGACAGATCATATTCAGAGGATCCTACAGGGCTGATCAAGGCGAAGATGTCATCCGCCCTAAACCCCATCTCCAAAATCCTGTCCACCACCGACATCCTGACCGGGGGAGCACCCCCACCTTCCCATCTGAGCTGCACCAAATTCCTCCTCCTGAAGGACAGGGGTGCAGATGGCAGACCTGCAGCAGACCTCCCCCCAGAGCTGACATGATGTGACCCCCTCCTCCCAGCCAGAGCCCCAGCATAGGTCTTATTTGCAGCATTAGATGTAGTGGACCTTAAAGCTGCACCCTGCCCATTGGTTGCAGGAACCTCAGAGCCCCCGCTCTGCAGACCACCATCAGAGGCAGCAGCAGTCCCTCCATCCACCAACACACAGGCATTCCCCTTTCCAGCATTGCAAGCACTCTTATCCATATGTTTCCTTTCACTCGTGGCACTACTGCTCCCAGCAGACCCACTCACACCAGATGCTCCTGTCTCCCCCTCCCCCAACATACTCCTCTTAGGCAAAAGCCTTCCACTCCTGGTCACTCTCCCCTGGGTTTCAGCATCACCTTTCAGAGTGCTGCTGACAATTTCCCTCCCACCATTTTCTGCTGCATTTGCAGCCATCAGCAGGGATTGTCCAGCAAAAGTCTCAGATCCCCCCTTTACCTTCCCCCCAGCAGAGTCCACAGTCACAGGGTTCCTGGTATCAGAGTCCACAGTCCCAGCAGAGTGCAGTCCTGCAGGCACAGCAGCCATCTTCCCTGCAGAGCTCTGTGCACACACAGGAGGATTTCCCTCCAAAACACTGCAGTGCACATGGCTGTCCACACTGGAGTCCAAACTGGCACTTTTAATAAAGCGTGGCTTTTCTGTTTTTTTCTCCTTTACAGGACCAGGTACAGAGTCCTCACCGTCATCTTCATCCTCAGAGTCCTCAGAAAAGCGGAAAGTTCTTCCAATTAGGGAAGACTCCAATTCCTCAATGTACTTTAGCAGCCCTCCACCATATTCCTCTACCTCCTGTGCTGTTCCTCCAGCTTGCTGTGGAGGGAGGGGGGCAGAGGCTGACATTTCCTCCAGGGAAGCAGATCCTGAGGTGGATGGGATAGCAGGGGCAGCATCCAGGACCCCCTCCTCACTCTCCACCCGTACTGCCACCGCCGATGCTGGATCCTTACCGGAGTCTCCTTTCATCTTCCGGAACCTTTCCTCATTCCGGAACTTTTCTCTGAAAGCTCCGCTCTTCTCCTTCAGCGTCTTTACCAGATTCTGCTGCTTCTTAATGGCGACCTCCAGACCCTTCATCTCCGGCTTCATGCTCTGCCTCTTGCTGCTCCATGACGTCCTCCAAACCCTTCATCTCCGGCTTCATGCTCTGCCTCTTGCTGCTCCATGACTTGTCATGGAGAACTTTTCTTTTTCTTGTAGTCAGTTTTCAGACTCACCAACTTTTCCTCCTCCTTTGCGATTCTCACCAGATAATCAGCAACCCGCTCTCTGAAGACAGGGAGGGATTCCCCACTTTTAGGGCCACAGCCAAGGTCTTCAGGTGCTGGTAAAGTATGGGAAGGCAAGCTGGGTCCCTCAGGGGGAGCATGGTCTGAGCCTAGCCCAGAAGAGGCCATGTTTCTGGGGCCAGGCGAGCAGGCCTGGCCCCCTAGTGTCTGGAGAGGGAGAGCAACTTGCAGCACAACCTCTCTGGTGCAGAGTGGAAGCTCCTCTGGTGCAGAGACTGATGGGACTGGGGGGGAGGGGACATTAGAGTGTAAGCTCCTCTGGTACAGAGACTGATGGGACTGGGGGGGAGGGGACATTAGAGTGTAAGCTCCTCTGGTGCAGAGACTGATGGGACTGTGGGAGAGGGGACATTAGAGTGTAAGCTCCTCTGGTACAGAGACTGATGTGACTGGCTCAGTGATCTCTGTACAGCGCTGTGGTATATGTCAGAGCTATATAAATGTAGAATAATAATCCTCAGCATTATGAACACACAGAAGTTTAGCTGCCGTTTCAGAATTTCTGGAGAAGAGTTGGGGGCAGTGACCCCCTGGGGGTGGGGGGGCTTCTGTCTTGTGGTGTCTCATTGTGATGCTGTGGCGGGGGAGAGGACATTGGAATGTGTATCAGGCTCAGTCTGGTCTCATTAGTCGGGTGCCGTGTGATTGGCAGTTGTGTTAATGGCCGTTGGCGGTGGTATTAGGTGGTAATTAGTGGTGAGTGGCAGCCGTGGCCTCTCTGTTATTGCAGCGTGGATCCCCCATCCTCTCCCACATCCCGGTTATAGATTCCTGTCCTCTCCAATCCAGATCACAATCTGCAGCCATCAGCATGCCAGGTAGGTGCCAGTCTGGCTGAGTGGTGGGAGTCTTCGGATATGTGCCCCCCCCCGACACACGTTTTATTTATTTCAGGTAGCACCATCAGTATATATATATTGTCCGTTCCCATCAGTATATATATATATTGTCCGTTCCCATCAGTATATATATATATTGTCCGTTCCCATCAGTATATATATATATATATATATTGTCCGTTCCCATCAGTATATATATATATATATTGTCCGTTCCCATCAGTATATATATATATATATTGTCCGTTCCCATCAGTATATATATATATATATTGTCCGTTCCCATCAGTATATATATATATATTGTCCGTTCCCATCAGTATATATATATATATTGTCCGTTCCCATCAGTATATATATATATATATATATTGTCCGTTCCCATCAGTATATATATATATATTGTCCGTTCCCATCAGTATATATATATATATTGTCCGTTCCCATCAGTATATATATATATATTGTCCGTTCCCATCAGTATATATATATATTGTCCGTTCCCATCAGTATATATATATATATTGTCCGTTCCCATCAGTATATATATATATATTGTCCGTTCCCATCAGTATATATATATATTGTCCGTTCCCATCAGTATATATATATATATTGTCCGTTCCCATCAGTATATATATATATTGTCCGTTCCCATCAGTATATATATATATATATTGTCAGGAATGGACTGGCCAGCAATGGTGGGACTCACCTGGCTTTTGATCTGCAGTACCAGGGCTGGCCAGCGGGTGCTCCCAGCAATCAGAGACTCAACCTTTCAGCCAGCTAACACCTGGAACTGATGATACTGGTGTATTTAAGGGATGGCCAGACTTGCAGACTCTGCCTTGGTGTTGTGTTTGTCCTGGGCCCTGTATCTGTCCTGCATCCTGTTTCTGTTCCTTTGCTGACCCTACCTGATCTGAACCGCTGCTGACTTCTCCTGCTCTGATCCCGGCTCGCTCCTGACCATCCCTCTGCCTGACCCTCTGTACCACGCTGCTTGCTACCTGTTCTGATCCCTGGCTTGTGACGCTGACCATCCCTCTGCCTGATCCTCTGTACCACGCTGCTTGCTACCTGTTCTGATCCCTGGCTTGTGACGCTGACCATCCCTCTGCCTGACCCTCTGTACTACGCTGCTTGCTACCTGCTGAACCTGGCCTGTGACCCCGACCATTCTCCGCTTGCTCCCCCTGTACCTACCTGCCCAATTGATATTGACCCGGCCTGCCTGACGACGCTTGCTTGTATGTACTGTTATCTGTGGGTGGTTTGGTTTGGTTTGTTTGCACTGTATTATGTTTTAGTATTGCACTGCGTTTATGTTTGTATTGTTAGTGTTAATAAATTACATTGTTTATCACATATCTGCAGTCTGCGTTTCCCTGCGTCAGTCACACACCTCTGGTCACACCTGGGAGCCCTGACATATATATAGTCCGTTCCCATCAGTATATATATATATATATATAGTCCGTTCCCATCAGTATATATATATATATATATAGTCCGTTCCCATCAGTATATATATATATTGTCCGTTCCCATCAGTATATATATATATTGTCCGTTCCCATCAGTATATATATATATTGTCCGTTCCCATCAGTATATATATATATTGTCCGTTCCCATCAGTCAGGGATTCATCTTCGGGACATCAGAGTAGCACTCATATATGCAGTGACATAAGTGACAGTTGCCCCCCCCCCCCCCGTATTAAACTCAGAACCATAATATTCAATCGGGACTAAACTCCCCTCCCGGCACCGACTCCTCTACCCAATCACCTTCCAGGTTCAGTCAGTGACTTTGCCTAGGCTGAGATGATGTCATGATCTGCTACAGGCAGGACAAAGCATTTCCTCAGTCTCCCCTCCCCCCCAGTGATCAGACTGTAACATTGTAACATATTTATTATAGGCATATACTGTATACACAGGGGGGAGGTGGGGGCAGGGGCGGACTGACAACTCATGGGGCCCCCGGGCAATAGGGGATCATGGGGCCCCTGTGTCCTTGCCCAAACTCAAAAAAGCCTATGAAAAAGGTACCAGGGGCATCTCATGGGGCCCCCTACTGACCCTGGCCCTCGGGCAGTGCCTGAGTTCCCAAATGGTCAGTCTGCCCCTGGGTGGGGGAACACAGTTCCAGCACCTCCAGCACTGAATGAGGTGCTGCAGGGTCTATTGATGCTGGCTGCTGGGGGATCTATTTTTTCCTGGGAGATCTATTGTACCTGGGGGATCTTTGTTGTTAGAGAGGTCTATTGTTGCTAGTGGGGATCTACTTTTGCTGATGGGGGATCTTTTGTAACTGGGAATCATTTGTTGCTGGAGAAGTCTATTGTTGCTGGTGGGGGATATGTTTTGGCTGGAGGGATCGAATGCTGCTAGGGGGTCAATAGTTGCTGGGAGGGATCTACTATTGAGGGAGGGGTCTATTGCAGATGGCTGCTGAAGGGTCTATTGATGCTGGCTGCTGTGAGATCTACTGTATTGTTACATAGGGGGTCTAGTGTTACTGAGGGGTATTTTCTTTTTTTTGGGGGGGGGATTGCTGCTGGGGGGATCTATTGTTGTTGAGTGGAATTAATTGTTGCCAGATGGAATCTATTGTTCCTGGGGGAATCTATTGGTGCTGGGGGTCTAATGTTGCTGGAGGGGGTCTATTGTTGCTGGTGGGAACTATTCTTGTTGGGGGATCTATTGTTGTTGGAGATCCATTGTTACTGGGGGGGGTCTATTGTTGTTGGGGTTTTTTTTTTGGGGGGGGGGGAATTATTGTTGATGGGTGGAATTCATTGTTGCCAGATGGAATCTCTTAGTGCTGGGGGATATCTTGGTGCTGGGGGTCTATTGTTGCTGGAAGGGGTCTATTGTTGCTGGTGAGATCTATTGTTGTTGGGGGATCTATTGTTGCTGGGCGTCTATTCTTTTTGTTGTTGGAGATCTATTGGTGCTGGGGGGGTTAGGGGGGAGTAATTGCTGCTGATAGAATCTATTGTTGATGGGTGGAATACATTGTTGCCAGATGGAATCCTTTGTTGCTGGGGGGAACTATTGGTGCTACTGGTCTATCGTTGCTGCAGGGGGTCTATTGTTAGTAGTGGGATCTATTGTTCCTGGGGGTCTATACTTGTTGGTGGAGATCTGTTGTTTCTGAGGGGTCTATTGCTGCTGGGGGTATTTTTTTGGGAGGAGCAATTGCTGCTGGGGGGATCTATTGTTGATGGGTGTAATTCATTGCTGTCGGATGGAATCTATTGTCGCTGGGGTATCTTTTGGTGCTGGGGGTCTATTGTTGCTGGAGGAGGTCTATTGTTGCTGGTGGAATCTAATGTTTCTGGGGATCTATTGTTGGTGGATATATATTGTTGCTGGGGGGTCTATTGTTGCTGGGGGGTCTGTTATTTCTGGCTGCAAAGGATCTTGCTTGAAGATGGGTAGTGGGCGGAGACAAAGGGTTAGTCAGATGGGGGAGGGGGGGTACATGCATCTATTCTTTGAGAAAAAAAATCCCTATGTATATATAGGATTGATCATTTCTGCAGCAGTGTACATCAGTCCCTGCTGTCAAAGAGCTTGCAATCTAAGGCCATATCTCACATGCACAACCAGAGCACCCAGGGGAAGCCGAAGAGAACAGGCACTCCATGCGGATATTGTCCTGGCTAGGACTAGACCTGCGAGCCCCAGGATTTCAAGGCCACAGTGCTACAGCAAATCACAAGGTATTGCTACAGCAGGGGCTGATTTGTGACAGGCCTTTGTGAACACAGCCAAGATCTGCACAGTCACCGCAAAGCAGATGAAGACGTTGTAGGGGTATCACCCTGATGCACCCAACAGGAAAAGATATCCTGTGCTAGGTCTGCTATAGCTCTGGACGCCTCTAAGGCTCGATTCACACCTATGCGGGTTGCTTTTGAGGCGTTTCTGCATTGCGTTTTGAGTTGCGTTTTGCCACGTTTTTGATGCGGTTTTTTTTTTTTACTTGTTGCTAGGCAGATTTAAAGCACAAAAAGCATCAAAAATGCATAAGAGAATGCCGCAAAAAAAATGTTTGCATCATTTCCATTGAAGTCTATAGAACTAAAACTGCAACTTTTTGCGTTTAAAAAAAAGTCCCCGACCCTTTCCAAAAAAACGCGTCGGGTGAAAACGCTGAGAAGTGAACGTGTCCCGTAGGAAATTATGTTACATGGACTGTACTGCGTTTCTGCAAAACGCCATGGAAAACACTTAGGTGTGAACCCGGGGTAAACCCCCAACAGTACTATCAGTCTGTAGATGCAGGAAAGCATGCTTGTTATACTCACTGTGGGACCTAAGGGGTTAATCCTCTGCATTGTGTACAAAGGCTGTTTGATCCTGTCTTCTCTGATCCTCCCCTTCTTCCAGTGTCCCCCTCTTATCTCCTGATAAGACATATCCTGAGGAGTCACTCTGCACATGTTCAGTTTGGTGTGTATTGCTAGAGAGGTTTTTCTTTTCTTGGGAGAGTGCATGTGATCAGCACAGGGCCAGACAGAGGGTCAGGGGTCCTGCATCTTCCTAGAGCAGAAAGAACACTCCTCCTACAAGCTTTAACCAATGCTCTGCTGGACACTGATAGATGTCACAAGACGGCTATATACTGCTGATGAGAAAAGGGATTTAGATGTTTATATTTACTAAAATAATTGCATTTCCATGTTCTGTGTCTTTTATTTTTTTAAATTCTTGTTACTAGGCAGATTTTAGATGCAAAACGCATCAAAAACGCAGTGAAAAAGCATCAAAAATACACTGCAGCGTTTCCATTGAAGTCTAACCAAAAACACAATGTTTTACATTGAAAAAAGTCCCCGCCCCTCTCCAAAAAAACGCACCAGGGTGACAACGTGCAGATGAGAACGTGTCTCATAGGAGATCATGTTAGATGGACTGTACTGCGTTTCTGCAAAATGCAAAATGCCGTGGAAAGCATGTAGGTGTGAACCCGGGGTCGGTTAGACTAGAGATCAGCAAGGAAGAATTGGAACAAGCCGGCTCTACCTATGAACAAGCCAGCTCTACCTATGAAGAAGCCGGCCCCACCTATGAAGAAGCCGGCCCCACCTATGAAGAAGCCGGCCCCACCTATGAAGAAGCCGGCCCCACCTATGAAGAAGCCGGCCCCACCTATGAAGAAGCCGGCCCCACCTATGAACAAGCCAGCTCTACCTATGAACAAGCCGGCTCTACCTATGAACAAGCCGGCTCTACCTATGAACAAGCCGGCTCTACCTATGAACAAGCCGGCCCCACCTATGAACAAGCCTGCCCCACCTATGAACAAGCCGGCCCCACCTATGAACAAGCCGGCCCCACCTATGAACAAGCCGGCCCCACCTATGAAAATTCCGGCTCTACCTATGAACAAGCCAGCCCCACCTATGAACAAGCCAGCCCCACCTATGAACAAGCCAGCCCCACCTATGAACAAACCAGCCCCACCTATGAACAAGCCAGCTCTACCTATGAACAAGCCGGCTCCACCTATGAACAAGCAAGGCTCCACCTATGAACAAGCCAGCTCTACCTATGAGCAAGCCGGCTCCACCTATGTACAAGCCGCTCCCACCTATGAACAAGCCAGCTCCACCTATGAACAAGCCAGCTCCACCTATGAACAAGCCAGCCCCACCTATGAACAAGTCGGCTCCACCTATGAACAAGTTGGATCCACCTATGAACAAGCCGGCTCCACCTATGAACAAGCCGCTCCCACCTATGAACAAGCCGGCCCCACCTATGTACAAGCCGGCCCCACCTATGAACAAGCCAGCTCCACCTATGAACAAGCCAGCTCCACCTATGTACAAGCCGGCCCCACCTATGAACAAGCCAGCTCCACCTATGAACAAGCCAGCTCCACCTATGAACAAGTCGGATCCACCTATGAACAAGTCGGATCCACCTATGAACAAGCCAGCTCTACCTATGAAGAAGCCGGCCCCACCTATGAACAAGCAAGGCTTCACCTATGAACAAGCCTGCCCCACCTATGAACAAGCCGGCCCCACCTATGAACAAGCCCGCTCTACCTATGAAAATTCCGGCTCTACCTATGAACAAGCCAGCCCCACCTATGAACAAGCCAGCCCCACCTATGAACAAGCCAGCTCTACCTATGAACAAGCCGGCTCCACCTATGAACAAGCAAGCTCTACCTATGAACAATCCGGCTCTACCTATGAACAAGCAGGCCCCACCTATGAACAAGCCGGCCCCACCTATGTACAAGCCGGCCCCACCTATGAACAAGCCAGCTCCACCTATGAACAAGCCAGCTCCACCTATGTACAAGCCGGCCCCACCTATGAACAAGCCAGCTCCACCTATGAACAAGCCAGCTCCACCTATGAACAAGCCAGCTCCACCTATGAACAAGTCGGATCCACCTATGAACAAGTCGGATCCACCTATGAACAAGCCAGCTCTACCTATGAAGAAGCCGGCCCCACCTATGAACAAGCAAGGCTTCACCTATGAACAAGCCTGCCCCACCTATGAACAAGCCGGCCCCACCTATGAACAAGCCCGCTCTACCTATGAAAATTCCGGCTCTACCTATGAACAAGCCAGCCCCACCTATGAACAAGCCAGCCCCACCTATGAACAAGCCAGCTCTACCTATGAACAAGCCGGCTCCACCTATGAACAAGCAAGCTCTACCTATGAACAATCCGGCTCTACCTATGAACAAGCAGGCCCCACCTATGAACAAGCCAGCTCCACCTATGTACAAGCCGGCCCCACCTATGAACAAGCCAGCTCCACCTATGAACAAGCCAGCTCCACCTATGAACAAGCCGGCTCCACCTATGAGCAAGCCGGCTCCACCTATGTACAAGCTGCTCCCACCTATGAACAAGCCAGCTCCACCTATGAACAAGCCAGCCCCACCTATGAACAAGCCGTCCCCACCTATGAACAAGTCGGCTCCACCTATGAACAAGTCGGATCCACCTATGAACAAGCCGGCTCCACCTATGAACAAGCCGCTCCCACCTATGAACAAGCCTGCCCCACCTATGAACAAGCCGGCCCCACCTATGAACAAGCAGGCCCCACCTATGAACAAGCCAGCTCCACCTATGAACAAGCCGGCCCCACCTATGAACAAGCCGGCCCCACCTATGAACAAGCTGGCTCCACCTATGAACAAGCCAGCTCCACCTATGAACATGCAGGCTCCACCTATGAACAAGCCAGCCCCACCTATGAACAAGCCAGCCCCACCTATGAACAAGCCAGCTCCACCTATGAATAAGCAGGTTCCACCTATGAACAAGCTGGCTCCACCTATGAACAAGCCGGCTCCACCTATGATCAAGTAAGGGTCAAGCTGGTCCCTTTAGTCCCCCACATTATTTCAAGCAGCCTAGTTCTTATCTTGGACTACAGGGCATCTCATGGGGCTCCCCACTGACCCTGAGCCCTCGGGCAGTGCCTAAGTGCTTTAATGGTCAGTCCACCCCTGTGGTCAGCCCTTGCTGTCCCAGCGTGCATTATGTACTTCTTCCAGATCTGTGCAGTCATCCAGTGCCAGACTTTCCCTCTGTGCAGGAGCTTCCTGCCCTTCGGAAGGTTTTACCCTCTTCATGACCAAGCCTTTTTTTTTTGCTATTCGGCACTGCGCTACTTTAACCACTTCCCATCCAGCCGCTGTATATAAACAGCTGGACGGTGGCAGTGCAGGGGCAGGTTGCCATTCATAAACGGCACCAGCCATTTTGGATTGTGCGCGCTCCTGGGAGCACGCAGCACCGCGATCCGGTGCCTGCTGTGTCCTCCAGACACAGCAGGAAACCGATCATTGTACAGGACATCTGTGTGTGTGTGAGGTCCTAATCATGTGATCACTGATTGTCCAATCAGTGATCACATGAATAGGTGTAAGCAAGACATCACTTGTGACATCATTGCTTACTACGTGTGAAATCTGTGAATGATCACAGAGATCACATGGTACAGGGCCATTCACAACAGCCTTGTACCATGTGACAAGCTGTAACCAATCACAGCTCACACAGTATTTCCCAATGGCTGCAAGAATTCAGCCAGAGAGAAGGAGAAATTATTGCTTTTACAGCCTTTATGGGTGTAAAAGCAATCCGTGTAAAAAAAAAAATTTCATCATCCCCCACAAGTAGTACAGTGTCACCATGGCAGGATGGATCCACCACACCATGACACCACCACCACCAGCCTGAACCATTGATACAAGGCAGGATGGATCCACCACACCATGACACCACCACCACCAGCCTGAACCATTGATACAAGGCAGGATGGATCCACCACACCATGACACCACCACCACCAGCCTGAACCATTGATACAAGGCAGGATGGATCCACCACACCATGACACCACCACCACCAGCCTGAACCATTGATACAAGGCAGGATGGATCCACCACACCATGACACCACCACCACCAGCCTGATCCATTGATACAAGGCAGGATGGATCCTTCCACACCATGACACCACCACCACCAGCCTGAACCATTGATACAAGGCAGGATGGATCCACCACACCATGACGACACCACCACCAGCCTGAACCATTAATACAAGGCAAGATGGATCCACCACACCATGACACCACCACCACCAGCCTGAACCATTGATACAAGGCAGGATGGATCCACCACACCATGACACCACCACCACCAGCCTGAACCATTGATACAAGGCAGGATGGATCCCCCACACCATGACACCACCACCACCAGCCTGAACCATTGATACAAGGCAGGATGGATCCACCACACCATGACACCACCACCACCAGCCTGAACCATTGATACAAGGCAGGATGGATCCCCCACACCATGACACCACCACCACCAGCCTGAACCGATGATACAAGGCAGGATGGATCCCCCACACCATGACACCACCACCAGCCTGAACCATTGATACAAGGCAGGATGGATCCTTCCACACCATGACACCACCACCACCAGCCTGAACCATTGATACAAGGCAGGATGGATCCACACTTTCATGTTGTTTACATCACATTCTGACCCTACCATCTGAATGTTGCAGCTGAAATCCAGACTCATCAGACCCGGCAACGTTTTTCCAATCTTCTATTGCCCAATGTTGGTGATCCTGTGCAAATTGTAACCTCTGTTTCCTGTTCTTAGCTGACAGGAATGGCACCCGGTGTGGTCTTCTGCTGCTGTAGCCCATCTGCTTCAAGGTTGGACGTGTGTGTTCAGAGATGGTATTCTGCATACCTTGGGTGCAGCAAGTGATTATTGGAGTTACTGTTGTCTTTCTATCATCTGGAACCAGTCTGCCCATTCTCCTCTGACCTCTGACATCAATGAGGCATTTTTGTCCCCTCAACTGCCGCTCACTGGATATTTTCTCTTTTTCAGACCATTCTCTGTAAACCCTAGAAATGGTTGTGCATGAAAATCCCAGTAGATCAGCAGTGTTTGAAATACTCAGACCATCCCATCACCAACAACCATGCCACGTTCAACGTCACTTCAATCCCCTTTCTTCCCCATTCTGATGGTCGGTTTGAACTTCATCAAGTCGTCTTCACCACGTCTAGATGCCTAAATGCATTGAATTGCTGCCGTGTGATTGGCTGATTAGCCATTTGTGTTACCGAGCAACTGAACAGGTGGACCTAATGAAGTGGCCTGTGAGTGTATACCGGGATCTTTATTTATTTATAGTAATGGCGGTGATCAGGTACTGTGATAGTGCGGCGGGCAATCTGACGCCAGCTGACACTGGGCGGGAACTGACTAGCTGACACTAACTCCCCCAGTGTCATTGTACTAATGACGCTGGGTAGGAAGGGGTTAACATCTGGTGCAATCGAGGGGTTAAATGTGTGCCTCACGTGTGTATTGCGTGTTGCTTTTACGAGGGATCTTTTTGTTTTTTTCCTCCTGCTTATCCGGGAATAAAAAAACAAAACCAGTGAGATCCCTCGTCAGTGAGCAGAGCTCTGTTCTGGGAATCGCTGAGCCGATAAGCTGACAATCATTGGCCAAGACCCGCTGATCGGCTTGTGCTGTAACGAATCACAGCACAGCCGGGGCGATGGACACATGCACACGCACCCACTGCCCGAGCACACGGATCACGCATGCGGCACGTGATCCAGGACAGAGAGACCGCTTTGCTGTACCGGTATGTTAGACGGTCGGCCAGCGGATGAAGACCGCTCCCTGCTGCTCTCTCTTTGTGTGGGGTCTTGTCTCCACCCCCTCCTGTAGTTTTCTGTTCAGTGGGTGGGGCCTGCTGGGCCCCTCCCACAGCTCTTTATACAAGATATAAACTGTACAGTACTGTGAAGGTGTCACTGCTTCTTTTAACAAGCAATATCTGGGTTTGCAAAGGCATTTGGTGCACAAAAAAAATGGATTTCTATCCTTTGTGGTTATTGAGGAATATATTTAAAGTGTTACTAAGGCTGCGTTTACACCTATGCGGGTTGCGTTTGAGCCAATTCTGCACTGCATTTTGCATTGCGTTTTCCGGGGTCTTTTTTTTTTCTTGTTGCTAGGCAGATTTAAAATGCACTACATGCTTTTCTGCAGCATTTCCATTGAAGTCTATAGAACCAAAAATGCTACTTTTTCCGTTAAAAGTCACTGAACTTTTAAAAAAAAAATGCGTCAAGTGAAACCGCGGAGATGTGAACGTGTCCCGTAGGAAATCATGTTAAATGGGCTGTACTACATTTCTGAAAAACGCTGCGAAAAACGCTTAGGTGTGAACTCGGGGTAAACCTACAACAGTAACGTTAGTCTGTAGATGCAGGAAAGCGTGCTGGTTATACTCACTGTGGAACCTAAGGGGTTAATCCTCCACATTGTGTAAAAAGGTTGATTGATCCTGTCTTCTCTGCTCCTCCCCTTCTTCCAGTGTCCCTCTCTTATCTCCTGATAAGACATATCCTGTGGAGTCACTCTGCACATGCTCAGTTTGGTGTGAATTGCACGAGAGATTTTTCTTTTCCTGAGAGTGCATGTGATCAGCACAGGGCCAGACAGAGGGTCAGGGGTCCTGCATCCTCCTAGAGCAGAAAGAAAACTCCTCCTACAAGCTTTAACCCGTGCTCTGTTGGACACTGATATATACTGCTGATGAGAAAAGGGATTTAGCAGTTTATATTTACTACAATAATTACATTTCCATGTTCTCTGTACTGTGGGAGAGCGGATATAGTGAATGCGGGGTCCGGGGAGAGCGGATATAGTGAATGCGGGGTCCTGGGAGAGTGGATATAGTGAATGCGGGGTCCGGGGAGAGCGGATATAGTGAATGCGGGGTCCGGGGAGAGCGGATATAGTGAATGAGGGGTGCGGGGAGAGCGGATATGGTGAATGCGGGGTCCGGGGAGAGCGGATATAGTGAATGCGGGGTCCGGGGAGAGGGGATATAGTGAATGCGGGGTCCGGGGAGAGCAGATATAGTGAATGCGGGGTCCGGGGAGAGCGGATATAGTGAATGCGGGGTCCGGGGAGAGGGGATATAGTGAATGCGGGGTCCGGGGAGAGGGGATATAGTGAATGCGGGGTCCGGGGAGAGAGGATATAGTGAATGCGGGGTCCGGGGAGAGCGGATATAGTGAATGCGGGGTCCGGGGAGAGCGGATATAGTGAATGCGGGGTCCGGGGAAAGCGGATATAGTGAATGCGGGGTCCGAGGAGAGCGGATATAGTGAATGCGGGGTCCGGGGAGAGCGGATATAGTGAATGCGGGGTCCGGGGAGAGAGGATATAGTGAATGCGGGGTCCGGGGAGAGAGGATATAGTGAATGCGGGGTCCGGGGAGACCGGATATAGTGAATGCGGGGTCCGGGGAGAGCGGATATAGTGAATGCGGTGCCCGGGGAGAGCGGATATAGTGAATGCGGGGTCCGGGGAGAGCGGATATAGTGAATGCGGGGTCCGGGGAGAGCGGATATAGTGAATGCGGGGTGCGGGGAGAGTGGATATAGTGAATGCGGGGTCCGGGGAGAGCGGATATAGTGAATGCGGGGTCCGGGGAGAGCGGATATAGTGAATGCGGGGTCCGGGGAAAGCGGATATAGTGAATGCGGGGTCCGGGGAGAGCGGATATAGTGAATGCGGGGTCCGAGGAGAGCGGATATAGTGAATGCGGGGTCTGGGGAGAGCGGATATAGTGAATGCGGGGTCCGGGGAGAGAGGATATAGTGAATGCGGGGTCCGGGGAGAGAGGATATAGTGAATGCGGGGTCCGGGGAGAGAGGATATAGTGAATGCGGGGTCCGGGGAGACCGGATATAGTGAATGCGGGGTCCGGGGAGAGCGGATATAGTGAATGCGGTGCCCGGGGAGAGCGGATATAGTGAATGCGGGGTCCGGGGAGAGCGGATATAGTGAATGCGGGGTCCGGGGAGAGCGGATATAGTGAATGCGGGGTGCGGGGAGAGCGGATATAGTGAATGCGGGGTCCGGGGAGAGCGGATATAGTGAATGCGGGGTCCGGGGAGAGCGGATATAGTGAATGCGGGGTGCGGGGAGAGCGGATATAGTGAATGCGGGGTCCGGGGAGAGCGGATATAGTGAATGCGGGGTCCGGGGAGAGCGGATATAGTGAATGCGGGGTGCGGGGAGAGCGGATATAGTGAATGCGGGGTCCGGGGAGAGCGGATATAGTGAATGCGGGGTCCGGGGAGAGCAGATATGTTTTTCAGACCAGCGTTCAGCTTTAAGAGTTGAGTGCATTTTTGAGCAGATCTCCGGGTGTTTTTCTGTACTTTCTGGGTATTTATAGCACAATCCATGGTGACATGTATGGGGATGTACTGTAGCTGGCCAGCTAAGACCAGTCCTCGGTTGTTAATATGGTCACATATATGTGTATACCAAACCTGCCAACAACCTCAGTACAGTATATATGGGTATATGTTAAAGCCAAAAGCAGAATCATTGCTGTGATTTATGTCTTTGATTGTTATATGACATTTATATATTCATTGTGTTAGCAGAAGCAGAAAAGGAAAATATGCCTTTAAGAGTTAGTATAAGATGAGCCAATCACAGACAGCCTCACACTGTACAGAGCCTTAACCAATCCCAGCCAGTTTCACATTTGTGCCTGTGTAGAACTCCCTGCTAGGATTTTCTAGAGACACATGCTCACCAGACAGAAGAGGAAACAGACAAGTTCCAGTCAGAGAAGCTCTATGGAAGCAGAGAAGGCCAAATAGGTATTTAATGCACTTGTGTGTTCCTCTATTGTTTAGTAATGCAGGTAGATCTGGTGTAAAATCTGTTGTATGTGTTTACTTGTAGTTCCACCGAATTTAACAAATATAATCGAATTTAACGAATTAATCTAATAACATAAGCTAATGAACCTACCGAGATAAGCTATCGAATCAACCCAATGTAATACGAATGAAACCATTGTAATATGAAAGAAACAAGCCATTGTAATATGAAAGAAACAAGCCATTGTAATATGAAAGAAACAAGCCATTGTAAGCAGTTATATGAAGAAGATTGAAGTTATTAAAGAAGGTAACTATAGTATTCGGTGTGCTCTATAAACCTACTGCATCCATAGAGCGGCATTGGAGGAATTACAGAGTAAAGTCAGTCTAATCAAACAAAGAAACAGCAATTGCATCATTGTTCTAATGCCACAGCGCACTACAAGTGCTGCACCTGCCACATGTACCGCCCGCACAGTCCATGGTGACATGTATGGGGATGTACCGCCCGCACAGTCCATGGTGACATGTATGGGGATTTACCGCCCACACAGTCCATGGTGACATGTATGGGGATTTACCGCCCACACAGTCCATGGTGACATGTATGGGGATTTACCGCCCACACAGTCCATGGTGACATGTATGGGGATGTAGCGCCTGCACAGTCCATGGTGACATGTATGGGGATGTAGCGCCTGCACAGTCCATGGTGACATGTATGGGGATGTAGCGCCTGCACAGTCCATGGTGACATGTATGGGGATGTAGCGCCTGCACAGTCCATGGTGACATGTATGGGGATGTACCGCCCGCACAGTCCATGGTGACATGTATGGGGATTTACCGCCCACACAGTCCATGGTGACATGTATGGGGATTTACCGCCCACACAGTCCATGGTGACATGTATGGGGATGTACCTCCCGCACAATCCATGGTGACATGTATGGGGATGTACCTCCCGCACAGTCCATGGTGACATGTATGGGGATGTACCTCCCGCACAGTCCATGGTGACATGCATGGGGATGTACCGCCCGCACAGTCCATGGTGACATGTATGGGGATGTACCGCCCGCACAGTCCATGGTGACATGTATGGGGATGTACCTCCCGCACAATCCATGGTGACATGTATGGGGATGTACCGCCCGCACAGTCCATGGTGACATGTATGGGGATGTACCGCCCGCACAGTCCATGGTGACATGTATGGGGATGTACCGCCCGCACAGGTTTTTTCTGACACGCTGGGACTCCACAATCCTGTAAAGGTTTTTACTTCCCAACCATAAAATGTGACTCTCCATCTGTGACCGGCGGTCAGGTCCTATCTCTATGATGTGACTGCGCTCGGCTGGGTTCTCACAGTCTGCGGGGTGTCCTCGGATTAGTGAGGGGATTAGACTCAGCTATCATAGACGCTCTTAAGTCTTTTTACTCGATTCCTGTGGCCCCCCCTGGGGCCGGCGAGCTGTAATCACAGGCGGATTTGCAGAAAGTTGGAGGCTTCTCGGAGATCTCTGCCTCATCTTATTAGACTTTTACTAAACATATGTGAGGACTTTCTCCCGTCATGTCTCCGCTGGGTGAGGACGCTCCTCTCCCGCCATTTACATGGATTACACTATACATTAAATCTTGCGTCTATATGTGGAATCCCCACCAGATGCTGGCGTCTCATTGTACGACTTTGAGAGTCCCCCCTCCCATATGGAGGAAACGTCAGCAGATTGTTTTATTGCTGGCCTTTGGAGAGTAGAAGTGATCCTAGGAGGTTTAATATCCCCACGGCACCACCTGCCTAGAGTTTGCATGTTCTCCCTGTGCCTGTGTGGGTTTCCTCCGGGTACTTCAGTTTCCTCCCACACTCCTGGGAGGTGAATTGGCTCCTGTCTAAATTGTCCCTAGTATGTGTATGTATGAATGTGAGTTAGGGACCTTAGATTGTACGCTCCTCAAGGGAAGGGACTGATGTAAATGTACAATATATACTGTATGTAATGTGCTGCATAAATTGAAGGTGCTAAAAAAGTACCTCCTTATATATATAAGTACCTGAAATAAATACATAAGGTCTCCTACAGTCATGGCCAAAAATATTGGCACTCCCGCATTTCTGTCAGATAACGCACTACTTCCATACCTCCCAACTTTTTGAGATGGAAATGAGGGACACTGTAACGGCACCGGACCCCGACTGCACTAGGGTATTTCCGTTAGACTCCCGCTTCCCTGTCCGAACACCAACAACAGACACCAGTCTTGACGTAAAACCAGGAAATAGACTACTTTATCTGAACACAGATACAAGATATACAGTGGGGCAAAAAAGTATTTAGTCACCACCAATTGTACAAGTTCTCCCACTTACAGAGATGAGAGAGGCCTGTAATTGGCATCATAGGGAGACCTCAACTATGAGAGACAAAATGAGAAAACAAATCCAGACAATCACATTGGCTGATCTGGAAAGAATTTATTTGCAAATTATGGTGGAAAATAAGTATTTGGTGAATATGAAAAGTTCATGTCAATCCTTTGTTATATATCCTTTGTTGGCAATGACAGAGGTCAGACGTTTCCTGGAAGTCTTCACAAGGTTGGCACACACTGTTGCTGGTATGATGCCCATCCTCCATGCAGATCTCCTCTAGAGCAGTGATGTTTTGGGGCTGTCGCTGGGCAACACGGACTTTCAACTCCCTCCAAAGGTTTTCTATGGGGTTGAGATCTGGAGACTGGCTTGGCCACTCCAGGACCTTGAAATGCTTCTTACGAAGCCACTCCTTCGTTGCCCGAGCGGTATGTTTGGGATCATTGTCATGTTGGAAGACCCAGCCATGTTTCATCTTCAATGCCCTTGCTGATGGAAGGAGGTTTGCACTCAAAATCTCACGATACATGGCCCCATTCATTCTGTCCTGTACATGGATCAGTCGTCCTGGTCCCTTTGCGGAGAAACAGCCCCAAAGCATGATGTTGCCACCCCCATGCTTCACAGTAGGTATGGTGTTCTTTGGATGCAACTCAGCATTCTCTCTCCTCCAAACATGACGAGTTGTGTTTCTACCAAACAGTTCTATTTTGGTTTCATCTGACCATATGACATTCTCCCAATCCTCTTCTGGATCATCCAAATGCTCTCTAGCAAACTTCAGACGGGCCTGGACATGTACTGGCTTAAGCAGGGGGACACGTCTGGCTCTGCAGGATCTGAGTCCCTGGCGGCGTAGTGTGTTACTGATGGTAGCCTTTGTTACGTTGGTCCCAGCTTTCTGCAGGTCATTCACTAGGTCCCCCTGTGTGGTCCTGGGATTTTTGCTCACCGTTCTTGTGATCATTTTGACCCCACGGGGTGAGATCTTGCGTGGAGCCCCAGATGGAGGGAGATTATTAGTGGTCTTGTATGTCTTCCATTTTCTAATTATTGCTCCCACAGTTGATTTGTTCACACCAAGCTGCTTGCCTATTGCAGATTCAGTCTTCCCAGCCTGGTGCAGGTCTACAATTTTGTTTCTGGTGTCCTTCGACAGCTCTTTGGTCTTCACCATAGTGGAGTTTGGAGTGTGACTGTTTGAGGTTGTGGACAGGTGTCTTTTATACTGATAACAAGTTCAAACAGGTGCCATTGATACAGGTAATGAGTGCAGGACAGAGGAGCCTCTTAAAGAAGAAGGTACAGGTCTGTGAGAGCCAGAAATCTTGCTTGTTTGTAGGTGACTAAATACTTATTTTCCACCATAATTTGCAAATAAATTCTTTCCAGATCAGCCAATGAGATTGTCTGGATTTGTTTTCTCATTTTGTCTCTCATAGTTGAGGTCTCCCTATGATGCCAATTACAGGCCTCTCTCATCTTTGTAAGTGGGAGAACTTGCACAATTGGTGGCTGACTAAATACTTTTTTGCCCCACTGTATATATACATTCAAGGGAACAATCCCCCCTCCCTGCATAATGACACAGGGCGGGGCAATCTACCTTTAGTAACAAGAGACACACCAGCAGACAGTCCCATCAGGTGGGAGGGCTGCTGGAGACACCCCCCACCAAGCCAATACACATAAACACATACATCCCATAATAGTTTGCTCCCGAGCAAGACACACAATAGAACAATGGGATGCAACCACATGGCATTAAACAATCAACAACCCCCCCCCCCCCCCAATATTAAGACAGATCACCCTGTACCACTAACAGGCACAGGGTGACTTACACATAATAGGGATATGGGGAGCTGAGACAGGGGTCTCCCCACCTCTCCAAAGTGAGCTGGGTTCCTTGGGCCCCCCCAGCCAAAGTCACTCCTGTCACAGACACCTATTAGCAAAAGTGTGCAGACCTAGGACCCCCCACCATGCCCTCTTAAAGGAGAATTATACAAAATTAAACCCAAAAGTGCTATTTTTATTACCGCTGCTATTTCTTTACGCTGGGTTTTGAAATTTATAAATGCAGCAATTTAGAAGCTGGGTGAAAGGTTTAGCATTTGGAAACACTTTTTGAAAGATATAAAAACTGAATTTTCTACACAACTGTAGAGATCAGACCAAAATGAAGGATGGATGAGGAGAAAAGAGGGATAGAAGGACTTTGTTCCAAATCAGGGACAGTCCCTCAAAATCAGGGACAGTCCCTCAAAAACAGGGACAGCTGTGAGCTATGCACTTCACCCACAAAATTGTTGCAATTACAAAAGTTTCGGCATTCTCATGTTTATGTCTTTGGTTTGTATCGGTATGACACAAAGTGGAGAAACAAAAAGCCAAATCTGACCCATTCCACGCAAAACCCCAAAAATGGACTGGACTCCCACGGCTTCAATTACCACCTCTATGCCGATGAAACCCAAATTTACCTCTCCACCCCCCACCTCACCCCCTCACTCTCTCCCTGAATCGCCCACCTCCTAAACGACATATCAGACTGGATGTCGCTTCATCCATTTCCTCAAACTTAACCTATCCAAAATCCCCCCATCCTCTCCATCACTACAAACAACGCCACCATCTCTCCCACCCCACACGCCAAAGTCCTGGGTGTTACCCTGGACTCCCACCTCTCCTTCCTACCCCACATCCAACTGCTATCTAGATCTTGCAGGCTCCACCTCCGCAACATCTCCAAGATACGCACATTCCTCACCCCAGACACCACCAAACAACTCGTACGCTCCCTCATCATCTCACGCCTTGACTACTGCAACTCCCTTCTCACTGGCCTACCCAAACGAACACTATCCTCACTCCAGTCTATCCTGAACTCAGTGGCAAGATTCATCCACCTCACCAACCGCTCTACATCTGCCACCCTCCTCTGCCAATCCCTTCATTGGCTCCCGATTGCCCAACGCATCAAATTCAAACTGCTAACTCTGACCTACAAAGCCATTCACAATGCCGCCCCAACCTACATAACTGACCTGATACCCAAATACTACCCTAACCATACCCTCCGCTCCTCACAGGACCTCCTGCTCTCTAGCTCCCTGGTCTCCTCCTCCCACGCCCGATTGCAGGACTTCTCCAGGACTTCCCCCATCCTCTAGAACTCCCTACCCCAATCTATCAGACTGTCACCTACCCTCCTCACCTTCAGGCGCACCCTGAAAACCCTCCTCTTCAGGGAAGCCTACCCCAACCTCACCTAACACCCGACCTTACCTAACAACTAACCTCCTCCACTCCTCCCACCACTCCATCCCCCACAGCCATCTCCTCCTGTACCACCTTCCCCTCCCTCCTAGATTGTAAACTCGAAAGAGCAGGGCCCTCGATCCCCTCGTGTATTGTATTGTACTGTCTTGTCTCATGTTCTGTCCCCCTTGCTACTGTACAGCACTGAGCATACCCTTTGGCACTATATAAATACTGTATAATAATAATAATAATTGGTACCTTTTCAAAATTGTAAGAAATAATTGCATTCCAAGTCTGTGATGTTCCTGTAATTTGTCATTAGACTCCCCCGTATCCATGACCAGGCACTGACAATATAGAAATCACACCGACAACCGGGGACAATGGTGAATAATGGCCTCCACCTTTCTGTTGTGTATCTCTGGAGCATAAAAAAGAGAAAGAGTAGCAAAGAAGTGTCTGAGGAGAACAAAAATTGTTGAAAAGCACGGACAATCTCAAGGTGACAAGTCCATCTCCAGAGATCTTAATGTTCCTGTGTCCATGGCGAGCAACATTGTCAAGAGGTTTACAGCCCATGGCACTGTAGCTAATCTCCCTGGACGTGGACGAAAGAGAAAAATTGATCAAAGATTGCAATGAAGGATTGTTGGAATGGTGGGCTTCCAACTTCCATACAAATTCAAGCTGACCTTCAAGCACAGGGTACAACTCTCACTATACATCGCCATCTGAATGAAAAGGGACGTTAGGGTAGGAGACCCAGGAGGACCCCACTGCTGACACAGAAATATGGTAGGAGACCCAGGAGGACCCCACTGCTGATACAGAAATATGGTAGGAGACCCAGGAGGACCCCACTGCTGATACAGAAATATGGTAGGAGACCCAGGAGGACCCCACTGCTGATATAGAAATATGGTAGGAGAGCCTGGAGGACCCCACTGCTGACACAGAAATATGGGAGGAGACCCAGGAGGACCCCACTGCTGACACAGAAATATGGGAGGAGACTCAGGAGGACCCACTGCTGACACAGAAATATGGTAGGAGAGCCAGGAGCACCCCACCGCTCACACAGAAATATGGGAGGAGATCCAGGAGGACCCCACTGCTGACACAGAAATATGGGAGGAGACCCAGGAGGACCCCACCGCTGACACAGAAATATGGGAGGAGATCCAGGAGGACCCCACTGCTGACACAGAAATATGGGAGGAGACCCAGGAGGACCCCACTGCTGACACAGAAATATGGGAGGAGACCCAGGAGGACTCCACTGCTGACACAGAAATATGGGAGGAGACCCAGGAGAACCCCACTGCTGACACAGAAATATGGGAGGAGACTCAGGAGGACCCCACTGCTGACACAGAAATATGGGAGGAGAGCCAGGAGGACTCCACTGCTAACGCAGAAATATGGTAAGAGACCCAAGAGGACCCCACTGCTGACACAGAAATATGGGAGGAGACCCAAGAGGACCCCACTGCTGACACAGAAATATGGTGGGAGACCCAGGAGGACCCCACTGCTGACACAGAAATATGGTAGGAGACCCAGGAGGACCCCACTGCTGATACAGAAACACAAAAAAGCCAGATTGGAGTTTGCTAAAACTTACCCGAGGAAGACAAAATCCTTCTGGGAGAATGTGCTGTGGACAGACGAAACAAAATTACAGCTTTTTGGTAAAGTCCATCATTCTACTATTTTCTGAAAAAGCAATGAGGCCTTTAAAGAAAAGAATCCAGTCCCTCCAGTCACACATGGTGGGGGGGTCACTGATGTTTTGGGTTGCTTTTCTGCTTCAGGCACTGGATGTCTTGGCTGTGTGCATGGCATTATGAAATCTGAAGACTACCAAAGAATTCTGGGGTGCAATTTAGGGCCCGGTTTCAGAAAGTTGGGTCTCCATCAGAGGTCATGGGTCTTCCAGCAGGACAATGACCCAAAGCACACGTCAAAAAGCCCACAGAAATGGTTTCAGACAGGAGAGGACTGAACTGGCCAGCAATGAGTCCAGATCTCCATCCCATAGAGCTCCTGTGGAGAGATCTCAGACCAGCAGTTGGGAAAAGGAACCCTTCCAATCTGAGAGACCCGGAGCAGTTGGAGGAAGAAGAGCGCTCCAAAATTCCAACAGAGGTGGGGGAAAATCATTGATGGTTACATGAAGTCACTGATTTAAGTTTCTTTTCCAAGGGGTGTGCTACCAAATATTAAATTGAGGGTACCAATCATTTTGTCCAATTCATTTTTGGGGTTTTGTGTGGAATGTGTCAGATTTGGCCTTTTTGTTTTTCCACTTGCACACGAAATACACACAAGAATGCCAAAACGTGTAATTGCTACAATTTTGGGGGCGAAGTGTTTCATTATCTTACAGAAATGCAGGGGGACAAGATTTGTGGCCATGGCTGTATCTTCTTTCCTTAGTACATATCAAAAGCACACATTTACAAAGCTGAGTTCACTTATGTGCACCCAAAAACTGTTTGACATCACGGATCCCTGTGAACTTGTAGGCAGGTGCAGTCTGCTGGTCTCCACTGTAGGTGGCTCTTGACCAAAGCAGTACTGCAGCCGGAGAGGAAGTTAAGAGAAGCCTGGTTTCTCTATGGTTTTCTGGTCCCCTGAGGCAGTGTTTTGATTGGCTACATTGCATCCAGGTGACCCCTGGTGGCCATCTTGAGTCGGTAGAGTCTTCCCAAGTTCCTATCACAAGTTTTTGGCACGTATCTGCAAAGTGATTGGAGTAGTGAAAGACCACCCATCTGTTAGGGAAAGTGATTAGCGGCAGGGAGAGGTTTTGGATGAGTAGGGACACACCATCCTTCGTCAGAAGCCTCCCTATTAGAATCGGACTGGCAAGGCTGCATTCTGCCTTCTGAGACAGACACTGTCGGTGCATCTTTACCTGCTTCATTTCTGAATTGCACAGAACTGTGAGTATTCCCTGGTGTGGCAATCTCCCGCTGGGCTGTTTGTAAGTTGAGTATTTTCTTCAATACAAGCTTGGGTTACCCATATCATTACTGTTGTCTCACCATGCTGCACCTACCCACACACTCCACTGTCGCATTGTAATTCTTTTTTACCTCAGTTACCTGCTTTGGTGGATTATCCTCAGAATACAGTGTCATCATGTTGCAATTCACCAATCGTCCCCTTGAAGTCAGGTCCTGTACTGCTATCATCTTTAGCTACCTCATCAGGAGGCCATTGTCACTTCTGGTGATGGCATGAGTCATCAAAGGGGTGGCTGCAAGAACCAGGAGGAGCTAGTTGGCCCATTGGTGATGGCATGAGTCATCAAAGGGGTGGCTGCAAGAACCAGGAGGAGCTAGTTGGCCCATTGGTGATGGCATGAGTCATCAAAGGGGTGTCTGCAAGAACCAGGAGGAGCTAGTTGGCCCAATGGTGATGGCATGAGTCATCAAATGGGTGGCTGCAAGAACCAGGAGGAGCTAGTTGGCCCATTGGTGATGGCATGAGTCATCAAAGGGGCGGCTGCAAGAACCAGGAGGAGCTATCTGGCCTATTGATGATGGCATGAGTCATCAAAGGGGTGGCTGCAAGAACCAGGAGGAGCTAGCTGGCCCAATGGTGATGGCATGAGTCATCAAAGGGGTGGCTGCAAGAACCAGGAGGAGCTAGCTGGCCCAATGGTGATGGCATGAGTCATCAAAAGGGTGTCTGCAAGAACCAGGAGGAGCGAGTTGGCCCATTGGTGATGGCATGAGTCATCAAAGGGGTGGCTGCAAGAACCAGGAGGAGCGATTTGGCCCATTGGTGATGGCATGAGTCATCAAAGGGGTGGCTGCAAGAACCAGGAGGAGCTAGTTGGCCCATTGGTGATGGCATGAGTCATCAAAGGGGTGTCTGCAAGAACCAGGAGGAGCTAGTTGGCCCATTGGTGATGGCATGAGTCATCAAAGGGGTGGCTGCAAGAACCAGGAGGAGCTAGTTGGCCCAATGGTGATGTGCATCCAAACCTGTGCAGTGTAGTAACCCGCAGGGGCGGACTGACAACTCATGGGGCCCCCGGGCAATAGGGGATCATGGGGCCCCTGTGTCCTTGCTCAAACTCAAAAAAGCCTATGAAAAAGGTACCAGGGGCATCTCATGGGGCCCCCTACTAACCCTGGGCCCTCGGGCAGTTCCCGAGTTTCCAAATGGTCAGACCGCCCCTGGTGGTCCCCCATCATATCAGAGGTGCCCCAATCACATCACAAGCCCTCTTTACTTCAGAGGTCCCCTTCACTTCAGAGGTACCCCATCACATCAGAGGTACCCCAATCACATCACAAATCCCCTTCACTACAGAGGTCCCCCATTAAAGCCTATGAAAAAGGTACCGGGGGCATCTCATTGGGCCCCCTACTGACCCTGGCCCTCGGGCAGTGCCCGAGTTTCCAAATGGTCAGTCCACCCATGGTAACCCGACACCTCCTGGGATCTGCAATGTGGGTATCCCAGGAGGCTGCGGGCAAGGAGGATGTCGCTTTGGAGGGGTGACACCACGTGTTACCGCACCAGGTGACACCAACCCTAGGGACGTCTCTGATTTGTATGGACCCAGACATTTGGAACATTCCTTGGTACAAACATATGATGAAATCCACTAACAGGGTCATCTTCTGCCCTAAGCTGACCTACAACCACACTAATTATACAGTTGTCAGGCTGATGGTCTGGAGAGGGGATGCTATGCTGTGCCTTCTGAAAGGGAAGCATTGATCGCTGTTCAATAATCGCATCCTTCCCTTGACATTGCTGTCCTTCCCACGTCACACATGAAGCATCGGTACGGATAGATTTTAGATGTGTTCTATCACTGTCACACAAGCGGTAATAATGCTGAACAAGGCTGTTCCCAAAGCCGCTGGTCATCCATTGTGAATGCTTACAGATCCAGCACCCGGCCGAGATCGAGATTTTTTTCTTTAATATTACACTGCCCCTATAACAGTGCACAAGGTCGCTCTTATAACAGTGCACGAGGCCGCTCCTATAACAGTGCACAAGGCTTCTCCTGTAACAGTGCACGAGGCCTATCCTGTAACAATGCACGAGGCCGCTCCTATAACAGTGCACGAGGCCGCTCCTATAACAGTGCACGAGGCCGCTCCTATAACAGTGCACGAGGCCGCTCCTATAACAGTGCACAAGGCCGCTCCTATAACAATGCATAAGTCTGCTCCTATAACAGTGCATAAGACTGCTCCTATAACAGTGCAGAAGGCTTCTCCTGTAACAGTGCACGAGGCTTCTCCTGTAACAGTGCACAAGGCTTCTCCTGTAACAGTGCACAAGGCCTATCCTATAACAGTGCACAAGGCCTATCCTATAACAGTGCACAAGGCTTCTGCTGTAACAGTGCACAAGGCCTATCCTGTAACAATGCACGAGGCCACTCCTATAACAGTGCACGAGGCCTCTCCTATAATAGTGCACAAGGCCGCTCCTATAACAGTGCACAAGACTGCTCCTATAACAGTGCACAAGGCTGCTCCTATAACAGTGCACAAGACTGCTCCTATAACAGTGCACAAGACTGCTCCTATAACAGTGCACAAGACTGCTCCTATAACAGTGCACAAGACTGCTCCTATAACAGTGCACAAGACTGCTCCTATAACAGTGCACAAGACTGCTCCTGTAACAGTGCACAAGGCTTCTCCTGTAACCGTGCACAAGGCTTCTCCTGTAACAGTGCACAAGGCTTCTCCTGTAACAGTGCACAAGGCCGCTCCTATAACAGTGCACAAGGCCGCTCCTATAACAGTGCACAAGACTGCTCCTATAACAGTGCACAAGTCTGCTCCTATAACAGTGCACAAGGCTTCTCCTGTAACAGTGCACAAGGCTTCTCCTGTAACAGTGCACAAGGCTTCTCCTGTAACAGTGCACAAGGCCGCTCCTATAACAGTGCACGAGGCCTCTCCTATAATAGTGCACAAGGCCGCTCCTATAACAATGCACAAGGCCGCTCCTATAACAGTGCACAAGACTGCTCCTATAACAGTGCACAAGGCTTCTCCTGTAACAGTGCACAAGGCTTCTCCTGTAACAGTGCACAAGGCTTCTCCTGTAACAGTGCACAAGACCGCTCCTATAACAATGCACAAGGCCGCTCCTATAACAATGCACAAGGCCGCTCCTATAACAGTGCACAATAGATCCCCCAGTAACAATAGACTCTCTGCAACACCCCCCCAACAACAATAGACCCCACCAATAACAATAGATCTCCCAGAAGCTAGTATAAATAGGCCTACCAGCAACAATAGAACCCCCAGCCACAATAGATCCCGCTGTAGCCAGCATCAATGGACCTTTCAGTACACCTCAATATCCCTTGCCATTACAATATGTTCCCGCTGAAAAACTCCCTGAGCTTACTTGAAAAATCTCCTTTCATGTAGTGACTTCTGCCCATCTTCTGCCCGTCTCTTTCCACAACTTCCTGGATTCCCCACAAACTTTGCATCTCCTCCTCTGCTGTTGACTTTAGATTCTAAAGACTACATATCCCATGGTACCTTGCTGCCTGCAAGAAGTGGTTCCTGCACTGACTCCGCCTCCAGAAGCTCCTCCTCTCAGCACCTCTGTAGTCAAGAAGGCGGGCTCCGTGAAATGCAGCAGTGCCTACCCACAGGGCACAGTGACTATGTGTCACAGAATTCAAGGAAGTAAATGTGTGAGGGTCTTTGCAAAGAAAATTTACAAAAGTTCAGGACAGTTCAGATTAATAGGAGGCTAGAAATCATTGAAATCCAGTGTGGAAGTGAAGGTAGGATTTTACATCTTGACCACAAGGGAGGCTTTTACAGGTGAGCACCACGCCTACAGTATGATAAATGTACACATCATCTGATGGGAAGAGAACTCAAACCGTAAATCTCACATGAGCTCTAACGTGTGAATGTCATTTTCAGAGGACTTCTTCAGACTGCAGATGTCTCATAAACTCCGACACAGAGGAATCAGCCTTGAAAATCCCTCCGTTGGGTCTGGAAACCATCTCTTGCTGAGTGAGAAGTTGACGTCTCTCCTACAACGACTTTATCTCAGCTCCTACAGGACTGTCTGACAGGTCCCCTCACCTCCTGCCTCTCATCATCCCAATCCCTATACTTCAAAGCCTCATGAAAAGTCTTCAATGATGCTTTTTTTGACACCGTGAGAGTTCTGGGAACTACGACATGAAGTCTTCTCCTTAGCTCTTTCTTGCTGGAGGTGATTTGAGACTGATGTCCGGTATTTAGAGAGGCTTCGAGGAGTTGGGGCTTCTGAAGACCCACCAAGAATTATTGTTATTATTATACAGTATTTATATAGTGCCAAAAAGATTTGCTCAGTGCTGTACATTATAGTGGGGGACAGAACATGAGACAATACAGCAACAAACAATACACGAGGGGTTCAAGGGCCCTGCTCTTTCGAGCTTACAATCTAGGAGGGAGGGGGTAGTGGTACAGGAGGAAGTGGCTGTGGGGGATGGAGTGGTAGGAGAAGTGGAGGATATCGGCAGTTAGGTGAGGGTGGGGTAGGCTTTCCTGAAGAGATGGGTTTTCAGGGTGCGCCTAAAGGTAAGCAGGGTAGGTGACAGTCTGATGAATTGGGGTAGTGAGTTCCAGAGGATGGGGGAAGTCCTGGAGAAGTCCTGCAGTCGGGCGTGCGAGGTGGAGACCAGGGAGCTAGAAAGTAGGAGGTCTTGTGAGGAGCAAAGATTATGGGTTGGGTGATATTTGGGTATCAGGTTGGTGAAGTAGTTTGGGGCAGTGTTATGAATGGCTTTGTATATCAGTGTTAGTAGTTTGAATTTAATGCGTTGGGCAAGAAGAAAGGGAAACATTTATCATAGGGGAGCAGAGTCAGAACTCTGTCTTTTTAACTCATGTTGGCAATGAATAAATGTTGGCTGATTCCTGCCAGTCAGATGGAGGACGCTCTTATGGGACACTCCAGCCAAGAAGTTAGTGAAGGGCTCCGCAGTCCGTTATGTAAATGTACATAATATCTTCTTTGCCGACATTTTTAGAGATGTTTTGGTTAAGAGTCTCGGCTATTCTCCATTAGGCTGCATCCACACTTTCACATACCGTTCCCACTCGCGATTTGGTTTCAGCAATTTGCAGTCGGCTTGGCGTGTGGCACATAGGGCAGCCCATTCACATCACGGGTTAACCTATGCATGTTTGTTGCCCTGTAATAGATATGTTGGGTGCAATTACTAAAAACAAGCCATATACACGCACACAATCAACATGCAGTCATGCAGGTACCTTTTAATCAGCATTTAAACCATTACATATTCTACACATGTGAAAGACCAACTACCAAATGAATACCTGCCCCGGCACATCATAGCATTCACCCAGAACTCCAAGAAATAACAGAATCCAACTGCAGTATTCTTGCACTGTCAAGACCTCCACTTTTTTGATCACACGACACACAGGAGGATATATCTTATAGTCATCACAATCTGCACAATAACACACACCAATAATAATGTGAGACTTAAAGCATGAAATAGACACATCATTGGACAGCATCACAGCATAGAATTATTACATTACCAAAGCTATGTGGAAGCTGGGAGGAACAAATCCCATCGGAACCAAACTGCCCAGGGGGTCATGGGGAAGCCAGAGGCGCGACCAGTCGATGACCCCATATATCCTTGGTAAAAATCCCAGCATCAGAGCGTCCTCTGGTTACTAGGGGGGCTTCTACTGGTCTCGCCCAGACCTCCGCCTTATAAACTCTTTTTCTGGAAGCAGTCCAATAATGGGCGGGTGCCACACCCACTACGGGAGGGGCTAGCAGAAGGATTCCACGAGGATAACAGTCATGTTCAACCACCATATTTGTTATCTGAAAAGTCACACTTTTGCTTCTTATCTACCCCAAATCCTCTTTTCATTTCCCCCAGACTTAGGGATTTCTAACTTAGACATCCTTAAACAGGTTATTATCTCCTAATGTGAGGTTACTAGATGTCATCAACACGTTTCATTCCATAAACAAGGTTTTATCTCGCTCTCAGCAGAATATCTTGTGACTCTGTTCCTTTGGCTAAAGAAATGACAGTTCAGTCACCTCTCATGCTCCTGGCATTTGGGCGACGATGCTTTATTGTAAAAATTACCCAAGAAACAAAGGGTCCAAGGCCAACACATTTCATAGGCATTACATGCCCAAAAAGAAGCTCGTGCTCCTTTGTTTTGATTTTTAAAGGCATGGTTTACCACTATCCTGTCACTTGACAACTGCGGCAGAGTTGCACCACGTCTGCTGTGCCATTTAATGCGCAGGTATTAAATGCGAGTCGCACACTGTGCACTGATTGCCATGCAATTGGGAATTGTGGGCAGAATCGTGATTCCAAATTGTGAAGTGTAAATGGGGCTTACAAGTTTAACTTTTTAAAATAGATTTAATCCCAATCACTAAAATATCTTATCAGCTAAAACACATTAAATGCACGGGTGTCAAACTCACATTTCAGCAGACAAAATATCGCTTGTAACACCTCTCATGGGTGTACTGAGGCACTCTGGTGTAGCAAGATGGCGCCAGCCCGGAGGTGCGTCACCACGATGATGTGACGTAGTGACGTGGTGACGCACTTCCGGGTTGGCGCCATCTTGCTACACCAGCGTTACAAGCGATATTTTGTCTGCTGAAATGTGAGTTGCAACTTGGCGATTTTAAACAGAATAAATGTTATATACAGTTTTGCACTATGGAGGATCTTTGTGCTTTTGTTTCATGACTGCCACCATCCCATGAGTTTTTTAAGTACATGCACAGCGGTACCTATCCAGGGGGAATAGCAGGTGGTGAAGGAGGGAGCATTGGAGAGTGAGGAGTACCTTGCACCTGGAGAAAACGCATAGGGTCCAGGTGTGACCCGTAAGGCTATTTGGCCCCTGTGGGTCGCAGGGGGAAGGTGAGCAGGCATGCTAGTCATATAAGGATTGTCACCTACCACTTGCACGAGCACAGGAGCATGTGTGTCCTCTAAAAGCGTGTTTATACATCTACACTGGATACTGTGGACTGTAATTTTTTGTCTTAACCATCTATAAATGGCGATTTATATTTTATAGAGGGAATCACTGTGTGCCGAGATTGTGCGGGCTGTTTGACACAGAATACACCGTTTTTCTCACTGTTGAAATTCACTCTATTGTTAAGTGATACAGTTATTGTGTGTTATCGTTATTGATTGGATATTTAATTATCACAGCGCTACATCAATATTGAATATTTCCCTCTAGTGATATAAAGATCTATATAGAGGAATCGGGACCTCCTTCCTCTTGCCGGTGACCCCTCTAGTGATAGATCTATATAGAGGAATCGGGACCTCCTTCCTCCTGCCGGTGACCCCTCTAGTGATATAAAGATCTATATAGAGGAATCGGGACCTCCTTCCTCCTGCCGGTGACCCCTCTAGTGATATAAAGATCTATATAGAGGAATCGGGACCTCCTTCCTCCTGCCGGTGACCCCTCTAGTGATATAAAGATCTATATACAGTAGAGGAATCAGGACCTCCTTCCTCCTCCTGGTGACCCCTCTAGTGATATAAAGATCTATATAGAGGAATCGGGACCTCCTTCCTCCTGCCGGGGACATCTCTAGTGATATAAAGATCTATATAGAGGAATCAGGACCTCCTTCCTCCTGCCGGGGACATCTCTAGTGATATAAAGATCTATATAGAGGAATCAGGACCTCCTTCCTCCTGCCGGTGACCCCCCTAGTGATATATAGATCTATATAGAGGAATCAGGACCTCCTTCCTCCTGCCGGTGGCCCCTCTAGTGATATAAAGATCTATATAGAGGAATCAGGACCTCCTTCCTCCTGCCGGTGACCCCTCTAGTGATATAAAGATCTATATAGAGGAATCAGGACCTCCTTCCTCCTGCCGGTGACCCCCCTAGTGATAGGATCTATATAGAGGAATCAGGACCTCCTTCCTCCTGCCGGTGACCCCTCTAGTGATATATAGATCTATATAGAGGAATCAGGACCTCCTTCCTCCTGCCGGTGACCCCTCTAGTGATATAAAGATCTATATAGAGGAATCATTACCTCCTTCCTCCTGCCGGTGATCCCTCTAGTGATATAAAGATCTATATAGAGGAATCAGGACCTCCTTCCTCCTGCCGGTGACCCCTCTAGTGATAGATCTATACAGAGGAATCAGGACCTCCTTCCTCCTGCCGGTGACCCCTCTAGTGATAGGATCTATATAGAGGAATCAGGACCTCCTTCCTCCTGCCGGTGACCCCTCTAGTGATAGATCTATACAGAGGAATCGGGACCTCCTTCCTCCCGCCGGTGACCCCACTAGTGATAGATCTATACAGAGGAATCGGGACCTCCTTCCTCCTGCCGGTGACCCCTCTAGTGATAGGATCTATATAGAGGAATCGGGACCTCCTTCCTCCCGCCGGTGACCCCACTAGTGATAGATCTATACAGAGGAATCAGGACCTCCTTCCTCCTGCCGGTGACCCCTCTAGTGATATAAAGATCTATATAGAAGAATCAGGACCTCCTTCCTCCCGCCGGTGACCCCACTAGTGATAGATCTATACAGAGGAATCGGGACCTCCTTCCTCCCGCCGGTGACCCCTCTAGTGATAGGATCTATATAGAGGAATCAGGACCTCCTTCCTCCTGCCGATGACCCCTCTAGTGATAGATCTATACAGAGGAATCGGGACCTCCTTCCTCCCGCCGGTGACCCCTCTAGTGATAGGATCTATATAGAGGAATCAGGACCTCCTTCCTCCTGCCGGTGACCCCTCTAGTGATAGATCTATACAGAGGAATCGGGACCTCCTTCCTCCCGCCGGTGACCCCTCTAGTGATGCATCCTAGAATTCTATTCGCTTCCCCCACTGCCTGGCCACACTGTTCACTCATTTTGCAATCATCTGAAATAAGTACCCCCAAGTCCCTTTTCCCTGTAGTGCTGGCCAACAATGCACCCTTTTTGCACACCAAAATGCATTGTGTTAGGGTAGCCCATCTGTTTGTCGATGGTCATGAATAGCCATAAACATGCACATTGTACATATTGCTTCTTTATAATGCGCAGTTATATGGTATATGCATTGTGGTTCATTGTACTAGTTGTACATTGGGATGGCATTCTAAGTTAATGGCATTCTAATACATTGCAGACTGCATCAATGTGCATTGTGGTAAGGTATGATTGATCCAGCCCTTTGTTACCACCACACTGAGTTCGGAAAGGTGGACTAGTTGTGTTGGTGTGGAGGTGTATAGTCTCTCCTGGATGCCCTTCTCTGCATATATACCATGTCTGTCCACCTAGAGCTGTGCTGGAAAAGATTTGGTGGGGAACATCTCAGACATGGCGCTGCTTAGACATTTGAATGTATTGTTGTAAGATTTGTGGTTTCTAGGCTTTATCTCTGTAAATGCAGTGGAATGCTCCCATATGTTATCAACTCGTTCTTGGAAAAGTCTTGGGATTCAGTGTAATCATGTTTAAGGTGTGGAGGGGGGGGGGATCATTGGATTTCAGAGCAGATTGTGTTTCCAGCAGTTGTGAATGAAGTTCAGCTCTCGGGAAACATCTGCTGCTGCCAGCAAAGAGCAGGACCGAGCCACCAACGTGCATACGTGATCATGACATACAATAAACTATACTGAAGGGCTTTGGAACATTTCCAAGCCAGCCTGCAAAAAAAAAAAAACACAGGAGGTTTTTGTTGCATAAATTTGCACAGGCACGTGGAAGCCACTTCTGATATGTGGTCCTTAACTCTAACCCATCTGATTTCCTGACAACACTGTTCAACAGGTAAAAAGTTTTGGGCATAAAATTAGCTAATCTTACATAATTTTGGGGTGCTGAAAACGAAAATGACCCTAAAAAATGTTGATTGGCTCTAGTTTCCATGATATATTCACCCATCTAATGACGTAAGCCATTCAAAATTATGATGCAACTTCAGCTGCATATTGCGCAATTGATACTGGTGACCAATAGAAAATGTCATGTATACTGAGATGATGCAATATTAGCCTTTAATTGCATCACTTCACTGCATAAAAGCTGCAGTATCTGTAGCTGATTGGAGTTCGTCTTTACATTTGGTTTTCTGCTTCTATAGGCTACTCAGTAATGCCTCGAACTTGTGTGAATAAAGCAGATAATTTCTGCTATATCTGCGGTGAAATAACTTTTATCTCACAAAAAGGAGGATAACAGGAATGATTAAGAAAGCCTACAACTTGTATTTTGGCTGCAAGATAGGAGACCAGGACAAGAGCTGGGCACCACATATATGCTGCAATTCTTGTGGGACGGCACTGGAGCAATGGTTGAATGGAAAAAAGGCATCTATGCCTTTCGCTGTGCCAATGATTTGGAGAGAGCCAACAGATCATGTTAGTAATTGTTACTTTTGTATGGTGCCGCCAATTGTAAAAGGGCTAAATAAGAAGAAAAAGTTATCTGTGCACTATCCAAATATTCCATCGGCAATACGTCCAGTTCCTCATGGAGAGGGGCTACCAATTCCTAAAGCACCAGAATCCTTCGTGGTTGAGTCAAGTGAGGAAGAACCTGAAGCGTGTAGTCACGTGCAGTTGTAAGAGATAGCCCTTTCCTCGAATACAAGAGAAAAGCCAAGAGAAGCAAAACCGACACAAACTGAAGACAAAACTAGTGAGAATCCTAAGTATTAAAATGATTCAACTTGGCTTATGGCTATAATTTTTCTTGGTAATCCTATGCAATATATTCTGCCATTTAGGCTTTGTTATGTAGTCATATCACTTGCTTTATATTTGTGGAAAGACATCTATCTATAGAATTATTGTGCATTATGTAGTCATTACGCCTATAGTAGAAAACTTTCCGTTTACAGAAAAACTAGAGCCAATTGACAAATTTCATTGTTATATTTGAACTCAGAATGTGAAATTCATTAAGAAATGGATCCTTTTGTTTCCAAAACTGGCAAAAAATAAAAATTTGTTGAACAGTGCAATGGGACATACAGTCATGGTCAAAAATATTGGTACCCCTGCATTTCTGTCAGATAACGCTCCACTTCGCCCAGAAAATTGTTGCAATGACAAATGTTTTGGCATTCTCATGTTTATTTCTCTTGTTTCTATCGATATGACACAAAAAAGTGGACAAACAAAAAGCCAAATCTGACACATTCCACACAAAACCCTAAAAATGGACTGAACAAAATTATTGGCACCTTCTCAAAATTGTACGAAATAATTGCATTCCTAATTTGTGATGCTCCTGTAATTTGTAATTAAACTCCCCCGTATCCATGACCAGGTGCTGACGATATAGAAATCACACCGGCAACAAATTAAAATGGTGAAAAATAGTCTCAACCTTTCTGTTGTGTGTCTCTGTGTGCCACATGGAACATTGAGAAGAAAAAAACATTGAGCAGCAAAGAATTGTTTTAGGATTGGAGAACAAAAATTGTGAAAGAATGGACAATCTCAAGGTTACAAGTCCATCTCCAGAGATTATTATTGTTATACAGGATTTATGACACCAACACTATGTGCAGCACTTTACAATATAAGGGGGGCGGTACAATTACAATACATTTCAGTACAGAAGGAATAGGAGGGCCTGGCTCGTGGAGCTTACAATCTAAAGTAAGGGGGAGGTGATACAAAAGGTGATAGCTGCGGGGGATGATCTGGTGGAGGTGATTCAAGCACAGTTCTTAGGTGGAAGTGGGGTAGGTTTCCCTGAAGAAGTGCGTTTTCAAAGATCGCCTAAAGGCAGACAGGGTGGGGGCTGACCGGGCATGCTGTGGTAGGGAGTTCCAGAGGATGGGAGAGGCTCTAGAGAGGTCCTGGAGGTGAGCGTGGGAGGAGGTGATGAGGGAGCTAGAAGGGAGGATATCATGGGAGGAGCTGAGTGGGCAATTTGGGCGGTATCTGCGGATGAGGTTGGTGATGTAGCTGAGGGCAGTGTTGTGGATGGCTTTGTAAGCTGTGGCTAGTATTTTGAATTTTATACGTTGGGTTAGTGGAAGCCAGTGGAGGGATTGGCAGAGAGGGGAGGAGGACACTGAATGGAGGTCAGTGAAGGGATTGGCAGAGAGGGATGGAGGACACTGAATGGAGGCCAGCGGAGGGATTGGCAGAGAGGGGCAGCAGTCACTGATCGGTTGGTAAGGTGTATGAGTCTAGCAGCAGTCACTGATCGGTTGGTAAGGTGTATGAGTCTAGCAGCAGTCACTGATTGGTTGGTAAGGTGTATGAGTCTAGCAGCAGTCACTGATTGGTTGGTAAGGTGTACGAGTCTAGCGGCAGAATTCATAATAGACTGAAGGGGGGATAGCCTGTGTAACGGTAGACCAGTGAGGAGGGAGTTGCAGTAATCGAGGCGAGATATAACTAAGGCATGGATAAATTGTTTTGTGATGTCATTGGTCAGGAAGGGGCGGATTTTGGAAATGGTTGAGGCGGCAGGATTTAGTCAGTGAGTGGATGTGGGGCCCAAAGGAGAGGTCGGAGTCTAGGATTATGCCTAGCACCCTGGCATGAGGGAAAGGACCAATGGTTGTGCTGTTGATCTTAATGGTAAAGTCATGAGTGGGGGATTGGGGGGAGGAAATATTACAAGCTCAGTTTTTGAAAGATTGAGTTTGAGGTAGTGATGTGACATCCATACTGATATGTCGCTTAGTAGATTTGTGATACGTGAGGAGATTGAGGGGGTGAGCTGGGGAGTGGAGAGATAAATTTGGGTGTGATCAGCATAGAGGTGGTATTGGAAGCCATGGGAGGTTATCAGTTGGCCCAGGGAGGAGGTATAGAGAGAGAAAAGGAGGGGCCCAAGAACAGAACCTTGGGGTACCCCAACAGAAAGAGGAAGCAGAGCGGAGGAGGAGGAGTTGTATGTGACACTGAAAGTGTGCTGAGAAAGGTAAGAGGAGAATCAGGAGAGAGCAGAGTCACGGAGGCCGATGGAGTGGAGTTTACTGAGGAGGATCGGGTGGTCGACTGTGTCAAAGGCAGCAGAAAGGTCAAAGAGTATGAGTATGGCATAATGGCTGTTGGTTTTAGCAGTTAGTAGGTCTTAATGTTCCGGAGAGAGATCTTAATGTTCCTGTGTCCACTGTGCGCAACATTGTCAAGAGGTTTACAGCCCATGGCACTGTAACTAATCTCCCTGGACATAAACGAGAGAGAAAAATTGATTAAAGATTGCAACAAAAGTTTGTTCAAATGGTGGCTAAGGAACCTACATCAACTTCCAGACAAATTCAAGTTGACCTTCAGGCACAGCGTACAACGGTGTCAGCTCGCACTATACATCGCCATCTGAATGAAAAGGGGCGCTATGGTAGGAGACCCAGGAGGACCCCACTGCTGGCACAGAAACATATTGGAAGCCAGATTGGAGTTTGCCAAGACTTACCTGAGGAAGCCAAATTCCTTTTGGGACAATGTGCTGTGGACAGACTAAACAAAATGGCAGCACTTTGGTAAAGCCCATCATCTACTGTTTTCTGAAAAAGCAATGAGGCCTTTAAAGAAAAGAATCCAGTCCCTCCAGTCACACATGGTGGGGGGTCACTGATGTTTTGAGGCTGCTTTGCTGTTTCAGGCACTGGATGTCTTGACCATGTGCATGGCATCATGAAATCTGAGGACTACCAAAAAATTCAGGGGTGCAATGTAGGGCCCGGTGTCAGAAAGTTGGGTCTCCGTCAGAGGTCATGGGTCTTCCAGCAGGACAATGACCCAAAGCACATGTCAAAAAGCTCCCAGAAATGATTTCAGATAAAGCACTGGAGAGGACTGAACTGGCCAGGAATGAGTCCAGATCTCCATCCCATAGAGCTCCTGGGGAGAGATCTCAGACCAGCAGTTGGGGAAAGGAACCCTTCCAATCTGAGAGACCCAGGGCAGTTGGTGAAAGGAACCCTTCCAATCTGAGAGACCCAGGGCAGTTGGTGAAAGGAACCCTTCCAATCTGAGAGACCCAGGGCAGTTGGTGAAAGAAGAGCGCTCCAAAATTCTAGTAGAGAGGTGGAAGAAACTCATTGATGGTTACAGGAAGCCATTGATTTCACTTATTAAAAAAATAAATAAACATGAGAATGCCAAAACATTTGTCACTGCAATAATTTTCTGGGCGAAGTGGTGCATTATCTGACAAATGCAGGGGTGCCAATATTTTTGACCACGACTGTATGTAGCAATGCACAGAGAGCAGGCTCACCTGGAGGCAGCTAGGAATGAACTTGGGCTTGGTCCAGACAGAAGTTAGCTGTCAATGAGCTGTGGACAGGAGATACCCCGGTGCACATATACAATGTGGCAGGAATGCTCATGACATAGATGACCTCATATGGCCACATGGCCATATTAGGACTATGGCATTGATCTAATTGGCCCAACAATGCCAGCTGATTCCTGGGTTCAGACAAGCTTGGATTTGGACCAAAGCTCAGCCTGAGTCCAAGCTCATTACTAGAGGCAGCCTTTCCTCCAATAAAGTACAGAAACTCAACAGAATCCTGTCAAGCAGCTGCAGACAACCTGCACCAAATTTAACAAAGCAACAGTGGCAACGTGATATGTTTGAATTCAGAAAGAAAATGGAGAAAGGTGCAGATAGGCAGGACAATATTCAAACAACACAGAATGTCTCTGATACACTTTCAGACTAGCCAGCAAAGAAAAGCTTAGTCAACTGTTTCAACTTGTTGGGAAGGGGGGTGGTCAGGGAATGGCAGACCCTCCTCCATGTTCCCCATTAACTCATTGGGTGCCAAGGCTTGGTGACATGAGAGGACTGCCTCTGGGGTGGATTCTTCTGGGCTACGCTAGGCACCTGTAACAGGATCACTCTACTTCACACACATGGGGTACCCTTACTCTTGGGCCGTTTCCATCAATACTCTAGGACAAGGCTGAGATTGCCGTCAGGGAATACTTGACCTTGGAAGATAAACATAGACCGTGTACACTTGCATAACAATTGTTCTCCAGCAGGGGCGGACTGACCATTTGGAAACTCGGGCACTGCCCTAGGGCCCGGGGTCAGTAGGGGGCCCCATGAGATGCCCCAGTACCTTTTTCATAGGCTTTTTTGAGTTTGGGCAAGGACACAGGGGCCCCATGATCCCCTATTGCCTGGGGGCCCCATGAGTTGTCAGTCTGCCCCTGTTCTCCAGTTACTCTCAGGGCCCTGTGTAAATGTACACCTTCTCACTCTATCTCACAATTAGGAGGTCCATGCCAAACACTGACCACAGCCACCTGTCAAAGGTTTTCCCACTACCGGTCCTGGTAGCAGCATGGAACCCCGCGGTGCACACAGTGCAGGCTCCAATGTACACTTGACTTTAACTCTAGAACTTTCCTACCTCTGCACAGATCGGGGACTTCTACAATGCAGCTCCGCTCCGTTTGCTATGGGAGAAGGAATGTGGTGTAGGGAGTGCCGGCAACATCTCCCCCGCTGCTAGAGGCAATTCCACCTATAACAGGTACACGTTTCCGACAGGTTGCTCACTGACTGTACCGTCATTGCTCATGGCAACCACATGTATAACGTGCACTAGGATAACTCATAATGTGCCCAAAACGTTAGTGACCCAGAACTGCAGCAATGTCCTGCTTACTGGCAATGCATCCCTTTCAAAGGACTTCAGAACAGGCAGAAGGCAAAGTTTCAACCCTTTACTGTAAAAAATACAGAACAATCCATACAGAGCCCAAAGATCTCACAGAATAGTACTTTCCTAGTCCCTAATCCCTGGCAGGGCAGAGGACAGAGGTCACTGCTGGAAGGGCAGAGGACAGGGGTCACTGCTGGCAGGGAAGAGGACAGGGGTCACTGCTGGAAGGACAGAGGACAGGGGTCACTGCTGGAAGGACAGAGGACAGGGATCACTGCTGGAAGGACAGAGGACAGGGGTCACTGCTGGCAGGGCAGAGGACAGGGGTCACTGCTGGAAGGGCAGAGGACAGGGGTCACTGCTGGAAGGGCAGAGGGCAGGGGTCACTGCTGGCAGGGCAGAGGACAGGGGTCACTGCTGGCAGGGCAGAGGACAGGGGTCACTGCTGGCAGGGCAGAGGACAGGGGTCACTGCTGGCAGGGCAGGGGACAGGGGTCACTGCTGGCACGGCAGGGGACAGGGGTCACTGCTGGCAGGGCAGAGGACAGGGGTCACTGCTGGAAGGGCAGAGGACAGGGGTCGCTGCTGGCACGGCAGAGGACGGGGGTCGCTGCTGGCAGGGCAGAGGAAAGAGGTCACTGCTGGCAGGGCAGAGGACAGGGGTCACTGCTGGCAGGACAGAGGACAGTTGTCACTGCTGGCAGGACAGAGGACAGGGGTCACTGCTGGCAGGGCAGAGGACAGGGACACAGATCCTTCTCCCATCCCTGCACTGCATGCAGCCTGGGAACAGGCAGTAGAGCTCCTCCTCCCCACACAACACAGAACTGAGATCAGTACAGTGGTAGGTTAGGGTAGTTTAATGGCAGAATAGGGTGGTATAGTGGCAGGTTGGGATAGTATAGTGGCAGGTTGGGATAGTATAGTGGCAGGTTGGGGTAGTATAGTGGCAGGTTCGGGTAGTATAGTGGCAGGTTAGGGTAGTATAGTGGCAGGCTAGGGCAGTTTAATGGCAGATTAGGGTAGTATAGTGGCAGGTTAGGGTAGTTTAGTGGCAGGTTAGGGTAGTATAGTGGCAGGTTGGGGCAGTATAGTGGCAGGTTAGGGTGGTTTAGAGGCAGGTTAGGGTGGTATAGTGGCAGATTAGGGTGGTATAGTGGCAGATTAGGGTAGTTTAGTGGCAGGTTAGGGTGGTTTAGTGGCAGGTTAGGGTGGTTTAGTGGCAGGTTAGGGTGGTATAGTGGCAGATTAGGGTAGTTTAGTGGCAGGTTAGGGTAGTTTAGTGGCAGATTAGGGTAGTTTAGTGGCAGGTTAGGGCAGTATAGTGGCAGGTTAGGGTAGTTTAGTGGCAGGTTAGGGTTGTATAGTCCACCCCAGCACCCCCTAGATCCGGCCATGCTGTAGGGGTCCTTTACACCTAGGCATTCTATTGTAGAAGTGTTAGCACTGATCATGATGCACATTAACATGCGTTGCGTAGCACAGCCCATCCATTATGACCGTCAATGACGTGTTGTCAACACACCATGATAGATGGAATAAACATACCTGACCTTTTTTTTTTAATGCAGAGCACCACAACGCACAATATGTGAGTGTATGAGTTGTGGTGCACTGCTGTGCGTTTTGCAGTGCTGTACAATGCATTGACGTGCCACTCACAAGGACTGGTACCACGTAGAGCAGGCGTATTGGCTGCATTGGGGCAACACATGGTCACATGTACATTTTAGCACACATGTTCTCTGCATGTGAAGGGGCCCCAGGGGCCGGCTGATGCTGGTGCTTTAGGATAACATGCTTTACTGCACCCCACTGCATACACAAGGCAACGCATATGCTGCAGGTCGTTCCATGGCCATTTATTTTAACCCCTTCAATACCGGACACTTTCCCCCCCTTCCAGTACGGACACTTTCCCCCCCCTTCCAGTCCGGACACTTTTCCCCCCCCCCCCTTCCAATCCGGACACTTTCACCCCCTTCCAGTCCGGACACTTTCCCCCCCTTCCAGTCCGGACACTTTCCCCCCCTTCCAGTCTGGACACTTTCACCCCCTTCCAGTCTGGACACTTTCCCCCCCCCCCCCTTCCAGTCCGGACACTTTCCCCCCCCCCTTCCAGTCCGGACACTTTCCCCCCTTCCAGTCCGGACACTTTCCCCCCCTTCCAGCCCGGACACTTTCCCCCCCCTTCCAGTCCGGACACTTTCCCCCCCTTCCAGTCCGGACACTTTCCCCCCCTTCCAGTCCGGACACTTTCACCCCCCTTCCAGTCCGGACACTTTCACCCCCCTTCCAGTCCGGACACTTTCACAAACCTTCCAGTCCGGACACTTTCACCCCCTTCCAGTCTGGACACTTCCCCCCCCCCTTCCAGCCCGGACACTTTCCCCCCCCTTCCAGTCCGGACACTTTCCCCCCCCTTCCAGTCCGGACACTTCCCCCCCTTCCAGTCCGGATACTTTCCCCCCCTTCCAGTCCGGACACTTTCACCCCCCTTCCAGTCCGGACACTTTCACCCCCCTTCCAGTCCGGACACTTTCACCAACCTTCCAGTCCGGACACTTTCACCAACCTTCCAGTCCGGACACTTTCACCCCCTTCCAGTCTGGACACTTCCCCCCCCCTTCCAATCCGGACACTTCCCCCCCTTCCAGTCCGGACACTTTCCCCCCCTTCCAGTCCGGACACTTTCACCCTCTTCCAGTCCGGACACTTTCACCAACCTTCCAGTCCGGACACTTTCACCAACCTTCCAGTCCGGACACTTTCACCCCCTTCCAGTCCGGACACTTTCACCCCCTTCCAGTCCGGACACTTTCACCCCCTTCCAGTCCGGACACTTTCCCCCCCTTCCAGTCCGGACACTTTCACCCTCTTCCAGTCCGGACACTTTCACCAACCTTCCAGTCCGGACACTTTCACCAACCTTCCAGTCCGGACACTTTCACCCCCTTCCAGTCCGGACACTTTCACCCCCTTCCAGTCCGGACACTTTCACCCCCTTCCAGTCCGGACACTTTCACCCCCTTCCAGTCCGGACACTTTCACCAACCTTCCAGTCCGGACACTTTCACCCCCTTCCAGTCCGGACACTTTCCCCCCCTTCCAGTCCGGACACTTTCACCCCCTTCCAGTCCGGACACTTTCCCCCCCTTCCAGTCCGGACACTTTCCCCCCCTTCCAGTCCGGACACTTTCCCCCCCTTCCAGTCCGGACACTTTCACCCCCTTCCAGTCCGGACACTTTCACCCCCCTTCCAGTCCGGACACTTTCCCCCCCTTCCAGTCCGGACACTTACCCCCCCTTCCAGTCCGGACACTTACCCCCCCTTCCAGTCCGGACACTTCCCCCCCCCCCCTTCCAGTCCGGACACTTTCCCCCCCCCCTTCCAGTCCGGACACTTTCCCCCCTTCCAGTCCGGACACTTTCCCCCCTTCCAGTCCGGACACTTTCCCCCCTTCCAGTCCGGACACTTTCACCCCCTTCCAGTCCGGACACTTTCCCCCCTTCCAGTCTGGACACTTTCCCCCCCCCCCTTCCAGTCTGGACACTTTCCCCCCCCTCCTTCCAGTCCGGACACTTTCCCCCCTTCCAGTCCGGACACTTTCCCCCCCCTTCCAGTCCGGACACTTTCCCCCCCTTCCAGTCTGGACACTTTCCCCCCCCCTTCCAGTCCAGGCACTTCCCCCCCTTCCAGTCCGGACACTTTCCCCCCCTTCCAGTCCGGACACTTTCACCCCCCTTCCAGTCCGGACACTTTCACCAACCTTCCAGTCCGGACACTTTCACCAACCTTCCAGTCCGGACACTTTCACCAACCTTCCAGTCCGGACACTTTCACCCCCTTCCAGTCTGGACACTTCCCCCCCCCCTTCCAGTCCGGACACTTCCCCCCCTTCCAGTCCGGACACTTTCACCAACCTTCCAGTCCGGACACTTTCACCAACCTTCCAGTCCGGACACTTCCCCCCCTTCCAGTCCGGACACTTTCACCAACCTTCCAGTCCGGACACTTTCACCAACCTTCCAGTCCGGACACTTTCACCAACCTTCCAGTCCGGACACTTTCACCCCCTTCCAGTCCGGACACTTTCCCCCCCTTCCAGTCCGGACACTTTCACCCCCCTTCCAGTCCGGACACTTTCACCCCCTTCCAGTCCGGACACTTTCCCCCCCTTCCAGTCTGGACACTTGCCCCCCCTTCCAGTCCGGACACTTTCCCCCCCCTTCCAGTCCGGACACTTTCCCCCCCCCTTCCAGTCCGGACACTTTCCCCTTCTTCCAGTCCGGACACTTTCCCCCCTTCCAGTCCGGACACTTTCCCCCCCTTCCAGTCCGGACACTTTCCCCCCTTCCAGTCCGGACACTTTCACCCCCTTCCAGTCCGGACACTTTCCCCCCTTCCAGTCCGGACACTTTCACCCCCTTCCAGTCCGGACACTTTCCCCCCTTCCAGTCCGGACACTTTCACCCCCTTCCAGCCCGGACACTTTCACCCCCTTCCAGTCCGGACACTTTCCCCCCTTCCAGTCCGGACACTTTCCCCCCCTTCCAGTCCGGACACTTTCCCCCCTTCCAGTCCGGACACTTTCACCCCCTTCCAGTCCGGACACTTTCCCCCCTTCCAGTCCGGACACTTTCACCCCCTTCCAGTCCGGACACTTTCCCCCCCCTTCTAGTCCGGACACTTTCCCCCCCTTCCAGTCCGGACACTTTCCCCCCTTCCAGTCCGGACACTTTCCCCCCCTTCCAGTCCGGACACTTTCACCCCCTTCCAGTCCGGACACTTTCCCCCCCTTCCAGTCCGGACACTTTCCCCCCTTCCAGTCCGGACACTTTCACCCCCTTCCAGTCCGGACACTTTCCCCCCTTCCAGTCCGGACACTTTCACCCCCTTCCAGTCCGGACACTTTCCCCCCTTCCAGTCCGGACACTTTCACCCCCTTCCAGTCCGGACACTTTCCCCCCTTCCAGTCCGGACACTTTCCCCCCTTCCAGTCCGGACACTTTCCCCCCTTCCAGTCCGGACACTTTCCCCCCCCTTCCAGTCCGGACACTTTCCCCCCTTCCAGTCCGGACACTTTCCCCCCTTCCAGTCCGGACACTTTCACCCCGTCCAGTCCGGACACTTTCCCCCCCTTCCAGTCCGGACACTTTCCCCCCTTCCAGTCCGGACACTTTCACCCCGTCCAGTCCAGGCCAATTTCCAGCTTTCAGCGCTATCACACGTTGAGTGACAATTGCGCGGTCGTGCAACACTGTACCCATATGACATTTTTTTTATTTTTTTAGATAGAGCTTTCTTTAGGTGATATTTAATCACCTCTGGGGGGGGGGGAGTTAAATGTTTGCTATATAACTTAAATAAGTTCGAACATTTTAAAAGAAACAAGCTAAAATTTTGCAAATAAGTAATTTTTCTTCTTCACTGATGTGCGCTGATGAAGCTGCATTGATAGGCTGCACTGATGGGCACTGATAAGCTGCACTGATGAGGTGGCATGCTGGGCACTGATGAGATGGTACTGATGGGCACTGATAATCTACACTGAGGGGTACTGATGAGAAAGCACTGATGGGCAATGATGAAGAAGCACTGATGAGGCGGCACTGATGAGGCGGCACTGATGGGCACTGATAAGCTGCACTGATGGGCACTGATGAGGCTGCGCTGATTAGGAGGCAATGATGGGCACTGATAGGCAGCACTGATGGGCACTGATAGACACACTAATAAACTTCACTTATGGGCACTGATAGGTGGAACTGATAGGCAGCACTGATGGGCACTGATAGGTGGCACTGATGTGCACTGATAGGCAGCGCTTATGGCACTGATAGGTGGTACTGATGAGCACTGATGGACACACTAAAAAGCTTCACTTATGGGCACTGATAGGTGGCACTGATGGGCACTGATAGGCAGTACTGATGGGTACTGATAGGTGGTACTGATGAGCACTGATGGACACACTAATAAGCTTCACTGATGGGCACTGATAGGTGGCACTGATGGGCACTGATGAACACACTAATAAGCTTCACTAATGGGCACTGATGGAGCTGCACTGATAATCAGTGTAAATGTGTGGTGTCAGGAGAGCGTGTGAGGAAAGGAAATGCAGATATCCGGCATTTGTTTAAATGGGATCAACTGTGATTGGCCCTTTACCTCAGTCTGTGATCAGCTGTGTCCAGACCAGTGCTGCGGGTTAGTAAAGGGTGGTCCTCCTGCGCTGCGGATTAGTAAAGGGTGGTCCTCCTGTGCTGCGGGTTAATAAAGGGTGGTCCTCCTGTGCTGCGGGTTAATAAAGGGTGGTCCTCCTGCACTGCGGATTAGTAAAGGGTGGTCCTCCTGTGCTGCAGATTAATAAAGGGTGGTCCTCCTGCGCTGCGGGTTAGTAAAGGGTGGTCCTCCTGTGCTGCGGGTTAATAAAGGGTGGTCCTCCTGCGCTGCGGATTAGTAAAGGGTGGTCCTCCTGTGCTGCAGATTAATAAAGGGTGGTCCTCCTGCGCTGCGGGTTAATAAAGGGTGGTCCTCCTGCGCTGCGGGTTAGTAAAGGGTGGTCCTGTGCTGTGGGTTAATAAAGGGTGGTCCTCCTGTGCTGCGGGTTAGTAAAAGGGTGGTCCTCCTGTGCTGCAGGTTAGTAAAGGGTGGTCCTCCTGTGCTGCGGGTTAGTAAAAGGGTGGTCCTCCTGCGCTGAGGGTTAGTAAAGGGTGGTCCTCCTGTGCTGCGGGTTAATAAAGGGTGGTCCTCCTGTGCTGTGGGTTAGTAAAGGGTGGTCCTCCTGTGCTGTGGGTTAATAAAGGGTGGTCCTGCTGTGCTGCGGGTTAGTAAAGGGTGGTCCTCCTGTGCTGTGGGTTGGTAAAGGGTGGTCCTCCTGTGCTGTGGGTTAGTAAAGGGTGGTCCTCCTGTGCTGCGGGTTAATAAAGGGTGGTCCTCCTGTGCTGCGGGTTAGTAAAAGGGTGGTCCTCCTGTGCTGCGGGTTGCATGCGTTGCTGCAAATGGGTGATGGGTATGGCGTCTACAAGGCGCATTTATAACGTGTGTCGGCCGGCGTGCACTGTGTAACTTCACTGAAATGTCACAAAATGACTGCATGCAGCGAGCACGGTGTAATGACCCAACCCCTCCTACTGTCTGTCAGCACAGGCAGCACACAACAGGAGATAAGGCAGTTGGCCTGGTCTGTGCGTTGTCTGGACTGACACCATCAATGGGCACTATACCTGCTACTGACACCATCAATGGGGCACTATACCTGCTACTGACACCATCAATGGGGTGCTATACCTCCTACTGACACCATCAATGGGGAGCTATACCTCCTACTGACACCATCAATGGGGGGCTATACCTCCTACTGACACCATCAATGGGGAGCTATACCTCCTACTGACACCATCAATGGGGGGCTATACCTCCTACTGACACCATCAATGGGGCGCTATACCTCCTACTGACACCATCAATGGGGGGCTATACCTCCTACTGACACCATCAATGGGGAGCTATACCTCCTACTGACACCATCAATGGGGGGCTATACCTCCTACTGACGCCATCAATGGGGCGCTATACCTCCTACTGACGCCATCAATGGGGCGCTATACCTCCTACTGACACCATCAATGGGGCGCTATACCTCCTACTGACACCATCAATGGGGAGCTATACCTCCTACTGACACCATCAATGGGGGGCTATACCTCCTACTGACACCATCAATGGGGGGCTATACCTCCTACTGACACCATCAATGGGGCGCTATACCTCCTACTGACACCATCAATGGGGGGCTATACCTCCTACTGACACCATCAATGGGGCGCTATACCTCCTACTGACACCATCAATGGGGGGCTATACCTCCTACTGACACCATCAATGGGGCGCTATACCTCCTACTGACACCATCAATGGGGCGCTATACCTCCTACTGACACCATCAATGGGGCACTATTCCTCCTACTGACACCATTAATGGGGCACTATTCCTCCCACTGACACCAATAGTGGGGCTCTATACCTTCTACTGACACCATTAATGGGGCACTATTAATCCTATTGACATCAACAGTGGGCCATAGTTCCTGCGACTGTATTCCTTCCACTGACACCAATGATGGGGCATGATTCTACCCAGTGAGACCAATGATGGGTCATGATTTTTCTGACTAACACCAATATTGGAGCACTGTTCTTCTCACCGATACTAACAATGGGGCACGATTCCTCCTACTGACACCAAAGATGGGGTACGAATTCTCCCACTGACACCAAATGGGGCACGATAACTCGCACTGTCACCAAAGGGGGGGAACGATTCTTCCCACCGACACCAGCAAAGCGGCACAGTTCCTCCCACTGACACCATCAATGGGACACTATTCCTCCCACTGACACCATCAATGGGTCACTATTCCTCTTAGTGACACCATCAATGGGGCATTATTCCTCTTAGTGACACCATCAATGGGGCACTATTCCTCTCATTACAACCAATGATGGGGCACTGATGTTGGGGCATTTTCTACTCCCACTGGCCCCAGGCGGGCCCCTCTAAGGCCTGAAGGACAGTAATCTGGACCCCCAGCCTAGTCGATCAGAAGGAGAGAAGAACCCCTCTAGTCTGCAGTAGTTGGCCGGAATGTTTTGTGTAATCCGAGTCTTTCCAGCGGTTGTGAAATCTTGGCTAATGTCACCTTTGAAGGAAATGAATGTATTGGTCGCAGGCGGCGTGTGGATGTCAGCGGGACACGGCGGTTCCCATCCACCTAATGAAGGAGGTAATAATCACACGCCTACACACCGCCAGACAGCTGAGCAGACGCAACATGCCAAGCCAGGCCCCGTGTGGGCGGACACCCCCCCCCCGCCTTCTAGGAACGCGTCTCTCCAAATGTCACATGAAAACGTCCTGTCTTCTCTGATCCTCCCCTTCGTCTCCTGTCCCCAATCCATCTGCTGATAGTACAGAGCTCTAAGAGACACTCTGAACATGCTCAGTTTGGTGTGTATTGCTAGAGAGATTTTCTATTTTTCTTGGAATCAGTACTGTCCAGACAGAGGGTCAGGGGTCATGCAGCCTCATAGGACAATCAGAGGAGAATGAAAACTCCTCCCACAAGCTTTAACCCGTGCTCTGCTGGACACTGATAGAAGTCACAAGACTGCTCTATACTGCTGATGAGAAAAGATATTTATCAGTTTATATTTACTAAAATAATTGCATTTCCATGTTGTACAGTTGCAAGAAAAAGTATGTGAACCCCTTGGGATTACGTGGAGTTTTGCATGAATTGGGCATAAAATGTCCTCTGAATGTCATCTAAGTCACAACAATAGAAGAACACAGTCTGCTGAACATAATACTACACAAACATTAGATGTTGCCATGGTTTAATTGCACATAACATGTAAACATTCACAGTGCAGGGAGGAAAAAGTATGTGAACCTTTGGACTTAATAACTGGTTGACCCTCCTTTGGCAGCAATAAACTCAACCCAACGTTTCCTGTAGTTGCAGATCAGACCTGCACAACGATCTGGAGTCATTTTGGACCACTCCTCTTCACAAAACTGTTTCAGTGTAGCAATATTCTTGGGATGTCTGGTGTGAATCGCTCTCTTAAGGTCATGCCACAGCATTTCAATCGGGTTGAGGTCAGGACTCTGACTGGGCCACTCCAGAAGGCGTATTCTGTGCTGTTGCAGCCATTGTTTTGTTGAATTACTTGTATGCTTTGGGTCATTGTCCTGTTGCATCACCCATCCTCTGCGGAGCTTCAGTTGGCGGACAGATGGTCGTACGTTTTCCTGCAAAATGTCTTGATAAACTCTGGAATTCATTTTCCCGTCAATGACAACAATCCGTCCAGGCCCTGAGGCAGCAAAGCAGCCCCAAACCATGATGCTCCCTCCGCCATGTTTCACAGTGGGGATGAGGTTTTGATGTTGGTGTGCTGTGCCTTTTTTTCTCCACACATAGTGTTGTGTGTTCTTCCCAAACAACTCAATCTTGGTTTCATCTGTCCACAGTATATTTTGCCAGTAGTGCTGTGGAACATCCAGGTGCTCTTTTTCAAACTTCAAACGTGCTGCAATCTTCTTTTTGGACAGCAATGGCTTCCTCCGTGGTGTCCTCCCATGTACTCCATTCTTGTTTAATGTTTTCCTTATTGTAGATGTGCCAACAAAAATGTTAGCATGTGCCAGAGATTTCTGTAGGTCTTTAGCTGACACTCTGGGAGTCTTCTTTACCTCATGCAGCATTCTGCGCTGTGCTCTTGCAGTCATTTTTACAGGACGACCACGCCTAGGGAGAGTAGCAACAGTGCTAAACTTTCTCCATTTGTAGACAGTCTGTCTTACCGTGGACACATGAACATCAAGGCTTTTGGAGATACTTTTGTAACCCTTTCCAGCTTCATGCAAGTCAACAATTCTTGATCGTAGGTCTTCTGAGAGCTCTTTTCTGTGAGGCATGGTTCACATCAGACAGTGCTTCTTGAAACCAGTAAACCCAAAACAGGTGTGTGTTTTTTAAGGGCAGGACAGCTGTCAGCAACACATCCAATATCATCACACTGATTGGAGTCAAGGTTGGCTCACTCCTGGCTCCAATTAGCTCTGGGAGAAGTCATTAAGCTAGGGCCTCACATACTTTTTCCTCCCTGCACTGTGAATGTTTACATGTTATGTGCAATTACACCATGGCAACATCTAATGTTTGTGTAGTATTATGTTCAGCAGACTGTGTTCTTCTATTGTTGTGACTTAGATGACGTTCAGAGCACATTTTATGCCCAATTCATGCAAAACTCCACGTAATCGCAAGGGGTTCACATACTTTTTCTTGCAACTGTATGTACTGCAGGAGAGCGGATATAGGGAATGCGGGGTCCGGGGAGAGCGGATATAGTGAATGCGGGGTCCGGGGAGAGCGGATATAGTGAATGCGGGGTCCGGGGAGAGCAGATATAGTGAATGCGGGGTCCGGGGAGAGCGGATATAGTGAATGCGGGGTCCGGGGAGAGCGGATATAGTGAATGCGGGGTCCGGGGAGAGCGGATATAGTGAATGCGGGGTCCGGGGAGAGCGGATATAGTGAATGCGGGGTCCGGGGAGAGCGGATATAGTGAATGCGGGGTCCGGGGAGTGCGGATATAGTGAATGCGGGGTCCGGGGAGAGCGGATATAGTGAATGCGGGGTCCGGAGAGAGCGGATATAATGAATGCGGGGTTCGGGGAGAGCGGATATAGTGAATGCGGGGTACGAGGAGAGCGGATATAGTGAATGCGGGGTCCGGGGAGAGCGGATATAGTGAATGCGGGGTCCGGGGAGTGCGGATATAGTGAATGTGGGGTCCGGGGAGAGCGGATATAGTGAATGCGGGGTCCGGGGAGAGCGGATATAGTGAATGCGGGGTCCGGAGAGAGCGGATATAGTGAATGCGGGCTCCGGGGAGAGCGGATATAGTGAATGCGGGGTCCGGGGAGAGCGGATATAGTGAATGCGGGGTCCGGGGAGAGCGGATATAGTGAATGCGGGGTCCGGGGAGAGCGGATATAGTGAATGCGGGGTCCGAGGAGAGCGGATATAGTGAATGCGGGGTCCGAGGAGAGCGGATATAGTGAATGCGGGGTCCGGGGAGAGCGGATATAGTGAATGCGGGGTCCGGGGAGAGCGGATATAGTGAATGCGGGGTCCGGGGAGAGCGGATATAGTGAATGCGGGGTCCGGGGAGAGCGGATATAGTGAATGCGGGGTCCGGGGAGAGCGGATATAGTGAATGCGGGGTCCGGGGAGAGCGGATATAGTGAATGCGGGGTCCGGGGAGAGCGGATATAGTGAATGTGGGGTCCGGGGAGAGCGGATATAGTGAATGCGGGGTCTGGGGAGAGGGGATACAGTGAATGCGGGGTCTGGGGAGAGCGGATATAGTGAATGCGGGGTCCGGGGAGAGCGGATATAGTGAATGCGGGGTACGGGGAGCGCGGATATAGTGAATGCGGGGTCCGGGGAGAGCGGATATAGTGAATGCGGGGTCCGGGGAGAGCGGATATAGTGAATGTGGGGTCCGGGGAGAGCGGATATAGTGAATGCGGGGTCCGGGGAGAGCGGATATAGTGAATGCGGGGTCCGGGGAGAGCGGATATAACGAATGCGGGGTCCGGGGAGAGCGGATATAACGAATGCGGGGTCCGGGGTGAGCGGATATAGTGAATGCGGGGTCCGGGGAGACCGGATATAGTGAATGCGGGGTCCGGGGAGACCGGATATAGTGAATGCGGGGTCCGGGGAGAGCGGATATAGTGAATGCGGGGTCCGGGGAGAGCGGATATAGTGAATGCGGGGTCCGGGGAGACCAGATATAGTGAATGCGGGGTCCGGGGAGACCGGATATAGTGAATGCAGGGTCCGGGGAGAGCGGATATAGTGAATGCGGGGTCCGGGGAGAGCGGATATAGTGAATGCGGGGTCCGGGGAGAGAGGATATAGTGAATGCGGGGTCTGGGGAGAGGGGATATAGTGAATGCGGGGTCCGGGGAGAGGGGATATAGTGAATGCGGGGTCCGGGGAGAGGGGATATAGTGAATGCGGGGTCCGGGGAGAGGGGATATAGTGAATGCGGGGTCCAGGGAGAGCGGATATAGTGAATGCGGGGTCCGGGGAGAGCGGATATAGTGAATGCGGGGTCCGGGGAGAGCGGATATAGTGAATGCGGGGTCCGGGGAGAGCGGATATAGTGAATGCGGGGTCCGGGGAGAGCGGATATAGTGAATGCGGGGTCCGGGGAGAGCGGATATAGTGAATGCGGGGTCCGGGGAGAGCGGATATAGTGAATGCGGGGTCCGGGGAGAGCGGATATAGTGAATGCGGGGTCCGGGGAGAGCGGATATAGTGAATGCGGGGTCCGGGGAGAGTGGGATTTTTTTAGCAAATACATGAAGTAGAATACATTTTGGCCGAAATTTATGACGAAATGAGATTTTTTTACAAATTTTTACTGGACATGTTTTATAGCAAGAAGTCAAAAATATAGGTTTTTTTTTCAAAAATGTTGGATTTTTTGGTTTATAGCGCAAGAAATAAAAACCGCACAGGTGACCAAATACCACTGAAAGAAAGCTCAATTTGTAGGAGAAATTGTACATAACTTTCATTTGGTTTCAGAGTTGCACGACCGCACAATTGTCAGTTAAGTAACGCAGCGCCGTATTGCCCATAATTGCCTGGTCAGGAAGGGGGGGGGGGAAATCCTCTGGAGGGGGAGGGGTTAATGGCAACTCAGACCCAACAAGGAGACTTTATTTTGGGGGGGAAAAAAAATAATGAAAACTCAAATGTCGCAGTTAAAGAACACGCGATGCTTAACACTCATAAAGCGGGGGGGGCACTACTAGGGTGATTTTGAAGGGGCTGCCCAATGCGTATCTCACAGAAACACGTGAACAATATGTAGACGTGTACAAATGTGTGAGGACTGCCGTGGCGGGTGATGCTGGGAATGGGGCCTCACTGGGAGCATGCTTGGAGAGAGTCAACAAATAATTGATGATAAATCTAAAGAGTACCTTCAATCCTCGCGATGCTGGTCCCATCCCGCCCACTGGTGCCACCAGATTTGAAAGTATGGGGCATGCTCAGATGTGCCCAGGGGCAGGACAAGGGGTGGGCAGAAGGGACAGCTGCCCCAGGCACTCTCTCAGCACACGTACACTCCAGATCAGTGGCTACCCATGGCACTCTCTACCCCATCTGCCCACACCGTGCATGCGCAACTACTCACTAGCTGCTGGAAATCAAGCAACTGTCCATGCAAGCGCAGTGCACACTCCGTGCCAACCATAGGCAGCTGGAGGCACGGGGCGGAGAGTGGTCGCAGGGTGGTGCACCCCTCCTACGGCACGCACTATGAAGAAGGAAGGAGGCGGATCAGATTAAAGTGTATATTTAGGATAGAGGTGGGAAGGCTTTGCCCAGATTCTGTCTATGTCCTGCACAGCAAAGACCCTGAGGAAGGCCTGTGAGCCCCCGAAACGTGTTGTATGTTCCATGTACAGGTAGAAAAAAAGAAGAGGCTAGTGTTAGAGTTTCCACAAGGTTAGTGTTGGGATTACAGGGGGGTTAGTGTTGGGATTACAGGGAGGATTAGTGTTAGGATTACAGGGGGGTTAGTGTTGGGATTACAGGGAGGATTAGTGTTGGGATTACAGGTAAAATTAGTGTTAGGATTACAGGGGGGTTAGTGTTGGGATTACAGGGGGGTTAGTGTTGGGATTACAGGGAGGGTTAGTGTTGGGATTACAGGGAGGATTAGTGTTGGGATTACAGGAGGGGTAGTGTTGGGATTACAGGGGGGTTAGTGGTAGGATTACGGGGGGGGGGGGTTGGTGTTAGGATTACAGGAGGGGTAGTGTTGGGATTACAGGGGGGATTAGTATTAGGATTACAGTCGGTTTAGTGTTGGGATTAAAGGGGGGGTTAGTGTTGGGATTACAGGGAGGGTTAGTGTAGGGATTACTGGGGGGGTGAGTTTAGGGATTACAGGGGGGGTGAGTGCTGGGATTACAGGGAGGGTTAGTGTTGGGATTAAAGGGGGGATTAGTGTTGGGATTACAGGGAGGGTTAGTGTAGGGATTACAAGGGGGGTTAGTGTTGGGATTACAGGGGGGGTTAGTGTTAGGATTACAGGGGGGGTAGTGTTAGGATTACAGGGGTGTTACTGTTGGGATTACAGGGGGGGTTAGTGTTGGAATTACAGGGGGGGTTAGTATTAGGATTACAGTTGGTTTAGTGTTGGGATTAAAGGGGGGGTTAGTGTTGGGATTACATGGGGGGTTAGTTTTGGGATTACAGGGGGGGTTAGTGTTAGGATTACAGGGGGGGTCAGTGTTAGGATTACAGGGTGGGTTAGTGTTAGGATTACAGGGAGGGTTAGTGTTAGGAGTACAGGGGGGTTTAGTGTTGGGATTAGTGTTGGGATTACAGGGGGGGTTAGTGTTAGGAGTACAGGGGGATTAGTGTTGGGATTAGTGTTAGGAGTACAGGGGGGATTAGTGTTGGGATTAGTGTTAGGAGTACAGGGGGGATTAGTGTTGGGATTAGTGTTAGGAGTACAGGGGGGATTAGTGTTGGGATTAGTGTTAGGAGTACAGGGGGGATTAGTGTTGGGATTAGTGTTAGGAGTACAGGGGGGATTAGTGTTGGGATTAGTGTTAGGAGTACAGGGGGGATTAGTATTGGGATTAGTGTTGGGATTAGTGTTAGGAGTACAGGGGGGATTAGTGTTGGGATTAGTGTTAGGAGTACAGGGGGATTAGTGTTGGGATTAGTGTTAGGAGTACAGGGGGGATTAGTATTGGGATTAGTGTTGGGATTAGTGTTAGGAGTACAGGGGGGATTAGTGTTGGGATTAGTGTTAGGAGTACAGGGGTGTTACTGTTGGGATTACAGGGGGGGTTAGTGTTGGGATTACAGGTGGGGTTAGTGTTGGAATTACAGGGGGGGTTAGTATTAGGATTACAGTTGGTTTAGTGTTGGGATTAAAGGGGGGGTTAGTGTTGGGATTACATAGGGGGGTTAGTTTTGGGATTACAGGGGGGGTTAGTGTTAGGATTACAGGGGGGGTTAGTGTTAGGATTACAGGGAGGGTTAGTGTTAGGAGTACAGGGGGATTAGTGTTGGGATTAGTGTTAGGATACAGGGGTGTTACTGTTGGGATTACAGGGGGGTTAGTGTTGGGATTAGTGTTAGGAGTACAGGGGGGATTAGTGTTGGGATTAGTGTTAGGAGTACAGGGGGGATTAGTGTTGGGATTAGTGTTAGGAGTACAGGGGGATTAGTGTTGGGATTAGTGTTAGGATACAGGGGGGATTAGTGTTGGGATTAGTGTTAGGAGTACAGGGGGATTAGTGTTGGGATTAGTGTTGGGATTAGTGTTAGGAGTACAGGGGGGATTAGTGTTGGGATTAGTGTTAGGATACAGGGATAGGGACCTGTCATCCATATTTCTATTACTAGGGATGTATACGGAATAAATGTGATAAAACAAACAGTGACAGTTGTAAAGATACAGAATAATAAATAAAGTAAAGCGCCCCTCCCCCGCGCTCGCACACAGAGGTGAACACACACGTGAGGTATCGTTGTGAACGTTAGAGTGAGAGCAATCATCCCAGCGCTAGATCTCCTCTGTAAGTCACCGGTCACACCGCTGTGCTTTAAAATGCACAATTTCAGGACGATTTCTGAAGACACATCGGTGTGACCCGGCACTAAACAGGTAACTTGGAAACATTTTTAATGCGTCGCCTCCGGAGATTTTTAAGTACTGCACTTTGTCGCCATTCCATGAGCGTGTGCAATTATAAAGCGTGACATGTTGGGTATCTATTTACTCGCCGTAACATTCTCTTTCATATTTACAAAACAATTGGGGTATATATTGTGTTCAAAGTGTATTTTTACCAAAACAATTGCGTGTGAAAAACCACTGTGCAAATACCGTGCGACATTTAGGTCAGGCGGGCGTGGGGGCCATTCAATGGTATCAATTCCTTCATCCTCCAGGAACTGCCTGCAAACTCTCCTCACATGCGGCCGGGCATTGTCTGCACCAGGAGTAACCCAGGACCCTCTGCACCAGGAGGAACCCAGGACCCCCCGCACCAGGAGGAACCCAGGACCCCCCGCACCAGGAGGAACCCAGGACCCCCCGCACCAGGAGGAACCCAGGACCCCCCGCACCAGGAGGAACCCAGGACCCCCCGCACCAGGAGGAACCCAGGACCCCCCGCACCAGGAGGAACCCAGGACCCCCCGCACCAGGAGGAACCCAGGACCCTCTGCACCAGGAGGAACCCAGGACCCTCTGCACCAGGAGGAACCCAGGACCCTCTGCACCAGGAGGAACCCAGGACCCTCTGCACCAGGAGGAACCCAGGACCCTCTGCACCAGGAGGAACCCAGGACCCTCTGCACCAGGAGGAACCCAGGACCCCCTGCACCAGGAGGAACCCAGGACCCCCTGCACCAGGAGGAACCCAGGACCCCCCGCACCAGGAGGAACCCAGGACCCACTGCACCAGCGTAGGGTTTGACAATGGGTCCAAGGATTTCATCCCGATACCTAATGTCAGTCAGGGTGCCATTGTCTAGCCTGTAGAGGTCTCTGTGTCCCTCCATGGATATGCCTCCCCAGACCATCACTGACCCACCACCAATACGGTCATGCTGAACCATGTTACAGGCAGCAGAACGTTCTCCACGGCTTCTCCAGACCCTTTCACGTCTGTCACATGTGCTCAGGGGGAACCTGCTCTCATCTGTGAGGGGGAACCTGCTCTCATCTGTGAGAAGCACAGGGTGCCAGTGGTGGACCTGCCAATTCTGGTGTTCAGTGGCAAATACCAATCCAGCTCTATGGTGCCTGGCAGTGAGCACAGGGGCCCACTAGAGGACGTCGGGCCCTCAGGTCACCCTCATGAAGACTGTTTCTGATTGTTTGGTCAGAGAGATTCACACCAGTGGCCTGCTGGAGGTCATTTTGTAGGGCTCTGGCAGGCACCTTCTACGGCCCTGTCCAGCCCTCCTAGAGTAACTGCCTGTCTCCTGGAATCTCCTCCACGCTCTTGAGACTGTGCTGGGAGACACAGCAAACCTTCTGGCATTGGCACGTATTGATGTACCATCCTGGAGGAGTTGGACTGCCTGTGCAACCTCTGTAGGGTCCAGGTATGGCCTCATGCTACCAGTAGTGACACTGACCCGAGCCAAATGCAGAACGAGTGAAAACAGTCAGAAAAGATGAGGAGGGAACAAATGTCAGTGCCCTCCACCTGCCCATCTGACCCATTGTCAAACCCTACGCCGGTGCAGTGGGTCCTGGGTTCCTCCTGGTGCAGTGGGCCCTGGGTTCCTCCTGGTGCAGGGGGTCCTGGGTTCCTCCTGGTGCAGTGGGTTCTAGGTTCCTCCTGGTGCAGTGGGTCCTGGGTTCCTCCTGGTGCAGTGAGTCCTGGGTTCCTCCTGGTGCAGTGGGTTCTAGGTTCTTCCTGGTGCGGTGGGTCCTGGGTTTCTCCTGGTGCTGTAGGTCCTGGGTTCCTCCTGGTGCAGTGGGTCCTGAGTTCCTCCTGGTGCAGTGGGTCCTGGGTTCCTCCTGGTGGAGCAGTGTGTCCTGGGTTCCTCCTGGTGGTGCAGTGTGTCCTGGGTTCCTCCTGGTGCAGTGAGTCCTGGGTTCCTCCTGGTGCAGTGGGCCCTGGGTTCCTCCTGGTGCAGTGGGTCCTGGGTTCCTCCTGGTGCGGTGGGTCCTGGGTTTCTCCTGGTGCGGTGGGTCCTGGGTTCCTGCTGGTGCAGTGGGTACTGGGTTTCTCCTGGTGCAGTGGGCCCTGGGTTCCTCCTGGTGCAGTGGGTACTGGGTTCCTCCTGGTACGGTGGGTCCTGTGTTCCTCCTGGTGAGGTGGGTCCTGAGTTCCTCCTGGTGCAGTGGGTCCTGGGTTCCTCCAGGTGCGGTGGGTCCTGGGTTCCTCCTGGTGCAGTGGGTCCTGGGTTCCTCCAGGTGCGGTGGGTCCTGGGTTTCTGCTGGTGCAGTGGGTACTGGGTTTCTCCTGGTGCAGTGGGCCCTGGGTTCCTCCTGGTGCAGTGGGTACTGGGTTCCTCCTGGTACGGTGGGTCCTGTGTTCCTCCTGGTGAGGTGGGTCCTGAGTTCCTCCTGGTGCAGTGGGTCCTGGGTTCCTCCAGGTGCGGGGGGTCCTGTGTTCCTCCTGGTGCGGTGGGTCCTGTGTTCCTCCAGGTGCGGTGGGTCCTGGGTTCCTCCTGGTGCAGTGGGTCCTGGGTTCCTCCAGGTGCGGTGGGTCCTGGGTTTCTCCTGGTGCAGTGGGTCCTGGGTTCCTCCTGGTGCAGTGGGTCCTGGGTTCCTCCTGGTGCAGTGGGTACTGGGTTTCTCCTGGTGCAGTGGGCCCTGGGTTCCTCCTGGTGCAGTGGGTACTGGGTTCCTCCTGGTACGGTGGGTCCTGTGTTCCTCCTGGTGAGGTGGGTCCTGAGTTCCTCCTGGTGCAGTGGGTCCTGGGTTCCTCCAGGTGCGGTGGGTCCTGGGTTTCTCCTGGTGCAGTGGGTCCTGGGTTTCTCCTGGTGCAGTGGGTCCTGGGTTCCTCCAGGTGCGGTGGGTCCTGGGTTTCTCCTGGTGCAGTGGGTCCTGGGTTCCTCCTGGTGCAGTGGGTCCTGGGTTCCTCCTGGTGCAGTGGGTACTGGGTTTCTCCTGGTGCAGTGGGCCCTGGGTTCCTCCTGGTGCAGTGGGTACTGGGTTCCTCCTGGTACGGTGGGTCCTGTGTTCCTCCTGGTGAGGTGGGTCCTGAGTTCCTCCTGGTGCAGTGGGTCCTGGGTTCCTCCAGGTGCGGTGGGTCCTGGGTTTCTCCTGGTGCAGTGGGTCCTGGGTTTCTCCTGGTGCAGTGGGTCCTGGGTTTCTCCTGGTGCAGTGGGTCCTGGGTTCCTCCTGGTGCAGTGGGTCCTGGGTTCCTCCTGGTGCGGTGGGTCCTGGGTTCCTCCTGGTGCGGTGGGTCCTGGGTTCCTCCTGGTGCAGTGGGTCCTGGGTTTCTCCTGGTGCGGTGGCTCCTGGGTTCCTCCTGGCTACACCTTCCCCATGTCCTCCATGTTCCCTCAGCCAGTGTTCCTTTGTAGATGCAGGGCTTAGGAAAGTCATTGTCTTCTCACACTTCAGAAGGCTGAAAAAAAAAAACAAACACAATTCTTTGTACTGCAATTAGCTGAAGTATAACTAACTGTTTCTTATCGAAGAGTTAAGCTGCCTGTGGATGGTGACAAATCAGCAGGCGAGCGCACCGAAAGGACAGACTGGGTCTAGGGAGGTATGTCAATGCATAAAGCAGCATTTGAAATAGAGCTCACCTCTTGCTTTTAATGGACCTGGAATGTATTTAATAGATTTCTATTTTTGGACTTCATAAATGTTGAAAAAAATGAGAACAACGACCTGTCTTCCAAAAACGCACATCTCTTGATCACCCCCCCCCCCCTTCCTTTGTCCTCTATTTTTCTTAGTTAAATTCTTACTCTCTTAGTTTTTCTTTAGTCTATAAAATATATATAATCCCGTGTGTATGTATGTATATATAAAAATAATATTTTTTTTACAACCTGTTTACTATATAATTTTGGTATTTCCCCTGTCCTCTTCTCCTATTTAACACGATCTTGAATGTGATCGCTTAATTCTGAGCACAGTTACATCCCCGGTTATAAGGGGGCGTGCACACTTATGCAACTGCATTATTTTAGTTTTTTTTTGTTTACTTCCCCCCCCCCCAAAAGATCTCAGTTGAGTTGTGCAGTTTATAGGTCACATTAAAGGTGGAAAAAGTTCTGAAATGATTTATGTTTGTCTCATATTTTTACATGGCAGAAATCTGACATTTGAAGGGGGGGGGAGGGGGATGTAGACCTGTTATATCGGCTGTATATAACGATCATCTCATATCTCCCATTTGTGGTCAGTAGGTGTTGCTGAGGAAGTGCTATAAACAGTGCCTGTAATCTTGGAGTTATTTATGGGCTGTAATATCACAGTATGGCTGCGGTAATGATGTGTTGGGGGGGTGGTAATTGATGGAGGTGCGGAGTCACGCGCGGCCCTCTCTGATATTTCTTGGCTCATTCGGCTTCTCTCAGAGACGTCAGACTCTCCAGCCGTCTCGTCATCTGGGGATAGGTCATCTTCTGCACACAGAGAGAGGCCAAGGTCTGCCGGATGGACCAAACCGCCTCTTATTATTCCTGGAAGATCGATTCTACGCGGGATGGAGGAGGAGCGGCTCCGGCGTGTTCAAGCCGAATTCCGAGCCTCGATTAGTCCCATTGCCTGTCCACGACAGAAAGAATCGTGGAATGTGTCACATAGATCCCATGTAATGCAGGCCATAGACGGGATGAAAATCAACCGATTTTTTCAGGCGAAAAAAAAAAATCGGCCGATTTTCGCACCATTAGTGGGTTAATTGGTCGGCCATTTTTCGGGGTTTTGGCTCATTTTTTTATTGGTGAAGTTGGAAAAAAATCGGCCGATTTTCCCGGTAATGATGGGCAAATCGGCCGATCTTTTTACCAATAAAAAATCTGCGCATGAGCCGTGACCTGCAAGAAGAAGAAAAAGAAGAATTCCAGTCCGCTATTATATTTGACATGAAAAAGTCTTGCGGTTGCAACAATGTATCTATTTCAGGGGCGGACTGACCATTTGGAAACTCGGGCACTGCCCGAGGGCCCGGGGTCAGTAGGGGGCCCCATGAGATGCCCCTGGTACCTTTTTCATAGGCTTTTTTGAGTTTGGGCAAGGACACAGGGGCCCCATGATCCCCTATTGCCCGGGGGCCCCAGGAGTTGTCAGTCCGCCCCTGATCTATTTGTATCCGAATAAAACCATCTGTATCTGAAATGGATACAAAGGGATACAAATGGATACATTGTTGCAACCGCAATACTTTTCATGTCAAATATAATAGAGGAGCTCTGCAGGGGACAGAAGTAATTAAATGCCGGCCGCAGATGGGATGAAAATTGGCCGATTTTTTTTACCGTTGGTGGTAACGTCGGCCTATTGAACAACCAACTTTTCTGTTTTTTTTTTTAAAAAATGGCCGGTTTTCGACCCGTCTATGGCCTGCATAAGACTCGGCCTCTGTATCCCCCCTGGCTGAACCGGACACATTTCCATCCGTCTACAACCCATCTAGTGCACTTGTTAATTTTATGAACACCAAAGCAGCTGAAACTGATTACCACCCCCCTCTGTGACTTACCTGACCAGATCCATACCCCGGGAGTCTCAGTGACTCGGATTACAAAGTCTGGCCATACACTGTACAACTTTCTTACAATTTTATGTCCAATTTCTTTTAGATTTACCTTCAGCTAGGTAGTGCAGGGGCCCGCCTGATTGGATACAACTGACAGTGTGACAGCACTGAAAGCTGAAAATTGGCCTGGGCAGGGAGGGGGTGAGAGGTCCCGGTAGGCGAGGGGTTAAAGGGATGCTGGGAGGTGAATTGGCTCCTGTCTAATTTGACCCTAGTATGTGAATGTGAGTTAGGGCCCTTAGATTGTACGCCCTTCGGGGGCGGGGATTGATGTGAATGTACAATATATATGTAAAGCTCCAAGCAGGGGCGGACTGACAACTCATGGGGCCCCCGGGCAATGGGGGATCATGGGGCCCCCTGTGTCCTTGCCCAAACTCAAAAAAGCCTATGAAAAAGGTACCAGGGGCATCTCATGGGGCCCCCTACTGACCCCGGGCCCTCGGGCAGTGCCCCGATTTTCCTAATGGTCAGTCCGCCCCTGCTCCAAGTTCTCAGACAGTCCCTGTGATGTAGCCCTGGGAGTGAGGGGTTAATAGTGCCCCCATGTGACATCGTTGGAGGTGGTGGGCATGCTCCTTCCTGGAATAATGGAGGCAGACAACACCCAGCCGCCTCCGCGTGGCCCCTCTCCTCGCATGTAATCAGGCAGCGAGGGGGAACTTTGATTAAAGTGAGATTGGTGCTGCCGATGGGCTGCCAGCAGATGAGAGGAAGCATCTGCGAGACTCGCAGCTCATTCCGCCACATCCAATTCCAGCCCGTATTAATGCGCCGTCACGAGAGCTGTGCAATTTTCTCCTCCATATGGATGCGACCCATCCCGCGTTCTGCCGGCTGACCTACTTTACAAACATGAGCAGGTGATGGAGAGCGCCCGGCCGTACGGCGAGACCACCCATAAATTACCCGGCGGATTGCCTGCCGCACCACCAGGACGATCTCTCATTAATGCTGGAAGGGATGATGTAAATGTCACCGAGAAAGCCGAGACCTTCCCTTCAGCCTCTGTGTGTATTCATGAGAAAAGGATGAAGGGGCGCATCCGGCGTGGCGCCAGTTATCCCTGGCTTGGATCCTCGTTTATTGGACAATGGAGGCGCAGCAAATGTGCGCGGGGGTCAGCGAGGCCATTCTTCCGTCATGATTGGACTGTTAACACCGTAAAGCCGCTGGCACACCTACTCAAGGTCATAACTACACCTGGTACGCGTTACGCCACTCGTTACCATGCCTGTTGATAAGGCAGCCCATTCATTGTACAAGGAGCTGCTAATGCACCTATTCAAGGTCAAAAACCACACCTGGTACATGTTACGCCACTCATTATCCTGCGCTTCAATATGGTAGCCCATTCATTGTACAAGGGGCTGCTAGCGCACTTACTTGGGGTTTAAAACTACACCAGGTGCGCGTTACATCACTCATTATCATGCGTTTCAATAAGGGAGCTCATTCATTATAAAAAGGGGCTGCTAACGCACCTACTAGAGGTCAAAACCACACCTGGCGCGTGTTACGCCACTAATTATCGTGCGTTTCAATAAGGTAGCCTATTCATTGTAAAAGGGGCTTCTAATACACCTTTTCAAGATGAAAAACCACACCTAGAGAGTGTTACGCCACTCATCATCCATTTTAATATGGTAGCCCAGTCGCTGTACAAGCGGCTGCTAGCGCACCTATTAAGGTTTAAAACTACACCTGGTGTGCGTTACATCACTCATTGTCATGCGTTTCGATATGGTAGCCCATTCATTGTACAAGGGGCTGCTAACGCACCTACTCGAGGTCAAAACTACACCTGGTGCGCGTTACGTCACTCATTGTCATGCATTTCGATATGGTAGCCCATTCATTGTACAAGGGGCTGCTAGTGCACATACTCGAGGTCAAAACTACACCTGGTTCATGTTACGTCACTTGTCATGCATTTCGATATGGTAGTCCATTCATTGTACAAGTGGCTGCTAACGCACATACTCGAGGTCAAAACTACACCTGGTGCGCGTTACGTCACTCATTGTCATGCGTTTCGATATGGTAGCCCATTCATTGTACAAGGGGCTTCTAGCGCACCGACTTGAGGTCAAAGCTGCACCGTCGATTGATTTTTTTGGTTTTCTGGGGGGGGGGGGTTTAGGGAACATACATACATGACTGTATTGTTGTTGTATTGTCTCCCGTTATATTGTAAAGCGCTGAGCAAACTGAGCAAACTTCAGGTCGGATACGACCGCCATATATACACCTCTATGCCAATCAGCGAGAGAGATCCAAGAATTCCAGAAGGACCAAAGAACTGGAAGGCAGAATGAAGACACCAGATTTTGCTCCCAGAATTGCAATTAATATATTCACAACTTGTTTACCAGCAGATTGAAAAATGTTGACCCTAAAGGAACCTGTTGGATTTTCAGGCTGAGTACGACCCCCTACTATGCTGATCACAGGGGGGGGGGGGGAATCAAAGGGTTCCAGAATGTAAAGTTAAGGAGTACAGAGCAGGGGCGGACTGACCATTTGGAAACTCGGGCACTGCCTGAGGGCCCAGGGGCAGTAGAGGTCCCCATGAGATGCCCCTGGTACCTTTTTCACAGGCTTTTTTGAGTTTGGGCATGGACACAGGGGCCCCATGATCCCCTATTACCCGGGGGCCCCATGAGTTGTCAGTCCGCCCCTGGTACAGAGCAGAAAGTGCAGTCACCAAATGTTCCCTCCATATCTACAATTGACATCTTCACAACTGGTTTACCAGTAAATAAAAAGTTATGGAACCCAAAAGAACTTGTTAGCTTTTCAGGCCGAATACAACCACCATCTATGCACCTCTATGCCGATCACCGAGAGGAATCCAAGGGTTCCAGAATGTAAAATGAAGGAGCAGGGAGCTGGAAGACAGAATGGGAATCCAGACGTCCCCCCCCCCCCCATAATTACAATTATTATATTTACAACTTGCTTACCAGCAAATAAAAACACGTTGAACTTACAGAAACGTATTGAATTTTCAGTCCAAGGACGACCAGCATATATTTACCTTTTATGATGCCAATCACCGAGAGGAATCCAAGGATTCCAGAACGGAAATTGAAGGAACACGGAGGTAGAAGGCAGAATGGAGTCTCCAGATGTTTCCCCCGTAATTACAATTATAATATTTACAGCTGGTTTACCAGCATACAAAAAACATACTGATGGGCGACCAGACATGAGAATCCTCCCGCCTGCGTCCCACGCAAATTCTGTTTCACGCTGAACTTCAAAACCCCATAAGAGAGGAAGAAAAAAAAAAGAAGCAAGAGAAATTAATTACATCCCCCTTTCCCATCATGCGGAGTAATTATGTTTGTGCTGCCGTGTCTGGGATTCCCAGGAGAATGGAGGTAAACAGATAAAACTGATGGGCTATTGTAGGCGAGCGTGTCGCCGCGCTGAAACTACGATAATTAAAAATCAGCGGCTCAAATAGGAAATCACAGTGTGATCATAACATGGCGAGCGAGAGACAAAGGGAAGATTAGCCGGCATTCAGCCTGATGGACAGAAAGGGGGACCCAATCACCACCTCTCTCTGGCAGGATCATTTAAAGGGATAGTCCACCCACATCTGATATTAAGATATTTAGTGCTGAGGAAGGAGAGGAGAAGCGAAGGAGCAAAGAGTGCCAAAAGGGTACCTCAATAGAGGAGGAGCAGAGAGAGCCGGAATGGGACCCCAAAAAAGGAGTGAAGAGTGCTGAAGGGGGATCTCAAGAGTGGAGGAGTGGAGAGTGCTGGCAGGGGAGTCCAGAAGAGGAGGAGTGGAGATTGCCAAAATGGGGACACAACCTTGGACAGAACCCAGGACACAGCCCGGGACACAGCCCAGACTCAGCCAGGGACACTGCCCGGGACACAGCTCGGGACACAGGCCAGACACAGCCAGGAACACAGCCCAGGACACTGTCCGAGACACAGCCGGGGACACAACCCGGGACACTGTCCAAGACACAGCCGGGGACACAGCCCGGGACACAGCCGGGGACACAGCCCGGGACACAGCTCGGGACACAGCCCGGGACACAACCCAGGACAGTGCCCGGGACATAGCTCAAGTGGGAGTAAGGTCCAAGATACGGGACTGTCCTGGCTAATATTCATTGTTAATATAGATACTAGATGTAAATGATTGGATTTAACGTGCTTTAACCATCTAGCTGCCAGAGCCATTTTTGCTTTTTTTTTTCCAAACGTGTTAAAATGCACATTTTAGGCCTGAAGATTAATTAAACCCCCCAAACATTATATTAGTATCATTTAAATATTTTTATATCATCATATATTTTCTGAAAGCAGAGACCCTGCAGAATAAAATGGTGCGGTTACATTTTGTTTAAATGTAACATGATGTTAGTGCGACTGTTTATGTATTACAAACATTTTTTCGTCAACATGTCAAGCTGTAAAGTGGTTCTAAAATATAAAAGTGTTTTAATGATAATGCATTTCCTGCATTAAGGTGAAAAATGTCTCAGTAATTATATTGCCCCTCCCCCCCTCCCTACCTCCCTAAATATTTACTTGAGTCCTGTGTCGATCCAGCACTGTGTCCCTCTGCAGCTGGGCTCTTCCTAGTGTCACCAGATAAAGAGGCTTCTGCTGCTGTCAATCAATCAAATCCTGCAAGGAGGGATTGGGGGTGAGACCGAGCCACTCTGTGTGTGTCTATGGACACACACAGCCCAGCTCAGTACTGCTCCCACACGAGCTCCATTGGGTTCTCCATTGGGGCGCTCCTCTCCTCCTCTTCTGATTACTCCACTTTTGGGATCCCCCTTCAGCACTTTCCACTCCTCTTCTGGGTTCCCCCTTCTGGATTGATAATGGGTGACCCCAGAAGGGGAGGAGTGGAGAGTGCTGACAGGGGACCAAAGAAGAGGAGGAGTGGAGAGTGCCAGCAGGGGACCTCAGAAGAGGAGGAGCAAAGATTGATAATGGGTGACCCCAGAAGAGGAGGAGTGGAGAGTGCTGACAGGGGACCTCAGAAGAGGAGGAGTGGAGAGTGCCAGCAGGGGACCTCAGAAGAGGAGGAGTGGAGAGTGCCAGCAGGGGACCTCAGAAGAGGAGGAGTGGAGAGTGCCAACAGGGGACCTCAGAAGAGGAGGAGAGGAGCGCCCCAATGGAGAACCCAGAAGAGGCAGTAAGAGGCTGCTCTGTGCAATACCTATGCACAGAGCAGGTATGTACAGCATCTCTTTTATCTTAGAAAAATAAAAAAAAATAGTCTCTATAACCACTTTGCAATAGCACCTGCCTGTGAAATGGTGAGAAACCTTGATACACACAACTTTCCATAGGTGACTTTTTTAAAGTGCCTCATCGGTTTAAGGTCAAATGTGAATAATGAGCCTAGAACTATTGCACTCACTCTGGCGTGTGCGGCAATATGTAACACGCTGTGCAATCAATGTTTTCATATGTACAGTAGGTGTCCCAATGTGTGCCTTCACATAGGGGGGCAAAAGGCAACCTATGTGATGGCATTATGCTGTGACAGATTCTCTTTAATATTCCTCGTATGCCACTGACTCCAGGACACAGCCCAGGACACAGCATTGATGAGACAGAGGGCCTAGACTAGGCTGTCTCTGCAAATCACGTATGGTATACATCATGTATGCTCAGTAATGTGTCAGAGTAACACTTGCAGGTATTTCTTACCTCTCGCAGAGATCACAGTACTCTGACAACCCTTCATCTGCTTCTATCTCTAGAAGGACAGCACCATCTCGGTTCAGGCATCATCCAGGGTCACAATTGGAGACATTCCAGTAAAATATATTTTTCCGATTTTGCAGAAGTAGTGTCTGTTTTGCTGCTTAGGTGAAATATTATTAATAAAAAAAAAATCTACTGTTTATATAGGGGATTCATTTCGAGTTGTTTCTTTTATTGTTTTTGGTGTTTGCTTTTTTTTTCTTTTTTTTGTGTGTCTGTTTGATCATTGTCATGTTTCACATGACTGTCATATGCCTTTAAGCATTTTCTATATCTTGTCTCTGCTCCTCCCTTTCCTTTGGTTTAGTTAATGTTGTATAGATAGCCCTCCCCCTTTCCCAGTAAGGCATTGCAGCTCTAGCCTCATGGCATGGAGCAGGAAACGTTATGATCTTTTGACCTATCAAATGTTCATTGTCAGATTCCCTCAGTTTATGGAATAAACTTCACAAGATCTACAAGATGTCTTATTGATTGAGTCACTGACTGTGGTATCCAACTGAGGTTGAAGTTATCGCTATCTCATCACAACTGTAAGTTACAGAGATCACACTATCAATGCTTAGATTGGAGAGGCAGAACAATCATATTCTGAGTTCTGATGCTGTAGATTTATTTTAATTTTACTTTTCGACACTCCCACACTCCCTCCTTCTGTATAACATTCGAACGATAGAGAATGTACCTGGAGAACAATCGATTTTGCCCCCCTCATTCACACAGAAGGAATGGACATGCACTTTCATAGGAAGAATAGCTCTGCGAATATTTTATAAATACCCCTGTAAAGTTCCTTTAACTTTCCAGCACGAAGTGAATGCCGTGGTGTCAGATTTTGACAGACTGCAGTAATTCTTACTAGTTACAGAAGATTGGGGTCATTTGTTCTGAAACCATGACCCTTTAATCCAAGATGTGCATGCTCCTGGCAGGCTCTAACTACTTCGATTGCTCATTATGTCCTCGGTGACAGATCTGGAAGGAGAATAGGAGATCCTATTTATGTCCCGCTGTGTGCTGCATGCAATCCCTCCAATTCCTGATAATGACGTCTAGCTGTTCCGAGAGGAACCACAATGCACTCTATTTATACGTGACATTTCTGTGTGAGGAGAAGGGACATTTCATATCCAGCCGGCCAAATCGCTGACTTACCACTCATAGAACGCCACAGGAACCCAACCGCAACCCCGCTGAAGTCATACCGCTGAAGTCATACCGCCAGTTATTAGAGGAGCTGAAATCATTTTATCCAATGGAGGAACATCACTGACGCTAATACAGAGAGTTCAGGTGCACAGAATGCTTCCCGGACTTCATTAGGATCACCCCTGACGTCACATTGCTGACCTACTTCTGCAATGCTAAATAGCTGGCTCAGTGCTCTCTGTACAACACTACTGCATATGTCAGAGCTGTATAAAAGTATAATAGTGTGTGACGGGGGGAGGGACATTTGAATGTACATTTATGTTTATTTAAAATCTCGCAAACATACAGCTTGTTAATAAAAGCATATTTACATATATACAAAAAATTTAATTGGCATCTTGTAGCCTGCTTACCCAATTTACAAGGCCGTAATCACCGGGACCAAATCTGATGACTAAACTTTTCTTTCCTGCCAGGGCTCTGGGTAGCTCAAAACCTTCACCTTCCTCTCCCATCCAGAGGACCTCACTCTTATCCAGATTGATCTTTGAGCCAAATGCCTCAGCATACTGTTCCATCACCGAGACCACCTCCTCCGCCTCCTGCCTCAGCATACTGTTCCTTCACCGAGACCACCTCCTCCGCCTCCTGCCTCAGCATACTGTTCCTTCACCGAGACCACCTCCTCCGCCTCCTGACTCAGCATACTGTTCCTTCACCGAGACCACCTCCTCCGCCTCCTGACTCAGCATACTGTTCCTTCACCGAGACCACCTCCTCCGCCTCCTGCCTCAGCATACTGTTCCATCACCGAGACCACCTCCTCCGCCTCCTGCCTCAGCATACTGTTCCTTCACCGAGACCACCTCCTCCGCCTCCTGCCTCAGCATACTGTTCCATCACCGAGACCACCTCCTCCGCCTCCTGCCTCAGCATACTGTTCCATCACCGAGACCACCTCCTCCGCCTCCTGCCTCAGCATACTGTTCCATCACCGAGACCACCTCCTCCGCCTCCTGCCTCAGCATACTGTTCCATCACCGAGACCACCTCCTCCGCCTCCTGCCTCAGCATACTGTTCCTTCACCGAGACCACCTCCTCCGCCTCCTGCCTCAGCATACTGTTCCATCACCGAGACCACCTCCTCCGCCTCCTGCCTCAGCATACTGTTCCATCACCGAGACCACCTCCTCCGCCTCCTGCCTCAGCATACTGTTCCATCACCGAGACCACCTCCTCCGCCTCCTGCCTCAGCATACTGTTCCATCACCGAGACCACCTCCTCCGCCTCCTGCCTCAGCATACTGTTCCATCACCGAGACCACCTCCTCCGCCTCCTGCCTCAGCATACTGTTCCATCAGCGAGACCACCTCCTCCGCCTCCTGCCTCAGCATACTGTTCCATCACCGAGACCACCTCCTTCGCCTCCTGCCTCAGCATACTGCTCCATCACCGAGACCACCTCCTCCGCCTCCTGCCTCAGCATACTGTTCCATCACCGAGACCACCTCCTTCGCCTCCTGCCTCAGCATACTGCTCCATCACCGAGACCACCTCCTCCGCCTCCTGCCTCAGCATACTGCTCCATCACCGAGACCACCTCCTCCGCCTCCTGCCTCTGCATACTGTTCCATCACCGAGACCACCTCCTCCTCAGCATACTGTTCCATCACCGAGACCACCTCTTCCTCAGCATACTGTTCCATCACCGAGACCACCTCCTCCGCCTCCTGCCTCAGCATACTGTTCCATCACTGAGACCACCTCCTCCTCAGCATACTGTTCCATCACTGTTCCATCACCGAGACCACCTCCACCTCAACATACTGTTCCATCACCGAGACCACCTCCTCCTCAGCATACTGTTCCATCACCAAGATCACCTCCTCAGCATACTGTTCCATCACCGAGACCACCTCCACCTCAACATACTGTTCCATCACCGAGACCACCTCCACCTCAGCATACTGTTCCATCACCAAGATCACCTCCTCAGCATACTGTTCCATCACCAAGACCACCTCCACCTCAGCATACTGTTCCATCACCGAGACCACCTCCTCCGCCTCCTGCCTCAGCATACTGTTCCATCACTGAGACCACCTCCTCCTCAGCATACTGTTCCATCACTGTTCCATCACCGAGACCACCTCCACCTCAGCATACTGTTCCATTACCGAGACCACCTCCTCCTCTGCATACTGTTCCATCACCGAGACCACCTCCTCCTCAGCATACTGTTCCATCACCGAGATCACCTCCTCAGCATACTGTTCCATCACCGAGACCACCTCCACCTCAGCATACTGTTCCATCACCGAGACCACCTCCTCCTATGGCCTTGAAAAACCCAAAGATCCTTCGTTTTGTAAGCTCCCACCACTCGGACTTACTGCTGCAAACGTCCATGATTGATACCTGTGCCTGAAAAAAATCCTCAAAGGATTGACTCACCTTCTCATCGTCCAGGAGTGCCGAATTCAGCTTCCAGGTACCCCTCCCCTTAGGTGGTGTATCGGGGCCACTCAGAGTCACAGACAGAATACAGTGATCGGAAAACTCCACCGCCTGACACACTGGTGCCGAGAAGGCGGAGTTCCCATTTAAAAAAAACCTATCTATTCTACTCTGACTAGCACCTCCCTGAAAAGTGAATCCCGTGTCTGTTGTCTGGGCAGCAATGAATGTGCACATCAACCAGACCTGCCTCTCTAGCCGTCACAGTCCATCCTGGCTGAAAATCTAATTAAAACACAAAACATTAAAATAAAAAATTGAAATTGAATTAAAATTAGAATTTCTATTCTAATTTTAATTCAATTTTAATTTTTAATTAAACTTTTTTGTGTTTTAATTAGATTTTCAAATTTAATGATGGTATATTTATATTGTCATTTTTGTTAATAAGAGCTTAATCATCATATCCCTCTCCATCTTCAAACATTTGAAGTTTTCATATATGCTAATGGTTTTAACTATTTAATTTTGTATGTGCTTATTCTATTACTACTATTGTAGTATGTTTTATGTATGTTTATGTATGCCATGTTTGATATTATGTTGTATGAAATGCTATTCTCTGCTGTGCCACACTGTAGCCAAAATAACTTCTCTTATCCCTTTTCCCATTTTTCTTAAAAATAAGGCTGTCTCACTTATGGGGGTGAGCCCTGTGGGGTTTAATAACAATCAACAATCTATTGAGGGGTGACTTATCTCTTTATGACTAGCTTTGATGAAGAAGGGATCACCCTTCGAAACGCGTTAGCTTGAACAGGAGTTTCTCTCCCCTTCGGTTGGAACTCGTGATCTGTAACCCTGTGTTGGCTATGGTTATTATATGCCTATTTTACTGTTGCTCTCGTGAGTATATTTTAATAATAAATTCATCGACTGTTTACTGAGGTAATGCGCAAGGTTGGTGCGCTCTTTCTTTTGTTCTTTACTACAGTCTATATCAAGCTTCCCCAGCTTCGTGACAGAGCTGCACAACCTTTGATCAGTATTGGATGAACACATTTCATCATTAATAATCTTCCTCTGATCGGAGCCCCTGGGCGCAGGAGATGGTGGATGTAGCCCATAGATGTTAATCAGGCGCAGGTCCTGCCCCCCCATGGAGATGTCTAAGACCATGCATCTCCCCATTTCTACCTTAATAATCTGCCGACAGGTTACCATGCCGGAAAAAAGTACCGCAACTCCAGTGTAAGGCTCTGCTGCAAAAGACCAGAAAGAAGGGCCGCGCCTCCACTCCTTCTTCGCCATATGAACATCCCCCAAACTGGACAACCTGGTCTCTTGCAAAAAGAAAATGTCAGCATCAAACCTGCTGAGCAAAGATAAGGCCATGTTACGAGCGCTTACTGATTTTATGCTGGCGACATTAATGGTCGCCACCTTCAAAGGAGTGGGAACCGCCATAAGAATGATTGAGGCACATGTTTCTTAGCCTGCTTACCCCCCTCCCTACTTGGAGACCCTACACGCTACAGTGTCCTCTGTGATTCCTCCTCCATGGAAACCAGAGACTCATCACCTGAAGAACCCTCATCCTCCACCTCAGAAAACACCTCAAGTGCATTTGACACCTCCACCTTCGCTGGTTCTGGAACACCGACATCCTTCCTCCTCCTCCACTTCTTTTAGCCTCCAACCATTCTTTATCTTTACTTGATAATTTTGATGGCACAAGCCCCCTCCCCTCAGGACATCCTCAGCCAAACAACCCCCCCCCCCCCCCATTTACTCCTCTCCCCACATCACTCACCCCACCTTCTACATCCACCGCAAATTCTACACCAGCCACCTTCATCCCCTTCCCACCACCCCTTCCACCATCATCCAATCTATCACCCACTCCATCCCTCGGTGTCTGCTGACCTCCAGCTGCACTTCTGCCACACCAAGGAAGAGGGATCGTGCCACCATATGTACTGGTCCAGCACCCTTCACTACTCTAGAAGAAACAACAGGTTTAGACACAGACTTGACAACCACACTTTCCAACACTGAGGGACCACAGACTGGGGGGAAAGTAACAGACACAGATTCTGACGGGACAGACACACTAGGGTCCCCTGGTACAACCTCAAAAAAACTCAAACTCTTCCCTATCCAGGAGGAAGAACTCCTCCACTAACTCTGGCTTATTGTGCATAGCCCCAGGGCACTGGCTATAAGGGTGACCAATCTCATCGCACAAGTTACACCTAATGATCTTACAGTCTCTTGCCAAATGCCCCAGGCCCTGACACAAAGAGTACTTCTGCTCTGGACTGGCTCCACATTTATGACAAAGCTTAGGTTGTCCAGGGTTTCCTATCTCTACCAATAAAAGCAGAGGAGGGTAACTGCTGGACTACATTCCCACACACCCTCTAGTGACCCCTCTAGTGATATGTAAAGATCTATATAGAGGAATCGGGACCTCCTTCCTCCTGCCGGTGACCCCTCTAGTGATATATAGATCTATATAGAGGAATCAGGACCTCCTTCCTCCTGCCGGTGACCCCTCTAGTGATATAAAGATCTATATAGAGGAATCAGGACCTCCTCCCTCTTGCCGGTGACCCCTCTAGTGATAGGATCTATATAGAGGAATCAGGACCTCCTTCCTCCTGCCAGTGACCCTCTAATGATATAAAGATCTATACAGAGGAATTGGGACCTCTTTCCTCCTGCCGGTGACCCCTCTAGTGATATATAGATCTATATAGAGGAATCAGGACCTCCTTCCTCCTGCCGGTGACCCCTCTAGTGATATATAGATCTACATAGAGGAATTGGGACCTCCTTCCTCCTGCCGGTGACCCCTCTAGTGATATAAAGATCTACATAGAGGAATCAGGACCTCCTTCCTCCTGCCGGTGACCCCTCTAGTGATATAAAGATCTATATAGAGGAATCAGGACCTCCTTCCTCCTGCCGGTGACCCCTCTAGTGATATATAGATCTATATAGAGGAATTGGGACCTCCTTCCTCCTGCCGGTGACCCCTCTAGTGATAGGATCTATATAGAGGAATCAGGACCTCCTATACAGCGCTGCAGTATATGTCAGAGCTATATAAATGTAGAATAATAATAGTGTGTGACTGTGGGGGAGGGGACATTAGAGTGTAAACTCCTCTGGTATATAGACTGATGTGACTGTGGGGGAGGGGACATTAGAGTGTAAGCTCCCCTGGTACAGAGACTGATGTGACTGTGGGGGAGGGGACATTAGAGTGTAAGCTCCTCTTTTACAGAGACTGATGGGACTGTGGGGGAGGGGACAATAGAGTGTTAGCTCCTTTGTACAGAGACTGATGTGACTGTGGGGGAGGGGACATTAGACTGTAAGCTCCTCTGGTACAGAGACTGATGGAACTGTGGGGGAGGGGACATTAGAGTGTAAGCTCCTCTGGTACATAGACTGATGTGACTGTGGGGGAGGGGACATTAGAGTGTAAGCTCCTCTGGTACAGAGACTGATGTGACTGTGAGGGGGGGACATTAGAGTGTAAGCTCCTCTGGTACAGAGACTGATGTGACTGTGAGGGGGGGACATTAGAGTGTAAGCTCCTCTGGTACAGAGACTGATGTGACTGTGGGGGAGGGGACATTAGAGTGTAAGCTCCTCTTTTACAGAGACTGATGGGACTGTGGGGGAGGGGACAATAGAGTGTTAGCTCCTTTGTACAGAGACTGATGTGACTGTTTGGGAGGGGACATTAGACTGTAAGCTCCTCTGGTACAGAGACTGATGGAACTGTGGGGGAGGGGACATTAGAGTGTAAGCCCCTCTGGTACGGAGACTGATGTGACTGTGGGGGAGGGGACATTAGAGTGTAAGCTCCTCTGGTACATAGACTGATGTGACTGTGGGGGAGGGGACATTAGAGTGTAAGCTCCTCTGGTACAGAGACTGATGTGACTGTGGGGGAGGGGACATTAGAGTGTAAGCTCCTCTTTTACAGAGACTGATGGGACTGTGGGGGAGGGGACATTAGAGTGTAAGCTCCTTTGTACAGAGACTGATGTGACTGTGGGGGAGGGGACATTAGAGTGTAAGCTCCTTTGTACAGAGGCTGATGTGACTGGATCAGTGTTCTCTGTACAGCACTGCGGTATATGTCAGAGCTATATACAGTAAATGTATCATGCTTTTTATCTCCGGCCTGTAGTGTTCAGAGACAAAAAGGTTAAAAATAAATCCATTGTTCATCACACAACAGAACAAAATATTTCAAACAGGAAATAAAAATAATAAACAATTATAAATGTTATTACAAGGAAAGTTCCACGATTATTCCGGAAACATTTGGCAGTCTGGAAATCCTATTAGAAGCTGTGTAAAGTGTAATTGTCGTATTGTGCCGTGTAATTACCTCCCCATTAGTGATGGTAATTGGCAGAATGTAATGTGTAATACTTATTCATAGCATGGGATAAAGAGACGTGGAAGAAGAAGTCTACACCGAACACATGAAAATTGATTCAGATTTCCTGAGGTCTCCGTGCTCTCTGGGTCCGGGGCCAGCGTCACGCTGATGTGTTGGCAGGGAGGATGTCCAGAGCTTCCGCTGTACTCACCGCTAAGGAGGATGATGGAAGGTAATAAAACTAATTACAACAAGATCCCCATCATTACAGATAATCCATCTCCAGCTGGAGGAGATCACACACAATCTGTTTATAATGTTGTGAACAGAATGTTGGAAATGACTCCAATTATTATTATTATAATATATGTATATAGCTCTGACATATACCGCAGCGCTGTACAGAGATCACTGAGCCAGTCACATCAGTCTCTGTACCAGAGGAGCTTACACTCTAATGTCCCCTCCCCCACAGTCACATCAGTCTCTGTACCAGAGGAGCTTACACTCTAATGTCCCCTCCCCCACAGTCACATCAGTCTCTGTACCAGAGGAGCTTACACTCTAATGTCCCCTCCCCGACAGTCACATCAGTCTCTGTACCAGAGGAGCTAACATTCTAATGTCCCCTCCCCCACAGTCACATCAGTCTCTGTACCAAAGGAACTTACACTCTAATGTCCCCTCCCCCACAGTCACATCAGTCTCTGTATTAGAGGAGCTTACGCTCTAATTTCCCCTCCCCCCACAGTCACACACTATTATTATTATACATTTATATAGCTCTGACATATACCGCAGCGCTGTACAGAGATCACTGAGCCAGTCACATCATGACTAGAGCACCAGAGATAGGTCATCCAAATTCCCCCCTTACTATACTTAAATAAAAACCATGACACCAATTTTGGAGTAAATGGCCAACATGGCCTTTTATTAACAAACATTTTTTAACACCAACCATTCCTTATAACAGAAACATACAGAGTTGTTGTTGTTGGTCTTCAAAGGCACCCCACCAAAATGATATGAAATGCACCTGCGGACAACCATATTACACAAAGGCCTCCAGCCGCAACCAACCAGCTCGGAGACAACCATACCGTCCGCAGTGCAGCACCACCACCTTCCAGTTAAACCTTGGTTAACTGGAATGTCCCCGGGCACACCATACCACCGATGGGTCCCACACCATTATCTGTACCTCCAAGATAAGAACCGCCTCCAAGACCAACAACCGCCACAGCACGCTGGGTAAGCCCTTACCCATGCGTGCCCCACCACAAACGAACAGCTCTCTGAACTCCGTCCTGCAAACCCAGAGCCCATAAATCCGTGCCAACGGCATTGAGATGAACCCCATCACTCCGCAGATACTGCCAAGTATCAACCTCCAACTCAAAATGCCGGACCACCAACCCCCCATTCCGAACAAAGAAGCGCCACCACCTCCTTGTTGACCTTGATCCGAGCCTTATTGAGCCGCTCCACCGACCGCACCAAACGCCAAGAGGTGCGGGCTACCATGTCCGACCACACCAACACCATTTCGGGATAATCCCGACGCAATTGAAGAAAATCCAGCTTAACATCCCGCACCAGCTCCCGCATGGACCGAACCCCCAGATCGTTACCACCCGCATGAAGCACCAAAACATCCGGCGGTCTATCCAGGCATGCAAAACGCCGCACCTCAGGCACCACACGACCCCACAACATCCCCGGCACACCTATCCATCGGACACAAGCCGCTTGCCTAGCCAACCCCAGCTGCCGGCCATTAGGCCGCACATCCGCCCGCCGAGCCCCCCAAAAAACGTAGGAGTGCCCCAGGATCCAGACCAGGCAAACTGCTCCATCTGAAATAAAAGAACAAAAACTACCACAAGAACCAACAACATCACAGAGACAGGACAAACTCCCCCAGCCCCATCAACCAAAAGAACCCGGAAACCACCCTTAGTCCCCCAGCAGATGCGGGCGAACGTACAGGCGAAATCTCTGCGAATCCCACCTACCAATCCGTTTTACCGCCTCATCCGACAAACCCCACCGGGCGGCCTCAGTAGCAGCCCCAATCCGAAACGAGTGCGAAGCATACAAAGACGCATCCAAACCAACATCCCGTAAACATTTCCGAAAAACCGACACAAATTGAAAACGAGTTAACGGGGACCCATCAGCATGCATCAAAAAGGACCCCTGCCCCACCGGACGCCGGGACAAAAATTCTCGAACCGCATGCACCGGGCACACTAGTGATCCTGGAAGGGCAAGAAACCGAACCCGCGCACCACGACCCCAGCGGTCCGTCTTAGACCGACGGATGAACACCTCCACCCAGTCGCCCGAGCACACAACATCATCCACCAACAACCCCCCAAGCACCGACTTGGATGGACTAACAAGCTCCCCAATACGCAACGCCCCAAAGAAGGCCACCGCAAAAGCCGCCCTAAACAAGCCCACTTCAAAGTCCGAAGAACAAACAAACCGCAAATGTGTAAATAAAGATCCTAACAACTCGAAGGACACCTGGCGACGAGAATCCGTACTGCGATGAGCCCTACGGTAACCCCGAATAGCCTGACGCACCCAGAAATCTTTGGTAAAATCCCGACACCCTTGTAACTTAAAAAAGAAGGCCAAACCAGCCAACCGACGATCCACCGCCGCAGCAGACACCCCCCGCTCCAAATTCCTCGCCAAATAGTACAGCAATGCCACACGCACCTCCGGCCCCCAGGGATCAATATCGACCTGTTGTAACAGGTCCAGCCACTCCCGCCAAACCGACGAGTACGCAGACCATGTCGCCTCACTCACCGACCGCCGGATCCAGCCGGATACGACCCCAAGGCAATCTCCCACAGCCAGTCGGGACAAGGAACCCCACGGTGCTCCGCAGCCGGCGCCAACTCCCGGAATTTGTCCCACTGAAAACGAGACAAAGCGTCAGCCAAAGTGTTGTCCACCCCAGGGAGATGCACCGCATGGAGAAAAACATTCAGCTGCAGGCAACGCAACACTAAATGGCGAAGCAGGCCAACCACCGGCCGTGAGGCAGCCGACACCCGGTTGATGACCTGAACCACCCCCAAATTGTCGCAATGAAAACGAACCTTCTGATTCCGAAAATCTGCACCCCAAACCTCAACCGCCAAGACCACCGGAAAAAGTTCCAACAGAACCAGGTTACGAAGGAAACCCGCCGCCACCCAGGAAGGAGGCCACGGAGCCGCACTCCACCGACCCTGAAAAAATGCCCCATAACCCCCGGAAGCCGCCGCATCCGTGAACAAGTCCAAGTCAAAATTGCTGACCGGGCCAGACATCCACAAAGCCCGTCCGTTAAACGAAGTCAAAAAAGTGTGCCAAATCCGCAAATCCTCCCGATGCTCCCTAGTCAAACGAATAAAATGTAAAGGGGAAGTAATCCCTGCCGTCGCCGCCGCCAACCGGCGGCAAAACACCCGACCCATTGGCAGGATGCGACAAGCGAAGTTCAGTTTACCCAACAACGACTGTAAGGCCCGCAGTTGAATTTTTTGCTTGCCGAGCACCCCACCAATTTCCCCTTGCAGAGCCAAAAGCTTGTCCTCAGGCAGCCGGCACTCCATTGCATCAGAGTCCAAAACGATACCCAGGAAAGTCATGACCGAAGCCGGGCCCTCCATCTTGTCCAAAGCCAGCGGAATCCCAAAACGTTCAGCAACGTGCTGCAAAGTGGCCAGCAAAACGGCGCACACCCTGGAAGCTGGCGGACCCACGCAAAGAAAATCATCCAAATAGTGGATGACAGAATTGACCCCGGAAACATCCCGCACCACCCACTCCACGAACGAACTGAACTGCTCAAACAAAGCGCAAGATATAGAGCACCCCATGGGAAGGCACCTATCAACGTAAAACGAGCCCTCCCAATGACAACCCAAGAAACGAAAACTGTCCGGATGTACCGGCAACAATCGAAACGCGGACTCAACATCCGATTTTGCCATAAGCGAACCACGCCCATAACGACGAACCCAGAAAACCGCCGCGTCAAACGACGTGTAAGACACTGAACAGGACTGCGGATCGATAGCGTCATTCACCGACCCCCCTTTAGGAAAAGACAGGTGATGAATTAACCGAAACAAATTCGGCTCCTTCTTGGGCACCACCCCCAAGAGGGAAACCACCAGATCCGAAAACGGGGCGCAAGAAAATGGGCCGCCCATACGTCCTAACCCCACTTCTTTTCGCAACTTAACCGAAACAACCTCCGCATGCCGCAAGGCCGACCGCAAGTTCCGAGCCAAGGGGGGAACGGAAGTCAAAGTGCACAGGATGCGGAAACCCTCCGAAAAACCTGCCGCCAGCAGCACAGCGGCTGCCCGATCAGGATATCTATCTAGGAAAGGCTGCATCCTTTCCACCCTCACCGGTGTCGTCCCTCTTACCCGCATGCTCGCCGGAAGGGCCTCTGCCCCGCTTAAAACAGCGCGACAACGGATGGGAGCCACCGCAACCGGAACACTCATGCTTAAAACGGCAGGACCCTCCGAAACGACAAGCGCTTTCCTGGAACTGCCAACAGAAGCCCCTACGCTTTGAGGCCGATTGTCCGGGGGAGAATGAACCACCGGCCCCCCCCTGAAAAATTTGACCAGGAGGCCTCGCTGGAGTCATGAGGCGCATCCAAAGGCCAATGTCCTTATGGTCCCAACGCAAGGAAGGGCGAACAGCCCGCCGCTGCCGAAACTGCTCATCATACCGAAGCCACGCAGTCCCACCGTAAACCCTGTGAGCCTCGCTAATGGCGTCAAGGTAACAAAAGAGCGCCGAGCAATGCTCAGGAGCCTTCTCCCCAATAACACTGGCCATGATCGCAAACGCCTGCATCCAATTTGCAAAAGTACGCGGGATAAACCGAAAACGCCGCTTCTCCGCTTCTTCCCGCCTGCCCTCGTCAACCCGCAACCCCTCCAAAGGAAAACGCTCCAACGGCAAGAGCGTGAAGATCTCCACATACTCCCCGCTCCAAATCCACTCCCGAACCTCCAACGGCAAGTGCGCACCTAAAGGGCCCTCGAAGCACACGTATACCTCGCACTTGGCCGAGTCCGCCAAGCCGACCGCTCCGGACACCCCCGCACCCCCATCCAAAGCCGTGGAACCCAAAGCATCAGATTCCGCCGCAACCACCGCAGGCCCAGAACCAGAGGGAGGAGAAACCCCCGATCTCCGCACGGCCCCCCCGTCCTGCACTCGGACTTGTAAACCGTCCCCACCAGCCGGCGGGAGCCACGCCGCAGCAGGCCCAGGGACCCCACTACCGCCCCGCTCAAGGCGCTGCAACAAGGTACGCAAACCGGAAAGCAAATCGCAGAGCCCCCCCCCCCCGCGACCCGAATCGGGAACGCCGACCTCCCGCACCGCCGAGGCCCCGCCCCCCAACAGGTCCCCTAGCGCTGAAGAAAAAGAAAAAGGTAACTCACCAGGCTGCCCAGGAGACGTCCCATCAGCCGCGCGACCCACGTCCAGCGATGCCGAGCGGCCAGCTGTCGCCCCCGCATCGGGTTCCGACAGCTCGCCCTCCGATCTCACGTCCTCCCCTCGACGGCCGGATGGCCTCCCAGTCCCAGGAGCCACGGATCCTCGAGCGCTGTGCCTCTGCTGGCTCCGCCTCCCGGCACCAGCCACGCCCATCGACGTCCCTGGGGTCCGACCAGACACGCCCCCGGCAGCACGTCCATCCAGCCTGTGGCTCTTCGGAGCCGCCGCTCCACGCTTCCCATGGGGCCTGCCGGCCGCAGCAGGGGACAGCCCGGCAGCCGCAGCGCTGCGTCTCCCTCGTTGGGCTCCCTCCCTGACAGGTACCTGGTCAGTGGAGGAGCCGGCGACATCCTGCTTCCTCAGCCGTGCGGGCGGGGGGGGGGGAGCTTCCTCCCCGCGAGACCCCGCCCGGCGAGCTCCGCCGTTGTCGGGGATTCCTCCCGGCCTCCCCGCGAGCAGAGGCAATGGAGCGCCCTGCCAGCGGGGCCGGAGGGTCCCGAACGGGGCTCCCAGCGTGGCGCTGAACTCTGGGGGAGGGGGAGCCCGGACTAAAGCGCTCCGGAGGCCGAGACCTCCGAGCACGTAGGCGCACCCGCCCCTCTCCCGCTGGTGATGAGGCCGGGTCCTGTGAAAGACCCGGGTCCTGGGACAAGCCCGGGTCCTGCATGAAGGCAGACACCCGGCGCTGAGCTCTGGGGGAGGGGGAGCCCGGACTACAGCGCTCCGGAGGCCGAGACCCCCGAGCACGTGGGCGCACCCGCCCCTCTCCCTCTGGTGATGAGCCCGGGCCCAGCGATGAGCCCGGGCCCAGCGATAAGCCCGGGTCCAGGGACACGCCCGGGTCCTGCAGGAAAGCAGAGACCCGGCTCTGCAGCCAGTCCATCCCATGAGAGGCTGCCGCCTCACGCAGCTGGGCCACCAAGCCATCCATGACAGCCCCCCAAAGACCGCAACGAGACCCCCAGGGAAAAAGGCCCTAACAATATGCTGGCGTTGGGAGGGAATGAATCTCACTCACCAACGTCCAGGTCCGAAATGATGCCTCCCCCCCCTGGGACACCCCACCCTAAGGTGCGGCAGAGCCCACCCACGCTCTCTCTCCACCAACCAGCACACCCATCTATCCTTTTCCACACCCCCCTGGCACATCATTAACCCTTTCCTATTCTCCTTCCCACTCTAGGCCTAGTCATGCCTGCCCTGCGCTAATTTTCCTTTCCTTTTTTCGCTACGGGCATTACTGTCTCTGTACCAGAGGAGCTTACACTCTAATGTCCCCTCCCTCACAGTCACATCAGTCTCTGTACCAGAGGAGCTTACACTCTAATGTCCCCTCCCCCCACAATCACACACTATTATTATTATACATTTATATAGCTCTGACATATACCGCAGCGCTGTACAGAGATCACTGAGCCAGTGACATCAGTCTCTGTACCAGAGGAGCTTACACTCTAATGTCCCCTCCCCCCACAGTCACATCAGTCTCTGTACCAGAGGAGCTTACACTCTAATGTCCCCTCCCCCACAGTCACATCAGTCTCTGTACCAGAGGAGCTTACACTCTAATGTCCCCTCCCCCCAGTCACATCAGTCTCTGTACAGAGGAGCTTACACTCTAATGTCCCCTCCCCCACAGTCACATCAGTCTCTGTACAGAGGAGCTTACACTCTAATGTCCCCTCCCCACCAGTCACATCAGTCTCTGTACCAAAAGAGCTTACACTCTAATATCCCCTCCCCACCAGTCCCATCAGTCTCTGTACAGAGGAGCTTACACTCTAATATCCCCTCCCCACCAGTCCCATCAGTCTCTGTACAGAGGAGCTTACACGATACTTGCATTTTACTTACGTGTTATAAGGGAGGGTCTGCGTTTGATGAATCTGGAGAGAATCCCTTTAAAGTTTGGGGATTTGGCCTGGCTCTCGTTCCATGGCAGACTCTATGTGAAGGGCAACTTGAAGCATCGCTCTGCGGAGAACCGTGGTTGTCCAAGAGTGGAGTGCGGTGGAGTGGAGGAGACGATGGACCATTTCTTGCTTCAGTGCCCCTTCAATATAGATGTCTACAAGCAGGTGGGTGGGGCTCTGGGGATTCCTGGGGATTCCTGCTTGAGTTATGCAGAATGGTCTTACGGTGCCTTTCAGACTCACCGGGACTTTGATTTTGAGACTCTTTTTCTAGTTCGATTAGTAGTCCGTTACTACATGTGGTGTCACATACTCGCTAACGGTAGCTCTATGGATCCACAGTGCAGGATTCCCCAGGGCGCAGAGTCTAAGCCCCAGTCTGTTTGGTCACCAGAGCCCCTGATGGTGGGGATGGACTTGGAGCAGGCTGAGACCAGGTCGTGTCCCCCGGGTACACCAAACTGTAGTAGAGAGGACCGCCAGCGGGACATAGCTGGATAAGAGCCTGATATGAAGAGGCAGGGCAGACCTGAGCGGTAAACGGATGGATCCGTGCAGGATGGATGGATGCGGACACACCATGAAGCAAGTAGCGGAGTCAGACAGGCCGGGTCGGTAACTGTGGAGGCAGAACAGAACAGAGCAGCAGGCAGAGGATAGTCGGGTCACAGGCCAAGTTCAGCAACAGGAGTCAGACGATCAGGAGCAGGCAGAAGAGTGGTCAAAGGCAAGCCAGGGGTCAGGGCAGGAGATGGTCAGCAGAAATCAGGATCAGGCTGGGTTCGGCAACAAAGGTACACTCACAGGATCAGGACACAAGCAGAGGATCAAGACCATAGGGCAACTTGGACATTGCAATGGTCAGTTTAAATAGCCCGCCCGGCACCGAGAGGCGCGCGTGAGTCCTAGTGCCTGCCCCGCGCCGTCATTGGTGACAGGTGCGCCTGGGTCCTAGTGCCTGCCCCGCGCCGTCATTGGTGACAGGTGCGCCTGGGTCCTAGTGCCCGCCTGCCTGTATGTCTTGTTTCATCGTTTCTTAGCCTGGGGGGGTGTTGGTGACGGTCGGGTTTGCTGAGATACATTATAAAGATGATAATAATAGTGAAATATGATTGGTTCTGTTTTGTTTTTTCCCAAAAAAGCCGTTTCCAGGTTTCTATGCTGACGTAAGCTGTTTGTGTTTAATTATATATATTTTATTTATTCTGTATATATGTAAATATGTTTTTATTATGCTGTTTGTAAGAATTTTAATAAACAAAAATGTACTCTCTACTCCTACTAGTCTCCAGTGCAGGGGCAGACTGACCATTTGGAAACTCGGGCACTGCCCGAGGGCCCGGGGTCAGTAGGGGGCCCCATGAGATGCCCCTGGTACCTTTTTCATAGGCTTTTTTGAGTTTGGGCAAGGACACAGGGGCCCCATGATCCCCTAATGCCTGGGGGCCCCATGAGTTGTCAGTCTGCCCCTGCTCTGGTGTCGGCAGCAAACTCTGGCAGTGGACGGGATAATGACTCCATGGTCGGGAAGGATCGGAATGTCTCATGCCGATACCGGAGAAGACCGAGTGACACAAGAAGAGTATTTCA